>NW_024039107.1:1090000-1690000 GCF_016077235.1 Cyprinodon tularosa
TCTCCTGGCCCCGCCCCTCCGCTGCTCCCTCTGGGGCTCTGTGGCCTAATGTAGCCCAGATTTCCAGTTTTTCTTTCAAGATTGTCAGGAACCAGGCTTCCCTGGAAGTAATCCTCTCCTCTTATGATCGAAAAAAAAAAAGTCTGCAGCCAAGAACCCCCTTTTAGTTATTTCAGGCTGTATTTTAAACAGGACTAATCATATACCTTTGTGGACACTTAATTAAAATTACAAAACCAATTTTAATCGGCCGTCCAATTAATATGCAAATGTATGTAAATGTAGTGAAACAAGGTGGTGATTAAGTTAAGAACATTATTTCATGTCTTCCTTAAACGTGAAAACAAACCGTCTCTTTCCCCCCCCCCCCCCATCGGATGGATCTCTGTTTACAAGCTGCATGTTGCGTTAGGGAAACACCCTCCACGGTGTCATTTTAAAAACCCCAGGAGATGATGAAGATGGGAGCTGAATCTACTTTACTCAGCGCGTACATAATGTGGCGTTCCCCTGAAATAATGTTCATTTACCTACTGTAAGGTCGGCACAAAGTTATATCCCGCGCCGTACCTCACAGCGTTAGGAGTTACGGCGCGTTGAGGTGAGAGTTGACAACTCTAAACGAGCAGACTTTTCAATTCTAATTAGGCCTGGGAGACACGGTGGACTTTCAAAAGTCGTATGTTTTAGGGCTGGAGGGGGGGGTGACGGGTTAGCAGGTAATGACTGTGAATCCGAGTGGATATTAAATAACTTTAGGAAAGGAGAGGAGAAAATTAATTTACCCTCCAAGACAGATCTGTAGAGGTTCATGGCATCGAGGTGAGAGGAATTATATAACTTTCTTTTTCTCCTAATTGATGCACTTTTTGTTTTTAGATCATTTTAACTTTCCCAACTTATAAACAAAACTAAGACCTCAAAGGAGGGCATGCAGGTGGTGCAGCGGTTAGTGCGCATGATCCATGTACAGAGGCCGTAAGGCTGATTTATACTTCAAAATTAGGTCGTCTACGTAGGTGTCGCGGTGAACGCAGAGACGTCACCGCCTCCTATGCTGCACCTCTCCAAAATTGTAGGTGACAGACAGTGTTGCACACTGCAAAAATGATCTAAAAATGAGTAAAAAAGTCTAAAAGTAAGTGTATTTACCCTTAATTTGAGTAGGTAAATAAGATGATTTGCCAATGGAATCAGTATTTTAACTCTTACAATAAGATAAATATATATTATACACTTGAAATAAGACAATGCAATAGTTTTTTCTTATTTTAAATGTAAATTGTCTTGTTCCATTGGCAAAGTGTCTCACTTACCTCCTTAATTCAAGAAAAAATGACAGGAGGCTTCTGATTGGTCAAATCGACATCCATGTATGCGTATTGCCTGTTTGGTACCTTACCGCTTTTTTTGTTTGTATGGCCGCCATTGTGGAAAAAAAAAATCATGAAGATGGACCAACTAGAAGAGCGAGGTGCGCGAAAACGCCGGGACAATTTTTCCACCTGGATCCCCGCTCTTTTTCGCCCTCATGTCCCTCCGTCCCCAAGCTTGTCCCACTTCCACACCGCCTGGGCTAGAGGTGTAAATCACACCCATCAGTATTGTTATCCTGACCCAACGATTCGATTATTTTCGAAACTCAACAACACACGACGATACGATTCAGTTAATTGGTTCATTTTTTTTTTTCCTTCAACTTACAGGCTAGACAATGTTTCAAATAAATCAATGAAAGCTGTAATATTGTTATGCATTTTATTTGAGAAACAACCGCAAATAACAGAAGTAGAAAAGTTGCACTCCACCTATTCCTGTTAAAACCTCATTCACTGAAAAAGAATAATACCCCTGCGTCATAGATTCTGAAAGGCTTTGCATCAAAAAATACTGCATAAAATCAATAACCTGACTCCGCCAGATGGATTTGCTCCGCATATCCATCTGGAAACGTTCCGTTGAAGTAATTTTGGGAAGGGGCGAAAATACTGGTTAGCTGATTGGCCTATGTTGGTGATAGACGGGCCAAATAAACCAATCAGATCAACGAAGCATATGACGTACTAACAGAGCGACGACGAAGAGGAGCCAATTGATAGATCAAACTCTTGCCGAAACCAGTCGGGAGAAGAGCAAAAACATCTTTTCCTCTGAGAAAAGCCTCCAGAGCAGTGTTTTGCTCTTCTTTCAGTGAAGAAATACTCTGTAATTCCGATAAAACTTGCTCGATAGCCACGCTAACGCTAGTTTCATCGGCTGAAGCCGCCATGTTCTTTAGACTGAACTGTCGCGCTTCTCGTTGCGTCACACCTCAACCCGCCTCAAAGCCAACGCTGATTGGACGTTCGTTTGGTGAACGGCTCCAAATTTTATTTAACGGAGAGTCTCCAGACTGATTAGCGAGTGAAACCTTGAAAGCTCGCGAGATCAGGATGGTCTCACGAGGCTACATAATCAGAGCAATGAGTTCAATGAAATACCTCGGCTCCAGACGTCCCGCCCCCTCCACAGACGCTCCGCTGCTCCTCTCCCAAATTGTAGCTGACCGCAAACAGTGCCGCAGACAGGAGGCCGGCTTCGTTTGTTTTATGACCGAAATTGCGGAAAACAACTCGTGAAGTTTGACCCGCTAGAAGAGCGAGGTGCGCGAGAACGCTGGGACCCTTTTTCCACCTGGATCCCCGCTCTTTTTGGCCTTCATGTCCCTCCGTCCTCGGACTAAACTCGGCCCCACTTCCTCTCCGCCTTGGCCGTATCTAGACCCACAGACCTCGCTTCAATATTGAGCATAAATCAAAAATGTTTGCATCAAGCTCCCTGCAACACACTGCTGTAAGAGTATAACCAGGAAGCGCGGTAGGAGGGCAAAATAGGTTGAGCGCCACCGAAGCACGGGGGGGAGAATTACGTCCAGGAGAAAATGGATAAAAATAGACCATGAATCGATTCTCTTGCGGACGTATCGATGCATCGGATCGTCGATACAAAACGATTATTATTTACACCCCTAGTCTGTGCCGTATCTAGACCCATAGCTATTTCCTGATTTTCCCCTTTTGCCTGCGACAAGCTAACAGTGACCCACTGCAGTGAGAGTATAACCAAGAGGTCTTTCCACGACGCGGCTGACCCGGGTTTGAATCCGACCTTTGGTCCTTTGCCGCATGTCTCTCCCCCTATCTCATACCCCCTTTCCTGTCAGCCTACTGTCAGAAAAACGAGCCCCTAGTGCCGTAAAAACACAAAAACCTCAAAGAGGAGAGACCAAAAGGCATTTTTGTGCCGTTATTGAGGCCGTGTCTCTGAAATCCACGGACAGAACAACTATAATAACTGCATTAAAGCATGTCTGCCTTTTAGCATTCAGGAGAACCAACGTGGTTTGTGTGTTCCTATGTGTGCTATGTGTGTTTCTCTGCCTCCTGGCTCTCTGTTGAGGAGCACAGAAGCCATCAAGCTGAATTTGAGGAGGAAGTTAACAGTGTAGGTTCGGCGCACGCCGACAACAGCTTACACCGATGTGTGTGTGTTTGCCAGAGCCAGTTCAACCTGGGAGTTACGTCTCTAGCAAACAAGGTGGGTGAGATGTTGGAAACAGCTTATGTCATCAGGTGTTAGCAACCTGTAATCCCATCTGAGTCAGGAGAATGTGCAGAACCCCCCCTCCCTGTCTCTTCTCTCGCATGGCTGCGGCTCCCTGGGGCTCAGAGTGCAACCTGCGCCCCACTGATACCTCCGCTACACCAGCTTTCCAGGTGACTTACACACACAAACACCAGGAGGGGGGTCTCAGCTGCTGCAGAGGAAAACGATACCGACAGAGAGCGCGAGCAGGTAGCTGCCATTTATTCCGCCTCACGGCGCCGTAAAGAGGCAGACGCTCGAGCTCCGACTGGGAAAAATGACACTACCTACTGCCAGCCTCCATCTACAGTCTGATTCACTTAAACACGGCCGGGGTTTGATCTTAAGTATATATCAATTTAGATAACAGCTATAAAATGTTTTCAAGGCTGCACTTTAAAAAATTCATAAAAACATTTAATTGTCTAAAAGTCAAAATACATTAGAATCATTAGAGTTGATAAAAATCTAGCATTTTTTTCAAAATACAACAAATGTATTAAAAGTTCATTGGTAGGAAAAACTTAGTTTCATTAAAATATAACCAGTTTTATATAACATTCTTTATAAAGAAAATAAAGATTGCTCTTTTGATAATTAGGCTTTAAAAAAAACAACATAAAGAAATCTCTCATATGGAATTAAAAGAATTAAAAAAGTCGTAGGGAAGTCATATTTACTTGTCAAATCATTCTGGCTTAAAAATGTATATAAATGTAATCTTTATCAGATGATATTGTCCAAAAATTTAGAACATTTCTATTTTAAAAATCTTAAAATCTGTGTTTTTTCACCGTTATTTTATGCAGGCCAGTTAGTTATACGTCAGCTTGAACACCTACACTATATTGCCAAAAGTATTTGCTCACCTGCCTTGACTCACATATGAGCTTAAGTGACATCCCGTTCCTAATCCATAGGGTTCAATATGACGTCGGTCCACCCTTTGCAGCTAGAACAGCTTCAACTCTTCTGGGAAGGCTGTCCACAAGGTTTAGGAGTGTGTTTATGGGAATTTTTGACCATTCTTCCAGAAGCGCATTTGTGAGGTCGCACACTGATGTTGGACGAGAAGGCCTGGCTCTCAGTCTCCGCTCTAATTCATCCCAAAGGTGTTCTATCGGGTTGAGGTCAGGACTCTGTGCAGGCCAGTCAAGTTCCTCCACACCAGACTCTGTCATCCATGTCTTTATGGACCTTGCTTTGTGCACTGGTGCACAGTCATGTTGGAAGAGGAAGGGGCCAGCTCCAAACTGTTCCCACAAAGTTGGGAGCATGGAATTGTCCAAAATGTCTTGGTATGCTGAAGCATTCAGAGTTCCTTTCACTGGAACTAAGGGGCCAAGCCCAGCTCCTGAAAAACAACCCCACACCATAATCCCCCCTCCACCAAACTTTACACTTGGCACAATGCAGTCAGACAAGTACCGTTCTCCTGGCAACCGCCAAACCCAGACCCGTCCATCAGATTGCCAGATGGAGAAGCGCGATTCGTCACTCCAGAGAACGCGTCTCCACTGCTCTAGAGTCCAGTGGCGGCGTGCTTTACACCACCGCATCCGACGCTTTGCATTGCACTTGGTGATGTATGGCTTGGATGCAGCTGCTCGACCATGGAAACCCATTCCATGAAGCTCTCTGCGCACTGTTCTTGAGCTAATCTGAAGGCCACATGAAGTTTGGAGGTCTGTAGTGATTGACTCTGCAGAAAGTTGGCGACCTCTTCGCACTATGCGCTTCAGCATCCGCTGACCCCGCTCCGTCAGTTTACGTGGCCTACCACTTCGTGGCTGAGTTGCTGTCGTTCCCAAACACTTCCATTTTCTTATAATACAGCTGACAGTTGACTGTGGAATATTTAGGAGCGAGGAAATTTCACGACTGGATTTGTTGCACAGGTGGCATCCTATCACAGTTCCACGCTGGAATTCACTGAGCTCCTGAGAGCGACCCATTCTTTCACAAATGTTTGTAAAAACAGTCTGCATGCCTAGGTGCTTGAATTTATACACCTGTGGCCATGGAAGTGATTGGAACACCTGATTCCAATAATTTGGATGGGTGAGCAAATACTTTTGGCAATATAGTGTATATTCAGCCAATCATATATCAGCGGTCATCTGTCAATCAAATTTTTTCGTTCATAGCATCTTGATTTGTATTTCGCATATATAAACTGCAGTTTCAAGTTATTTCTATAGATACTAGATTAGATTCAGATCTGGACTTTGACTAGGCCATTCTGACATGGCTTTAAAGTCGTAGGGAAGTCATATTTCAATGTCAAAGCATTTTGGCTTAAAAATGTATATAAATGTATTCTTTATCAGACTATATTATCCCAAAATTTAGAAAATTTCAGTCAGTTAGTTATACGTCAGCCTGAACACCTAAATTCGGCCAATCATATATCAACAGTCATCTGTCAATCAAATTTTTTTGGTCATAGCATCTTGATTCATATGTCGCAGATAATATATGCAACGGTTGAAATCAGAAATCAGAATAATTTCCTTTCCCATTGAGTTCCGTCCCAGTGTTCACGGGGATGGACATCTGGGTCTTCAGCAGGCGTAGAGCTAACAGTACTGGCAGCGTTGCGAGGCAAGGGCTCAAACATGTACGGCTGTAAATAAAAGGATAACGGAGGAGACTCATCCACGACCTCCGACACTAAACTTTCCTCCTCTTGCATGTTTCCTCTGTCCATAGCGTTCCTTGACAGTGTCGTTTCTAAGTGCTACTTGGTCCCAATGGAATTTCCCATTGGGGAACCTACTAGCACTAAGTTGCTAACTGGTTAGCAAGATGCTTCTAAGAAACCAGCCACAATCAAACTTGCTTGCGAACCTTCCCCCACAACAATCCCGCCCCCTTTATAATCGACCAATCGGGAGAATTCAGAAATGTAACAGTTGAAGCAGCCGCTTCACTACGACTTTAACACTTTCATTATGTTCTAGAATTCTTGTATTTTTGCCATTAAGGTTTTGCCATACTGTTCGGTTTCTTGCACACACAATCTGAACTTTTCTCCCCCTGCGTATTTCCTAGTGTTGCCATATATTATTGCAATTGTTTTCTCATCCATTTCTTCTGGCTTTTATTTTTTTTAATAATAAAATGTTCAGTTTGTTTTGAATTGAAGCTGGGTTTGTTTGCTTCCCGTCTCCACGCCTCGTCTGTTTTTTAAGTTTGTCTTCCTTAAATCTTCAAATTCACAGAGCTGTTTCTGAGCGTATATACAAATATTGGTCCAGAACATCAGACTCTCAAACGTGAACCGTTTCCTTCTCTAACCCTGTACTGTAGAATATTAAAGGAAAATGCGTGGAAGGTAAACAAAAAAAAAAAACTACTTAGAAAACAAGGATAACTGCAGATTTGAGATGATAATTTGTATTCTATACTTACGTTTAATCTTTTTACTCGTTTTTGATTTCAAATAATTTATAAGAAATCTGATCAAAGTTAAAACTTCCATGTGTATTAAAAGGTAAATTGATCAAATTATGTAAGATACAGAATTATGCAAGAAGCACATTAGGGCTGCAACAACGAATCGATAAAATCGATAAAAATTGACTTTTAAAAAGCTTTGGCAACGAATTTCATCATCGATTAGTTGTGTCGCGCGATTAATGCGTCATCCACCGCCGCGCCGTCATCACATCCACTTGACTGAAACGGAGGAAGAAAAAAAAATACGGCAGAGCGAGCCAGCGCTGCAGGTGCAGTGTTGCCAACTCGGCGAATTTTCAGACCCCTCCAGCGACTATTTTTCAAAAAAGCGACTAGCGACAAATCTGGCGACTTTTTACGGTGTCACTGGCGGCTTTTGGAGACTCTTACGTGAAAGCATGTATCGTTCCTACTCTGCCGTAGGGCGCCTCCCCCATCCCAACCCCGTTCTCCCGCAGGAGTCCCTCTCAGTGCTGCAGTCAGAGCCGCAGGATGTTTACCCTCAGCGTCCAGACTGCAAATGAAGCATGCGTCGGGATTGACGGCGCAAATTGATCACAATAATTAAAATAGCCTGCGCTTTGTAAAGTGAAAAAAGTCGTAACATGCAACTTTTGTCAAAACAAATTAACATGGCACGGAACCACCATGTTTGTTTCGTTCTAAAGTGGGGAAACGTAACGTTAGTTTCTCAGGTAGCTCATCTGATGCTTTCCTTACCGTGTTAGTAGGTTACAGACAGTGATAAGGTTGGCTACTTATTTTACTTTTAATTTCATTTGAATTAGCTTAAGCAGCGTTTATATTTTCTTTATAAATAAATTAACTTGCAAATTATGAGGGCAAGGCTTTAAAAGTTTAAATCTTCTGGCAAAGATACAGAAGATCCTGCAATTTATGGAAGTAAAGCAGAATAAAATCCAGCAAGATCAGTAATATGTCAATTTATTATCTGCCACATTCCAATGTAAATATCTGTCTTTGGAGGATGTGTTTTTTAGCACCCCTAGTTCTCTCATTTTTATTCCAAATACAATTTATAATTTGAATCACAGGGCTATTTTTATCTCTATGGTTCAGTATTTTCTCAAGTAGCAACTTTAACTGCTATACTTTCCTGTCTTAAAAGGCAGAACTCTTCTAGTCTAAAAAAAACTCATTTGTTGAAATGGGGGGGGCTATTGTTTGAACCCCTTAGGGGCTTTTAAAAACAAAAATTCTTTTTTGCGCTTTATGAAACAAAGTAGCCTATATTTTGTGGATGTACAGCTACATTTCTCATGTAAGTTTGCGTAGTTTTAACACAAACATTTATTTTTCATATTGCACCAGTACAGTTGATGAGCAACCTGTACTTGTGTGCTTGTTTGTTCTGTCTAAAATGTTTATTTTGGAATAAAGAGGTTAATATAAAAAATATTTTTTGTCCGATTCATCGATTAATCGAAAAAATAATCGGCCGATTCATCGATTTTTTAAATAATCGTTAGTTGCAGCCCTAAAGCACATATTTAACTTCTTATTTCTTGATGTTCGGTGTTCACCTCTATGTACTCCAGTCTAATCAAATCATGTAGCAACATGGATTAAATGGAAGTTATTGGAAGCATTTGAATGTTCCCTAACAGATCCAATAATATTTGGCTTGTTTAGTTCTGGTTTTCAATTACAACTCTGCAGATGAATTTAAGGCTCCAGTTATCCCCAAACGTTCTTCAGTATAACTCCATTTAACCCAGTGCCTGTAACTGATTCCACTTTGTGTAAAAACCACCTAGGCCCTCAGGTCTTCTCTGTCAGCTCCAAGGAGACGCTGCAAATTACAGCAGGTACAGAAAAAGAATCAAAGACGTGAGGAAGCGGCAGTGAATGTTGCTTCAGATTCTCCGTAATAGAAGCTTTGTTCGGTCTGATTGTGTTTGAAAAGGTCAATTGAACATTTGCTTCCCTTCCAGGCAGCTCAGGAACAAAATCCAAGTTCTGCATCAGGTTGGATGAAGTCCTGATTGGCTCGGTTTGCTGAAGAATGGCTGAAATCTGTCCAGCCGGACCGGTTCGCTGCAGCTGAACTGGAAAGCCCTTACCTCATGTAAATTAAACATGCAGCTGCTGACACTATAAGTGGAGCTGATATCTTGAGCTCTTAAAGGTGTCATCACCAGGAAACCTGACTTTTTCGTGCTATAATGTTGGTTTCTTTCAGGGAAAAATTTCAACCTTTAAACTCGTAGAGAAGTCATATTTAGATTTTAAATCATTCTGGCTTAAACATGTATATAAATGTACTTTTTATCAGATGATATTGTCCCAAAAGTCAGAAAATTTCTATTTTAAAAAAATCCAGGCTTAAAATATGTGTTTTTTTCCCGTTATCTTATGCAGACCAGTTAGTGATACGTCAGCTTGAACACCTAAATTCGACCAATCATATATCAACGGTCATCTGTCGATCAAATATTTTCGGTCTTAGCATCTTGATTCTAGATTAGATCTGGACTTTGACTAGATCAGATCTGGACTTTGACTAGATCATTCTGACATGGCTTTAAAGTTGTAGGGAAGTCATATTTAAATGTCAAATCATTTTGGCTTAAAAATGTATATAAATGTACTCTTAATCAGACTATATTGTCCCAAAATTTAGAAAATTTCAGTCAGTTAGTTATACGTCAGCTTGTACACCTAAATTCGGCCAATCATATATCAACGGTCATCTGTCAATCAAATGTTTTCAGTCATAGCATCTTGATGTCGCAGCTAATATACGCAACGGTTGAAATCAGAATAATTTCCTTTCCCATTGAGTTCTGTCCCAGTGTTCACGGGGATGGACGTCTGTGTCTTCGGCAGGTGTAGAGCTAACAGAACTGGCAGCGTTGCGAGGCAAGGGCTCAAACATGTACGGCTGGAAGCCTTCTACACCAAACCAAGCTTCTGCCGCCCTGGCGTCCTCTTCCACAACATCTTCGTAACGCTTTCCTCCTCTAAATAAAAATGTATGACCGAGGAGACTTTTTCCGCTGTCCATAGCGTTCCTTGACAGTGTCGTTGCTAAGTCTACTTGGTCCTAATATAAATTCCCATTGGGGTACCTACTAGCACTAAGTTGCTAACTGGTTAGCAAGATGCTTCCAACAAACCGGCCACAATCAAACTTGCTTGCGAACCTTCTGCCACAACGATCCCGCCCCCTTGATAAACGCCCAATCACATTCGGAAGAATTCGGAAATGCAACGGTTTGAACAGCCGCTTCCCTACGACTTCAAAGATAAAAGTCTGAAGATCCAGTCTGAGAGGAAAGATTACAGAGGTTTCACATTCTGAGGTCTGCTTGGTTTGAAAATAAACCATCAAAGTTAAGAATATCTCTAAGGTGATACTGATGATACTGGAATGGCTCAACATGTCTGAGTTAAAACCTTTACACAGGAGGACTTCCTGGTCCGTTTCTGACCACTGTTCTGAAAAGCAACAAAACATACTGCTAGAAACTAGAATTTATGGCTCCAGTAATCACAATCTGTCACGCAGTCCCAGATCATCACTCTACCACCACCCTGTTTGGCTTGTTGTAGAGCTCTACAGAACATTTTATTGAAGGTCACTTTAAATAATAAAAAAAAAAACATTTATAGTACACTAAGCCAGGCCTTTTGTGTTCTCTTCATTTAGCAGTGATTCTGGCCTTGAACCTCTCCATTTTTAATCTGGAAAAAATATCAACAGAACGTGGTTGAATTATTTACAGAATTAGAAAAACATTCCCCAGATCTGTTAAATATCACTGTTGTATAATAATAATAAAAAAGGTTTCCAGTAAAAAACTCTTTTCCTCCAAGTTCTGCTGGATTGTTCATTCCATTCACCTGCCTAGCTCCGCCTAGTTTCTCATTACCCCTCTTCTGTTCACCTGCTCCAGTCTCTATTTAACTTGCCTTTTTCCAGTCATCTGTGCCAGCTTATTGGAGTCCTCAGTGAGAGTTTTCTAGTGAATAATATTGACTCTGATTGCCTGATCCTGACCCATTCAACCTACAGACCTCTGAGCCTGCCTGTTCCCTTTCTGATCTGTTTGCCTGACCCGTCTTTGGACTGCTGCTGGATTCTGCTTGTTGAGCAAAACCTGGATCTGATTCCTGACACCGACCTGGATTTCCCTTCAGTACCCCTTCGGATCTCTGATTTCGGACCCGGACTCCTGGTCTGAATCTCCTCAACATCAGCTTTGGCTTCGCCCTCTGGATTACCTTCCTTTGTTTGCTTGGATCTGATCACCTGCCTGTTCTGCTGTCTTTAAGGCTTCAGCATCTGGAACTCTCTGGGCATTCGAAGAGTCGTATCAAGCCGACTAGCTGGCTTTCTTTGGGCACAAACTGAGCTGTAACACCAGGTTAGACTCACCGGTTCTTAATCAATCTCCGCCAGATAAACGTGGTAACTAACAAGTTTTCTTTCTGCAGAGGTTCCTGCCTTAGATGCTCTAGCTGCTTACTCTAGATCTATCGTTTCAAATAAATGGCTTTTGAAATATCATACCATCTGTCTGTCTGAATACTGGGTCCTATGTTCTGAGCCTTGACACTTCTGAACTCTGACTTGAACCAAGGCCTTTAGTTGTTGTTCTGGGTTCATTTGCAACCTCCTGGATTAATTATCTATGACCTCTTTAAGGAATTCAAGTAGATCTAAATACAAGTCAAGGAAAATTTCTCGTCAAGGTTTGTTTGTTCCCAGCTGTGGAATCTTCACTCTGATGCCTCCAAAGCATACAAACACATCACCGCTGGTTTAATACTCCATTCCATGGCTATGAAAAGAGTTCAGAATCTGCTTTAAAATAGGACCGCTACCTCATTGCTTGTTTCCTTCATTCAGAAGCTCAGATTCTGACAGTTGTTTCATAAAATCAGACTGAAAACAAACGGGGGGATCAAGCCTTTCAGTCTTGACTTACATTCTCTTTTTTAAACAGACCTTTTGTCAAACAATTATATGTATTTCTGTTTTAATGCATGAGTTTCTGTAAAACACTTTGTGATTTCCTTGTCTGTAAAAGGTGCTTTATTTGTAGGTCAGTGTGTAGCTTGTATGAATTTGATCTGTGTTAGCATTCCATGGCCCAGCGTTGCTTCATGTTTAGCGTCACTCTTGTCATATCTAACGAGTAGGTCTAATAGAAAAAAAAGGTTCCTCTCACATCTTTTAACAGCCGAGGCGTTTGTGAAAAGATATTCAACCGTGGAGGACAAAAGGACCGGAATCTTAAGTACATTTAATTCAACACCGACATCAAAAAGCAGAGATGAAATTATCACCTGCGCTGGAAAGTGGCGCGGCGAGAAAAAGAAACGCTACGTTACGGCGGCATGAGCTGACTGACAGGTGCTGAAAGGTATTTTCCCACTTTTTTAAAAATCAAACGTCAAAGTGACAACACTTTTTGTTTCAAATTAGACGCAGATGATGTTGGTTTTCCACACCACCTGATTAGACGTTATAATGCTTTTCTTTTGATTCATCAAGTTATCTTTAGATTCGTATGGATCCCATAAAGACGATGACACGGGTAGATTTCTGCAGAGAACACCTTTCTGAGAGCAGGAAGAAGATGCAAATGGTCGGCTGGCAGGTCCGCCGAGATCCCTACTCAATATGCAATTTAAAAATGGAAGGAGTTGGTTTGACTAAGCAATAACAGAAGCGGCGAGCGGACCGAGGCAGCAGCGGAGGGAGGGACCAATTAGCTTATTTATAAATCAACAGCAATTTCACTGATGACTTTATCTTAAATTTGATCAAGCTGCAGGTTCTGAAGTCCCCTAACAAAAAAGAAAATCATTTATCTAATTCCCTTTATTGGTAATAATGGTGAGTCCCTCTTTGGCCTGCACTAATCAGACTCCCATTGATTTCCAGTGGACTGGAGGGCCTGAGCTGAGAGGTTCTTCTGGGAGGAGGGATGACGGCGCCAAAGTCGTGATTCGTGATTCATTATTAAAGATTTTAATTGATGACTGCTCCACTTCTAGGAATATTTGTCGTTTTGTGTTACGTCCCCATTGTTAAAACGGTGAAGTAGAAACTTTAAAGAGGTTAAAAGACGTCACAAAACCTTTGAGAAAGGCAGAACATGGATGATTCAAACTATACTTTAATTGTTTAGTTATTTTCTATAAACATCATTTGAGAACTTTTTTTATTAAATAACATATTAAAACAGAATTTTAAAACAATTTTACTTCAGTTGTATGCTTTTTTAACATCCAAATATTCTCATTTACATTATAATTACTATTTAAATAATATATTTTAATGTAATGTAATGTTACATACTGATTTTTTTCCATTATCTATTAAATGTCAAACATTTATATACTTTTAAACCTTTTCTATTATAATTTTTGATTAATTAGCACAAAACGATCTAGAAATAAGTAAAAATCTCTTAAATTAAGTGTATTTAGTAGGGATGCACGATATTGGGATTTTGGCCGATATCCGATATGCCGATATTTTAAAACTCATGTAGCCGATAACCGATATCGATACCGATGTTAAAGCTGGACAAAAATAAGTAGTCATTGAAAATAGCAGTTTTGTTATCCATTTCTGACACTTTGAAAAATAATATACTCAAATATATTTTCATATGCTGATATCCAATTTAATTTAAAAACGCGGTATCGATCTATTTTACTTTCAAAATCTCGTCAAATTTCATCGTTGTGTTACAAACTCTCGTGATATTTTGCAAATTCTTGTGAGATTTTGTTAGTAAAATAGATCGATACCGCATCAATATATCAACATATAAAAATATGGCAAAATTTCGGGAATTTTCGGGGGATTTCGTAGCATAACGATGACATATAGCAATATTTCATTAGTAAAAGAGATTGATATGGTGTTTCTAAATGGCAATATATCAGCATATGAAGATATTGGGATATTTTAATGTATATATATTTTTTCCCTCGTCTTTAGAAGTTTTTAAGTCTGTAAAAAAGAAGTTTTTGAGGAAGAAGAAGAAGAAGAAGTAGTATTTTATATATTTTTTTTAGACTTTAGAAACTCAGAAGCTGATCAAATATCGGGTAAAATATCGGTGGGGTGGCCGATGTCCGATATTCAGTTTTAAGGCCGATACAGATAGGTGGCCGATTGTATCCTGCATCCCTAGTATTCACCCTTAATTTGAGTAGGTAAATGAGATAGTTTGCCAATGGAATGAGTATTTTTACTCTTAAAATAAGATAATTAAATAATATGCACTTAAAATAGGACAATGCAATTGTGTTTTCTTATTTTAAGTGTAAATTGTCTTGTTCCGTTGGCATAATGTCTCTTTTACCTCCTCAATGCAAGAACAAATGCACTTATTTTAAGAAAAAATGACTTATTTAGATTCAGATTTTTTGCAGTTCATTCATTTAATACCTTGCTGTTAAATTAGTTGCTTATATGTTTATACACTGAATATGTTTATATCATTATAATATATTGAAGTTATTAAGCTTATTGTTTATTAAATTAAATGTGATTTATATCCATTTATATTTCTAATTGATCTAATTTCCAATATTTTTTTATCTGTATATTTACTCCTTCTATAACTGACTGAGGAACTTTTGGGTTTTAAACCAACAGCTTGTTTATTCAGGATTATGATCCCTTGTTTGACTGCAGCTCAGTTATCCATAGAAGGTTTAGATGAATCGGGTTGCCAGGTTTGACGGCATCATGAGCATCGCTGTCCTCATTAGTGAGCTTCCTTCCACAGGTGATGCTACTGGAAGGAGACGCCGCTGTTCTGATGCGACGGCCAGAAACAAACAAAAAGATCATTAGTGCACATTAAAATCCACATTACAGCTTTTGCTGCCTCCTCAGGAGTCAAACGCTGCGGCTGAGTCATCGGCAGGCGGACCGGCACTCGCTGCAGCGTGGCCTGATGGCGGCTCGTGTGGACGCCTGCCCACTGATTGCAATTTGGCAGCAACACGGCGAGCGGCTCAGCGAGGTATATGATGTTACTGTATGTGGGCAAACAGATGAGCCTGATGAAACCGAGCCAACGCAGGGTGAGGCGTGCTGCCTGGGTTAGCCTATTGCAGAGGGCTGAGGAGGGGCAGGTCGTTGTTTAAAGACCAACATCTAAATCCAGAAAAAAAACACTGAATTTATAGGATTTTTCTTGATATTAGCGCATATTTACTGGTTTTTACAACCAAAAACACAGCAAAACTATTAAATTACACAATAATTAGGACAAAACAGAGAATAGAGACATGAAAACTCCTACCAAGCTGGAATGTTAGGAGGGTTGCGTTGCTTTCCCCCCTATTAGACACAAACAACACAAACTGAGTTCAGATATGGACGCTCTTACAAAAGAAAACTGTGTCACAGTAAAGCATGGGGGGAGTGGTATTATGCTGTGGGGCTGCTTTTCCTCTTAATGTTATTAAAGCACTAAGTGGATAATATGAAATCTAATTTCTTCCAGGATTAACACCTAACTATTTGCTAAATGGATAGAACATCCCTACAGCATGATGCTGCCAACGCCGTGTTAAAGCTACACTTTTCAAAATAAAGCTCAAACTGCTTCACAAATTTAAAAAAAATGGCGAAAAAAAACACTACTCTTACAAATTTCCTCAAGTAGTTTTTTTTGGACTCCTATAAAACTGTTCACATTTTAATTGTTGAGATGTTAATCTAAGATCAGCCCTTCTTGAACAATAAATAAGTAAATTCAATAAGCAAACTGCAAAAAGGCAGGAACACATTTTATTTTTACACCAATCATGATGGATATTATAGCAGGGTTCCTACAGCATAAGGCAAGTTAAATTCAAGACTTTTTAATGCCACTTGAAATAAAAATGTAAGACCAAATTCACAAGATACACATGGAAAAAACTGCTTACGACAACTTAACCCAAAGGTTTATTTTAACATAAACCGCTGCACTAATGTTTCAAATTTTTAAAAAGCTTCCCATACAGGAAGAAAGCTAAAAACACACAAATGACAGATATATTTTAACAATTATTTAACTGAATTCACAACCTTTGTTTTAGCAGGGAACAAAACTAATCAGTGCTAAGTCTTTTTCGCAGCTATTTTTCTTTGTATGGTTTTCTTAGTGTGTTTGATTTGGTGATAAGTGGAGGCGTTGCAGAGACAAGGGTGGAACTAAACTGAGAAATACCGCCTGTTTCTCTGTAACTCCATTTTAACGCTTTGTGTTTCGTGCTTCGCATGTGTGACTCCACTGCCGTAATTCCCATCGTTCTGAGCTTGAATCGCTTCTTGTTCCCTGGTTTTAGCCATGGAGGAAACTCTTGGCTGCAGACAATTTTGGTTCCATTTACACTTACTCATATTTTCCAAACAAAAAGTAAATGGCGCATCTCCCAAATGTCCCGGCCGCAACAACGCTTTTATTGGTTCCGCTATCGGGACGGAACCAATATTGGCGAGCCGTTATTTTTTTTTATTAAAAAAAAGGTCAATTTTAATGTTTTATTTAGATTACAAAAATAAATCATAATAAAAATAATCCTATTTATGATGTTTTAAGACCTACGAAAGACTGATTTAAGACATTTTAATACCAATTAAAGGAATAGTACACCCAAAACATGATTAGCCTTCATTTTCTACTCACCCCCATGCTGAACAACACTCTGGAGTACTTTTTTGATATCTCAAATGCATCTGGAGATCTGGGAGGCTTCTTGCTGTCTGCTGACATTCAAATAATGGAGGTCTATGGTGCCCGAGGCAGAAAGGTCCATAAAAGTCCACAAAAAACGTGTCAATATTCCTCCATACTGCTCGTCCAATGTATTCCAAGTGTCCTGAGTGGGTAGCGTCCAGAATTTACTCGAAACGAAGTCATTTAGAATGTTTTTAGAGCATAAACAGTAGTGTATAGGATTTCCTGAAAGCGCTTTCACGAGCCTACGGAAGCCGGCAGACCAAACCAGCGCATTCAGCTCGGCAAAGAACTCATGCTCTTCCTCAACACTGAAGTCCTCAGACATTTTTCTTTCGTTGTTTCTTTCTTTGCACAGGTAAACAGCACATTTCTTCTTCTACGCTTGCATTATTGGCAGAGCAGACGCTGAATGCGCACTTTCATCTGGTTTGGTCTGCCGGCTTCCGTAGCGTCGTGAACGTGCAGGCGCGCGCTTTCAGGAAATCCTATACACTACTGTTTATGCTTTAAAAACATTCTAAATGACTTCGTTTCGAGTAAATTATGGACGCTACCCACTCAGGACACTTGGAATACATTGGACGAGCAGTCTGGAGGAATATTGACACGTTTTTTGTGGACTTTTATGGACCTTTCTGCCTCGGGCGCCACAGACCTCCATTATTTGAATGTCAGCAGACAGCAAGAAGCCTCCCAGATCTCCAGATGCATTTGAGATATCAAAAAAGTACTCCAGAGTGTTGTTCAGCATGGGGGTGAGTAGAAATTTAAGGCTAATCATGTTTTGGGTGTACTATTCCTTTAAGGCCTTAGTTTTATTTTGAAGAATTCAATGCCTTTTAAGACTTTTTAAGGCCCCGCGGGAACCCTGTATAGTGTTTTAGGGTTTATACAGGAATGAGTAGCTCTTATTTAATGCAGTTTAATGCTCTTTTAATGCTCTTCGAAATAATTTTAATGCCACAAGTACAAATGATGACATATATATATATATATAACACGGCAAAATCTTTTTTCATCTTCACAGTTGACAGGCTGCAACCATCTCCCAAATTCCTCGTTTTCCAGACACTTTTGTTGAAATTAGCATTTTCCCCATTCTCTAGCTTTTTCTCCGCCTCGAGCTTCTTTTCCCAACATACGGTTTTACGATCAAACGGTAGCAGTTCCACGTAAACACGCAGAACCAGTTATATCTGATATATAATAATGTTTTTTTTATAAAGCATTTTAAAGCCACAATAATCACATTTTATGACTTGTAATGCCAATTAAGGCCTTAATAAAAAAAAAAAATCATTTAATGTAAAAAAAAAAAATCTATCCTATTTAAAATGACCAAAAAAAATCTTAAAAGTCAACAGCTGCTTGGATCATTCTATGTTTACCTTCAGCAGACAATAAAGGTTAAAGTCAGGTTTCTCACACCAACCACCCAGCAGCTGTTCTTAGCTCCATTATGCCTGGGCTGTGGTGCGTCCGCCCCGTAGCGTTTAGCCATGGGTGAGTCCTAAAGCGACAATCTCAGCATCAGAGGATCTTCAGCAGCACAACGCCGTCGCTCCAGCGTGATAAATGAGTTTGTATTGTCTGTCAGAGCGGCTTCCTGCCTGCCCAGGTCACTGCTTATTAAATTACCACTTGTCAATGTCTTAAATACTGATTGATGGATGATCATGGCAAATGAAGGACTTCTATGACTTTTACCCCCCCCTCTCCCAGCTTTCTCGCAGCAAAGCAGAACCTTTACCGGATTGTTATTGACGAGTATTGAACCTGGAGTGGTGGCTTTCTTCCTGAAATGATCCTTTTGGTTTCATTAATTTTTTATTTTCCGCTTTTTGTTGGATAAGCACAAACGTTTAGCGTATCCAATAGAGAAACATTTAACATTGAACTCAAAAAGGTGATTTTATTAAACCAATCAGTGAAATTGCTCATAACAGCGAGGGAAAATTAATGTTTACTGTGTGATGCAAGAAAATTACCATGGTAGGGAAATCTGACCACTGGTTCCACCTATTTAGATACCAATGATATATCATTATAACGAGTTGAAGATAGGAGGCAGCTAAGCTAACGTAAACCCAACTAGTCTAAATCTGTCCAATTTAGTTACAGTAAGCAAAGTAAAACTATAGCTGATTAAACCAGGTTGATTAATAAAAGGTTTAACAAAGAAAAGGCCAACAAAGTTCAAAGTTATTGAAAGTATGCTAGCTAAGCTAACTTAGGCTGAAGTTGGTAAAACTAATGCTACGTTCACACCGGACGCAGTAAGAGCAGCAAAATCGCGTCTGCTGCTTCATTTTTGCTGCTTCTACCAGTTAGTTCTGACGCACGGCTGAAGTAGCGTTGCTGCTCTGGGTGCGCGGTGCAAAAGTGTGTCTGACGCGCGTTGGGCGGAGCTACTCTATCCTTTCTTTGCCTTGCAGCTATATTTCATGTGATCAGTGGGAATAAAGTAGTTTTAATATGTTTTTAAGTGAGAAAATACACCTGAAAACTTAATCAGTGCAGCCAGTTCATCCAGATTACCATCCTGCCTTCCAATATTCAGGGTTCGTACACCTTTTCCAAAGTCAAAATCAAGCACTTTTCAAGCACTTTCAAGATCCATTTTAAAACTTTTTCCAGCACCTTACGGAACCAGTTTTGCGCGGATGACACCCGGAGGGGGTTTAAAATTAATACATAAAACTAAATCCTATCTTCATTTGTCAGAGCACAACCTAACCAACCAGTGGGTGTCGCAATTCAGTATTATCAGCCGTAGAGTTATCAATGTTGTTTTAAGGTCTGGGCCTGGCAATGAATTAAAACTTTGTTTGTTTTTTTTTGTTGTTTTTTTTGGAATGTTGGTGAGGCTGTAGCGTGAGTTTGGCGAGGCGACCGCCTCACCAAACTCACGCTACAGTGCGGGAAACACTGCAATACTAACATTACATTATCACACCGTACTCTCAGTCACTCAGTATCTTAGCCTGTGAATTCCTAGCTAGCAGTTACTAGCATAAACAAATAGGCGCTAACGTTAACGTGTACTAGGCTACTTCAGTTGGCTTACTTAAAAAGTCTATGACTTACTCTTCATGTGACTCGAGAGCGCAGACTCGCCCATTGTGAAAAGCTGCACATCTTTTTTGCAGACTTTACAAGAGGCAACTTTGTCCCCGTTTAATCCATAATTTGTATTTTTCATCTTCCAGCCAACGTTCATTGAAACGACAACCTCCCGGCATGGTGCAGTAGTGGTTTCATGGGGGCGGAGTCACACATGGAAATAGACTGGCAGATCGCAGTCACACATAAGCGAGCAGGTTTTATTTTCGGGCTCTCCAACATTTTATTTCTCCATTTAATAAACACACGATTCCGTTAGATAGGTATTTGTTGCGAAAGAAATAGTTACAATTTCAAGCATTTCATCCAAAATATATGCACTTTTCAAACCTTGAAAACACAACATCAAAATTCAAGCATTTTCAAGGATTTCCAGCACCCGTACGAATCCTGAATATTATTTCTGTCGGAGTCGCTCAGACCCCCACATACCAGTGGTGCGCTGTCAGTAGGAATCCCATTCAACAGCAGCCTATGGCTGGGTCGTCTGCTCGCGGTTCACCGCAACGGCTGGTAGATGTTTTTCATCTAAATAATCTAAACTGCAGGCAGCAGGATAATAAAAGCGAACATATTCTGCCGGCAGATTTCAGCATTTTAAGTTAACTTAGACATTAATAACCTGTTTCAGAGGTGCGATCACAGCACTCTGTGTCAGCAGCGCTGTGTCTGTCTCCCTGCTAGCTCCCAGATTAGCGTCCCTGATTGGTTGATGCGGCGCATCGAGCAGCAAAAGTTCCGCGCGCCAACCATTGACTTTGCATGTAAACTCGCTGCTTCTGCTGCGCCTGCTGCGTCCAGTGTGAACATAGCATATTGCAACCGCACACATCAAATGTCGCTTGGGTCTGGTCGTGCACCAGTTCTGCTGGTATGCTTCTGCACCGTCGGTCTGGAATTTCTAGGGACGCACAGCAGTTTCCCGCCAAAGCGCAAGGGGGGGCCTGTTAGAGAACTCGCAAGAAATTCGGAGGCGCCGGCGGCAGGAGTGTTTATCTTCCAAAACAACAATGGTGTGTCTGCCAGATATCACGGTCACGGAGATGGATCTAGAGTTTCTAGACATCGAAGAGGAACAGGTTCTGTTAATGGAGTTGGTAAAAAGACTGATTAACCTTTCGTCGTAGTTGTCCATTGTAGTTGTTCCTCGGTTTTTATAAATGGCGCGCCTCGACACTGAATCGAGAAGGACGACCACACAGACAGCCGGAAAGGCATACCAAGGACCAATCACAGCTGCTTTTTGTCCGAGCACTTCCGCTCGTGGTCTGCGCGGGTATGCGACCCTCTGACGCGTAGTCGGGATTTATTTGAGGTGCACGACAACAGTTGACATATTTGACGCTGCAGATGCATCAGAAGCATAAATTGGCCTTTAATCTGCAAAGTTGACTGAGTACTCTGTTAGACCTGGTAAAACAGATAGATTGCTGTAAAGAAGTAATTTGTTGAAGCTGTCTTTACAAACACAGAAGAGGTGACATTTAGAAGATTATTTGATTATATTTATATATTTTGAAATTAAACAGATTTTGTTTAATTTCAGAAGTTATTTTTGCACTATTTAGGTATAACAGAGCATGTTCATTGACCTCTGAGAAGCCTGTCTGAATCTGACACAGCCTGGACAAAGTGTCCTAGCATAAACGTTAAAGTTAGGGTATAAAAATCATTGTAGTTCACTTTAAAATGGATATCTGAACTGATGAATAGATGGTTGAGAAGAAAAAGACTCATTCTAGTTAAGCTGATTTTAATCATACCTCGTACTGATAGATCCTTAAGCTCAATTGTACTTTAAGTACTTGTCTGGGAATCTTTTCCGACCAGTCCTATTAGGCTGGAGGAGTTACCGTAGTAGTAAAAAAATCATGATTTATTGCCCCAGTGCCTGCTTGTCATACTGTAGCAAACAATAAGTGAGTACAGGTGTAGAAATAATGCAGAGATACAAGTCTAAAATCATGTTTAACACATGAAGTAATGACAATTATCTGCTCTCAAAAGCAACTCCACAGAGACCCATGAAATGTAAATGTCTGCTTCAAGGAGAGTAGAGCCAAACTGGAGACTAATCAGACTGGCTTTGCTTGATTCTGACAAACACAGACTGAGGGAGCTCTGCAAAATCAATCTCCAGCTCACATTGTCTTGCCTTGTTTTCTGCAGCCCCAGACACAGCGCTGGTGTGTAGTAATGCGGGCTGAGTGTGCGTCTCAGGGGTGTGCTCAGGGTTAGGGGCATTGATGAGTCTGTGGCTGACATTTGAGCATGATTGAGGGGGTGTGCGGATACTAAATCACTACATTGTTCCGCTGTCGGTGCGTCTGTGTCGTCGCTGCACTTTACCGACAGTTGAGACGCCTCAAATTGGATAATTACCAATTAAACGGTACCACAGAAACTTGGCGCTTTGATAAAAACCTAAAACCTGAACTGCTCCGACCAAAACCAAAAAGTTTACCCGGATAGTTTGGCAAAAGGCAGCTGAAAATCATCAACTTTATCTTTATTCAGCAATCGCAACAAGGCTTTATATTGACTGCGAAAGCCTTCATCAAAACTGCTGTTTCCTCGTTTTTACCCGCCATTAAAGCATGCCATATTTGTGTCTAATGATAAGGTAAATGAAAGGATGTTTCAAAGAAAAACTGGCCCACCCTGAGTTTTTTATTTCTTTCAAAGACTGGACAAACTGGAGCAGTTTGGAAAAAGACCGTAGGCGAGCTGAATGATTGTCAGTCATGCAAATAATCACTTACTTACAGTCAGTGAGTTTGCTTCGGATAAGGCAAATTACCATTTGAAAATGAGCTCAAAAACACTCTGGGCAAAAAAGCTTGCAACATGATTCTCAGTTGTATTGCTGCATTCACACAGCCCCGCACACACATATGCACATTAATGCAAACAAACGTGCTTCAGAAACACGGCTCCTTGCAGCCTTTAACAGGCAGCAGGGATATTAAATACATGCTCTGATCTGATGGAGGGTTTTTACCTTTTGCTGCTTTTCACTCAAATCGTCCACCTCCGCATTCTGTTGTTCCAGATCCTTGACATTTCTGCAGGGATGGAAAAATAAAAGTTATGTCAACAGAGTTATATATACATAAAAAGGAACAAATGGGTTTTAATTATGATGGAGTGATGAAAGAAAACACTAATAAAGGACTAGAAAAATCACACAGGAAAAAAATCGAAATCTAGAAAGTAATCTGTTCTTAAAAAAGGTGCATTTGTTCTTGGATTGAGGAGAAAAAAAGACATTTTGCAAACGGAACAAGACAATTTACACTTAAAATAAGAAAACACAATTGCACTGTCTTATTTCAAGTGCATATTATCCAATTATCATATTTTAAGTGTAGAAATACTCATTCCATTGGCAAACTATCTAATTTACCTGCTCAAATTAAGGGTAAATACACTTAATTTAAGAAATTTTGACTTATTTTGTATCATTTTTGCAGTGTAAAATAAGAAAAACACAATTGCATTGTCTTATTTCAAGTGCATTTTATCCAATTCTATTATTTTAAGAGTAAAAATACTCATTCCATTGGAAAACTATCTCATTTTCCCATTCAAATTAAGGGTAAATACACCTAATTTAGGGAATTAACTTATTTCTAGATCGTTTTCCAGTGCATCTACATATTCTATGATCATCTTTTTGGTTTCACACCAAGTTTAGCCACAAAAAAAAAGAAAAGAAAAAAAAACTTTTCCAAAACAAATGCTCAGTTTTCAGTCCGATTGTTTGCCAAACTGGATGCTGGACAATATTCTACTTGCTTTTCTTCCAAGCAGGAAGATTTTCTTCTGTTCACTTAAAGGAATCGTGATCAATAGTTATTCTGTCTCTGTGAATATTTTTCAGACCTTTGGTTGCTTTCCTACAGAGATCCTACTTATCTACTGGATCCTTTAGCTAAGAAATAAGAAACTATAAACTGGAAAATGAACTAAATAAGAGCTGCAAACCTCCAGCATACATAAGGTTCTGAAAGTCGCATCTATACCGTCTCATTTGTTGATTTTAAGCTTAATGAGCCATTGGTCTGAGTTAGATGAGTTAACTAATGTGTGTGTAACTTTAAGCTGTGTAACATACAGAGTTTAGTTTAATGTTAAATAAAAACTAGATTACAATTGTTTAGATCAAATTCAATAGATACACTGGAAAAAATCTACATCTAGATTAAGTAATTTTTTGCTTAAAATAAGTGCATTGAGAATGTAAAAGAGACCTTTTGCCAATGGAGCAACACAATTTTTATTTAAAATAAGAAAACACAATTGCATTGTCTTATTTCAAGTGAATTTTATCTAAATATCTTATTTTAAGAGTAAAAATACTCCAATGGCTAATCATCCCATTTACCTACTCAAATTAAGGGTAAATACACTTAATTTGAGAAATATTTACTTATTTCTAGGTCGTTTTTCCAGTGTAGATTCATTACTTTTTGGGTTAGGGCTAAATTGGAGTAAAAAAGAAAAAGAAGGAAAGTTTAACTAAGGTTTACTAAACTAAAGTTAAGAAGGCTAAATCAAAGATAGCTAGGGTATGCTAACGTTTAATTAACTATGCTAATACAAGCTAAGATGAGCAAATACATGCTAAACTAAAACAAAGCTAAGCTAAAATCAGCTCATTTCTAAGCTAAACTAAGCTAAGTTTAGTCTCATGTTTTTACTGTGTTGTTGTTGCAGCACTTATATTCTTATACTTTGTTTTTTCAACATGTGGCAAGATGGCTAACAAAGAAAATTAGCCTTTGGCTAACTCTTTTTTTTTTTTCATAAATTGTCATTTAGAATGTTTCTTTAAAATGCAATGTCCCCTTTCAAATAAATAAATCAAACTAAGATTAACTTTTGCAGGTTAAACTAAACAAAGCTTTGCTAAACTAAGCTAATTTCTATGCTAAACTAAGCTGGTCTAGGTTAATCTCATGCTTTTACTGTGTGTTTTTGCAGCGCTTATATTCTTGTACTTTGTTTTTTCAACATGTGGCCGGATGGCTAACAGCGAAAAAATAGCCTTTGGCTAACTTTTTTTTTTTTTTACCCATAAATTGTCATTTAGTGTGTTTCTTTAAACTGCAATGTCCCCTTTCAAATAAATAAATCAAACTAAGATTAACTTTTGCAGGCTAAACTAAACAAAGCTTTGCTAAACTTTAAACTAGGTCAACTTGTGCTAGAATTAGTTAGTGCTAGCTTAGAGGAAGTAACTATGCTAATCTAAATACAGACACACTAAACTTTGCTACCGTATTAGAAGCTGATGCAAACTAAACTATAAAACAGTAGGTGGGCCAAACTAAATGTTAACAAAGTTTTTAACTAAATAAAATCTGCAAACTAAAGCTAAACTAAGCTAACGTAGAAAGAACTGAGAGAGATATGTCAAATGTGTTTTCTTTTAGACTAGTTTTTAACAAGCATCAAATATACAGGTGCTGGTCATAAAATTAGAATATCATGAAAAAGTAGATTGATTTCAGTAATTCCATTTAAAAAGTGAAACTTGTATATTATATTCATACATTACATACAAACTCATATATTTCAGATGTTTATTTTGTTTAATTTTGATGATTACAAATGACAACAAATGAAAATCTCAAATTCATCATATCAGAAAATTAGAATATTACTGAAGACCAATAAAAACAAAGGATTTATAGAAATGTTGGCCAACTGAAAAGTATGAACATGAAAAGTATGAGCATGTACAGCACTCAGTATTTAGTTGGGCCTCCTTTGGCCTGTATTACTGCAGCAATGCGGCGTGGCATGGAGTCGATCAGTCTGTGGCACTGCTCAGGTGTTATGATAGCCCAGGTTGCTCTAATAGTGGCTTTTAGCTCTTCTGAATTGTTGGGTCTGGTGTATTGCATCTTCTTCTTCACAATACCCCATAGATTTTCTATGGGGTTAAGGTCAGGAGAGTTTGCTGGCCAATTAAGAACAGGGATACCATGGTCCTTCAACCAGGTACTGGTAGCTTTGGCACTGTGTGCAGGTGCCAAGTCCTGTTGGAAAATGAAATCTGCATCTCCAAAAAGTTGGTCAGCTGCAGGAAGCATGAAGTGCTCTAAAACTTCCTGGTATGTGGCTGCGTTGACCCTGGACCTCAGAAAACACAATGGACCAACACCAGCAGATGACATGGCACCCCAAACCATCACTGACTGTGGAAACTTTACACTGGACTTCAAGCAACGTGGATGAAGTGCCTCTCTTCTTTTCCTCCAGACTCTGGGACCTTGATTTCCAAAGGAAATGCAAAATTTACTTTCATCAGAGAACATGACTTTGGACCACTCACCAGCAGTCCAGTCCTGTTTCTCTTTAGCCCAGGCAAGACGCTTCTGACGCTGTCTGTGGTTCAAGAGTGGCTTGACACAAGGAATGCGACAGCAGAAACCCATGTCTTTCATACGTCTGTGTGTGGTGGTTCTTGAAGCACTCACTCCAGCTGCAGTCCACTCTTTGTGAATCTCCCCCACATTTTTGAATGGGTTTTGTTTCACAATCCTCTCCAGGGTGCGGTTATCTCTCTTGCTTGTACACTTTTTTCGACCACATCTTTTCCTTCCCTTCGCCTCTCTATTAATGTGCTTGGACACTGAGCTCTGTGAACAGCCAGCCTCTTTAGCGATGACCTTTTGTGTCTTGCCCTCCTTGTGCAAGGTGTCGATGGTCGTCTTTTGGACAACTGTCAAGTCAGCAGTCTTCCCCATGATTGTGTAGCCTATAGAACTAGACTGAAAGACCATTTAAAGGCTTTTGCAGGTGGTTTGAGTTAATTAGCTGATTAGAGTGTGGCACCAGGGGCCATCAATTTGGAACCTTTTCACAATATTCTAATTTTCTGATATGATGAATTTGAGATTTTCATTTGTTGTCATTTGTAATCATCAAAATTAAACAAAATAAACATCTGAAATATATGAGTTTGTATGTAATGTATGAATATAATATACAAGTTTCACTTTTTAAATGGAATTACTGAAATCAATCTACTTTTTCATGATATTCTAATTTTATGACCAGCACCTGTATGCTGTATCATTTAATTGCTGTTTAGGTATTACTTCGCTTTGGTGGGACTCCAATACTTTTATAAGTCTAATTTAAATTCTACAACTAAAATTATTAATCGACTGCTCACAACAATGAGATGCTTTATATTATACACACATGCTTTAGGTCAGGGTTCTTCAACGTTTTCCAGGCCAAGGACCCCCAAACTGATGGCAAGATCGAGCAGGGACCCCCTAATTATATATATTGTATGAAATTGTGTTATATCAAACTGGTCCTATAGTCACTCTATTACAGATGGAGTAATGTAACTAAAGTAATCCCTCCCTGGGATTATTAAAGTATTTCTGATTCTGATTCCTGGTTGATGGGACAGGTGTTGTGAATGAAACGGTGCCCAGCTTGAAAGAGCTCCTGTGTGTCGCTGAATGTGTGCATTGATGACTGAAAGACATCTTCTGCCTCCATTTATCTGTTTACTACAGTGTGTTGAATTCATGATAATGTTTATTTAAAGACATTTCAATTAGTGGACAAAATTGCAGGGGGAAATATAAAAAAAAAAGAAAAAAGTTTAATCAATCAAAACTTGCATGTACCTCCGTTGACCCCCTAGGGGTCGCGGACCCCCTGTTAAAGACCTCCGCTTTAGGTTATTATACATTTTTTTATGTTTAAACATCAGAGTCTCATTAAAAAAAAGTAAATAAACATTGTTGTCCTCATTGTGTCATGATGCTGGGTTCCTGGCAGAAATAAAACAACATGATGCTGAATGGAAGGTGTGGCCCATGTTGACCATTTAACAGAAGGTTTTACGCATGAAGACCAATTTTTAATGTAGAGCACAATTTTTTCTTTCATCCCCATTTAAATTTAAAACCAACTTTTGACATTTTGATTTTAGGAAAAACATGCATCTGGTTTTCATGACAGAGATGCTCGTTATTGTTTGAAAAAAAATGGAGTTTAAACTTCTTTGAATCAGTTGTTTTACTCAAAATAAAACTATTTTGTCACTTTTTTCTTGACATTTCAGTGTGTAAAAGCTAGATATACTGACTATCTTAGTGTTTATTACAGATCTTTAATATTTCAATCTAAACTAGAGTTTTTTAAATCACCTGAAATCCATGTCATTCATATAGTCAGTGCAAACTTAAAACGCTGTCTTAAAGATCAACTACACTAACTAAGAGGGGAAAAAACCAGCAGAGTAATTCATTGGAAATGCTTCCCTGAAAGCTTCTTAGATTTTCAGCCAGGTGCATGACTCAGAGTGTCTTATGGGCTGAATAGAAAGGTTATAAAAAGCCCTTTAAGCTCATCTTATCCTTTTACTTGCTGAGTCTATAGCTGAATTTGGAGCTACTGTCAACAATATTAAGTTTGCGGACAGGATTGGAAGTTTAAGCTATACAGTTTCCAAACTAATGCCAGTTTGATTAAATGCTCTGGATACAAACAGCAGGGGTTTGTGATCCGCCTTGGCCATTGTAGCCGTCCTCATTGTGCTGCTCTCCCTTTGACCCGCTTCCTGTTGGATCATCGGCGTTGGTCATCTAAAGGCGCATGAATACTGGATCAGAGCCGGTGTCACTTCAGTTAGAGCTTCATTTCCAGCAGCTGCGCGGCTGGAGCCAAACATTTGTTTACATCCCTCCATACATGAAGTGTTTGTTTAATAGCGGCTTGTCGCTCGGCGATGCCAGCGCCGAGCATAATAAGCGGCGGGTCTTTAAAAGTCACCGAGTGCTGCCTTGTTGAACGGCGTTAAACCCACAAACAAAGATGGATTGAATGTGTAATTTGGAGCGTTTAAATTTGGAGCATGAGAGGAGGGGTGGGGGGGGAAAAGACGCAATATTTCCTGCAAATTAATTCTTATCATGGTGATGAATAATCAGGCTTCTTATGAGGAAGAGTCGGTGGAATACAGCAGCACTTTGAGCCGTCATAATTAACAGACTCGCTCAACAATGGGCACATTCTCAAAGAGACGGCTTATTAACAGTGACATAATGGCTAAAACGCATATTAAAATGGGTATTTAGAGTGGAAGGGATCAAAACTACCAATGCAAACTGGGTTTTATGGTCCACACGTTTCATTGTTTCAGCATCAGCTGAATGTCAGCTGGACCAGACTGCGTGTTCACCCTGGGGTGTCTAAAAGCTTCGGCGTGACACCGCCATTACCCAGGGGGGCCCCGTGCACACCTCATTAGCAGCAGTATGCTTTGGCCACCCATGGGCGAGATTCGGTCTCTTTGGTGGCTTAACAAGATCACATTTAAATCTGCAGCAAGATGTGGAATGGCTTCCTGATGAAGATTCATCATGGATACACAATTACTCCCAGGCAGGATAAATTCGCAGCGTCGTCAGGGATTCATAAAGATCTCCCTCAATTTCCTGGTAGAGATGAAGATCAAAGAACTTTAAAAGGTTGTCTGGAAATGAAACAGCTTCTTTGCACATGTTCTTTCATGGGTCAGGTATGTTTCCTGCTTCGTCTAAAACTCAAACAGGTTTAACTGGAATCAATAAAGTCCAAGTTCAAATCATTTCAGAAACAATCCAGAGGAAAAGCCTTCAGTTATTTCTGTAGTTCTGCCGCTCATTAAGCCCGTCTGGGTTTTAAAGCGACCGCAATGAAGAGCTTTTAGGACTTTTCTTTGTTAGTAATGAGGGTTTCCACTTTGGAGAGGATTTGTTCACATTTACTTTCTTTAAAGGCTCCAAATAATAAAAAAAAATGATGGTTGCATCAATAAAAGCTAGTAGGTGAATAGTTGGCTTACTGTAGATTACCTGAAGGATGGCTGATCTCTAATAGTTCTAGAGGATTAAAAAGTATATTTTTTAGAGAAAAAAAAAGTTGTTATATTGGACACGATTAAAATTTGTGCATTTTAACTTTGATCATTTATGTTTAAAAGACAAACCTTTAGAGAACATGTGTCAAAGTCGAGGCTTGTTTATCAACGGCCTCCTGGATGATATTTAATTACCATTAGAATCGGCCCACTGCTGTGCTGCTGCTGTGACTTTGCAGGCTACCGTTGCATTGTGGGAAATGTAGTGTTGGTGCGGTCGTGTTGCACGCACCAACGCTATATTCCCAGAGGAAAACATGAATGTGTTTTTCTTTTATTTTTATTTTCTTGCTGTGCTTTGCATCTTTGGATTGTTTTGGTTTTTGCTTTCCCCCCTTTAACAATCCAAGCTGTGCTGAAGTCGGTTGTCTAAGGAGGCAGAGCGCACTATTGAAGCCAAAATAAAAGGAGCCTGGATGGAGGGAGGGGCAGAGCTGATCCTGCAAGTGATAGAGACGGACACGCTGCTGAGCGAGGGGCAGGTGGGATCCACACGACACTCTGATGGAGTTGGAGTGCTACTAACAGATGCGAACCTCTGCCCTGATTGTGACGTCTGTTTACCTCCAGGTATTCTGTGCCTGGCTTGCGGATCTCACCTGCCCGTCGCTCAGCAGCGTGTCACACTGCAGCCTGAAGTGACCTAAATCCGACTTTTTGGCCCATTTGCGACCTGTATCTGATCTTTTCATGGCAGTCTGAACAACACAGATGCGATTTTTCTCCAATGCGACCCAGGCCGCTTGGCTATGTGGTCCTGAATCCGATACAAATTTGATCTTTTCAAATGCGACCTGCGTCTGAACGGCCAGGTCGAGCTGAATGCCATTAATACACTCCAAAGGTCACTTTTCTGCTTCTTGCTACGCAGAAGTGGTAAGAAAAACAACAACCATGGCGGACAATGAGGCGGAGAGCAGCATTTATGTTTAACCATCTTGAAAAGATTGAGTTTTTATGGTTGGAAAAGATCGCTAGATGTTCTCCGGCACTACCATCCATGTTTACTTCAGTAAACACAGAGCACGCTGGCCTGTGATGTCATTGCGTCTTCTACTGCACATGCTGGACACTTGCGTTGTATGACTGCAGTTCACACAGGAGATCACGTACAAGTCGCACTTATTTGGAAATGTGAACGGCAACGCAATTGAGCATCAAGAAATGTGGCCTAAGTTACCAAAGCTTTTCCCAGCTTTGCTTAACAAGCACAATCTTAGCAGGACTGACCTTAGCCTAGTTTGACGCATTGTTCATTTTGATATATTTTCTTCATCTTGACAAACTTGTCCTTAGTTTTTAGCAGCACCACTTCTTAGACTCTAACAGAACGTATACCTTTACTTTATGACCCAATATTCCCGTTTTAGCTCTTGGGGGCTGAAATAATTGTCTTGGCGGCGCCAGATCTGGCCTGCAGGCTTTGAGTTTGGCACATATGTTGTACAGATAATTTTCATCTGCTGAAGATAATTTTTTAGGCCTGACACAATCTCAGCAGCTTTTTACTTCCATATACAACCACCATAGACCAAATATTAAAGCTGCCAAAGTCTAAAGAAGATATTTTTTTTAAAAAGACCCTCAGAAAACTATCCTTCCACTCAAAACAGTAAAGAATATCAGAAGTATGACTGAGTTCTTGGAAGAAGTAAAGAAATAAAAGGGTGTTTAAAAGTGGTTCTAAGGTGGAATCATGAAGGAAAAGCCAAAACGTGGGGAGCTAACATGCTAACGCAGGTATGTCCACCCAACAAAACAAACAAAAACCCAAAGGATTCCATCTTCTAGGTTTCTTCCCATCATGAGATGAATGTTTGGGATCCCAGTCCCCAGCTCTCACTCAATGGCCTGTTCCTCTGTGAGCTCGTCACGGGTGATTACAACCCCAGCAAGAAAAATGAGATACTGGTTGACCTATTTCTGAGCACACCGTCCCCCCAACACCTCCCCTTCCTCCATTCCAGTCCTTTCCTTCGACCAAAGTTGCCCATTCTTTTCATTTTTATTTTCCAGCCTCTCTGCCCACCGGTCCTCTCAGAGTAGAGGTCAGGTCAGAGGCCACCTGGCTCCTCTACGTTGCTGAGCGTGAGCAACCTGGCAACAAAGGCCTCCTCTTGTTGGGGGATCCGTCGCTCGGTGCCAAACTTTCACCTTCACCCCCCTCCCCTTTAGCCCCTGTGTGAAGAAAACCCCTGCAGGGATGCTTCAATGGGGGCCTGTGAGTTCCCGTCCCCCTCGCGGCAGCGAAGTTTTAGATGCTGTCATGAGGCGATTCACACCGAGATCTCATGAGTGAGGAAGAAAGGTGGGAAAAAAAGAGAGGTGACGCACCTCTGCTTTGGCTCGAGGACAAAGGGCGTCAGAGGCGACGCCGCAACCTTTATGTCCTCCACCTCTTTGGCATCATCGGATGACGAGCCGCCTAGTTTGGCTGTCAGGATTTATTTTCTCAACGCGCTTAAACGCCACTTGAACAACTCCTTTTTCTCATTTCAAAGCAGAAATAATAAAGAAAACGTCTAATTGAAACAATGCGCTGTGTAATTACATGAAAGGGTGTTGGTTTCCCAGCACCACTGATGTCCTAAAAGAACCCCCGTTTGTTGAGTTTTGCAGATAAGAGTTAAAGAAACGGCGGCTGGCAGCGGGCCCTTCACTTCTCAGATCCTCGGCAAAGCAACATGGGAGACCAGGGGTTTGCTCTTAAGAAGAAGTAAGTAGAGTTTGTTATTCCGCCGCCTTTGACTAAGGTCATATCAAATTAACAGACGGCTGACTGAATAAAAATAGCATACCATTAATTCATTTTTTTCCCCTCCACTGTTCATAAATCTTAAAGGTTGACCTGATTTTTACCATTAAACTGTGGAGAAATTAAAACAGAGGAGCCACATGGACTAATTTTACTCCGCTCCGGTTTCATGTGGGAACTAAAACCCTCACAAACACCCTCACTTGCATTTTCAATTATCCCCTGGCATGGAATTTCAAACTTTATGGTCAGAATTATAATCAATTTTCAGGTGATAAAAAAAAAATAAGCAGAAATAGGACTGGACGAAGCATTTAATTGCACCACATTCGTTAACAAGCTTAACTCTTGTCTCGGCGCACTCAGCATTCAAATAGATCCTAATTATTTCTACTAGAAGGTCTTAAGATTGCCAACTCTGGTGTTGGCTGATGATAAAAAAAATGTCTCTTTTCAAACTTAATCATTACAAGTACATTCAGCGAGTGTAAATGGCTCAGAGGTCTGAGGGATGCATTAACTCTCGTGTCCATTTTTTGGTTGAACGGCAAAGAAAGAAGAAGAGACGAGGGGGGGGGGGAGCAGATTACAGCCCTAAAATCCCACCCTAACTGATGATCGCGTTCATAAACAGTCAATTATAGAATGTTTACTGCGCCGTCTTTTTGTTTCTCTCCGCTTGATAACGCGGAGAGAACGCGGCTTTAGATTGACATGGATTTATTGGAGGGAGAAAAAACAAAAAAAACAATCATGTAAACAAGTCAGCAGCCGAGAATTAAAGCGGCTAAATCAAGATTTCTTTTTTTTTTATGTAAAGGGACAAAAAGAAGACGAGATGCCCGATGTTTAATGAGGAGAAGGGATGATGGGCAGAGCTCGCATTGTAATATGCAAATCAGAAATAGTGTCTGATAGAGTTCTGTACCGCAGCCGATACCAAGCGGGGGAAACTGTGGCGCTAATTGAGTTTCAGGAAGAAGAGTCAAACTTGTGCTGAGAAGAGTTTCCATAGTTTCCGTCTAGATAGTTTATTTTCTGGGGATTGAACTGACTGTACTGATGTCTAAGATTTTTGGAAGAAGAGACTATCTTAGATTGCAAAGAACTGCTGGATCAGGAAAAAATAAAACCCTGGACAGAAACAAATACATCTGCTGGTTGATATTTGTGGCCGATATTAGCGTTTTTTTGTCAGTGTCCTGAGATGCCGATGACCAATTATTCATCGCACTCAGATCCAGAGAAGAGCATGAATGGCGCTAGCTATCCTTTGTTTTTTTGTTGTTTTATTTACGGCACTAGTGGCTCGTTTTTCTGACAGTAGGCGGACAGGAAAAGGGATATGAGAGAGGGGGAGGGACATGCGGCAAAAGAACGTAGGTTGGATTCGAACCCGGTTCAGCCGCCTCGAGGACTAAGGCCTCCGTACATGGGTCGCGCTCACTAACCACGGCGTCACCTGCACGCCCAACTATCCTTTGTTAATGTTTTATCAGACTTGTTAGCCAAGAATTTTTATTGTTTACATTTTTTTTCTGCCTATGTTAAAAGCTTTTCTCCAAGTCAGAGATCTAAAACGTTTTCCAGGCCAATGACCCCGAAACTGATGGCGAGATGGAGCGGGGACCCCCTAAAGATAAATTATACTTTTGCATCTCGACGTACCACATGAACCAATCAGAGAAGCTGATCTGGGAGCTGGCAGGGAGTCAGACACAGTGCTGATGATGCAGATTGCTATGATCACTCCTCTGAAATTGTTTATTAACGCCTAAATTAACTTTAAATGCCGAAATCTGCCGGCAAAGTGTATTCACTTTTATTATCCTGGTGCCTGCAGTTTGGATTACGTACATGAAAACCGCCTTCCAGAAAGGCGACGGGGCCATAGGCTGCTGTTGAATGGGATTCCTAGTGACAGCTCACCGGCGCTATGTGGGGGTCTGAGCGTCTCCGAAATAATAGAAATAATATTGGAAGGCAGGATGATAATCTGGATGAACTGACTGCACTGATTACGTTTTCAGGTGGACTTTCTCACTGAAAAACATATTAAAACTACTTTATTCCCACTGATCACAGCAAATATAGCTGCTATTGTTACAGGCAAAGAAAGGATAGGGTAGCTCCGCCCAACACTCATCAGAACCACTTTTCCACCACGCAGCCAGAGCAGCAAAGATGCTACAGTCGCGCGTCAGAACTAAACTTGTACACAGAGGTGTCAAGTAACAAAGTACAAATACTTAGTTACTGTACTTAAGTACACGTTTTAGGTATCTATAATTTACTCCATTACGTATTTTTCATCCTACTTCTGACTTCTACTCTTTACATTTTCACACAAGTATCTCTACTTTCTATTCCCTTACATTTACAAAGGTTACTCATCACTCTTGGCTTCGGTTTAAAGTTTATAAATATTTATTTCATGTCATGTGCTCCATCCAATGCAGATCATTGGCTCCATCCACATCTAGTGAAAACTCTTGCTGCTTGCGATCTGAACGTAGCATTAGACTGATTTATTAAGCATTAAGCATATGAAATAAGCTGCCGTGCCCTTGTGCTTGTTCTCTGTCTCATTCAGAAGTTTTTGGAAAAACAAATAAGTAATCACAAGTTAGACTGTGGATAGAAGCAGGTGAAAAAAGGTAACAGCTCAAGATCAGCAATGGGATAGGTAAGATCACCAAGTTAGCACAACGCTTTTCTAAAACTTACTCAATTCTAATGGCAAACTATTTGCTTCATAAAGGCCTCGCCAAGAGCATGCAAACATAATCTAGAGTTTAGGTGCTTGATGTTGTAGCAAGGTCATTTTTAGTTTCAATAAACCACTTCAAAGCAAACTGGAATTAGGAATGCATTTTTAGACTAGAATAACCAGGGTGTATTTATCAAGTCAACTGTTCCTCTAAAGCAGAGGTCACGGATTAGTGGGCCGCGGTCCGGATCCGGACCATCCTGCTGGCTAATCCGGACCCAACCCCTTTAAAATATTTATAAATTAGTGCATGTTGTCCGATGACAGTGTAAAACTTCCCTTGCACTGCTTTTCCTGTTAATACGGTAAAGCCTTCCGGAGCGCCAGGACCAGGCTAGATGTGATCTAAATTAGCTAATGAGCTGCTGTCAGTCTAGGTTGCTGCTGCTAGCTACTTTTAGACACAGCTGGCAAACCTGTGGCAAGCCGGGCGATGGGAAAGAAGGAGAAGATGATGAGAAAAAGCAGAGAAAGTGTGGACTGCTGGAAGAACTGTGGTGAACTGGTGAAAGTGAAATGGCGTGCTCAAAGATGACCCTGAACATTTAGAGGATGTTTGGATCAACCTGCTGCTGTGAAGCAGGATTTTCCACCATGAAAATTATCAAAAATAACAAAATAAATACAATAAAATATGTGATTCGGGAAATTGTCTATATACCAAACTGAACGACTGTTGTTCTCTACTTCAAAAAAAACTTTAGATTTAGATGGAAATTTTTTTTTTCTTTTATTTAGAAAGACAGATTTCCATTACATCAGTAATCACAGCTTCATGCATTTAAGATTATAACTGAAGATAAACGCAGAAAGTCCAAGTGATTTTGACAGTGTTGCTTTTTTTTTATCATTAAAAAATTCAATGTATAACATGGATGCATAAAAATCTAATTTCATTTCAGTGTTAAATTCTGTTTAAAGTAACAGATTATAAAAAAAAATGTCTCCGCACCTTTACTGGTTGATGACTTTCTTTATTCGGACCCCGCTGACTTTTAATTGGTTACCTCTACTCTAAAGGTTTCATGGTCTTCCATTTCAGGGGGCAATTTGTAAAAGCATAATTACCAAAGTTGATGAAGTAATGGAAACTTTACAGATTATAATTTATAACAAAACTTTGACAGGTTGAAGTATAATTTAATGGATGGATGGTTCAGGGTTCAACACAACAGTTCTGGAATTGTTTTTTTTTCTTACGGTTGTCCAGACTAGGTGGGAATCTGGGGTTTAATTCTAAGAAGAAGAAAAAACAGTTTGGAGTAAATCGCAGACCTCTTTTAACCCCTTAATTTAAAAAAAGAAAAGAAATGCCAGATGTAATGGAAACTGTGAGGATGGTGCTTTTATTAAGGTGGTAAAGAGCTTTAAATTAGATTAAAACAAAAGATGTCAAACAATCGCTGGCAGTAAATCCTTCAACTGGCTCCCTTTCTTGTAATCAAGGTGTAATTTGGTCTGCAGCTTTGAAGGCAGCTCCCATCCCGTCTCCGCACGGCCGTGATTGTGGAACAATGAGAGTAGAAACTTTGCTGAATGCTATTAATAAAAGACGCGTCTCGTCACTCTTAATATGGCAGGAAAACCTAACGGCCTTTGAAGTCCTACCCTTTCACTTAACTCAGTCTCCGCTCATCTCGCGCTCAAAGTCTTCCCTTTAATGTGGCGAGCCAGGCGGCCTCCCTCGCACTGTCCCAACAATCACGTCACTGGACGCCTTCAGAACCGGGATTATTTGCATTTCCTGGTCCGTTTGAGCTTGGAATCATAAAAAGAAGCCAGGACGGCTCAGGATAAAAAAAAAAGAAGGAGAGAGAGAAAGATCAGGGAAGAAACCACCCCTAAAGTAATGTGGTGCTGCTGAACTCAAACCAGATGAATCTTCTCTATTTTTACCTTTTCCTCTGCCAAGGAAACATCAGGCACATCCTGTACACTTTCCAAAGAGCAGACAGAACAAAGATGTTCAACCCCCCCCAAGACACATCTTCTCTTCCAATGTTTGCCTGATCCTGTTGTGTATGATCTTAGAGAGGGGGGATATTGAAAGCGATATGAACATGCTCTCAGATGAAAACGCTTCTCTGGGTGTAGAGCTAGGTAGGAGACACTTTAACTCTGCATGTGGCATCAAAGCGCTGCAACATGGCGGAGACAAAAGGCAGAGCGTCTATGGCCACACACTTCTAGACAAAAAAGAGGATTTAAACGTTTCCCACACCTGGTTTCAGCTGTTTGCTTCAAATCTTTTACATCAAATAATTCAATATAAGACAGGAGAGGATTACGGTGGCTCTGGAGGAGCTGCAGAGAGGGGGAATCTGATAACAGGACAACTATTACCCAATTTACACTACCCTTGAAAAATGCAGAGACCAGTCCGAGCTCGGATCAGTTAACCAGGCCAAGCTCGGTTCTGACGACCGTTTACACATCACGCTATCTCGGTTCCTCGCCTCCTAGTGGCGATCTGCGGTATTACTGCCAGTATTGAAGGAGGAAATCAAGCAGTTGGTGGCGGTAATGCACCAAAAGTTGTTTGCCAACCGCCATAAAACACAAGAAGAAGAAGACAAAGAACAGGGTTCCTACAGCATAAGGCAAGTTAAATTCAAGACTTTTTAAGACTTTTTAAGACTTTTTAAGACTTTTTAATGCCACTTGAAATAAAAAATTTAAGACCTTAGAATATAATTGAAATTTAACACTTGCTCATATTTTCCAGACAAAAAGTAAATGGCGCATCTCCCAAATGTCCCGGCCGCAACAATGCTTTTATTGGTTCTGCTATCGGAACGGAACCAATAATGGCGAGCCAATATTTTTTTTAAATAAAAAAAAAAAAAAGATACATTTTAATGTTTTATTTAGATTACAAAAATAAATCATAATAAAAATAATCCTATTTATGATGTTTTAAAAATCAAGACCTACGAAAGACTGATTTAAGACATTTTAATACGAATTAAGGCCTTAATTTTATTTTATTTTTCAGAATTCAATGCCTTTTAAGACTTTTTAAAGGAATAGTACACCCAAAACATGATTAGCCTTCATTTTCTACTAACCCCCATGCTGAACAACACTCTGGAGTACTTTTTTGATATCTCAAATGCATCTGGAGATCTGGGAGGCTTCTTGCTGTCTGCTGACATTCAAATAATGGAGGTCTATGGCGCCCGAGGAAGAAAGGTCCATAAAAGTCCACAAAAAACGTGTCAATATTCCTCCATACTGCTCGTCCAATGTATTCCAAGTGTCCTGAGTGGGTAGCGTCCAGAATTTACTCGAAACGAAGTCATTTAGAATGTTTTTAGAGCATAAACAGTAGTGTAAAGGATTTCCTGAAAGCGCGCACATGCGCGTTCACGATGCTACGGAAGCCGGCAGACCAAACCAGATGAAAGTGCGCATTCAGCGTCTGCTCTGCCGATAATGCAAGCGTAGAAGAAGAAATGTGCTGTTTACCTGTGCAAAGAAAGAAACAACGAAAGAAAAATGTCTGAGGACTTCAGTGTTGAGGAAGAGCATGAGTTCTTTGCCGAGCTGAATGCGCACTTTCATCTGGTTTGGTCTCCCGCGGTTTCCGTAGCGTCGTGAACTCGCAGGCTAATCATGTTTTGGGTGTACTATTCCTTTAAGGACCCGCGGGAACCCTGAAGAAGGATTGAATCAAGCAAATAAAAATGGCGGCGCCATTTTCAGAAAGTTATGCTTGATTATTATTGCTATACTTCGGTGTTATTATTTAAAATGTTGCGTGGAGAAGATTTCAATTGTTGTTTATAGTTGTTCTTCTGTTTTGTGTTGGTTGGCAAGCAACTTCGGGAGGGGCATTAGCGCCAACTACTGGAATGGAGTGTGAATCGCGATGTGCAGCCAGACGGAGATGACGCGTTCTGCTCATGCGCTCTTGTTATCAGAGAACCGAGCCGAGCCCACCTCTGGAACTGGTCTGCAGTTATCTTGGTTCGGTTGTGTCTAGCTCGATTCAGTTCAGTTTGCTTTCCATTTACACATGATACGTTAGCTCAGTTACTGAGCTCTGACCGGTCTCGGCACGGTTTTTCCAGGGTAGTGTAAATGGGGTATATAAGTCCCTTTGAGCTGGAGGAGGTGTCTGACACAGGGAAGGCTGTGCGTCTCTGATGAAATCCTGAACCAACAACCCAGGCCTGGATTAGCATGGGACGACGATGACGCAGCAAAAATCTGTATAAGGGGGTTTTAAACTGGAAAACTGACACTGCTTGTCATCCCAAATAGGTTTTCTTCCTAGGTAATAGGAAAGGTGATGAAGTGTTTTTAAAACAGCGGTACCTATACTAAGAATATAATCTAACTCGGGAGGCGGCAGGATAAGAACAGAACCACCAACTAGGACCAAGTGAATAGAATAACATACGTAGCATCAACCAAATATTAGCTTGAACCAAAAAGATCATTTTAGCCATTGCTTAAAATGAACAGATTTATTTTGGGTAAATGGAAATCCCTTTATTGTCCCACAATAGTGAAATTAACTATTTGCAGTCAACCCATCCCCATGGGGATCAGTGGGCTGCCATTGCTTGGCGCCCGGGGAACATCGTGGGGTTAAGGGTCTTGTTCAGGAACCTAAAGTACAGGCTATAGGGATCAAACCGGGTAATTGCACCCTTCTCAGAGCACAATCGCACTACTCTAACCCACTAGCCCAACACTCCTCACTAGCGGTGGGATCGTTTGGCAACCAGCATGACTGGAATCCCCTAACTCACGATGAGTGCTTCCTCTTTACCAGACTTTTTAATGATTTTAAGCTTCTTCTATTATTTTATTTAATTTGGAATTTATTGTATTTGACAAAACCCACAAACTGAACGAGTACTTAAATGCATCTTTCCCCTGTTCATAAAGTAAAACATCACTACATCCATGTCTAGTTGAGTAGAACTGAGGAGCAGTGAACAAAGCGGAGGATATAAACCGTCAGGATGCCTTCCTGCTGCATCTCTCTCCTCCAGCTCAGACATTCAGCCTAGAATCACGCTGCAGTCCGATTCAGGTAAATACAAAGATAAATTGATGCTGCAGGTAATGATGTTGTATATCAGCGGTAACCAACCACCGGGCCGCCGTCGGTCATTTGGTACTGGGCCGCACAAGCGGGATTTTCTGCGGTAACAGCGACCAAAACAAAGCTACGGAGCAGACAGGGCATTCGTGTGTCCTTTGCTCCGTTCGAAATCCTGGGATGCGTCCTCAGTAGGCCAGATTCGAAGGCCGATGACGTCATAGCGCGACGCCGAGGTGTGGTCGGATTCCAAGAGTCCTCGTTATGCGGCCTTAAAATGCGTCCTTCTTTTTGCCCGATTTGAAGGACGGGTCCGATGTATCCTCGCTATCCTTGGATATCCCAGGATTCATTGCGAGACCAAGCAAGCTGTGATCAGAGGAAAGGTAACTTGGTGCCGAACAGTGGTGAAAATTGGAAGTTCAGTTTAATGCAGCCCAGAATTTCGAACAGAGACCTCGTCTCCGATTACGCCTAGATGGGACCGGCTTGTTTCGGAGAAACAAGCTCAGGGCTCTCACTAATTCAACATAATGGTGAGTTTTATCTTTATGCTGTTCGTATTTGATTTTATGCCAGTCGTATCATTTTATTTGATCGTATTTACCCACCACACTTTAAAGGCCGGTCCGTGAAAATATTGTCTGACATATAACCGGTCTGCGGTGCAAAAAAGGTTGGGGACCGCTGATTTATAGTGACGTTCACACAAACTTAAATGTTCCAGGATTTAAATATTGAAAAGTTCAGAGCGTTTTATCCAACAGAACTCAGGTAAGTCAGCCCACGTAAACTTTTATGATCTTTTCCACTTGAGAGAATCAGGAATCAACAGTATGATAACCCAGAATATGCTTTAAAAAATGTCATTACTTTTGACAATAAAACACTTTCTAAATGATCTTAAAATATAAATACTATCAGTTTTGTTTTTGTTTTTCTACATGAAAAACATTCTCATAAACACAATGAACAAAAAGTACCAGTTTTGCAGAAGTAATGCAGTCAAACAGGACTGCAGGCTTTATGCTACGGCTCCACCTTTTACAGCCCTTCCTTAATAGAACTAATTAATGCAGATGTGTTTCTCTTCAGACTCGGGTTGTTTTTGATGGTGTGTCTATTAGGAGCTAAAATCACTAGTAAATGCTTCCTGTTAAATCTGACAATCCCAAACCAGCCCCGCAGTAAACGGCACGAAGTAACAAAATCCAGCAAGTCATCGTTTCCCAAAAAGCTAAATCACGACCTAACCTTTTCCCTTATTTAATATTCCCACACCTATATTAACTTTAAAGCCACTTGGTTTAACAGGACTTTACTTCAACCCTCCATTTATGTGAACCTTTGTAAATACGTCGCTCTGTTTTACTGGCCTACAGCTCCAGTGATGTTTCCAAACAAAATCCTCACCTCCACCTCAGCATTTCACACTGCGGCTTCCTGCGTAAAATGTTTGTGTAACTAAATCTCCAATCCGCTAATGGCCCCATAAAGAGGCGTTTCAATCTAACAGAAGCCGAGGTTCGCTCCTAAAAACCACTCCTGGTATTTCTGCTGCATTCAAACAACGCGGCACCTGTGACTATTCAACCAGGGCGCTTTCAAATTGCCCGTCATCAGTAAAAAGCTGCAATTTCTCTAGCAGCATTGTAATCACACATGCCAGACAGGGTCAAAATCTGCTATTTATTATTGATTTCACTTTTTTATCGCATTTAGATTAAGCTGATTGTTTAGCATCAACATAAAAATGTTGAAGACTGCTTCTCGTTTCTCCATTTGTCGAATTGCTTTTTCATATTTTGGTTCCTAACGCCACGGTTAACTCACTGGGCTTTATAAACGTGCAGCAGAGTTTAATGCAACCTTTTCTGGGAGTCAGGCGGGGTTATTTCTACTTTAAAACCAGAGCTGCTGCCGATTATTAAAGACATTCGAGGACGCGTTGCAGCCAGGAGGCACAGCTGTGATATATAGGATTCAGTGTCATTTTGCAGGAGAGATCTGGGTTTTACAGCTAATTCTGCCGTCTGACTGCAGTGCAGCAAGATTTTTTAATATTATGCATTAAAAAAAAACTTAAACTTCTAGAGCAATTAAAGAAAACAACCGGCAACACTCTCACATGAGAAGGTAGAGGGGAAAAAAAGTCCTCCCTGCCAATCGGGGCGTCAGGGAACCCATTTAGTCATTTATTCTGGGAGGACTGTCGCAGTGATGGTCGGCTCCACAGCAAAGAGCGTCTTTCTAATTTATGTCCCGAGTTTTTTTTTTTTTTGCACGCAACTGGCGAACATCCATCTGTGGCCGAGCCTCGCTTGCAAAAGCCTCATAATTTAAACTTCTGAGAGAATCAAAGGGGTGGAGTGTCTCTCGCTTCACTTCTCAAAATGTGCTTTTTTTTTTTTCTTTCTCCTCTTTAGTGGTTGGAGGAAGGAGAAACGTTCCTCCTTAGCGAACGCTACGGTATAAAAATGATAAATTACCAAATTACAACCTCCACCTCAAATTACTGCTTGTGTGAGGTTAATTTGGGTTTAACAGGGGTTTAAACCAAGAATGCTGCTTTTCTTTACTGTATTTTTCAATAAAATGTAAATATTTGGCCCCTTAACCTTAAAGGTGCACTGACCCAGTCTGCTTTAAACAGCTGGGTTCAGTCATTAAAGCTCCAGCTTCCAAGTACCTGAAGTCCGGGCTTTGACTAGGCCACTCTAAAAGCTTTTTCTTAAGCTATTAAAAGGTCTGATTTTCATGGTCCAGCTGAAAAAAACAAGATGTGGAAAAGCTGGAGGAGAGCAGGTTATCCAAACTCTGACCCCAGATCATCACGATCTCACCACCACATCTGACTTCTTTATCTTAGATGCCGTGTTATTTTTACACCATCACACACCTTACCTGAATGATTAACCTCTAAGAAGCTTCAGGAATATTTTCCAGAAGGATTTTGGAGACCAAAATGTTTTGGGTCAGCATTCTCTCGAGTGGTGCAAGACTACACGAGCGAATCAAGGAGATGTGATTGGTCATTTACCAAGGGGGCGGGATTGTTGTGGCGGAAGGTTCGCAAGCAAGTTTGGTTCTCGCCGGTGTCTCTGAAGCATCTTGCTAACCAGTTAGCAACTTTGTGCTAGTAGGTTCGGTGTCTCTGCGGCATCTTGCTAACCAGTTAGCAACTTAGTGTCAGTAGGTTGGATGTCTCTTAAGCATCTTGCTAACCAGTTAGCAACTTACTGCTAGTAAGTTTGATGTCTCAGAAGGATCTTGCTAAACAGTTCGCAACTTAGTGCTAGTAGGTTCGTTGTCTCTGAAGCATCTTGCTAACCAGTTAGCAACTTAGTGCTAGTAGGTTCAGTGTCTCTGAAGCATCTTGTTAACCAGTTAGCAACTTAGTGCTAGTAGGTTCGGTGTCTCAGAAGCATCTTGCTAACCAGTTAGCAACTTAGTGCTAGTAGGTTCGGTGTCTCAGAAGGATCTTGCTCACCAGTTAGCAACTCAGTGCTAGTAGGTTCCGTGTCTCTGAAGCATCTTGCTAACCAGTTAGCAACTTAGTGTTAGTAGGTTGGATGTCTCTTAAGCATCTTGCTAACCAGTTAGCAACTTAGTGCTAGTAGGTTCGATGTCTCAGAAGGATCTTGCTAACCAGTTAGCAACTTAGTGCTAGTAGGTTCGATGTCTCAGAAGGATCTTGCTAACCAGTTAGCAACTTAGTGCTAGTAGGTTCGGTGTCTCAGAAGCATTTTGCTAACCAGTTAGCAACTTAGTGCTAGTAGGTTCGATGTCTCAGAAGGATCTTGCTAACCAGTTAGCAACTTAGTGCTAGTAGGCTCGGTGTCTCTGAAACATCTTGCTAACCAGTTAGCAACTTAGTGCTAGTAGGTTTGATGTCTCAGAAGCATCTTGCTAACCAGTTAGCAACTCAGTGCTAGTAGGTTCGGTGTCTTTGAAACATCTTGCTAACCAGTTAGCAACTTAGTGCTAGTAGGTTTGATGTCTCAGAAGCATCTTGCTAACCAGTTAGCAACTCAGTGCTAGTAGGTTCGGTGTCTCTGAAACATCTTGCTAACCAGTTAGCAACTTAGTGCTAGTAGGTTCGATGTCTCAGAAGCATTTTGCTAACCAGTTAGCAACTTAGTGCTAGTAGGTTCGGCGTCTCTGAAACATCTTGCTAACCAGTTAGCAACTTAGTGCTAGTAGGTTTGATGTCTCAGAAGCATCTTGCTAACCAGTTAGCAACTCAGTGCTAGTAGGTTCGGTGTCTCTGAAGCATCTTGCTAACCAGTTAGCAACTTAGTGCTAGTGGGTTCGATGTCTCAGAAGCATCTTGCTAACCAGCTAGCAACTTAGTGCTAGTAGGTTCGGTGTCTCAGAAGCATCTTGCTAACAAGTTAGCAACTTAGTGCTAGTAGGTTCGGTGTCTCAGAAGCATCTTGCTAACCAGTTAGCAACTTAGTGCTAGTAGGTTCGGTATCTCTGAAGCATCTTGCTAACCAGTTAGCAACGTAGTGCTAGTAGGTTCGGTGTCTCAGAAGCATCTTGCTAACCAGTTAGCAACTCAGTGCTAGTAGGTTTGGTGTCTCTGAAACATCTTGCTAACCAGTTAGCAACTTAGTGCTAGTAGGTTCGGTGTCTCTGAGGCATCTTGCTAACCAGTTAGCAACTTAGTGCTAGTAGGTTCGGTGTCTCTGAAGCATTTGCTAACCAGTTAGCAACTTAGTGCTAGTAGGTTCGGTGTCTCAGAAGCATCTTGCTCACCAGTTAGCAACTCAGTGCTAGTAGGTTCCGTGTCTCTGAAGCATCTTGCTAACCAGTTAGCAACTTAGTGTTAGTAGGTTGGATGTCTCTTAAGCATCTTGCTAACCAGTTAGCAACTTAGTGCTAGTAGGTTCGATGTCTCAGAAGGATCTTGCTAACCAGTTAGCAACTTAGTGCTAGTAGGTTCGATGTCTCAGAAGGATCTTGCTAACCAGTTAGCAACTTAGTGCTAGTAGGTTCGGTGTCTCAGAAGCATTTTGCTAACCAGTTAGCAACTTAGTGCTAGTAGGTTCGATGTCTCAGAAGGATCTTGCTAACCAGTTAGCAACTTAGTGCTAGTAGGTTCGGTGTCTCTGAAACATCTTGCTAACCAGTTAGCAACTTAGTGCTAGTAGGTTTGATGTCTCAGAAGCATCTTGCTAACCAGTTAGCAACTCAGTGCTAGTAGGTTCGGTGTCTTTGAAACATCTTGCTAACCAGTTAGCAACTTAGTGCTAGTAGGTTTGATGTCTCAGAAGCATCTTGCTAACCAGTTAGCAACTCAGTGCTAGTAGGTTCGGTGTCTCTGAAACATCTTGCTAACCAGTTAGCAACTTAGTGCTAGTAGGTTCGATGTCTCAGAAGCATCTTGCTAACCAGTTAGCAACTTAGTGCTAGTAGGTTCGGCGTCTCTGAAACATCTTGCTAACCAGTTAGCAACTTAGTGCTAGTAGGTTTGATGTCTCAGAAGCATCTTGCTAACCAGTTAGCAACTCAGTGCTAGTAGGTTCGGTGTCTCTGAAGCATCTTGCTAACCAGTTAGCAACTTAGTGCTAGTAGGTTCGATGTCTCAGAAGCATCTTGCTAACCAGCTAGCAACTTAGTGCTAGTAGGTTCGGTGTCTCAGAAGCATCTTGCTAACAAGTTAGCAACTTAGTGCTAGTAGGTTCGGTGTCTCAGAAGCATCTTGCTAACCAGTTAGCAACTTAGTGCTAGTAGGTTCGGTGTCTCTGAAGCATCTTGCTAACCAGTTAGCAACGTAGTGCTAGTAGGTTCGGTGTCTCTGAAGCATCTTGCTAACCAGTTAGCAACTCAGTGCTAGTAGGTTTGGTGTCTCTGAAACATCTTGCTAACCAGTTAGCAACTTAGTGCTAGTAGGTTCGGTGTCTCTGAAACATCTTGCTAACCAGTTAGCAACTTAGTGCTAGTAGGTTCGGTGTCTCTGAGGCATCTTGCTAACCAGTTAGCAACTTAGTGCTAGTAGGTTCGGTGTCTCTGAAGCATTTTGCTAACCAGTTAGCAACTTAGTGCTAGTAGGTTCGGTGTCTCTGAAGCATCTTGCTAACCAGTTAGCAACTTAGTGCTAGTAGGTTCGGTGTCTCAGAAGCATCTTGCTAACCAGTTAGCAACTTAGTGCTAGTAGGTTCGGTGTCTCTGAAGCATCTTGCTAACCAGTTAGCAACTTAGTGCTAGTAGGTTCGGTGTCTCAGAAGCATCTTGCTAACCAGTTAGCAACTTAGTGCTAGTAGGTTCGGTGTCTCTGAAGCATCTTGCTAACCAGTTAGCAACTTAGTGCTAGTAGGTTCGGTGTCTCTGAAGCATCTTGCTAACCAGTTAGCAACTTAGTGCTAGTAGGTTCGGTGTCTCTGAAGCATCTTGCTAACCAGTTAGCAACTTAGTGCTAGTAGGTTCGGTGTCTCTGAAGCATCTTGCTAACCAGTTAGCAACTTAGTGCTAGTAGGTTCGGTGTCTCTGAAGCATCTTGCTAACCAGTTAGCAACTTAGTGCTAGTAGGTTCGGTGTCTCTGAAGCATCTTGCTAACCAGTTAGCAACTTAGTGCTAGTAGGTTCGGTGTCTCTGAAGCATCTTGCTAACCAGTTAGCAACTTAGTGCTAGTAGGTTCGGTGTCTCTGAAGCATCTTGCTAACCAGTTAGCAACTTAGTGCTAGTAGGTTCGGTGTCTCAGAAGCATCTTGCTAACCAGTTAGCAACTTAGTGCTAGTAGGTTCGGTGTCTCTGAAGCATCTTGCTAACCAGTTAGCAACTTAGTGCTAGTAGGTTCGGTGTCTCTGAAGCATCTTGCTAACCAGTTAGCAACTTAGTGCTAGTAGGTTCGGTGTCTCTGAAGCATCTTGCTAACCAGTTAGCAACTTAGTGCTAGTAGGTTCGGTGTCTCTGAAGCATCTTGCTAACCAGTTAGCAACTTAGTGCTAGTAGGTTCGGTGTCTCTGAAGCATCTTGCTAACCAGTTAGCAACTTAGTGCTAGTAGGTTCGGTGTCTCTGAAGCATCTTGCTAACCAGTTAGCAACTTAGTGCTAGTAGGTTCGGTGTCTCTGAAGCATCTTGCTAACCAGTTAGCAACTTAGTGCTAGTAGGTTTCATGGGAAATTCCATTTGCTTACATTAGCAACACACTGTCAAGGAACGCTATGGTACGCTCAAAGCATGTAAGAGGAGGAGAGTTTAGTGGCAGAGGTCGTGGATGTCTCCTCGTCATCCATTTTTATTTAGAGTGAGGAAAGCTTGGATGATAGATGTTGTGTAAGAATGGACGCCAGGCGAGAAGCTTGGTTTGGTGTAGAAGGCTTCCAGCCGAACATTTTGAGCCCTTGTCTCGCAAGCTGTAGTTCTGTTAGCTCTACGCCTGCTGAAGACACAGACGTCCATCCCCGTGAACCTGGAGCAACTCAAGTTGCATATATTACTGGCGACATATGAACAAGTTGCTATGACCGAAAATTGATTGAAGATGACCGTTATATGTTTGGCCGAATTAGGTGTTCAAGTGACGTATAACTACTGCTTAACTAAAAGACAGATTTTAAGACAGGATTTTTAATAGAAATTTTCTAACTTTTGCTGACAATTGGTCTGAAAGAGTACATTTTATACATGTTTGCGATGATCAAATTAACTCTGCTAAACAGTTACAATCAGACTGATTCAGAGCTTGGATGTTCTGTGGGATGGACTGAATGCCCTGGACGGTTCAACTTTTCCAGTCTCTCTGTGGATAACGGCTCTAACTGTGGTTCTCTGGAATCTAAGAACCTCAGAAATAATTCAACTCCTTTTCCTGAGTAAAACATCGTGTTTTTTTTTTTTTTTTTGTCTAATCGTTAAGATTCTTCAGTGCTGCAGCAGGGATGTCTCTTTTTCGATCCCGTTGCTACTTCATGTTGCAGATCGGTTTTAGTCTGAAAACTGAATCTGTTTCTTTGGAAAGCTCTTCATAACAACAAAGAAATAAACTGTTTCCTGTGGAAACAGTATTGTTTCTTCTGCAGGATCATTTTATTTCTACTTTATATTTTCCACTCCAACTCGCATTCTGTTTACTCTAATATCGTCAGCGTTTAATATTTGTTCAGAACCCATCCTGTACCAGTTTGCAATCAGTGTTTGTCGGCCTCTTAAGCGAGAAGCCTCTGATGACAGAAACAGTAGGTAAATATTTACAGCCTTCCTGCTGGTTTCGATTGTTTTCTCAGAAAGGCATCTTGCTAACCAGTTAGCAACTAAGTGCTAGTAGGTTCGGGTGTCTCTGAAACATCTGCTAACCAGTTAGCAACTTTAGTGCAGTAGGTTTGATGTCTCAGAAGCATCTTGCTAACCAGTTAGCAACTCAGTGCTAGTAGGTTCGGTGTCTCTGAAGCATCTTGCTAACCAGTTTAGCAACTTAGTGCTAGTAGGTTCGGATGTCTCAGAAGCATTCTTGCTAACCAAACTAGCAACTTAGTGCTAGTAGGTTCGGTGTTCTCAGAAGCATCTTGCTAACCAGTTAGCAACTTAGTGCTAGTAGGTTCGGTGTCTCAGAAGCATCTTGCTAACCAGTTAGCAACTTAGTGCTAGTAGGTTCGGTGTCTCTGAAGCATCTTGCTAACCAGTTAGCAACTCAGTGCTAGTAGGTTTGGTGTCTCTGAAACATCTTGCTAACCAGTTAGCAACTTAGTGCTAGTAGGTTCGGTGTCTCTGAAACATCTTGCTAACCAGTTAGCAACTTAGTGCTAGTAGGTTCGGTGTCTCTGAGGCATCTTGCTAACCAGTTAGCAACTTAGTGCTAGTAGGTTCGGTGTCTCTGAAGCATTTTGCTAACCAGTTAGCAACTTAGTGCTAGTAGGTTCGGTGTCTCTGAAGCATCTTGCTAACCAGTTAGCAACTTAGTGCTAGTAGGTTCGGTGTCTCAGAAGCATCTTGCTAACCAGTTAGCAACTTAGTGCTAGTAGGTTCGGTGTCTCTGGAGCATCTTGCTAACCAGTTAGCAACTTAGTGCTAGTAGGTTCGGTGTCTCAGAAGCATCTTGCTAACCAGTTAGCAACTCAGTGCTAGTAGGTTCGGTGTCTCTGAAACATCTTGCTAACCAGTTAGCAACTTAGTGCTAGTAGGTTCGGTGTCTCTGAAGCATCTTGCTAACCAGTTAGCAACTTAGTGCTAGTAGGTCCGGTGTCTCTGAGGCATCTTGCTAACCATTTAGCAACTTAGTGCTAGTAGGTTCGGTGTCTCTGAAGCATTTTGCTAACCAGTTAGCAACTTAGTGCTAGTAGGTTCGGTGTCTCTGAAGCATTTTGCTAACCAGTTAGCAACTTAGTGCTAGTAGGTTCGGTGTCTCTGAAGCATCTTGCTAACCAGTTAGCAACTTAGTGCTAGTAGGTTCGGTGTCTCTGAAGCATCTTGCTAACCAGTTAGCAACTTAGTGCTAGTAGGTTTCCAATGGGAAATTCCATTTGGACCATGTAGCACTTAGCAACGACACTGTCAAGGAACGCTATGGACAGCGGAAACATGTAAGAGGAGGAGAGTTTAGTGGCAGAGGTCGTGGATGAGTCTCCTCCGTCATCCATTTTTTATTTAGAGGAGGAAAGCGGGGATGAAGATGTTGTGGAAGAGGACGCCAGGGCGGCAGAAGCTTGGTTTGGTGTAGAAGGCTTCCAGCCGTACATGTTTGAGCCCTTGTCTCGCAACGCTGGCAGTTCTGTTAGCTCTACGCCTGCTGAAGACACAGACGTCCATCCCCGTGAACACTGGGACGCAACTCAATGTTGCATATATTAGCTGCGACATATGAATCAAGATGCTATGACCGAAAAAATTTGATTGACAGATGACCGTTGATGTATGATTGGCCGAATTTAGGTGTTCAAGCTGACGTATAACTAACTGGCTTAACTAAAAGGACAGATTTTAAGACAGGATTTTTTTTTAATAGAAATTTTCTAACTTTTGGGACAATTTGGTCTGATAAAGAGTACATTTATATACATGTTTAAGCCAGAATGATACGAAATTAACTTCCCTACGACTAAAACATATTTTAAATCAGGAACTGACTTCAGAGCATTGGATGTTCTGTGGGATGGGAACTGAATGCCCTCTGGGACGGTTCACCTTTTCTCCATGGGGTCTCTCCCTGTGGATAACGGCTCTAACTGTGGTTCTCTGGAATCTAAGAACCTCAGAAATAATTCAACTCCTTTTCCTGAGTAAAACATCAGTGATTTTTTTTTTTTTTTTATGTCTAATCTGTTAAGTTTCTTCAGGCTGCAGCAGGATGTGCTGCTTTTTCCGATCCTGTTGCCTACTTCATGTTGTCAGATCGGTTTTGTCTGAAAACCTGAATCTGTTTCTTTGGAAAGCTCTTCATAACAACAAAAGAAATAAATCTGTTTCCTGTAGGAAACATGTATTGTTTCTTCTGCAGGGATCATTTTATTTCTACATATTTTCCACCTCCAACTCGCATTCTGTTTTACTCTAATATCGTCAGGCGTTTTAAATATTTGTTCACCGAACCCATCCTGTCCCTTTGATCAGTTTTGCGGCCTCTTAAAGCGAGAAGCCTCCCTGATGACAGAAAAGAGAGGTAAATTATTTACAGCCTTCCCTGCTCTCCGTTTGCTGTCCTACATCCTCAGTGTTTGTTTGAAGTGAAAGGGTGTGGCGGGAGTCGGGTAAATGAAACCCAGCTGCCCGCCGCCGAGACACCGAGCGGCTTCCTCAGCTACGTGGGCCGGGGACCGAGCCTGCTGGGGGGGGGGGGGGGGGGCGTCTCCCAAGTGTAACACAACAAGAAAATCAGAAAACACAAACAAAAGGAATCGTCTGCAGTCCAAATCGGGAAGGGAACGGAGCGCGGCCCGTCCGCAGAGCAGAGGTTGCTGTAAACAAGCGGCCGTGCTAAAACAATACAGCTGGGTTTCCTCTTGATAATCATCGCTCACTGTTTACCGCAGAGCAGAGGGGCTCCGGCCCCCCAAACAGCCTCAGGTTCCTCAATAACACAAACCAAGCTGGATTCACTAAGTCCGTCTCTGTGATGATGCATTTAGAGACTGCGACTTGGCACGCCGCGACCTGCTACTGTCCAAACACATCAGGAGAAATGGGAATCATGTGTCCTCTCAGTGCAGAGCAACAAGGAAAGTTTGGCTTCGCTGCCATTTTTTTTTAAGTCATCCTAACTTTCACCCGACGACGACAGAATTCCTCCACTTTTTATTATCCAGGACACATTTTCCCCTGCAACATTTACTAAACTAATCATTTCTCTTTATGGAGAAAGAGCTTATCATATGCAAAATGCTCGACATCAATGTCTTCATATCCTCGTTTGAGAAATTCATTGCGCGGTGAATTCCCTCGGGAACGCGGCTGCCAAGTTTCTGCCTCGCTCAAGTTTTTTTTTTTTTTCGTCCTCTTTTTATTTTAATTCTCTCACTTTAATTCAACTTGGCACGTTATTCCTCAGAAATACCGTCAGGCTCCGGGGAGGAACATAGACGTGGTCTCACTTGTTAGTGCGGGTTTTAGTGCTGAATAAGGATCAGACAATGGCTGAGGGGAGAAGGGGGCTGCAGTCTGGTGAGGTATTGACACAGGAGATATCGCTCCAACAAAGTGGATCCGTGAGAAAAAGGGATCCAGCGAGCGGAAAGAAAGAAAGATTATCTTAATTATCATTCAGGAGCTGCTTAGTGCAGCACCTGTGCATGAATAATGTCATTTATAGGCACATTGAGATGTGCATAATTCCCCCTTAAATCATGCACATTAGCGGCATAACAAGGGATGAACAAGTCGGCCTCGGCGAGGCTCAACAAGGAGCGAGGGGGCTCATTGTCAGCGCTTCATTTCAACAATAAGAAAGTATTTCTCTATTCAAAGACTCATCTCTGCTTTAATGCTCGCTGCTCGGTCCTCAGCAGATGTGAGGTTACATATGCTGCTTCATTTTACATCGGTGGCTTTAAAATAGAAGATCAGCAGGAGGGAGGAACCGGTGTGTTCAGGTCACTGCAGGTTTTCACTAATATCTCACAACAGGCTAACTTGCATGCAAATATCATCTCTGGAGACGTGTAAACATCCCAACTGTAAGGTACGGAGGCGGAAGCATTATACTCCACGGGGTCGGTTGTAAAAAAACAAAACAGATGGCATCTGAGATATTTGCAGGAACTTAAAGCTTTTAACAAAGAACTCCAGCATGCTGCCGGTCTGCAGACCTGAACCAGTTAGACCGGTTCTGTTCAGAGGAAGGTACTGAAAATCCCCGCGAAGTTTGTGGACGGAAACCCAAACCTTCTGACCCGGGTTATACCATTTAAAAGGCATCTCAAACCCACATCGAAGTGTGTGTAAAAGTTTGTTTTTTGTTATGCATGGAGCGGATGTTTTTCTGCAAAGGGATGATTGCACCTTATTAACCCCAGGCTCACACCGACTCCGGTCTTACCGTTGCGGTGCGGTGGGTGCGGCACCACAGTGATTCCAGTCATTAAAAAGACGTAAACCTCTCTCACCGGCTGCTGAGCTGTCCGGCTGCGGTTACCGAGACACTCCGGCGCTGCAGAAAATTCCGCAAGAAAGCTATCCTTGCGGCGTGCCGGAGCCCTCCGCAACAAGCTCTCGCAAATATCCTCATTTGGGCCGTGTTATCGCGTGAAGTTACGTGAACTCAAGTGAACTTCTGTTCTCGCGAGTTAAATCTCCGGACCTGTTGCCGGAGCCGCAGAGCCGCACCGCACCGTAGTCAAAAGGGCGGTGTGAGAGGGGGTGTGCGGGAGTTGCGGTCTCCGTCGGCTCAGTAACCGCACCGGAGCCAGTGTGAGCAAGGGGTAAAGGGGGAAGGATATTAGGAAAACTTAGCCTAGTGTTGTGCCGATGCCATTTTTTGGCCCCAATACCGATACCTGGCTGTGCAGTATCGGCCGATACCGATACCATAATAATGTAAAATAATTGCCATCATGGCTTTGTCAAGCTGCTGCCTACCTTTGTGAAGCAGGAAAAAATCTAATACAAAGTGAATCCAGTAGAACTTTTTATTGCCTACCTGGAGTGGGTGACAATAGTTGAATAAACTTATGGCTCTCAAAATGGTATCGGTGCCCTATTTGTTGGTACTCTCCGATACCGATACCACCATTTTAGGGCAGTATCGGGGTCCCGTCCGATACTAGTATCGGTATTGGTGCAACACTAGCCAATATACTCCGTCCTTCAGTGAGGAAAGCGAAGACGGGTGGAGGCTCGGCCTTCTAGCATGATAATGATCTAACAGCACACAGCCAGGGCAACCAAGGATAAGTTCAGTAAAAAGCATCTCAAGGTTCTGGGGAGGCCTACCCAGTCCGCAGACTTGCACCCAATAGAAAACCTCTGAGGGAAGTTTAAAGTTCAATTCAATTCAGTTTATTTATATAGCGCCAAATTCACAACACATGTCATCTCAAGGCACTTTACATTTCAACCAGATCATACAGTCAAATTGATACAAAGTTTTCTATCTAAGGAAAACCAGTTGATTGCATTGACTCATTGACTCAAATACAATCCCCCACACTAAGCATGCTTGTAGCGACAGTGGAGAGGAAAAACTCCCTTTTAACAGGAAGAAACCTCCAGCAGAACCAGGCTCAGTGTGAGCGGCCATCTGCCGAGGCCGACTGGGGTTCAAGGAGACAGAAGCAGAGATACAAAAAGCAGCTGTAAAAGGCGGCCCCCTCCAGGAAACACACAGCCAGGCAGACGAGCTCCAAGGCAGCTCCCATGCCAGAGGACGAAGAGAGCACATCCACTCAGTCACGGTCAGAGAAACAGGACCACACTGGAAAACAGGCCGATCTCCAACATCTATAAACAAGGGTGTTGATAGAAGCAGCACAGCTGATGTTTCTTTCCAGGATGACGTCACAGCCAAACAGGAACAGACGAGGCAAAGCTACTCTGAGGAAAAGCAGAGAGAGCAGAAGGTTAGAGATTGAACTAACAGATTCTGCAGAATAGGAGAACAGAGAGAGAATGAAGCAGAATGATGAAATGGGGGTCCCTATGTCCTCCAAAAGTCTAAGCCTATAGCAGCACAACTATAGAGATAGCTCAGGATAACCTGAGCCACTCTAACTATAAGCTTCATCAAAAATGAAAGTTTTAAGCCTAGCCTTAAAAGTAGACAGGGTGTCTGCCTCACGGACTAAAACTGGTAGTTGGTTCCACAGGAGAGGAGCCTGATAACTAAAAGATCTGCCTCCCATTCTACTTTTAGAAATTCTAGGAACCACTAGTAAACCTGCAGATTGAGAGCGAAGTGCTCTGTTAGGAATATAAGGAACAATCAGATCTCTGATATAAGATGGAGCTTGGCCATTTAAGGCTTTATATGTGAGAAGGAGGATTTTAAATTCTATTCTTGATTTAACAGGAAGCCAATGAAGAGAAGCCAGGATAGGCGAGATATGATCTCTCTTTTTAATTTTCATTTTAATTTTCTGGCTGCAGCATTTTGGATCAGCTGAAGGCTTTTAACTACAGTTTGTGGACTTCCTGATAGTAAAGAATTACAATAGTCCAGCCTTGAAGTAACAAATGCATGGACTAGTTTCTCAGCATCACCCCTGGACAGGATATTTCTAATTTTTGCAATGTTCCTCAGATGAAAGAAGGAAATTCTAGAAACCTCTTTGATATGGGATTTAAATGACAGGTCCTGATCAAAAATAACACCAAGATTTTTTACTTTATTATCTGAAATCAGTTTAATCCCATCCAAATGAAGTGACTGGCTAATCAGCTTCTTTTTCAGAGACTCTGGTCCAAAGACTATAACTTCTGTTTTGTCTGCATTCAGGAGCAGAAAGTTAAGAGTCATCCAGGTTTTTATGTCTTCAAGACATGCCTGTAATCTATGTAATGGGTTAGCTTCATCTGGATTTATAGACAGATATAGCTGGGTATCATCAGCATAACAGTGGAAATTAATCCCATGCTGTCTAATAATTCTACCAATTGGGAGCATGTATAAAGTAAAGAGAATTGGTCCTAGCACTGATCCCTGTGGTACTCCACAGGTAACCTTTGAGCGTGTTGAAGATCTATCATTAACATGAACAAACTGAATTCGATCAGATAGATAAGATTTAAACCAGTCTAGTGCTGTTCCTTTAATTCCAACAAAATATTCAAGTCTTTCTAAAAGAATATTATGGTCAACTGTATCAAATGCAGCACTAAGATCCAACAGGACGAGCACAGATACAAATCCACTATCTGAGGCCATGAGAATATCATTAGTGACTTTCACCAGAGCTGTTTCAGTGCTATGATGAGCTCTAAAGCCAGACTGAAACTCTTCAAAAAGTTCATTATGGTGGAAGTGATCGCAAACTTGTTTGGCAACTACTTTCTCAAGAATTTTGGATAAGAAAGGAAGATTGGATATAGGTCTATAATTGACCAAGTCATCTGGGTCAAGAGACGGTTTCTTAAGCAGAGGTTTAATTACAGCAACCTTAAAAGCTTTAGGTACAAGTTCATCAATACCTGGGGAGTTTGTGTGGAGGAGTGGTCAGAAACCCCTGCTGCAGGGAGAGCAGACCTCGGCAAGAGCTACAAGAAACGTCTGATGTATAGAATTGAAAACAAAGGTTTGCAAAAAATATGTTTAGTTTTTCCGATATCATGCAATAATGTACGACGGAGTATTAGGGCCACACATGAAGAGAAAAAATATTTTTGCCATGACGAGATTAAACTCGACATGTCGACTTTAAACTCGCCCTGTCGACTTTAAACTCGCCATTTCGAGAATAAAGTTGAAATGACTGACATGTTCTCAAATTCAGAACTGCGAGCCTGGGTAAGCATAGGGAAAGACGTTACGTTATTATTGGTAGGCCACCGCTTCCTGTGATGATTATACAGTTGCAGCACGTCAAAGACTACCTTCACTCATAAAAAGCAGACTGCAGCTGTGGAGCGCGGTTGCTCTTTTCTCCAAACTTTGGAATGTCGAGATTGAAGTCGCCACGATATATCAACTTTATTCTCGAAATGGCGAGTTTAAAGTCGACAGGGCGAGTTTAAAGTCGACACGTAGAGATTAAACTCAACATGACATTTCAACTTTATTCTCGAAATGTTGAGTTTAATGTCGACATGTCGACTTTAAAGTTGACATGTCGAGTTTAATCTCGTCATGGCAAAAATATTTTTTCTCTTCATGTGTGGCCCTAATACTCCGTCGTAATAATGTGTAAATAAATTGCAAAAAAAAAAAAATCAGAGCAATTTTTCTGGGTTTTGTTTTAAAATCCTTCACTAAGAGTTGAAGAAAAAACCCTTTTGAAGCAGGAAAACCTGCTAAATCGGCAAGTATCAAATATTTGTCTTTCACATTGAATTTTTCACTTCATGTATTCAAATTTCTGGCTGTAAAACAACAAAATGTGGAGAAATCTGAAGGGGTTTAAAAACTACCTTGGAACAGGAACTGCTGCTCATAACTGCTGTGTTTCTTATGTTTTCTTTTTGCCGTTTAACCGTCACTTCTACTAGAAGTAGCAGCTATGAGCAGGTGCAGCAGTAGCTTCAACTTCCTGCATTATTGTCCAAGTGAAACACTAATGCTGGATCACACATTAGCGAGGACCTCATGGGCTACATTTTACTTTCAGATCATTTCTCCTAAATGTCAGCCGTTCTGAATAAGAGCTTTGTTGGACGGCATCGGACTCCCGGTTCATCTGAGGAAGGATTCCAGGTCACCAAGCTGGATGGTATTTATGACATTAGCAACATGGAGGGCTCTGTTCACGCAAAGCTTCCAGAACTGCAAAAAGAAAACTTCCCTAAAGAACAGATTCACGCCCATCTTGTGTCAATCGGTTCATCTCGGGCTTTAATTTGAGAACATGGGTGGAGTCTGCAGGAACAGACAGCGCTGGAGAGGATTCGTCATCCAAATCAGATTCCCTGTTGCCACATGAGATCCGGCCCGGAGAAGATGCGCGTGCTACCGAGTCAGGAGTAGTAACTAGGCTGTCATCACGGAGAAATGTCAAGTATTCCACCTCGCTGCCGACTCCTCAGCGCGGCCTGCTGCCGTCCAGGCCCGGCCCACGCAGTCAAAAGTTCACAACAACAACAGAGGGCATTGTGGGTTCTCTCTAATCAGAACGGCCTTCCAGTTCCAGACGAGCACTTGTGAATTCTAACTATGCCAGCAGAGATATGCAGTAGGATTGAACTGGGAGTGTGCACGCACCTCCTCTATGCAGGGGTCAAACAGCAATTTTAAAACACTTTGAGCGCTCCCTCTAAGCCTGGGCGGGGGAGCCTGTGGGCGGGATCCGTCGTTTAGGGAAAAATGTCAGTCGGTCACAGAGAAAGGAGCGATAGGATAGACTCAACTCAGAGGGGAGCGCATATTCCGCTGCTTTGTTTGTAAAACATAAAACATCTCTGATGCCAAAACCTAGAAATGTTAGCGCTGAAGGAAAGGTGCTTTCCTTGAGCATAATTTAAAGTGTCTGATGCTCCTCCTGACACCAGAGAAACCATCAACATATTCATTTTCAGACATGAGTTAAAATATACAAAACCACAGAGGCAAACAAAAGCTGACCACAGCGGAGCTGGAAAAATAAAAACAGGATCAGACGGCTTCTTCTCTGGTTACAGACGAGGTGGAAAATACATGCCATGACTCTCCTACATCTAAACTCATGATTTATGCTCTTCTTAAGGAAAAGAAGTATGCAACATGAGCATTTAAAGTATGAATTTGTTACCTTTCTCCACCTTTAAAGGGCAATACAGCTACAACTACCATGGAAACAGGATTTAGTTGTTAAATAATCGTGTCGATTTCAACAAAAGCAGGTAAAATCCAACTTAATTCTAGAAGAGAAATCCTCCATACCTGTATAGCAGCACTAAACTGATTCCCCTTACAGGTGGAACGCCTAACCCAAAAAGAAAGGTTCCTACCATATAATCAACAGATTCATCCATTTGCAAAATAATCATTAATCGCAGCCCTACATGGTAAATCTTGACCATTCGGTCAGTTGGTCTCTGAATGTGACACCTGAAAAGATAAATAGCCGTAAAGAAAGGATGGATGGTTCACTATGTGAAGGTTTTAAAACAAGCCTAACTTCTACTAAACAGATTAAATTCATTCCTCCATCACTGGTTTTATTGGTTCTAATAGAAAGCAAACCTACGGAAGAGGATTAGGGCCACTGAAAAGAAAAAAAAAAAGTCAACTGATTTTTAAATTTTATTTCAGTTTAACATGGGAAAAAAGTCAGAATTCTGAGATTAAAGTCAGAATTCTGACTTTAATCTCAGAATTCTGAGATTAAAGTCAGAATTCTGAGAAAAAAGTCAGAATTCTGAGAATAAAGTCAGAATTCTGAGATTAAAGTCAGAATTCTGAGAAAAAAGTCAGAATTCTGAGAATAAAGTCAGAATTCTGAGATTAAAGTCAGAATTCTGAGAAAAAAGTCAGAATTCTGAGAATAAAGTCAGAATTCTGAGATTAAAGTCAGAATTCTGAGATTAAAGTCAGAATTCTGAGAATAAAGTCAGAATTCTGAGATTAAAGTCAGAATTCTGAGAATAAAGTCAGAATTCTGAGATTAAAATCAGAATTCTGACTTTATTCTCAGAATTCTGACTTTTTTCCCATACTATACTGAAATAAAATAAAAAAAAATCAGTTGTTTTTTTTTTTCCAGTGGCCCTAATCCTCTTCCGTACAAACCAGCAACCAGTTCAACTTAAAGACATATTGTTCCTGTTGAGCTGTGCAGCTCCCGGTGCCCCCCCGACATCAGGAGCAACATAATAATTCACATTAGGATCATTATTCTTAATACCTCAGAGTATTGTGGTAATATCTGATAATTGCACTGGAGTGACCTTAGGACAAAACGCCGTTATGAGTTAAAAGCATGACGGCTCATCTGAAAGATTTCATTCCCTCTGAAAATTTCGGAAGGCCCCATCAACGCCGCGCGTCGTGTTTGAACTCAGGTTGTATTTATCAAGCCTTATTCCAGATATTTAAGATCCTGCAATACAAATAAATTATTCATGTCAATTAGCTTTTCATCTTTCAAGATACAAACTTGTGTGATCTCCTTAACAACTATTTATTTCATACCAAAACACGGCTCTCCCTGGAAGCCCACTGCTATCGCCCGAGGACATGTCTTTTAAATAAAAGCATCAGAGCTTTGCATACCTACCATTTGCATATTAAAGGCGCCGGGAGACGGATGATAGAAGAATAAGGCGCAGTGGTTTAATCATCACTCAACTCTGACTGGAATCCTAAACTCTTTCTGGCTCGGGCCTTCAGAGACGCCAGAACCGCTCCGAACGAGCCAAAAGCTTTTCAAGTTGTTGTTGGAGCTCGGTGGTTTCTTTGTGTTTCTGACGACTCAATTCCTTCAGCCGGGAAGAGGAAACGTTGCTTCTACTCAAACACACCTCGTATTTACCGTCTTAAGTTTCAGAAAATTAAAGCTTTTCACATGCACGCATGTTGGTTTGACTTTTTTGCAAAGTTGAGCTGTAAACTTTGAGCCTCATGGCAGCCATGCATCACGCTGATCACCTCTGATTGGCTGCTGCCCCGCGGCGACACATGCCCCGTTTAATCGAGGACAAGGAGACTCCAGCGACTTGCATCATGCAGCCAAACTTGCATCTCTGCAGTTTTAGCTGCAAGTTTGGCAGAAGGAGGTGATTCTCTAGGAAAAGGAAACATGAAGAAAACTAAACAAAAGAGGATGTGTTTAGGATCTGTTCCAAGTCATTTTTTATTTTTTCAGTTTTTAAAACCAACAGATTCCCTGACCGGGTTTGTTCCTGTTTGCACGTCTCAAAGCAGAGCTTAGAGACAGAAACATCCTCTGGTCAATATTAGCTCTGATTAATTAGTGCATTCAGCAGCCATCGCCATGAAGCCGCATGCATTGCTACTTTACTCCATTTTAATGTTTGGTTTGTGGAGAAATCTTTTTTTTTTTTAGTTTAAATTGAAACTTTTTAAAAAAAAAAAAAAAAAAAAAAAAATGATGGAAGACAAAATCGCCATTAAAAAAATCGGCCCAAAGGAATAAAAGGTTAAAATCAGCAGCTTATATCAGAGATTGGTTAGACTGGCTGTCGGCCTAAAAAAGAAATCTTTATCCACTGCTTACCCTCCCCCACCTGTTGTTAGATGACATTAAAGCTAGAGATGCACCAATCAGATACCTGAACGGGATGAGGACTCAGATATTGACTAATTAGCTAGATCGGATATTAGTGATTTGATATTGGATACCGGAGCCAATCCCATGCATGTTACATGGAGCTATTATTGTATTTTTTATTGACAAATTATATTTGTTAGAGCTGTAAATTTAAAGTCATTTTTACTATTTTTCAAGGCTGCAATTCTAAAAGATGAAATTGTCCAGTGAGGCGTTTCCAGACTAAATTTCTTTTTGTTTTACACTTGTGTAGGGCTGCAACAATGAATCGATAAAAATCGACTTTTAAAAGCGTTGGCGAGCGTAGTTTCTCAGGTAGCTCATCTGATGCTTTCCTTACCGTGTTAGTAGGTTACAGACAGTGATAAGGTTGGCTACTTATTTTACTTTTAATTTCATTTGAATTAGCTTAAGCAGCGTTTATATTTTCTTTATAAATAAATTAACTTGCAAATTATGAGGGCAAGGCTTTTAAAGTTTAAATCTCCTGGCAAAGATAAAGTAAAGAAGATCCTGCAATTTATGGAAGTAAAGCAGAAAATCCAGCAAGATCAGTAATATGTCAATTGTGTAATATCTTTATTTGTAAATATCTGATACAACGTGGGAAACCTGCGGCTTAAAACCCGGTGCGGCTTATAAAAGTACAAAATTGATTTCCTTTCTAAAATTAGAGCGTGCGGCTTGTAATCAGGTGCGCTCTATTGTGCGGAATTTACGGTAAATTAAAAGGAGTGAGCAAAAATAGAAAGATATAGATAATTGTAGCACAGAATATAAGTCAAAGAATCCTTGTAAAATTTGTTTCTATGGACCAAAAATCACATTCATTCTCTAAACATTATTTTTCCCTATTTCTATGTTTAATTTATTGCAATTAATGTTATTTTATCTGAACAATAGAACAAGTCTTTAGTCGTTTGTCCGTGTTGATGATAAAGATGGTTGAATGCTGGTTGGTTTAGCCTTTAAAATGTTGAAGACAAACAAACATAAGGTAAAAACTGACATTTTCACATCTGAAGGTTGATTGTCCGGCGACATTCAATATGTCCATTCAGTACGGTGGTGGATGATGATGCTGTGGGCCTGTTTTACTTCCTTATGAACATCTGATCGGATTGAAATTGATTGAAAAGATGTTGAATTTAGATTCTACAGCTTGGACACCGACCAGCTCAGTTTCCTACTCCCCATGAAAAACCTTAAAACAAAGCCTGTATTCGTCTAAAGGTTTCAGTGGGGTTGCTGTACCAGGAGTTACAGTAAAAGCCGCTTATTTTGGAGGAATTGCTGTCAACAGGAGGGACTGAGGCCAACATGCGGCTCAGAGTTTTAATATAACTCGGCCGCCATCAGTCTTCCTCTGATCCCTTTGCCCCGTGGCGTCCCACGTCGGCCCAGACAGCCAGGATGAATCCACACGCTATCCGCTATCGGGTCGCATCACTCGCATGTCCACTCTCTTTGGACCTGACCCACTTCAGCCAGTCCGTCCCCCCCCTCCCTCCTCCCAGCCTGGACCGATAGACCCTGACACTGCGTAATCGGAGCCTCGCAGCTAATTAAAGCCTTCATGCCATCACACGCATCGTCACCGACAGCAGATTGATGCGGGGGGAAATCATGCAAATGAGGTCGATGCCACTTCTCCAGCTAACTTCCCCACGTTTGCTCCTGGGAGGGCAGAGCAGAGAGGATTCCAACTGAGGTTTCGCCGCCTGCTGACGCTTCGGTCGGACTTCTCCTGGAAGGTCACACCTCGCCTCGGCCCGCGCGGTCGTAGCGGCTTTGTCACAAACACCATGCTCTCACAGCTCACAGGCCGGCTGGGCGCCGCTGATAGCTGCTGCCGCTGCCAAGGTGGGCTCCGAATCACACGCATTTACACCAGCGAGGGCTGCAAACTCCTCCAAGCTGCCCGAACAACACACAAGGCCTGAACGGAGACGTGCAGGAGGGCGCCAAGAGCCCGTCGATCCTAACAGGAACGTGACAAGCGGAGGTACTGAGGTGCAGTCAGCAGCTTCACTGCATGCTTTCTTCTGTTCAGGAGGATTATGAGCAACAAGAAGAGCAGGAAAGGAGAGGAGGGACACCTTAATGCAAGAATTAAAGTTAATGATATCTAATTAAATTTAATTAGTCGCGATCTTTTTTTATTTTATTTCTACATATGATATTTAATAGTTTGACCAACATCTGTGTCCGTACGCTGCAAAAATGATCTGGAAATAAGTGAAAATGTCTTAAACTAAGTGAATTTATTCTTAATTTGAAGCAGGAAGATAAGATAAAATAAGTTATTTAGATAATATGCGCTTAAAATAAGACAATGCATTTTTTTTTTATTTTAAGTGTAAATTGTGTCTTTTCATTTGCAAAATATCTCACTTACCCTCTCAATTCAAGAAAAAATGCACCCATTTTAAGAAAAAATGACTTAGATTTACATTTTTTGCAGTGTTTTATCAAACCATCCAACCTGTTTCAGTTTAAATGTGCTTCCAGCTTCTCATCAAGCTCCCTTCATACTAATGAAGTCTGCAGATCAGCTGGAGGTACTTCTATAGTCCTTAATGTTTCGATTTCTGAATAAATGTTTTTTTTTTTTGTATAAATAAACATTTATCATTTTTATCATGCAAATGAACGGGACAAAAAAGCAATACCAGCTTCAAAAATCAGCAGCTTATATCAGGGATCAGTTAGAATGATATCTAATAATCAGCCTCCACTGAACCGGTCCATCTCTGATGACATCATCATTTCTATCAAACTGTCAAAAAAACTAATTTGGTTCCTGAAGTCGGGGTCATGATGCCACTTGGGGTCTTTGCTTCACTACAAAAATGAAACAATACATGTTTTTGTTAAATCCAGGGTTGGAAGTTTCATCAGAATGGTGTTTTTTTTCCATGTTTTTTTCCAGCTAAAAGTTACAGATTTTACTTGGAAGGTCAAATTTAGTGGATATTTTGCCTTCAGTGGGCCCAAATCCAGTAATAAGCATCAGGTCAGTTTAATATCTCTTACTCTGAGTGGTTTAAGGGCAGGAATTGCAGTATTTGGCTGTTATATTGCTGCTGTTCTGTATGTGGAAATTGTTTCAACACGGCCGTTACTTTGCAATTTTTGTGACCATCCATCCATCTATTTTCCTTCACGCTCATCCCAAGCAGTGTCGCGAGGGGTGCTGGTGCCAATCTCCAGCTGTCTACAGGCGAGAGGAGGGTCCATCGCAAAGCAACACAGAGACAACCATTCACGCACACACCTAAGGAGAATCTAAAGGAGCCAATGAACCTAGCAGTCATGATTTTGGACTGTGAGAGGAAGCTGGAGTACCCGTAGAGAACCCATGCTTGTACAGGGAGAATGTACAAACTCCATGCAGAAAGACCCCGAGCCGAGAATCGAACCCAGAACCTTCTTGCTTATAGGCAGCAGTTAATCTAGAGTGGTATTACATAAGTTAATAAATTATATAAATTCTTAATTTGTGCCATTGGGTTTATTCTAATAAAGATTTCTCCTCATGTGGCATGCAGGTGGCGCAGTGTTTAGCACGCACAACCCATGTACGGAGGCCTTAAGGCCAGATTAGACTTCTGCAACCGCACACATCAGATGTGGCTTGGGTCTGGGTGCGAACCAGTTTTGCTGGTATGCTTCTGCACCGTCGGTCTGGAATTTCAAGGGACGCTCAGCAGTTTCCCGCCAAAGTACAAGGGGGAGCCTATTTGAGAACTCGCAGGAACTTCAGCAGATGATCACGAGAACTTTGGCGGCGTCAGCGGGAGTGTTTATCTTCCAAAACAACAATGGCGCGTCTGCAAGATATCACGGTCACGGAGATGGATCTAGAGTTGCTAGGCATCATATAGGAACAAGTTCTACTAATGGAGTTAGCAAAAAGGCCAATTAACCTTTCGTCATAGTTCTCTATTGTAGTTGTTCCTTGGTTTTTAAAAATGGCGCGTGCCGGCACGGAATCGAGATAGACGACCACACAGACGGCCGGAAATGCAAAACAAGGACCAATCACAGCTGCTTTTTGTCCGAACACTTCCACTTGAGGTCTGCATGGGTTTGCGACCGTCCGACGCGTAGTCAGGATTTTTTTGAGACAGATTTGACGGTTGCAGAGGCGATGCATCAGAAGCATAAATTGGCGTTAGTCCTCGACGCGGCACTCCGGTTCTATTCCGACCTGTAGTCCTTTGCCACATGTTTCTACCTCTCTCTCATACCCACTTTCCTGTCAGCCTACTATCCAAAAAACGAGCCACTAGTGCCATAAAAACTTAAAAGAAAAAAAAAATCTTTTCTCCTTATGTAGCCTGGTGGATATATGGAGTTGACTTTCCAATTGGAACTGCCCCAGTTCTCCAAAATATGATTTATTACCAGGACTTTCTGGAAGAAATGGAAAAAGAAAAGCTTTCTTCTAGTTTCTTCCACTTGTTTGGAAGAAACTAAACCCTAGTTCAAGCACTAAACTTTACTGTTGATGCTGTTTCTAATAGTTTGAGTCGTGAATCAACTCAGGATAATTTTTTTGCACTGCAAAAACGATCTAGAAATAAGTAAAAATGTCTTAAATTAAGTGTATTCACCCTTAATTTGAGTAGGTAAATGAGATAGTTTGCCAATGGAATGAGTAATTTTACTCTTGAAATAGGATAATTTGATAAATATGCACTTCAAATAAGACAATGCAATTGTGTTTTCTTATTTTAAGTGTAAATTGTCTTTTATACCTCCTCAATTCAAGAAAAAATGACTTATCTAGATTCAGATTTTTTTGCAGTGTGGGGGGAAAAAGGTTGTGAAGCTCTTCTTTAGAAAGTCCAGATGGTGTCTACACTTCCCTTAACTCAAATGTCCAGATTTCTCTCTTTAGACTTAGACAGAACTTTATCGATCCACTGGGAAGACTTCCTCCGGAAATTAAGGTTACCAGCAGCTTACAGGGCAAAAAAGTATTAAGTTTAAAATTAAATTAAAATGAAGCAACATACAAATTTAACTCTGGTCCATTTCCAGGTCTCAACAGAACTGTCCACAAAGAACTCAGGAGACATGTTGCTGCAGCATTAAGACTTGAATTAATAAAAAAAAAACGAAGGAAAAGATGGACGGATGGTCAAACAGATGCATTCATGGACGGAGCAGCAGATGGACGGCGGGCAGACGATAGATGATCGGATAAATGGATTCAAAGATGCAGTGATGGAGAACAGGAGAATGAATGAATGGAGAAACAAAGATGGACGCAGAGAAGGAAGGATTGACTAAACACCATAAAGGAATACAGGTGCTGGTCATAAAATTAGAATATCATGAAAAAGTAGATTGATTTCAGTAATTCCATTTAAAAAGTGAAACTTGTATATTATATTCATACATTACATACAAACTCATATATTTCAGATGTTTATTTTGTTTAATTTTGATGATTACAAATGACAACAAATGAAAATCTCAAATTCATCATATCAGAAAATTAGAATATTACTGAAGACCAATAAAAACAAAGGATTTATAGAAATGTTGGCCAACTGAAAAGTATGAAGATGAAAAGTATGAGCATGTACAGCACTCAGTATTTAGTTGGGCCTCCTTTGGCCTGTATTACTGCAGCAATGCGGCGTGGCATGGAGTCGATCAGTCTGTGGCACTGCTCAGGTGTTATGATAGCCCAGGTTGCTCTAATAGTGGCTTTTAGCTCTTCTGAATTGTTGGGTCTGGTGTATTGCATCTTCTTCTTCACAATACCCCATAGATTTTCTATGGGGTTAAGGTCAGGAGAGTTTGCTGGCCAATTAAGAACAGGGATACCATGGTCCTTCAACCAGGTACTGGTAGCTTTGGCACTGTGTGCAGGTGCCAAGTCCTGTTGGAAAATGAAATCTGCATCTCCAAAAAGTTGGTCAGCTGCAGGAAGCATGAAGTGCTCTAAAACTTCCTGGTATGTGGCTGCGTTGACCCTGGACCTCAGAAAACACAATGGACCAACACCAGCAGATGACATGGCACCCCAAACCATCACTGACTGTGGAAACTTTACACTGGACTTCAAGCAACGTGGATGAAGTGCCTCTCTTCTTTTCCTCCAGACTCTGGGACCTTGATTTCCAAAGGAAATGCAAAATTTACTTTCATCAGAGAACATGACTTTGGACCACTCACCAGCAGTCCAGTCCTGTTTCTCTTTAGCCCAGGCAAGACGCTTCTGACGCTGTCTGTGGTTCAAGAGTGGCTTGACACAAGGAATGCGACAGCAGAAACCCATGTCTTTCATACGTCTGTGTGTGGTGGTTCTTGAAGCACTCACTCCAGCTGCAGTCCACTCTTTGTGAATCTCCCCCACATTTTTGAATGGGTTTTGTTTCACAATCCTCTCCAGGGTGCGGTTATCTCTCTTGCTTGTACACTTTTTTCGACCACATCTTTTCCTTCCCTTCGCCTCTGTGCTTGGACACTGAGCTCTGTGAACAGCCAGCCTCTTTAGCGATGACCTTTTGTGTCTTGCCCTCCTTGTGCAAGGTGTCGATGGTCGTCTTTTGGACAACTGTCAAGTCAGCAGTCTTCCCCATGATTGTGTAGCCTATAGAACTAGACTGAAAGACCATTTAAAGGCTTTTGCAGGTGGTTTGAGTTAATTAGCTGATTAGAGTGTGGCACCAGGGGCCATCAATTTTGAACCTTTTCACAATATTCTAATTTTCTGATATGATGAATTTGAGATTTTCATTTGTTGTCATTTGTAATCATCAAAATTAAACAAAATAAACATCTGAAATATATGAGTTTGTATGTAATGTATGAATATAATATACAAGTTTCACTTTTTAAATGGAATTACTGAAATCAATCTACTTTTTCATGATATTCTAATTTTATGACCAGCACCTGTAAATCTAAAAATGTTTTTCCATGTTTTATTCAAAAGTACTTTGATTTCCTGCCTTATTTTAAGGTGTTCCCGGTGTTTTTCTGGTCATTTTCCACTTTCTGAACCTAAATTTATCAGACTTGTTTTTGGGGTTTTTCTTCTTAAATGATCATTCTTGATATTTTTCTCCTGTTTCCTGTCATGCAAGTTTGTATTTTTATGTTTTATACCAATTGATTCACATACGTGTCAGATTGTTTCAGAGTTTTCCTTCAGGGCTGCCGTACTTTGAGTTAAAACTGTAGTCAAATTCGCTGCTGGACTCGTTTCCCAATTACCTTCGAGTCTTTGGACTCGCCGCATCCTTTAAATTGATACTTGGCACCGAGTGTTCCTCCTACCCAGAGCCAGTGCTCAACTTCAGTTGGGGAAAACGTCGTCTGAGCTCACTGTTAGTGAGCCTTCAGAAGGTGGTTTGGATCTCTGACGGGCGGTAATCAGGAGTCGGATTTTTCTAGGAGGAAAAGAAGAAAAAAAAACAAAACACCCACACGGGTTCACATGGCTCTCCCCTTCCCCCTGCCTTCCTGTGCAAACTTGGACACGATTACAAGTGAGAAAAGCCGAGGGGGGTCTTGGCTTGACAGAGGAGATGCCGAGTATCCGTGTGTGTTTTCGTGCACGCACAGAACCGACAGTCCCAGAAATGTGAAATTCCAACAAGATTTAATATGCAGAGTTGCACAAATGGCATGACTCGGAAAGCCTCCAAAAGTCTCTTTCGGAGGTAAAAAAACTGTTGTAATTCGTCCAACAATGGCATTCTGCTGGTTTAACATACCAGCTCTGATTGAATAATACTTTATACCGAAGCTTTGATGTGAAGAAACTCAAGGCCAACCTAAACTCTGCACAGATTAGGAGTCGCTCAAAGCGGGTTCTCCGTTTTTTCCACCCAAGTTGCCCGAGTGGAGAATCATTACGCCTCAGAAAGTGCCGGTCCTCGCTCTAAAAGCCAATCATTAAATAAATTAGAAAAAGGCAAGAAATGCACTTAATTACAGAGCAGACAAACGCACATAATTCTCAGAAACGCTTCAAACATCCCCGCCGTCGCCCCGTTTGGGGGATTAAAGCAAAGAGCCGAAGCAGTTTTCCACATCTGAGAGGGAAAAAAAAAAAAAAAAACTGGACAGGAGGCGTCCAGGGAAGTGTTTCTGCAACCCAGACGGAGGGACTCATCCTCCTCATGAATTCATGAAAGCGTCACAGAAGGTCCAAACCTGTCAAACGGAGGTGCTTCCATACATGAACCGCCTCTCCACATCTCCCATTCCCAATTTTATCCACCATTACCCACAGAACCCCTAAAAGTTCCCGATCAGCCATTACTCCTGTCCCACATGTTCATTTTCTTAAGATATGAGGCAATTTAATTACAGTTAAGAGCATTAAGGAGCAATTTTAAGTATAATTTGCAGTTCATGAACTGTTTTTGAAAATTACTCTTAATATAATTAACTTCTGTCATTAGGGCCTAATCCCTGCAGGCTACAGAGGGAAATGCTTCCTTTAAGAAATTACATACGTTCAGTTTCTGTTTCTACAGGAAGGTTGGACTGCAAAGGTTCGCCTCCTCAGAGGAGTAATTATCCATTTCCAGAGGAGAAACAGTCCACCATCAGCTCTGCGGAGGAGCAGAGTAATATCTTACTGGACAGAAATTATTTTGATTGATTAGAACCAAGTTCAGCTTCTACGCATCCATTACGCCGGTGAAGATGCACCTCAGTTTATCAAATAATCCTTAAAGATTAACTTTTAAAGGGGATCTCAGTGGAGAAAGATCTATGCAAATTTCTAAGTGGAAAGTTTAGTGGAAGAAAAAGCTTAAGAGAAAAACCTAAATGCAGAAAAACTAAATATAGCTTTCAGAAAAATCAGAAGCTCAAAGCAGGAAGACAGTAAAAAGAGCCCAGATGATCTCCATGGAAATATACAGATCTGTAGGCCATATTTACACAAAAGATAGGGTCAGTTGAATTAAAATAAATAATTAAAATGATCAACCAGCACATTATGTGGGTTTTATTTTCTAAGCTAAATAACTGAAATAAAATGATCTTTGTTCATCTAACAGAGAAGCCGGTGATTCAAACTGCCCATTTTTCCTCTAATAACAATTCTCAGGATCTGTAGAAGATAAATCGGCCCACAGCATCACAGATCCTTCACTAAACGTCAGTTATGAGGCGCTTCTGTTCACATTCATCTGCTTTCACATTAGTGCTGCAATTAACGATTAGTTCGATAGTCGATTAATTATTTTTTCAATTTAAAGTCTGTTAGGGAAAAGGATTTTTTTTACAGAATCAAACAAAGTGAAACTAAAATTTTTCCACTTGTGGAATTTGGGATAGAGCATATTAATAGACGTAAAAGTTTTTTTATTTTTAACTTGAACACAAAATATTTATATATTAATCTGAACTTTGGCATAAATCCTGCTCTAAGAGGGTCGCTCTGTCAGCTAAAGGCAGGTTTTAGAGTCTCTACATTCCAGTTAATGAATGGATTACTAAATTAGTTGACGATTATTTCATTTAATTCTTTTATTGCTTGTAGTATGCCGGCAGGTTCCATGCTGGCGCTGTTGCTACCTGTGCAGCTTCGGCTTTAGCCTTCGTTATAGAAGAGAATTTATCTTGAGGTTTTGGCATTTTTATCTTACATAGGCCTCTGGTATCTACGGAAGAGGATTAGGGCCACTGGAAAAAAAAAAAGTTAACTGATTGTTAAATTTTATTTCAGTTTAACATGGGTAAAAAGTCAGAATTCTGACTTTTTTTTTTCCAGAATTCCGACTTTAATCTCAGAATTCTGACTTTTTTTCTCAGAATTCTGACTTTAATCTTTAATCTCAGAATTCTGACTTTAATCTCAGAATTCTGACTTTAAGCTGAGAATTCTGACTTTAAGCTCAGAACTCTGACTTTAATCTTTAATCTCAGAACTCCGACTTTTTTTCTCAGAATTCTGACTTTAATCTTTAATCTCAGAATTCTGACTTTAATCTCAGAATTCTGACTTTAATCTCAGAATTCTGACTTTAAGCTGAGAATTCTGACTTTAAGCTGAGAATTCTGACTTTAATCTCAGAACTCTGACTTTAATCTCAGAACTCTGACTTTAATCTCAGAACTCTGACTTTAATCTCAGAACTCTGACTTTAATCTCAGAACTCTGACTTTAATCTCAGAACTCTGACATTAATCTCAGAATTCTGACTTTAATCTCAGAATTCTGACTTTAATCTCAGAATTCTGACTTTAATCTTTAATCTCAGAATTCTGACTTTTTTTCTCAGATTTCTGACTTTAATCTCAGAATTCTGACTTTAATCTCAGAATTCTGACTTTAATCTTTAATCTCAGAATTCTGACTTTTTTTCTCAGATTTCTGACTTTAATCTCAGAATTCTGACTTTAATCTCAGAATTCTGACTTTAATCTTTAATCTCAGAATTCTGACTTTTTTTCTCAGATTTCTGACTTTAATCTCAGAATTCTGACTTTAATCTCAGAATTCTGACTTTAATCTCAGAACTCTGACTTTAATCTCAGAACTCTGACTTTAATCTCAGAATTCTGACTTTAATCTCAGAACTCTGACTTTAATCTCAGAATTCTGACTTTAATCTCAGAACTCTGACTTTAATCTCAGAACTCTGACTTTAATCTCAGAATTCTGACTTTAATCTCAGAACTCTGACTTTAATCTCAGAATTCTGACTTTTTTTCTCAGAATTCTGACTTTAATCTCAGAATTCTGACTTTAATCTCAGAATTCTGACTTTAATCTCAGAACTCTGACTTTAATCTCAGAATACTGACTTTAATCTCAGAACTCTGACTTTAATCTCAGAATACTGACTTTAATCTCAGAATTCTGACTTTAATCTCAGAATTCTGACTTTTTTTCTCAGAATTCTGACAGCTACCAAACATGTTAGCATCAAGCCGTAGCCATGTCTATTTTAGAGACTAACTCTCTTGTTTTAATGACCTTCTGCTCCTCCATTAATGAGGGGACCCCTCGGGCACGTAAAAAGTTGCCTAATTCCGTCATTTTCCACCAATGTGTCACTGGCCCTCTCAAATAACTCACATCTTTGTCAGTGAAGCTGAGTGCTCCCACATTCTCAATTCTGAATTAAAGTCAGAATTCTGAGATTAAAGTCAGTATTCTGAGATTAAAGTCAGAATTCTGACTTCTTTACCATATTAAACTGAAAGAAAATTTAAAATCTGTTAACTTTTTTTTTCAGTGGCCCTAATCCTTTACGTAGGTATGTGCCTTTACGTCCCCCGGCGATTTATTTCCGTCTTATGTTACGTTATCAAGTTGATTAGAGGGATTTATGAATTCAGTTTGGAAGAGAGGTTTCTGTCTACTCCGTGCGTTAAACCGGAAGTCCAGTTGACGATTATTTCAATAATCAATTATTAACGATTAAACCGATCCTTCAGCAATACCAGTGATAAACTCAGGAGCATTTAGCCCAAATGGATCAGTGGACATCACACTGCAGGCCTTGATGCTCAATTCCGATTTTTTTTGTGAAATACGGTTATTTTGCGTTGCCGTTCACATTTCCAAATATATGTGACTTGTATGTGATCTCCTGTGCGAACTGCAGTCATACAACGCAAGCATCCCGCATGCACAGTAGAGGACGCAATGACATCACAGGCAGGCGTGCTCTGTGTTTACAGAAGTAAACATGGATGGTAGTGACGGAGCGCATCTAGCGATCTTTCCCAACCATAAAAACTCAATCTTTTCAAGATGGTTAAACATAAATACTGCTGTCCGCATCATCGTCCACTACGATTGTTGTTTTTCTTCCCGCTTCTTCATAGCAAGACCCAGAACAGTGACGTTTGTTGGGTATGAATGGCGTTCAAGTTGGATGAACATGACCTGGCCGTTCAGACACAGGTCGCATTTGAAAAGATCAGATTCGTATGAGATTCAGGACCACATAGCTACTAAGCGGCCTGGGTCGCATTGGAAAAATAATTGGATCTGTGTTGTTCAGACTGTCATGAAAAGATCAGATCCAGGTCGCATATGGGCCAAAAAAATCGGATTGAGGTCACTTCAGGCTGCTGTGTGAACGTAGCCTTAAATTTTTCATTCCGTAAAAATTCAAAAAATATCCACTGGAATTGGTTTCCAAGATTTGAAGACGTTTCGCCACCTCTCCAGGAAGCTTTCTCAATTCAAATGTCTGAATCCGCAGTGAGTTTGAGTCTTATATAGACAAAGCCTTGTATTGCTTGGAAACATGCAAATGGTAACAGATGAATGGGTCGTTTGGTTCCATCGTTAGCCTGTAATATCTGAAACCTGTCTATGATTCTGAGGGTCGGTCGTTAAAGGGGGGGGATTGCCGTTAAGGGGAGGATTGTCTCCTGTAATACCTGAAACCTGTCTGTGATTGTTAAGAGTCGGTCTTTAAGGAGGTATTGTAGCCTTAAATGTGTCTAATAGTTACTGAAAAAAAGTGGAGGAAAGAAAGTCAATTAGGTCGAAATCTGGGTCAGTTCTAAAGAAATTGGTCAATATTGATCAAAACACTAGAAACCAATAACAGAGATTCTGATTCAACAGGCCCGGTCCAAACTGAAGACAACAATCCAATCTTGTTGGGTGTCAATAGACTGTTTAAAAGCTCCTTTTGGTTTCTGAGTCCAGGGGAAATAGAAGAGGAGCAAAGGCCAAGAAATCATGGATTTTTTATGAGCACATTAAACCCGGCGGTTCTTCCTCTGGTGAAGTACACCGCCTAATTAGAGCAGATATTTCCTTGTCCAAAATAGTGGGGGCTGACGTCTAATTAAATCAAGAGGACAGCGGTAATATCAGTGATGGGAACGCCCAGGCTGCAATCATCCACCTTCATAAAACATGCATGCCGCACGGCCAGAAGAACGCTCCCGTTTAGCGTGAAAGGTTGGGGATCGGCGGTGGCCCGAGGTCTCTGCAGGGGCCAGCCTCATACCTTGACGGGTAAGTGATGCTTTCTGATGAGGTTAAGGACGCGTCACTTTGTCTTTGGCCGGGCTTTAATCAGACTCCAGCCGGCCCTCTGGCACAAACCGAGGCTTCTCTGCCGTGTAACTGACCGCTGATTCAGAATGATATGATTACACCTTCACCGGCATGCTGAGCAGCACTGAATTAGCCCCCCCCACCCTCTAGAAAACATGTAATGAGCGATGTTCCCCACACCCAGCTGGGGCCTCGCACATTCAGCCATGATCCGGCATCCTAATCAGCCGTCAGCCAAAAAAATAAATAAATAAAAAGCTGCTGCTGCTGCATTAGGATCTGTGTTTGTGCATATCAAAGACTTCCACAAACTGGTTGGCAAAACACACAATCATCCCTGGAAGGAGGAGACCAGACCCGGATAGTGAGGGGACACTGAGGACGGTCCAGGGAGGCTAAAAAGATGAGTTTGAAGGAAACAAAAAGGACTTTATGATTTATATACAGAAGCCAAACACTCCATCCCTCAGAGCTTAAAGGGATAGTTCAGGTTTTTAGACATGAAGTTGGGTGAAACGTTCACGGTCTGTAGCCCAACAGTGTCCCTACGATCATTGAGCATCCTGCTCTGAGAAACGGCCGCTAACTTAGCAGGTTTATCGCTTCCCATCCGCTACCAGCCTTATTTAACAAGGCTCAGAGACCCCCGTGACACTGACACAGCCTCACTCCCTCCGCCGTTAAAAACGGACCTTGAAGCTACATCAGCGAAGCTTCTCTAGACCTCCTGAGTTACATCAAAGTCATATTTAAATGTTTAATCGTTCTGCTTTAAACCTGAATATAAATCTACTCTTTATCAGACCATATTAGCCTGGCTCTGCTGGAGGTTTCTTCCTGTTAAAGGGAGTTTTTCCTCTCCACTGTCATTACAAGCATGCTTAGCGTGAGAGATTGCATTCAAGTCAATGAGTCGATGCAATCAACTGGTTTTCCTTAGATAGAAAACTTTGAATCAATCTGACTGGATGATCTGGTGAACTGGAAAGTGCCTTGAGATGACGTGTTGTGAATTGGCGCTATAGAAATAAACTGAATTGAATTGAAATTGAATATTGTCCCACAATTTAGAAAATTTCTATTTTTTTCTAAAAATACTATCATATATAAAATGTTTATGGCTCTTGCTGCTGGAGTGCAGCAATGCTTGCAATCAACTAACATTTTTTACTGGTTAATTAAAAAATATATATATATCTCCTAAGAAGGGAACTCTGGTCTCTGACTGACTTCTGAAGTTTTATCAGTTGCATTAATAAAAACCTGGATTCATGGAGCCTTTACAGCCAGATTGACAACATGTAATGATTACTGACTGAATTAAAGGCAACATAAACCAACTTGGTAAAATCTAAGAAAGTGTCTGGAAAATAGATGCCATGTCATACTTTTCATACCTACAAAAATGTCCAGGGGGGATTTCTGAATAATCTGGGATTTTGGTCGACTACAGTGCAGCAGAACCAAGCAGTTAACACCCGGTGAAGTTGGTTTGAAGTTGGATATTTTATCTTCAAATTTCGCGGAGTTAGGGGGATCTGGCAAACGGCTTATCCGACTGAGGGACTCCGATGTCGGCCAGCGTCTCTCAGCTGCTCCCTCCTCCCACCAACGATGGTGCAGTTAGGGACCGTCAACAAATCTTTGAACCAAGCCCTCTTGAGAAACAAAAAACAATAAATTCCTCATCTTATGACCAGTTAAGACCAAACTAATATAAAATAATGCCAATAGATAACATATGTAAGGCATACTTGGTTTTATGCTATTTTAAGCTATTTTCAAAGATTTCAAAGATTTTTAAAGACAAAAGTTGGGACTTTTCTTCAATAGCTTCCAGGTCATGTGACCCACTGCCTCAAATTCTTTGTGAAATTATTTTACTACATAACCCTCATGAGGCACACTCATTTATATTCAATTTTAAGCCTTTGTTATTTTTAAAAACAATTTTATTTAAAAAATAATTTATATTTATTCAATAGCTTCCAGGTCATGTGTAGCCTGACGTAGTCCGACTCAATTCTAGTCAGAATATGAGTCTGATGCTGCTCCATAGAGCTGTGATTATGGGGCGTGTTTCGAACGAACCAGGAAAAAAAATGCCTCTGCACTCAATTGGATAGACCTACAACCAATACGAGCAACGGAGTGCGTGACGTATGTTAAGCGACGCATAGTTGTTGTCCACAAAAATCAAAGCGTGCAGTTTCACGCCTATAATAAGAAGATGAGCCTTGATCGCGTTTCTCTGTTCCTCTTTTAAAATTAATTTGCTGTCGATATCTTCTAGAACAGACCTAATAGCAGAATCTACTCACCTCAACTCTCCAGCGGCAGCCATTATTGTTGTCACCCAAGCGCGCATTGGTCACGTGGTTGATTACGTTACTGTTGGTCATCTGTCCATCATCGTATAAAGCCCGCCCTGACAATTTGATTGGATCGCCTGACAGTGGGCGATAACACTCGCGCTATGGAGCAGAGCCAGACCGAACTTCCCGACCTCAAACTTTGTGGGCGGGACTAAGTTCGGAATGGCACCCAGGCTAGGTCATGTGACCCACTGACTCCAAATCTATCTCAAAATGTTCTACTACTTTAGCCTGATGAGGCACAATCATTTTAACTTCATTTCAAGCCTTTCTATATCTTGGCCTGCCCCAGCAAAAAAAAAAAAAAAAAAGTGTCCTCCTTTTCAGAAACCCAAATCTGGTGACCCTAGGCTTCAGCCATGAACCCAAATTCCTCTTTTTTCAGTAACTTTTGCTGAAATTTGTCATTCTCTAGCTTTTTCTCCACCTCGAGCTTCCTTTCTGGACATACGGCTTTAAATCTAATATATTATATCTGGGGAAATTTTTTTTTTTTTTTAATAAAGCACTTTAAATGCCAGGATAGTTAATGCATTTTAATGCCAATTAAGACCTTAATTTAAAAAATAATAATTTAATTACTTTTAATGACCCGCTGAAACCCTGATATATGAATAATTTTGATAAGGAGTGGATAGAAAATCTTCTGCGCCGCTTACGGGGCAACAATAAAGCAGATCACAGTGTTTTAAAATACATGGAGGAAAAAAAACGACAGAGAAAAAAATTTGCCCACCTACCTAAATGAAAACACCCAGAATTCAATGCAGCAGATCCCTCAATCAAACACCTGCCAGAAAACCAACAATGAGAAACCGGCTATGCTAACAGAGTTAGCTTAACTTTATTGTTCTCCATGCGCTGTTTTTACACTAAAACATTAATTCTCACTGACAGCGAAACAAAAAAACAAACACTTGGCCCTTTTAACTCCAATACTGCTTAAGGCATGTCGCTAAAAAGCTCGTTTGAAATGAAAATGTTAACTTTACCTGACTTCTGATTTCCCAAAGCGGCGCAAGCCAACAGGAAGTGAGCGCAACTCTCCAAAATAAAAGCATTCACCAGGGGGAAAAAAAGTGCTAATACTGACATATTTAAATCAAAATACAATATTAAGCCTTTATAGAGCAGGTTAACGCCCCTCCATCTCCCAGTGAGGTCTAGAAGCAGAAGATCTACATCCAGCCATTCAGCAAAGATACAGCTACATGGCTGCACATCTTATTTTGGCATTTGACCAATTAGATAAGCCCTTACATCATAAATTACCTACTGTAAATTAAGTTAAAGGAAAGTTAACAAGTCAGGAAAAAAGGTAAAAAGCTAATTGAAAGGTTAAAAAGTTAATAAGCCAGTTAATTAACAATTATATTTAGGTTTATAAATTAGAAAAATGTAAGTCCCAGTATCAGCATTAATGCCTCTAAGGTTATGTTGTACCAAAAATGTGTTTCTTTTACTCTCAGAGTTTTTTTTTTCCATAAATTTCTTGAAATTGATTCACTTTTGTTATTTTTCTTAATATATTTCTACATCAAAATATCCATATTTTTTATGTTTCAAAGGTAATAAGGTCTTGAAATTTTGATTTTCAAAGTATTTTACTGAGTATCCTATAAAGGGTTGAATATAAAAAGGAGTTTCTTTAGTTACAGTTTTTGGTGTCCTGCAACTTCTAAATGTGTCTCTATCCACTAACCTAAAAGAAAAGTTTGAAAGTCGTTCCCCGTTAAATAGAGTTGCCAACTCCCTGGAAAGAAAAGAAAAAAGGGACACCTCATGACCCGACTGACTTTACCCCTCCTGACATAGTGATTTTTTTAAGCCTGTCATAAATTTTTCTTTTATATTTGAAACTATCATCTTGTGCAGTTTAGACAAGTTTTTATTGCTTATTGGTTTTTTTTTATTTAAACAAAATAAAATTCAAGCTTTATTTTTGTAAAAAAAAAAAAAAAAACATTAAAATGGTAAAATTTATGTCAGTCTAAATCCGACCCCAAAAACTGTGATCCTATCGCAATGCAACTGATGCTTAAAGAGAAATACCTTCAATTGTTTGATTATTATTGATAACAAAAAAACTGTTAAGGTAAAACAAGGAAATAGATATAAGAGGCCGAATAATGACAGTTTCTGTGCCAGTGCATATTATGATGAGAATAATCATGAGATATATTCAGTATTATGTCATGAGTGCAGGGGCAGGTTCAGCTCTATGGGGCACTGGCCCCTGCTGGCCTCCATCTGGAACCGCCCATGGTAGATTTATCAGTTAGAGCTTTATGAAAATCTAATCCTTATTTAGTAATTTATTTGGAAAGTAATTTTTTTTTTTTCCCCAACTGCTGCAGCGTGGTTAGAGTGACGCTAAACTGCCGGGTGAAGATTCTCAGTCATCCAGGTCATTGTCATTCCAAAAAAAAAAATAAATAAATACAATCCACTGGAATTTGTTTCCAACTTTGAAGAAGTTTTACTTTCCATCCAGGAAGCTTTTTTAAGTCAAAATTTCAGTATGAGTGTTAAGTTAGAAGCTTTATATAGTAGCCTAGAAACTTGTTTTGGCTTAGAAAACATGCAAATTGAACCAGAAGAACGGCTCCAGGAGCCAAACGGCTTCAAACTTGGAATCAAACTCCAGAGGATTGATTTTTTTTTTACTTTTCATGATGCTAAACTGGTTTTGCCGGCCTTCAGTTTCCAGCCAGATCGGTCCTTGCCTGACCCTGATGAACCACCACTCGCACCATCATGTTGGTATGGAGACCGATGCGCATGCAGCATTAATGCAAAAATATATATATATATATATATATTCAAATTATACTGTTTAAAAGGCAGTTTAACCAAATGCTGGAGAAATAAATATAAACTTCCTAACCTGAAGGAAGAAATTGTTTAGGTTCTATTTTGATAAAAATAAGTCTGTTAACATTAACAAATAACACAGGAAAGTTTGCCTCCTTTTATCTGTAAACAGATCATAAAACTCTGAATCACCTGCAGCGACACGAACAGAAACGATTCAGCTCTGAACATTTTCTCATTTCTGATAACCCTGTTTTTTCTGACCCTGAGGACAGTCGGCATGAAGACAGCAGGCTGTTTAAACTCCACTTCCTCAGAGGTCAGCAAGAACATCTCTGAGATCATGACTCCTGGATCTTATTAGAGCTAAAAGTAATTCAGACTAAATTATTTCAGATAGTAAAAAGGTGGTTTACATCACTACCAAGGTAGAAACCTCCTCCCTACATACAGCCTCTGACTGGGAACGATTTTTGGCCCTGGAATCTTTCCATCTACACCAGCCCACTTATGGACCCCCCCTCCTCCCCCCTGAATAAAAAAAATAGAAGCTCAGTCAAAATCGTGTATCTCAAATGTGAAACACAATACGAACACACGTTGTGGATTAACTGATCTATCTTCAAGCATCACACAACAACCATCACCATGACTTCTATAATGCGGTTTTGCGCTTTGGTTATCAACAGTGACATCATCAGGGTTGCCAGATGTCACCAACTTACATTTTCCAGCCAAAGAAAATTCATAAACCGCCTGGATATTCGAAATCTTGCCCAATTTGAACCAAAGTCTATTGATCTCTTAGTCCATAAATCCAAAGAAAAGCATTTTTCACCTATAGACAGCCTTCCTAGACTGCCAGATTGGGAAACATCCCAACCTGGCAACAATGCACGTAAGATGGAAAATATGCTGATAAAGATTCTCAGTCATCCAGGTCATAGTCATTCCGTAAAAGTTCAAAAAATCCGCTGGACTTCGTTTCCAAGATTTGACGACATTTCACCGCCTCTCCAGGAAGCTTTCTCAATTCAAATCTCTGGATCCCCAGTGAGTTTGAGTCTATATATAGACAAGGCCTTGTATTGCTTGGAAACATGCAAATGAAAACTGATGAGTGGGTCGTTTGGTTCCATTGTTAGCCTGTAATACCTGAAACCTGTCTGTGATTGTTAACGGTCGTCATTAAGGAGGTATTGTTCACCTACCTGCTCCAGCCGGTGAACAACACCCCCTTAAAGACCGACTCTTAACAATGGAGAGGTGTAGCCTGGGTGCCATTCCGAACTTAGTCCCGCCCACAACGTTTGAGGTCGGGAACTTCGGTCTGGCATTGCTCAATAGTAGCGCGAGTATGCTCGCACAATATCTGGCGGGCCAATCAAATTGTCAGGGCGGGCTTTATACGATGATGGACAGATGATCAACAGTAACGTAATCAACCACGTCACCAAAGCGCGCTTGGGTGACAACAACAATGGCTGCCGCCGGAGAGTTGAGGTGAGTAGATTCTGCTATTAGGTCTGTTCTAGAAGATATCGACAGCAAATTAATTTTAAAAGAGGAAAAGAGAAACGCGATCAAGGCTCATCTTCTTATTCTAGACGTGCAACTGCACGCTTTGATTTTTGTTGACAACTATGCGTCGCTTAACATACGTCACTCACTCCGTTGCTCTTATTGGTTGTAGGTCTATCCAATTGAGTGCAGAGGCATTTTTTTCCTGGTTCGTTCGAAACACGCCCCATAATCACAGCTCTATGGAGCAGCATCAGACTCATATTCTGACTAGAATTGAGTCGGACTACGTCAGGCTAGGAGAGGTGGTGAAATGTCTTCAAATGTTGGAAACAGAGTCCAGTGGATTTTTTGAACTTTTACGGAATGAGTAAGATGGAAAAAGTTAGCCTTTAGATGCTAAACCCCATCATGCACCGCAACATGTTTTTGCAAAATATTCTAACATAAATTCACCAAACATAAGAGGAACATCGTAATTTGGTTTAAAGAAAGCATTTTAGTTTTATTATCATTTAGTTTGTTGAAAGGATTTTACATTTTGAAGAAATAAAAAATTACGCCATATACCAACTGAATGCATCATGTAGGTAGAAAACATTGGATTACTTCTTGAGCTATTTACTGTCACAGGTAGGAGCTTCGGCTGGAGAATAAGTGTTGGGGCCGGTGTGAGTAAAGGTGCAAATGCCTGGTATCACAGATTACCAGTCCGAGCCTGTCTACATATGTCCTTAAAACTGAGCTCTATTTCAGAGGATAAAAGTTCAAACATGTTGGTTCAACACAGTGAATAAACCTTCTCTTCTCCAAGAATAACAGATCTGGGACATGCGTTGGCAGATGTTTCCTAGTTAAAGGAAAAGCTGTGGATCTGGACCAGCATCCCAACAAAAACAGGCGACAGACGAGCAAAACCTCATGGAGGAGTTTCCTTGAAGAGCAAACCTTTATTGAGACGATCGGTGATGACGTCGTGTTTAGCTTCTATCAGTCTAAAGGAAACACAGCCTCTCTTTGACCTTTTTTTAGCTACTCTTTTGTCACTTCTCTAAGTGAGCAGATAAACTTCCCTATGGGAGGATATTTACAGCAGCACAGTCCCAGATCTCAGCAGGAGAGCAGTTGGCTGTTGCCAAACGAGGTTTTTCAGTGACAGCATACTCATAAAACCATAAATGCAAATTAATAAAGATCCACGCGGGGGTGCTTACAGAGCTGCCCAACACCACTAAGGTGTAGCATCCCCCCCCCCCCCCCCCCCCCCCCCCCCTTCGACAGGGAGCGCATTGTTGTCTTTGTGATGCTGTGCAGCTGGTGCATTCCCGGGAGGAGATGGAGACGTTTCTCACAGAGCAAACTGCTGTGAACCATCTCTGAGACGCTGCAAAACATTACGACCACAAACTACGAGTTTGATCACAGCCGGGAGAAAAGAATTTAATTTTTTTTTTCACCTTTATCTCTTTTTTTGACAATAAAAGAAGTAATGCACTGATCTCAGCCCTCTGAGCATCAGCAAGGTGCAAAACCAAAACAAAATGAACACTCGAACCTAAGACAGCAACCGGTTACAGTTTCCGAGGCTAATTTATATGTTATCCATTTTTCCCATTTTTCTTTAAATTTAGCTTTTTTAATCTTAAAATGAACGTCATTCTTTCCATAGTGAATATTTCCACCTAGTATGGTTTGATGACTCAGGTCTGAACCATCGTCTTGTTATTGCTTTCCTCCCTGCTGACAGTGATATCTTAAGCAAATACTGATCATCTTTTTTCACATTAGACATAAGGCCCAGTTACATGGTGGTAGAAGTAAATGGAACAGAATACAGCAGTACTTTGCACAGAGTAAGAGTAATAGAAGACCAGAAAGGTTTTATGGGTTTTTTTTGGCATCAGCAGAGCTACGTTGCCTCCAACACATTTGTTGGGTGGACAGTTGTTTACTTTTAATAGATGTCGATAAATAGATGTCTTTTCTTTGACATATAGAGTTGTATTTTTTTTTTTACATGACATTAAGCTATTGTACAGCTGTGAGATAATTTTTCTAAATTTTATGTTGATATGCACCACAAAATGTCTCCAGAACTCTGGAATTTAAATAGTTTTGATTGAAAATCTTTGAAAAGGAAAGTTTAAACTGTGTCCGATTGAATAGAGAGTTTGAACATCAAGTTTCACATTGAACAGAAGATTTCTAATTAATACTGGGGCTGGACTTTGACTAGGCCATTCTTACATACAAGTGATTCCTTGGACCTTCAACAGCGGCTCTTATTAGCGTAAGAAAATGATAGTCATTTTAAAAATAACATTTTAATGACACTTTTACTCAGAATTACATCAAAGAATTAGGACTGTTTTTAGAACTATATTTCTTGTCATTAGCTTGGAACCTGTATTGATTTATTTTACATAAAATAAAATCTGAGATCAATGCTTACTTGTTATGAAACTTTCTGTCATGATTTTATCCAAAGATCTGACCCACATGCAGAAAACCAAACAGAGAGACCAGGGCAAGGTTTGACCGGTTCATTGTGAGTTGGTAGAGAAGGATCCAGTGCTGTTCTGAACACTGGCGAACCGGGACTGAAAAGTGAAGGGGAAGATTCTGCGGTTAGTTCGGGCTCAGTGGGAAATTTGTGTTTTTGATAAGAAAAAGGGAATAAAGGCAACAGGACTCACGTTTCCAGTAAAAGGTGTCTTTCTTTGAATCCAGTCGGTGTGGGTTGTTCCAGTGAATGACTTGCTCGGTGGAGGGCGGACAGGGTTTAACCAGGTTGAGGTGTTTCCTTGAGGAACGGAGGAGCTGACTGCCACTTAGATTTCCTATGGTACTTGAACGGTTTCATGTGGAGATGAATCCCCTGCTCGGTGTGAAGCCCAAACAATCCCTTGGGGAAAAGTTGATCCAAACCACCAGTTTGAATCCCCAGCTCAGCTTGAAACTCGGACAATCCTTCCAGGGGGAGAAGGTCCAAAACCTCCAGTTTGAGAGGCAAATACAAAAACAACAAGGTTAGACTCAGGTTGACAAAAACTCAGTTTGACTCAGCAAAACTCAGCTTGGTTAGAGTACCCAAAACTGGCAAACACTACCACCTCCTGGTGTCGAGGTAGTGGCAGTCAGCAGCTTAAGAATCCTCCGGTAATGAGGTAACCATCCGCAGGTGTGTGAGAAGGCCAACTACAACCAAGCGCCACCTGGTGGTGGAGAAAACAAACAAAAAAACACAACCCACACAAAACTGGATTTCTAACACTTTCATGTTTTGTCCTTATTTTAAAAGCTAAAAATGCAAATAAATGTTTTTTGTTTAAAATGACGGCAGGTTTTCTATTGCAGATATTTATTAGAAGTAATAATTTGTTTTTCATTTGAAGCCAATGTAGTGTTTGCAGCTCTGAAGGATTTTTACTTCGCTGGCCTTGGGGTTAAACAGCTCTTTGGATTAGAAAGGTTGCAGAGCCCTGATCTAAACCTATCATTGTGTCTCTTGCTGTTTGTTTAGGATGGTGGTCCTGCTGGAAGGAGAACTTTACCCCAGACTCAGTCTGCTAACAGGTTTTCCTCCTCGCTTGTCCTGGATATAAGACATCTGATGGATTAAACAGAACTTTAGGAGATTTTTCTTATTTTAGAGCAACATTCTGCTCTAAGCTCCTCCAGAAGTTCCTCCCTGACCTGTCAGCTGGGTTCATTGCTCTTCATCACGCCGTAACAAAACCAAAGAGGAAATAACTGGATAATTTAAATTCATTCTCACAAAGCACCAGATTATCTCGATCCAAAGCTTAAAACTTTAACGAGATAAGTTGAAATTTCTTCCAATTTGAATCGTCTCTGGGAAACAAAGGCTGAGTGTTTCAGGCATATTAAGCCTGTTTTTCCTCTCCTCCCTGCCCTCTGTAGCACCGCTGGCACCGGGCTGCACCACCTGCTCAGAGACTCTTCTCCGTCCAGCCAGAATCAACAGCTGGCTGCTCTTCTGACGCTCCCATTGGCTAATCCCTGCTGGTCAGATGCACTCTCTTCCTCCTCACATGTCATTGAACCTCCCAGCAGCCATTGCCAGGTCAGAGGAGAGCAATCTCTGCCTCGTCTGGTCTTCGCCCAGCCTCGTCCTTCATTAGCCCCCGCCTGTATATGGGGATATGTAAATAATCTAATGAGGTCGAACGTCTGAGAATCTCCTCTACTTTTACCTCATACACGCCTAAACAGACTCCTTTTAAATCTGACGTTAAGCTTATACACAATAAGAACATTTTCAGATGGGGAAAAAGAGCTAAATGAGCCTTTTAGAATGAGATTATTGTGGATCTAAACAGAGAGGGAGTCAACATGTGGTTGGAGGTTGGTTGAGGACTAAGAGGTAGAGATGAGTTCTTGCAGGTTAAATGAAGTAACTGAGGCAAAAATCCAAAAGTCCAAAATACAAAAAAAAGCAGAAAACATCAGGAAAAACTCACATTTGGAGCCATAGATGAGGAACCAACTAACGACAACAAGGAACCAGCAAACAGCAACTGAACATGAGGTGTATAAATGGGAGTCTGAACAGAGATCAAGCTAATTAGCAAATTGGGAGCAGGTGTGGACAGAGGAGTCTAGAAGGGAGCTAGAGAAAGGAGACTGACACAAGAGAGAGACAGAGGTGTAATACCTAAGAACTAGAATACGAAATAACTAAAATAATGCAAAATGGAGATGAAAACAATAAACTAGAAATCACAGAAAGACATGAATCAAAGTATGACTGCAAACCCAAAAGAGACACTTAAAAAGAACCAAAAGACTTTTTGACAGAAAGTCCAGAATCAAGATATCATAAAGCAGATAGAGGTTGGAAAAAAGAGACTCAACAGGGGAAAAATTGGCAAATATGCTCCAGCTTCTGGCAATGTACCATGATAGCACCACAATAGTTCTAACCTTCTACAGTCAGAAACTACATATGTGGATCATTTTCTTTGTACGGCTCTCAGTAGCCTGATTTTATGGTTAATTAGCAGCTGCCTGACCAAACATGGCTGAACATTTATACTCCAGCAGCATGTGGAAAAAAGTTCTCCGCACAGTGACAGAAAGCTAAGACATGTGTCATGAACCGAGGACAGATGGACCCAGTATTCAAGGAGAGACAGTCAGGATCAGGTGCAGATGAGCAGGCTCAGTGGAAGAGGGTAGCCAAGACAGGACGTGGTACCAGAACTTGATGCAGGACTTTAAACTGATCTCCCCCCTGGAGCCAGGCTCACTGAGATAAAAGCTGAACCTCCCCACATATAGAGCCAAAAACTTAGAGGACTCCGCGGGGGAGGAACAGTGGACAATCAGGAGGTGAGACAAACACAAAAACCTCTTTCCACTGGCTGCCAGGATCCAGGACATGAACCAAGGCTAAAACTCGACAGCACTGAATGCTCAGGCTGAACTGAATATAACCAAGAGGAAACAGGTGAGAGGAATAAATCATAATTGAGTCAGGGAGGGAAAACGACAGGTAAAAAGGAACGACTAATTAAGGGAGAGCAAACCAAATCATGACAGAATGCACCATTAGTGGAACATGGTGGTGGCTGCATAAGGCTGTGGGGACGCTTGTCCTCAGCAAGGGCAGGGAAGTTAGAAGAAAAGATGCAGAGCAAATGTTTTGGATCTTTACATGTTAAAAAATGTAAAATGTTTGATTTTCCTTCCGCTGCTGCATCATCACCTTTAAAGAAAACAGAGAATAAACTGAAACTATCGCTGACTGAGGCCTGCAGATTAACTGGATCACTGATTTACTGAGAGAAAATTAGTATATTATGTGAAATGTGTCGATGGCACCTGTTTTCCTCCCCTGATCTGTTCTTTCTTTAGTTTCCTTGTTTTCTGTGCAGTCGGGTCCTTTCTTTTACTGATGCAAACCTCCTGTTTTATTTCAGGCACTAATCTGTTCTCCAGCAGAGCCCAGGCCGACTAAAAGAAGGAAAAAACTGCTTCTTTCAACAAAACCTCAAACCTATTTTCATCCTCTGGCCTCTGCCGTGCTCTGTCATGCTCTATCACTCTTACTTTTCCTTCTGCTTCTTGCATGTTTTCCTTTCGTAGCTTTACGTCCCTCCCTTTTTCCACTCTGTGACATGTCTCCTTTTCCCTAATAAATGAGTAGAAATATGGATTTTTTGTTTATGAGGGTGAAGGATGCGAGTAAAACACCAAAAGCTGGAGAAGATGAGTAAGAGAATAAAAGAGGAGTGTTTCTAAAACGAGTCGATTTTACTGCTTAGATAATCAGTGGAGGCAGCGGAGCAGCCTGAGGCAAAACGTACACTTAGCTTTGGTCCAAGCAAGGCCCAGCAGTGAATCATCGGAGCTCAGCTGTCCAATCTGGAGCGGGCATATGGCTGCATGACACTGGTATGAATTACTACTACACGCCTGGGTTGTTGTTTTTCCCTGCCTTTTAAATGTTCTACGAGCTCCAAACGTCGACTTACATCAGCGGAGATGAGGATCACCGAGGTCCAGACGGGGCTGTGGAGGCGGAGTCAGACAGAGGCGAGCTGTGAGGGAACCCGGGATCTTTAGGTCGGATTTTAAAGCAGTTTGGAAACAACATACAGTGAAAAACATAAACACCAGAGGGCAGGCACCAGGTCGACCTCTGAGGTCCAGCCGGTTGTCTGAGGCTGCATTAACATATGTCCATTGCAGCTGAAAAGATCCCGAAATTATGACTACTCCACCACCGTGCTTCACACTTAACTTTCCAAACTAAAAGTTCTATTTTGGGTTCAATTTAGATACCATACTACTGTACACTTTACAGTTCAACCAGATCATACAGTCAAATTAAATCAAAGTTTTCTGTCTAAGGAAAACCAGTTGATTGCATCGTTTCATTGACTCAAATGCAATCCCTCACACTAAGCATGCTTGCAGGGACAGTGGAGAGGAAAAACTCCCTTTTAACAGGAAGAAACCTCCAGCAGAACCAGGTTCAGTGTGAGCGGCCATCTGCTGAGACCGACTGTGGTTCAAGGCGACAGAAGCAGTGATATAAAAGGTGATGATCTGGTGAACTGTAAAGTGCCTTGAGATGACATGTGTTGTGAATTTGGCGCTATATAAATAAACTGAATTGAATTGAATTAAAAGGCGGCCCCGTCCAGGAAACACACATGGATGAAGAGAGCACATCCAGCCAAAACAGGACTGCACTGAAAAACAGGCCGACATCCAACAAGTATAAACAAAGGTGTTGATGGCAGCAGCACAGCTGATATTTCTCACAGCCAAACAGGAACAGACCAGAGCTACTATGAGAAAAAGCAGAACGTTAGAGATTGAACTAATAGATTCTGCAGAGTGGCAGAATAAAGATAGAATGAAGCAGAATTATGAAATGGGGGTCCCTATGTCCTCCAGCAGTCTAAGCCTATAGCAGCATAACTATAGAGATAGATCAGGATAACCTGAGCCACTCTAACTACAAGCTTTATCAAAAAGGAAAGTTTTAAGCCTAGCCTTAAAAGTAGACAGGGTGTCTGCCTCACGGACTAAAACTGGTAGTTAGTTCCACAGGAGAGGAGCCTGATAACTAAAAGATCTGCCTCCCATTCTACTTTTAGAAATTCTAGGAACCACTAGTAAACCTGCAGGTTGAGAGGAAACTACATGAGCGATCTACCACAGTAACTCACATTAGCTGCGTTTATGTTAGGGAAAATATTGTTTTAAGCTTCTAAAAAGGTGGTTTTTTAGTCATGTTGTCTATAGCTGGACCATACTGCCTTGTAAGGCGAAGAAATAAAACTGGAAGCAGTTGGAAGAGGATGGCGCCCACTAGAGCCGAGGCTGATCTACGTATCTCTTGTGTTTACATCCACTCCAGGAGTTATCACATCAACAAACGTATTGAAGTGCAATTTTAAATGTATTTCTTATTGAATGGAAATACAGAAATTGATAGAATTTGTATCATCGAAATTAGCAGAATAGAATTGTGCAGATTTGTAATGGAATGTCACGTTTTGGTTGTGGTTTGGAGGACCCAAATGTAGAGACAGAGAGGCTGAGGTGAATACTTGTAGTTTTAATGATGAAATGGTTAACAAAGACAGTCCAAAAATCCAACTAAAAATGTAACGGACCAGAACCATGGAGACATCAAGGGAAAACACGTACAAGGAGCCAGGGAGAGACGAGGTGAGACGACGACAGCGATGACAGGACCAGCAACAACAGAGAAACCAACAAAGAGTGAGAGCAGAGGGAGAGCATATGTAGCTGACTGAGACAAAGGCAGGGTTAACGAGCTGACAAGGAACAGGTGAGAGGAGACAACGAGGGAGCCAAGGGGAAAGGAACACACACAAACAAGAGGGCAACAGAAAAACATGAAAACATAAATCTAGAAATAACAAAACTGGAATTAAACCAATAAAACTAGAAAACAAGGAGCAAAGTAAAGTACAACAGAACCAAGACCATGAAAGCTTCTAGTCATTTCTGTGAGCTTTGCATGGCTCTGCCTCCTGGTTTGCTCCTAAAACTCCTGCTTTCATTAGAAGCATGAGCGGCTTCTCTATGTTTATATAAAGACAATTTATATCCAGGAGATTTTCCAGAGTTCCCATATTCCACCTCTTGCTGCAAGACAACAGCATTGTCGAATCCTTTGTTTGAGGCAGCAAATTTACCCAGTCTTGCCGACACTCTGGTAAAAGTTGAAGTATCTACTTGACCTCTTTACTCAAGTAAAAGTGAAAAAATATGTGCCCCAAAAACTACTTAAAGGTATACTATGCAACCAGCGAGGCTCCCCCCAGAGGGCGAAAGTAAAAGTGCACTGTCGTAAATATGCTCAGCTGTTCTCCTGGTTTCTCCGTCAAGCCAGGCGCGGTTGTTTTGAGCTTAGCAGACAGGCGAACGCGACGAATCACCATGTCTACTGCGGTAAGTGACTATTTTGTTCCAATTTTCAAGTTTGAAAATTTAGCATGTTTCCGACATGGGCTTTCGCTGTTTTCTCGCTGGTTCCGCCATGATAACTGCACAAATATCGCGACTGCGCTAGGAACGAGCATGCCTTTCACTGGGGGCATGTAGCAGTTCTCGCCGTACAGCAAGACCAACTCTCGAGATGCACGAAACTTCGGCGCCTGTGGGTGCGGGCCGAGGGCTCCTGCAATTGCAAGTACGGTATTTCCCCTACAGACCACCAGGGCGGCGGAGAAAACCTTTGTTCGACCTGAAATGACTCATTTAATCATCCAAAACATTACGGAACACATTAATTAACTAAAAAAATGTTGCAGAGTATACCTTTAAAGTATAAAAGTATAAAGTAACCTTTAAAAAAAAAACAGCCAGATGCCACTGTATGAATTTAAAGCTAAATTTTTTAGACCATTTCGAAAAATTCTTTGAGATAGGGCCAAGGATGAGGAATACGCTCTCACCTGTGTCCGACCTTTCAGACATTTAATCTTTTTCTGAATCCAACATTGTAGCATGGCATAGATAATTCGTGTTAGCAGTTTGAAGAACACCTGCTTGCTTCTGATGATTTCCTTTAACTAACCAATGAGTGTTTGCGTTTTACGACTCATCCAATTACACTAGTTTTCACTAGATGTGGATGGAGCCAATGATCTGCATTGGATGGAGCACAAAGCCAAGAGTAATGAGTAACATTTGTCATAAAAATGTAAGGAATAGAAAGTACAGATACTTGTGTGAAAATGTAATGAGTAGAAGTCAGAAGTAGGAAGAAAAACAAGTAATGGAGTAAAGTATAAATACCTAAAAATACCTAAAAAGTACGTTCGTTTGCAGTAAAAAGTCTGTTTCTTCTGCACCTTTTTTTCCTCTTTTCCCTCCATGCAGCCCAGTTTAATGAATGTAAATTTCCTCTTTCTGCACCACTCTGGGGTTGCAGGAATGTTTCATCACATCCATGGCCGACCTTTGACCTCCCTATTAGTCGGCTGTGAAGTGGAAGAGTCGGAATCTAACAGATGTAAAATGTAAAAGCAGAGGAAGGTTGAAATTTCTCCCCCTAATGATAGCGATGCACTCCAGAGGATTCCCCTCTTTGCTCATCTCTACACGAGCCCTCGCTCCCTCTCTTCTCTTTGCATTTGTAATTGTTCGCAGCACATTATCAAATTCATCAGCTAATCATTTAGGACAACCCCCCCCTTCCCTTCTTTTATCTAAAGAAACGGTTCACAAATGATCCGACGGTAGGCCGATCGATAGGAAAATCAGAATATGCAGAGCGCGTTCCTGTCTTTTGGCATCGCTCAACCTTTGGCGCTTTCATCTCTGGCGTTTGAAGTTGCTTTTACTTTGCAAGGCAGGGCTGGAGTGGCTGATGGAGACGGGCGTCTCCTCCGCTGGAGAGGACCCCTCAGCGTGAATCCACCTGTCAGGGTCAGGGGATGTGGATTCAGAAAAACGAGGCCCTGCTCCATGGAGGGAGGGAAGCCGCCTCCCTCACTGCTGACCGTTTAAAAGTAAGGAAGTAAAGTTTAAACGTGTTTGTTCTGCATTTACTACAAAGGAAATCTGTCTAGTTTTAGTTATAAATCTTTTGCAAATATCTGTGGAGGACTTTTACTGGTTGCTCTAAAACAACAAGGTGTTTCTTTTTTGTTTAATTTAAACTCTAGTTGAGAAATGATCATGATTTTAGCCTCAAAAACACCAACAAATGTACGGAGGACCAACTCTGCCATATTTAAAAAATAAATCAATATTATTTTACCTAAAACAAACCCCTCCTCATTTGCATAATGAGGCAGAAATGCATACAGAGATTTTAAAATGACATAAATGGGGTAAAAAAATGCAAAGGAAGAATAAAAAAGACAAAAAATATTATCACATGCACATAAATACTTAAAAATATAAGTAATAAAAAAATAAAGATATAATTAAAAGATATATATACATTTATTTCTCACTGTATAATTTAATTTCTACCTACATTATTTGTTTTTTGGGGGGCAATTAATTGTATGCTTATTTATTTATTAAGCATTTATTTATTTATTTATTTATTTTGAAATATGGCAGAGTTGGTCCTCCATACATTTTAGTTGTATTAGTTTTTTACCTCATAGAGGAGCTTCTAATACACACGCTTTAGGTTTGTGTAGAAATAAACCTCATTAATCTGTAGAAAAACAAACTAAGCAGCTGAGGTTAACACAATGTCAGGGTGGAAAGATGTCAGCAAGATTGGTTCTGATGTCAACTGTAGAAATCCACCATCTAGAAGACGTGTCACCTTTGGTTTTAGCTTCTGTGGCGATGCCTGAACATTTAAAGGAGCTTTTCTGGTTTATTGGCCTCCAGCAGGATGGAAAGACACCAGCAGGGATCCTAAAGAGCAACTCTTCCTGTTTCCTTTTTTAATAAAATCATATAAAATTTTATGCAATTAAAAATGTTATTTTTCCCTTCATCTACAGCACTTAGAATTGACAAATATCTACATAAATAAACCCTCCTTGCCCAGTCAATCAATATATAATCTTAATTTCCTCTTAATTTTAACAGTTAATCTTTGCAAACATGTTCTTAAACATTTGTTGCCTCATCAGCTTTTCCATTTGAAATCTCTTTTTAATCCCAAGTGTTCAGATTTGTAGTTCCAGTGCAAAGAGCATCAGAAGAACAGATCTTAGTTTTAATATTTCAAGGATTTTAATCATAGTGCTGAAGGTTATCTAAATAATTAGAGATATATGTTTAATTTACACGACTACTAAGCCAATATAGACAGAATCAATAAAAATATTGAAAGAAACTGATCAATACAAAAAAAAATCTGAATTTAAGGTTGAAAAAAGGTTTAATTGCTGTTTATAATGATTAATGTTTTATCTTTAATGCAAGAAATCAATGAAATGTTAATTTTTTTTAACATAATCCAAAATATTTCCTCAAAACACAAACCTCTCTCTCTCTATATATATATATATATATATAAGTTTGTGTGTATGTATGTATACACGTTTTAAAACAATAAAATATCTATAACATTGAGGTTTTTTTTTATTATCAGGAGGAAATGATTGATAATCTTGGATATAACTAATTTTGAATACATTTAGAGATTTAAAGTATAGAGTTTTTAAGCCTGGCAAAACAGAAAAGTACTTGATTTTTTTAAATATCTAAATTCATACCTTTTTTTTTTTTTATTCAGGGAGAAAAAATAGATTTTATCCCAAAAAGTAAATAATTCAAATAAATCATTCTATGATGAATCTCTATACTAATCTCTATACTGTGAAGATATTTGTTAAAAGTACTTTTTTAAATATTAACCAAGTGTAATACTTGAAATTATTTAAAAAAAGTTTTTAAAAAAGGAAAAATATTAATCTAAAAAAAAAAAAAAAACATTAAAATTCAATTTATTTGCTTAAATATTTTAGAATAATGAAGCAGAAGCTTCAAGGGGGACTATTTTCTGCGGCGGATTAAAACTTGTTTTGTGTTTACGGTGCTGTGGCGCCTCTGTAGGAGCTAACTGACAGAGGGAAGCATATGAATTATTAAAAACTTGTTGATGATTATTGTTTAAAGCATAAACAGGTGGAAAAATGTGGAATCTATGTTTAGCTTCATCTGAGTGAGACGTAAGCAGCAGCGCCGAGGTCAATTCGCTTTGATCCGCCTGAAAATGAGCACTGAAACTGTATCTAATTAGCATAATAATGAGGAGCAGGCACTCCTGCCGCTGCAGCTCTGGAATAACGTGCATATGAGAGGAGGAGGAGGTGCAAGAGGAGCTGGATGGCAAGAAAAACCAAGTGCTGAAGGGTTCAGTACTCTGTAATTTGGCTACTTTTTATTCGAGCAGGGTCATCTTCAAGAGAAAATTACAAATTAAGAATCCATAATACTTTTACAAAGACATTTCAGGAAAGATTTCTTCTTCAGTCATCATATCATACATAGTATTTAACAGTCCCTCTTCATTGTTTTTTCAGCTTAAAAAAAGAAAACAAAGATGAAGAAAGTGGAATTTTTTTTTTTTCAGTCGAAAATACAGTGTTTTCACAATTGTATAAAAGTTCCCAAATTTTGGATTTTTTCTTCCAGTAACTGGAAAGTAAAAGAAAAAAAAATAAAATAAGAATAAAACTTCACAATGTTTCAAAACACAATAAATGCTCTTTTTTTTTTTTACGTAAAATTTGCCCCTATGATCGACAACATGTTCCTTTTTACTAAAATATATCTATATATTGAAGAACTATAGTACTGTACACAACAGTATGAAATAAATAAAATTAGGAAATATAAAATGGGCCACATAAATAATCAAAAAAGGAAAAAAAAAACAAAAAACGGTTTGGTTGTAATACTGAGAGAGTTTAAAAAGAAAAAGAGCTGAGAAAACATTGCACAACATAATGTAAACTAAAGGAAAAACTGCTGCCTATACGTCTTTAATACTGACACGGGTGCTTCGGAGAACAACGGTGAACCATCTCATCATAATACTGAAGCTGGTGAAGAAGAACAAAACCAAAAAAGAATAAAAAATAACAAACCGAACCGTCCTTTTACACAATACGAGGGTGGCACTTGCAGAAAAACACACAGGTTAAAAGGTTTGCATATAAGGCTTCTTTTTTCTTATCAAAAAACACCTTACAAAGGCTTCTTCCTTCATTTTTTTCTTCTTTTTATTCCCCCTATGCTCCGTCCATAAACTGTCATTTTCCCTTAAAACAAAGGTCTCTTTAAAGTTTCTTTGAGAAAAACAAAACAAAAAAAAACAGTTTAAATTCCTTCATTTGATTCAATTCAAGAGGCCTAAAACAGTGCGGCTGGAGATGTTTCAAGAAATAAGGACGACACCAAAAAACGCAGGTAGGTGGTAATACTGAAGGACTGCAGTGCAGGTAATACTGCTCTTTTCCAACACTGTATAAATATATACATAGGCAATACTTTTTATTATTTTTGTTCATGATTATAGAAGCGGAGTGCAATTTGTACAAGTCACTAGTTGTGCTATAAATACTATGGAACACAGGAGGTTAGCACCACACGTTGTTTTAGGCCTTAGTACTGTACATTTTTTTATTCATTTATTTGTTGTTCGGTTTGCATAATGCAGCTTATTTCACAAACCCGCGCCTCCCGTAACTTCGGATTGATTTTTGAGTCCCCCGTCCCTATCAGGCAGACGTCGTCCCAAAGAGAGCTTCCCTGAAGCTTCAGGCACGTGCAGCTTAAAACACGGCGTTTTAAACCGAGCAGGTGAGAATACTGAACCCAAAGAGACAAAATGAAAACTTTAAGATGGGAAGCGTCATTAAAAAAATGTCCCCCACCCCCTGTCCTGCCGTTTTATTACATGCCGTCCTCCATCGCATCCTCGTGATCCGATTTGATTTCTGTTTTGCCGTCCAGCGAGCTGTCGTCCATTGAGTGCTCCCCGTTCTCCTCCTCGTCCCTCAACGTGTCCGGGTCCGTGTCCATGCTCTTGCTTTCCTCCTCTTCCTCCTCCTCAAAATCATCCCTCCGTCCTATCTTTGCGTACGTTCCTTCCACCTCCTTCCGTCCCTCTGCCCTGATCCCTCCGTTCACGCCGTCGTGCCTCAGTATGGCCTCGCGCTCTGCCAGCTCCGCCGGGTAACCCTGAGGAGTCATGCCCTGCAAGTACGCCCTGCTCATGAGCAGCTCGGTGGGCTCCAGGTGGCCCTTCTCACGTGCCTCTCTCTCGGCCGCCTCCCGCTCCTCGGCCTCCCGTTTGCAGTAGGAGTAACGGTGGTTCATGTGCTGCGAGTAGGAGCCCGAGTGGGAGAAGCGCTTCCCGCACTTGTCGCACTGGTACGGCTTCTCGCCGGAGTGCAGCCGCGAGTGCTCGATGAGATGGTGTTTGTGTTTGAAGGCTTTCTTGCAGATCTGGCACTGGTGCGGCCTCTTGCCTGCGGAGACACAACAGGAAGAGGGACGAGACGTTAGATGGATGTATCACCCATCCAGCAAACAACTTACAAAAGTCATAGCAAGCAAACACATTCATTATTTAAGTTCCTTTCACTATGGGAGGACAGATTATGGAGCGAGAGGTTATCCTAATTTCTAAATGCATATCAAGTTCAAGGATATGGCAAAGATCTCCTTAAGGCGAAAACAAATAGTACTTAAAACACCTTTAATGTTTTATTCAAACATGCTAGGCTGTAAAATGCTCTACTCATCATCCTTATACATATGGCAACAGATGTTTTAGAACTCCACAAACTAATCCCGGGATGCCAATAAATAGTAAATAAAAGTGGGCCGAGAACAGAACCTTGTGGAACACCACAACTAAAACTAATGTAGCTATTTCCACCTTCCAGGTACAGCAGCCACTGCACCTCTAGCTGCCAGCTCAAAAAGAACTTAAAAAGAGGCAGCTTTCAGGGTGAAAGTGCACCCTTCATGCTTTTTTTGTTCAGGCAGATAGCAAGACAGCTGCATAAAGCTTTGAGCACTCTGAGCTACTGATAGCTGATAAAATAAATGATGCAACCTCGTGAAAGGGGATCTCTGTATAATAACTATAATGAAAGACTTCTTATCAGGACTTAGAAGCTCCTGTGGCTTTGCTGATATGATCTACTGCCAATAATGGGGCCGATAAAAGCATTAAGAAGCTCCTTTTCCCCCTTTCTTTATATATCAAGGTGAATTGGTGTGTATCTTTTAAGATAGCAAAACGGTTTTAACAGGATATGATTAGAAAAGAGTACAGCTCCCTTTTCTTTGGCCACCTGCATTAATTACTCTTATTGTAAAAAGGAACACACAAATGCATCACATGGCATCTTAACCCTGTCAATGAAGAAGCAAGTTAGGGGTTGGTTTACATATACAGCTTAAGGATTGAACAGAACAGAAAAAAAGGAGAAAAAGGGAGATCAAACAAAATATATAAGTATTTACTGGTAGGATTTGGCAACACAAACATTTAAAACATAAAATAAAAAAAAGCATGGGGTTTAAAATAAGGGTCTAGAACAGTATATACCTGTGTGTTCATATTTGTGTCTTAGAAGGGAACTGCTCTTCTGGAATGTTTTGTCGCACAAGTCACACGCGTACATACCACTTTCGGTCTTCTTTATCTTCTTCCGCGACAGACAGGAGTCGGGGTCTGTCATGTCGTCCAGCCCTGACAAGTAATCTGGTGTACCGTCAAGAAGGTCCCCCTTAGAGAGGAAGAACAGAGAGAGAAAAGGCAAAGAAAATAATAAGCAATGTGACGTTAAATAAATCCCAAGAGGCTTAAGAGAGGTTTTTAAATAAAAGTGGAGTTTCCCGTTAATTTAAGGTGTGTAGCTAAATATTACAAAAGCCCAAGATATTTTTCTTGCTTCATGTTAAATTATTAATCAAATATTTCATTGAAAATGTATCCTAATGTTATGTGTGCGTAAAGGTAAATATGCTAATACTCAAATTATCCGATTTAGGAGCTAAAGCTAAGCTAAAAAAGGAAATTTGGTCTACATGTTAATTAGCTAAATCCTAAAAAAAAAACTAGGATGCTGTAAATTTGGCAAAACAATAAACCATCCAAATTCACACAAAATGTTAAGCTGAACCAAGTGGCTGGACTAAGATTCAATGTTTTGTTGAAAACAGTTAGCTGCTAACATGCTAAGCTGATCAGGCGCCAAACGATCAAAGCCTGATATTTATTGGAGAGTCTCAGACTTTGAACAATAGATGACATATTTCCGGAATAAACATGCCTAAATTTAATTTGGTGATATATTCTGATTTCTAATTTTTAGATTTATGATATGAGACATAAAACAAAGAAACATAAAAGTTTTGGTGATAGGCTAACGGCTTCCTTTGATAATTAACAAAGGGTCAGACACAGGCTGCTTATCTTTGATTGAAAAAAACAAAACAGCAAAATGAGTTAAAAATAAATATTTACTTTGAAATCAGTTTTTTTATCTACTTCTAACAAAAAACAATAATAAAAAAGGTTATTACTTGAAGATATTTGAGAAGCTAGTTTATTTAAGCTACATTTTTCAGTGAGAATGCTCTGCTTCTAAAATAAGTTTTAAAAGAACAAAATGCATTTCTAGTGAGCATTTTCTTAGAAAAAAAGTTTTAATACAGCAAAAAACACCTATTAGCATGTATAGATGTTGCAACAATACCCTCAATATAATTTACATATGCAACTTCAAGAAATTAAACAAAAATAAATATTTGCTAACAAGCAAAACGCTAATTGCTAATTTGAAAATCCTCTTTTAATGGTCAATCGCCTTGATATTGAATACGTATGATTTGCTACCATTCAATATTTGGTGGGATACTAAAAAAATAGAAGATAAAAAGGGATATCTGCTAAATTTAAACAAAAAAAATTAGCTGACATGCTAATTTCTAATATAAATCTGGTCGTACAAGAAGCAAAGCCCTTAAGACATAAAACGGTTTAAATAAAAACACAAATTTTTTAGCAAATTTCATAATATAGTCACTGTCCAACTAATTTGAACAACAACCGGATGCAATTTTTTTTCAGGAGCAAAAATAAAACAAAAAACCCCAAAACAAAACAAGAAAGATGATATATTTTTGAGGCCATAGAAAGTAAAGTGTGACACCATTCAAAGCCTTAAACTCAACACAATGCTGTGAGTTCTCATGCATTTTTGATTACCGGCACCCACAAGCGTTTATTCCTTATAAAACTTTCAGCTCTGGATTAATATCTCCCATTTATAACTGACAGCCTTCTCGTTATGAAACACAGCTAGCTCCGGCTAATTTTAAACTGGTGTTAATTCTGCACATTCCTTAAAAACCTTCCCCTTTTATGATGAAGATTACTCTTAAATTCAAATTGATGGAGGACAATATTACAACATTAGAGGAGACGCAGCGAGCCATTCTTGAAATTGCAAACCCATATAATGATTATAATCAGAAGGTGCACCTTAATGGCCAATATTGAGTCACCAAAGCCTGCTTTAATGAATATGTGTGATAATGTGAGGACAGTGCTGCACTGTGTTTTAAGAACGGACCACTATCACTCTGCAATCAATTTGAACTAAACGCCTGTAGCTGTATTTTTAAAATCTAATTTAATAACTTAGAATAGGAAACATTATTAATACTTTTTTTCATCAAAATGGTTCCCTCTATGTTAAACAGCCTTCAGCATTCACTGGTAATGAACATGGAGACTGTGCATTATTAATCCACATGTAGTGAAGAAGCTCATTTTGGCTTCGGCTCTCTTTAAAATGCAGGCAAAAACCGCAATAGGAAATTTTAGAGAAGTGCACTGCTCCGGGCCTCACCTTTGTCATTTTTACAAAGGCCTTTCACCCATATTTAATAACAAATAACTGAGCTCAGCCTGGCTATAGAGGAAGATGAGAGCACTAATGCATCGGCAGATAAAAATGTATGTCTTTTTCAGGCTGCATTAAAACATCACAAAGATGCGGTTATTTCGAAAAGAAAAAGCTCCCCCATAGTTGGCTGCTAGTATCATTATCATAAACCTTTACACTGCTAATGACATCTCGGTTTTTCCCACCTCAGGGTGGTGTCCCAGCTGTTTATCTCCATTGACTTTGCCAGTTCATCCTACCTCAGGTGAGCTTTTCTCTCTCCTGACTCTTTTAATTAGCACAGAAATTAGTTCAGCACATTTCAGAGAATCTAAGTGAGCCTGGGGCTTTTCACGAAAATCACAGGTGGCTCATTTACCTGGAAACCTTGTTTTCGCTGGTACTTTCTCCTCTGCTGCATCTCGGCAAAGGTAGCCGCCCCTGCTGCGTAAGTGTAGGCCATGTGCGGTAGGAAGCCCATTTGATCCATGCCCGGGTATGGCCTTAGACCTGGTATGCTGGCCTGCATGGGGGGCATGAATGTGGCAGGGGGGAAAGCGCTTTGGGGTGGAAGTGACGAATACAAGGGTTTGGCAGCAAATGGGTTAATGCCAAAGATGGGGCTAGTGCTTTTTTCAAGGTTCCCATTGTTAGTTGAGCCTGAGAAATCCTTCTTGAGATAGGCCAAGTTCAGAGGCTCTTCGAAGTGCTCTCGAGGAGAAGGGATGCTGTTGTGGTCGATGGTGATGCTGTTGACTTTTGGCCTGCTTTTGACTGTCAGTGCATGTTTGGGTTCCTTCATGAGTCTCGGCAGAGAGAGGTCAAGGGGTTCAGCCTGCAGGTCCTCTGAAGTCAAGCTGTTTGGAGTGTAAGAGCTGCTGTGGGAGTTTTTAGAAGATGTGGACGATAGGTTTAGAGGCGACGGGGTGTTGCTGCGGGAGTGGTCCAACTTTTCACCTGCAGACTTGGTGTTACCGCCGAACTGGTGGTTCTTCAGATGTCTGAGGGCGTTATCACAGTTGTTGACGTTGTTGTGGAGTTCTGCGATGGAGGGGGACGTGATGCGGTCGGCAGGTTTGATAAGAGACACAGGCGACCTAGCTGCCAAAGAGTCTTTTGGTGGAGTTTGGTGGTTATTTGTTCCGACAACCATATCTGTGTTGTTCCTGTACTCTAGTGGTGGCGTCCTGGTAGTGCTATACTCGTACATCTTTCGCTGCTCAAACCATTCTTTGACAAATTCCTGAGGAAGGCCGACCGCTATGGAAATTTTGAGCAGCTCCTCCGAGTTCGGCTCCATGTTCATCGCAAAATAAGCTTTTAGCACAGACATGTGGTCCCTATAAGGGTTGAGGGGGCCAGTGAGTCCCTTCTCAGACATAATGGAGGCATGGCAGTTCTTCTCCACGAATATCCCTGGTTTGGTAGCCATCAGATTCTCACTGGGCTGCAGCACAGCTTTGATCTCCTCATTCATTTTGCACAGGTAGCGTTCATGTTGATGCAAAGGTATTGGCCCTGGGAAGGTTTCTTTGCAATACTGACAAGCGTAAGGTGTAAACATGTTTTCCGGCACCTTCTCGTCCACACCTCCCTCGAGCATGTGGTTGGATTTCTCTCGTTTAATATTGCTAATCTGTCTCTTTGAGTCTGTTGTCAAGCTCTGGAGGCAAGCTTTGGCTTCATTCACTTTCTCTAACGTGTAGTCGATGATGCTTTTGGTGGCACCATTGTGATTGACCAGTGGAAGACCAGCCTGATGGCCCCCTGGAGATGTTAACCCCTGTCTCTGCTCCTCCATCTGGTTTCCCAGCTCCTTCATGTAGGCCTTGAGCTTGGAGAGCTCTTCTGGCTTGCAGTCCATTTTCTGCCTGCACACAGTGTTGTCCACAATCTGGAGAACCTTCTGTACCTCACTGAGGTTGTTTCCCAACTGACCTGGGTATCCAGCAAACTGCGATTCGAGGCCGGCCATGCTCAGATGCTGCAAAGGACTCTGAGCTGTCGAGTTGTGGTTTACCCCTAGTGGACTGTTCCCTCCCATACCTCCATTCATAAACGGAACAGGGGCACCAAATCCATGAGAAGCCATCATTAACTTATAGTCGTTAAAGTCAAGCGGCTCCGTTTTGATGCTCATGTGATTCCCGTGTTCGGAGAAGCCAAGCGACTTGCCGTTCTCAATCTTATTGCGCAGCTGGGTGATGGCAGTGTTGGTAGGCGAGGCCGAGGCTGAGGTTGGGGAGGAGCCCGGCTTCAGGTTGGTGCGCATGCGACCGTTAACAGCTATCAGGCCAATGCACTTTTTGCTGCTTATGTGGGAGCTGTAGGAGCCTGAGTGAGAGAAGCGCTTCTTGCAGTTTGGACACTCATAGGGTTTTTCACCTAAAATGACAAAGAGGTCCATTTAAGATTTTCTTTTTTGATTTCGGCTGTTTTCACAGTTTCAAACAATTTGACTCAGAAATCATTTTACTTTAGTTTAGACAGAGCAGTTCTGAAATCTTTCAATACACCAAAGGCAAATGCATCTCTTAGGTCTTTGCTTGACCTTTTGTGGCATTAAGGTGCAACACTCAGATGCTGTTTATCAACCAAAGATATTCAGGTTTTAAGGACAATTTTACATCCTGTCATAAAGCAACAAAACCTTAGCCAAAGGTACTGTTTCAGAGATTGCAAGAAATTCATGCTCCTAATAGTAGAAGTTTCATTTTTATTAAATGGTAGTCAAGTTGAGATCAAAGGGATTAACATTTTTTACTTTTCTTCCTAAATAGATAACATAAAAGACAAACTTTCTAGATGAATGACTTGATTTTGAATACTTGGTGCCTTCTGACTTAAATTCCAGTGCCTACACATTTGACCTAGTGTTGTAGTGAGGACCACACCAACCAAAACCAAGAAGTACCGAGTCCAAGACAAGACCAAGACATTTAGAGTCCAAGGCCAAGTCCAAGGCCTCTAAAGGTCTTGGCCTTGTCTCGTACTCCTTAGTCTCGGTTGGTGTGGTCTTGACTGCAACACTAATTTGACCAACCAATCCATCAGACCTAAGGTCAAGGATTAACAAGTCTTGCACACACACTGCTAGGAATTTGCATTCTTTGTGATGTTCTTATGTTATCACTAGTGGGCAGGCTCTGAAGAAAACTGAGATTTCCTGCACATTCCTGAAGTGTGGCAACGTCCTGGGTATAACTCACCACTGTGAATCCGGAGGTGCTCCTTCAGATGGTGCTTGTACTTGAAGGCCTTGCCACACTCTGTGCATTTGAACTTGCGGTTACCGGCTGCTTGGTTGAGCAGTTGGTGCTGTGAGGAAACACAGATAAAGGAAAGGGATTAAATTCAATGTTTAAAAAAAAAAAAGTAGAGGTGCAAACACAGTGAGGGTTAGAGTTCAGTAAATATTCACAATCGGTCGGCATGACAACACTCTCTAAGCGGCCAACAAGGCGTCTTGGCTTCCTGCGCCTACCTCGGCGATAACAGAGAGAATCACATACCTTTTAATTTCCTGGATGTGCGGCCAGAAGGAGGGCTGCCTTTACAATCTGGCAGCCCAGAAAATAGAATACATGAAAAGAGGCTTTTTTAGAGTCTTCATTAGGAGCACCGATCTGATCTACTTTTTCATTAATTTCAGCCTAATCAGCTCAGAAAGTATCACCACGCATACCTGTATGCACCCTCTTCTTCAGAGCTGGTGCGCAGTAATTGGGTCAGTTTCTAGAACCCCTAATAGCCTTGATTCACTGTTCAAAGTAAACATCAGTGGTAATCCAATCAAACGCTGCTTTTTCTCTTAAGAAAAGGCGAAATAATACACAAAAAAATGTGGCTTAGCAGAAGAATTAATTCCGAGTGGGAGGTGTGGGACGAAGAACGCCTCGGCCCAGACAAATGCCGGGGTGTGTTGCTGACTCTGCCCACATTCCTGGGGAGACAGATGGCGGCGTGCAGGACACTGGGAGGACTTGGAGGAATTGTTCAAACAGCCCCAACCTTCAGAGATCAAGCTGAGGAAAGAACGGAGGGGCTGGTGGGGGGGTTGGGGTGTGTAGGACCTGCCTCTCGCATGTTGCTGAGTTGCATAAACAAACAGCAACAGCTGCTCCCCTCCCCTTTTCAATCCACCTCCCCCATGAGGACCCCTGCCCGGTAAAGTTTCGTCTGCTGCTAATGGGACACAATTGCACCGTCAGGCTGATCTCCTCATGGCTTGTGGGCGGAGACTGCGCCGGATGGGATGTTTGCATATGTATAAGCTCTAATTAGTCATATTCTAGCTAATTGGTTAAGAGAAGGAGGAGTATTAATGCTTGTAAACACACAAGACACAGCACCGCGGCGCATGTTTACCTATCAGGACGTAATTCTTTATGTTAATCTGACTCACTCCTCCTCAGTTTTACTGTTAATTACCAAATGTACATTTAGTACACATGCGTGTTGCGTCTGTCTTGACTAATCAGTCAGTAATTAGAAAGAGCAGCAGAAAGAAAAAAAAAAAAAGGACTTAAGGAAGACATAATTCAAGCTCATCTGACGGATTAATGCTTAAACAGTCTGGGTCTAAATGCCTTTGTGGGGCCACTGACCGGACCCCGATGGGGTGCGGGAGCATTGTAAACACGAGGCCCCCCGCTCGGCCCGGCCCCATCTGCTCACGTTCACACCCAGCTGGTAGATCAGGTGAAAGCACTAGCTGCTGACATCTGATCAAATCAGCCGCAGCCTGAGCCTGTCATCCTTGCTTCAGAGAGCACAACAGTACAAACACCCACGGCCTGGGACAGCACACCCCGACGCGCCGGGGTACACACAATCATCTGGTACTGGCACCGCAGCGCCGCTGTTTTGTTTCTGACAAAATGAGACCCCGCCTGGTAGACCATGTACAGGGAAAAATTAGCCCTTCCTCTCTAAACCGTTTGCCTGGTTCCTCCAAAAGAGCGACTTGGGGCTCCTTCATGTTTTCATACCAGCATTCTTTACTTTACAGATTCATATTTAGAGAAACATTTGTTATTTAGGGGTGATTAAAAACCTTTATAGACGGCTCTAATTCCAGACTCTCTCCAGATTGTGACTAAACTTGTTTTTAACACCCTATCCTAAACAGATTACTTTCAGACTTCATCTTCCTTAAAATTTACGGCTCCAATTTCAAAACTTATAATTACTCCGAATGTGTAGAAAGTGGAGTTAAACAGCCGTAACTGCCGGATGCGGGACTTTAAGGTGATTCATGCTAACTTCCAGCAGATCCGCGTCACATCTCGGGCACGCACGACATAAATCGCGGGAGAAAATCCGAGCGTACACAGATGTTTATGCAGTGCATGAAATTAGAAGTGGAGGGAGAGGGGGCGGGGGGGCTGCGTGATGGAGTGCCGCCACCGCAGGCCTGCAGCAGAACAACATTAAAGGCCAGGAGTGGAGCGAAGTTAAGGAGCTGATAAAAATTTCCAAATTGGAAATTAACACAATCATTCGATCGTGAACACGAGGCTGGAAAATCATATCAGAGAGGGCCATCAAAAAACCATTTAGGGCCTCAATTAAAGTTATTACCATTAAAGGATCTGCATCTTCAAAATGCCATGAAAAATTAATAATGATTGCCAATCAGAAAAAATGATCTCCCTTCTCCGAGGGATCGGAGCGCATTAGGGATGAAATGAAACAGGCGAGGGGAAAGGAAAATCAGAGAAACCCCGCCTCACCTGATCCCTGGCAGGCTTGTGTGTGGCCATATGCCGCTCGAGCTGAGTGCGGTAGGCGAACGTGTAGTTGCACAGAGGGCAGGCGAAGTTCTCCTCGTTCTTCTCATGGCGGTACTTGATGTGCTCCTTGAGCGATGTCAAACGCTTGTAGCCTCGGTCGCAGTAGGGGCAGGTCAACAGTTGGGCGAAGGCATCTGGCGTTCCAGGTGGCAGGTCTGTAAGGGAGACAGCAGGGAGGGGGGAGGGAGGGGGAGGAAGGGGAAGGAGAAGCAGGCCAAAAGGTCAGAGAATCAATGGCAGCGAGCGGGCAGGTTGCCCAGAGTGGTATGGGAGTTATCCACGCAATCTGCTCCAAGGCTGGACTGCAACCTCCTTCCAGCTCCTCACCGTCACTTTCCTTTATGCTTTCCCCATTAACCCCTCCATAAACCTACAAACTCCCTCCACACCCCTCCTCCTACAAGAGCTTCAGGTCTGCAGCATGAATCACAGGAGCGTTCAAATCGAGCCTCGGAGGTGCTGCTATCTGATTTCAAGAGGCTGCCCAGCTGTTGCTGTGAGGCTGTAGGTAAACACTCAGGCATCCGGCGAATCTGTGGGACCAACAGCTGCCCGCCCGTGTCAGCGGGGAGAGCCTCTGCTGGCCTTCTCCGAAGATTCCAGCCAGAGGAACCTGTTACTGCGGGATTCATGAGGCCACATGTTGGTTCTCACGGATCACAGAATCCCTTCGTTTTGGGAAGTTTTAAACTTTGGGATTTGCAGCTGCAGCCTTTGAAAGTAAAGTCTAGTAAATGTGTGGATGTTCATGTTTACCTTTATAGCCATAAAAGAAGATTTTGGAAGAATAATCTTTAAATTACTCCACTTTGAAACTTAATTATACCTTAAATTAACCTAGATAAAAGATCATAAACTATAAGTAAAAAGACAAACATAATAATTTACATTTAGAGCCAATATTCTAGCCAATCATTGTCATTTTTCGCAATTGTGCGAACTCTGAAATGTGTCAAATATTCCAGATGTGCTGATATCTTCCTACCACACTGGAAAAAAAAAATCGAAATCTAGAAAAGTTATTTTTTTCTTAAAGGAATAGTACACCCAAAACATGATTAGCCTTCATTTTCTACTCACCCCCATGCTGAACAACACTCTGGAGTACTTTTTTGATATCTCAAATGCATCTGGAGATCTGGGAGGCTTCTTGCTGTCTGCTGACATTCAAATAATGGAGGTCTATGGTGACCGAGACAGAAAGGTCCATAAAAGTCCACAAAAAACGTGTCAATATTCCTCCATACTGCTCGTCCAATGTATTCCAAGTGTCCTGAGTGGGTAGCATCCAGAATTTACTCGAAACAAAGTCATTTAGAATGTTTTTAGAGCATAAACAGTAGTGTATAGGATTTCCTGAAAGCGCGCGCCTGCGAGTTCACAACGCTACAGAAACCGCGGCAGACCAAACCAGCGCATTCAGCTCGGCAAAGAACTCATGCTCTTCCTCAACAATGAAGTCCTCAGACATTTTTCTTTCGTTGTTTCTTTCTTTGCACAGGTAAACAGCACATTTCTTCTTCTACGCTTGCATTATCGGCAGAGCAGACGCTGAATGCGCACTTTCATCTGGTTTGGTCTGCCGGCTTCCGTAGCGTCGTGAACGCGCTTTCAGGAAATCCTATACACTACTGTTTATGCTCTAAAAACATTCTAAATGACTTCGTTTCGAGTAAATTCTGGATGCTAACCACTCAGGACACTTGGAATACATTGGACGAGCAGTATGGAGGAATATTGACACGTTTTTTGTGGACTTTTATGGACCTTTCTGCCTCGGGCGCCATAGACCTCCATTATTTGAATGTCAGCAGACAGCAAGAAGCCTCCCAGATCTCCAGATGCATTTGAGATATCAAAAAAGTACTCCAGAGTGTTGTTCAGCATGGGGGTGAGTAGAAAATGAAGGCTAATCATGTTTTGGGTGTACTATTCCTTTAAAATAAGGGCATTTGTTCTTGGATTGAGGAGGTAAAAGAGACATTTTGCCAATGGAACAAGAAGATTTACATTTAAAATCAGAAAACACATTTGCATTGTCTTATTTCAAGTGCATATTATCTAATTATCTTATACTAAGAGTAAAAATACTAATTCCATTGGCAAACTGTCTCATTTACCTACTCAAATTAAGGGTAAACACACTTAATTTAGGAAATTTAAACTTGTTTCTAGATGTTTTTCCAGTGCAGTAAACAGTCATTCTTGGTTACATAGTAAAAAGCTTTTGGTTTGAATAAAACAAGGATAACCTCTGAAATGGTTCAGATATTTCTTCCTCTACAGATTCCGAGTTGAAACAGACAAGTGCATCAGTAGAGGCTTACCGTTTTCCTCTGGTCCCGTGGCCTCCGGCGTCCCCAGCCGACTCAGCTCCTCCGGGGCTTCTGGGTAAATGATGGCCGTGTCGCCCCGCTGCAGGTACTCGGCGATGCTCACCACGTGGCTGTCACTATCGTCCAGCTTTCGCTTGGAAAAGAAGTCCTCCAGCTCTGAAGTGCAATCCATGCTCTTGACTGCAGAGAGGAAGACGAAGAAGAGGCGGTGGGATAAATTGGATTCACTTCTTTTTTTTTTTTTTCTACCCCCAGAGAAATGTCTTACAGGAGGATATTGGGAACATTGTGGTGGAAATGCGATGAGGACAGCCACCCTGAAACATTGCAGCAGTGCTTTGGGGGAGAATATATCTACATTACTGGGCTTGCTTGTCATGCCATGTCTGCTAAAACAAGAACTGTAACTTAATCTGGCCAAAAATCGGAGATAAATGTGCCACTATGAGCTGCTGAGGAGCACCGACTTAGAGGAACTTCACTGACCTAATTTACCTCTGACACAGAATCTGATTTCATGTCAGAAAATACAAAGAACAGAACCTCGTTCATATATAAACCCACAAATGTAGAGAATCATTGCTTAATCAGCAGCCGCGCCACGTTCCCCTCTATCAGCTTTCACATAAAAGGTCAATCAAGGGGCCGTGGCTTTTGTTGGTTTTGTGTTGAACAGATTACGGAGGCCAAACCGCAAGTCGGGGTATGGAAGGAGAAGAAAAGACACGCTCTGCCATGGCTGAGCCCGACGTGTCTTAAGCCAGCCAAAGTGCTGAGGCCACACAATGTGAAATTATTTCCCAGTCCCTTCGCTTCAGGGAAACTCTTAAGCTGCAGCCTGGAGATAGCTGCAAACAAACAAAACAGACTAAAACCTGAGCGAAACAGGGAGACTTCATTAGTCAGAAAACCGTCCACGCCCGCAACCTGCAGACGTCCTTTTTGGCGTCTCATCAGGCGTCCTCCTCTGTTAATGAGGCTTTTAAAATCGCTAGCCAAGGTGAGGTTTAAAGAGCGGTTTGTTCGGCTGCCAATTTGCAAAAGGTCAAGGTAGTAGATATTTGGATGTCAAAAATGGCACTGAAATGTCACCGGTGCCAATGGACCGCTTTAGACAACGGTGACGGCAGAATTTACAGCGTTCTGCTGGTCTAATTGAGACTGTTGTGAAGACGAGCTGATGATTGATTGTTCGGCCGATCCAAATCACGTTTGGATAGAAGGTATGAGGGAGAAATCCTTGTCCCGGCAGCTCAGGAAATCACCTGGATCAGAGTGTGCTTTGGCAGCACGACGTGATCGAACTGCTCATGCCTTTAAACAGAATCACATGTGAGTCAGTGGAGGGGTAGGGGGGAGGCTTTCGCTGCATCGTTTCCAGAAAAACAAACAAAAAGAAAAAAAAATCTCTTAAAGTGCTGGAAATGGAAAAGATTTGCAGTATTTGGAGCGGTGGGAGAAAGGAGAAAAGTGGAGGGTGAATTCTGTTCGCCAGAGCGGCCAACTGTTGAGGTGGCTCTGGATGAAATCATGGAATCAGCCCCAACACCTCAGATTCCAACACCAAAACTTTTTAGGTTTACCATCCCTCTCTGCTCTGCTGCAGCTCAGTAACATCAAAAATAATAACTTCTCCTTCTGACTGAAGCCTGAAAAATGTGGCAAAAAGGTGATGTTTTCGCTCTGAAGGGTTTCAGCAGACAGAATGTAACAACATATTCTCATTATCAGTTCGTATGAAATCGTACGAAAAGTTATGCACAGTATTTCGTGCGTTTTGGACGTTTTTCCGCGAAAAAACAGATCAGTGCGCATGCGCAGCCAGACAGACGAGAAAGCAGATCCGCGGACGGACGTAAAACTGGGAAAAAACAGTGCAATAATCACTTCTTCAGGTCTCTAACTACGTTGCTTTCTGTTTTGTATCTCAGGGTTAAGGTTAGGGTTAATTGTATGTTAAATTCTATGTTATTTAATGGTGCGTAACATGCGCAAGGATGTCTTGTCTCGAGGCAAGACATAAAAATATGACGAAATGCGACGAAAAAAACGTCTAAAACGTACGAAATTACGGTGCATAACTTTTCGTACGAAAAGTTATGCACCGTAATTTCGTACGTTTTAGACGTTTTTTTCGTCGCATTTTCGTACGAAAAGTTATGCACCGTAATTTCGTACGATTTCATACGAACTAATAATGAGAATACACTGAATGTAAATATGTTAGGGATGCACGATATTGGGATTTTGGCCGATATCCGATATTTTAAAACTCATGTAGCCGATAACCGATATCGATACCGATGTTAAAGCTGGACAAAAATAAGTAGTCATTGAAAATAGCAGTTTTGTTATCCATTTCTGACACTTTGAAAAATGATATACTCAAATATATTTTCATATGCTGATATCCAATTTAATTTAAAAACGCGGTATCGATCTATTTTACTTTCAAAATCTCGTGAAATTTCATTGTTCTGTTACAAACTCTCGTGATATTTTGCAAATTCTTGTGAGATTTTGTTAGTAAAATAGATCGATACCGCGTCAATATATCAACATATAAAAATATGGCAAAATTTCGTTAATTTTCGGGGGATTTCGTAGCATAACGATGACATATAGCAATATTTCATTAGTAAAAGAGATTGATATGGTGTTTTTAAATGGCAATATATCAGTATATGAAGATATTGGGATATTTTAATGTATCAATATTTTTTCCCTCGTCTTTAGAAGTTTTTAAGTCTGTAAAAAAGAAGTTTTTGAGGAAGAAGAAGAAGCAGTATTTTTTATTTTTAGACTTTAGAAACTCAGAAGCTGATCAAATATCGGGTTAAATATCGGTGGCGTGGCCGATGTCCGATATTCAGTTTTAATGCCGATGCAGGCCGATACCGATAGAGGGCCGATTATATCGTGCATCCCTAAAATATGTATTTATAATCATCTCTGTAATGTTACTGTTGTGCAGGATTTTAATGATTTTTAATCCTGTCGGGTCAAAAGAGCAACTTTAAATAAGGTTGGAGGTCAAAGGAGGAAGATCTGAACTCACCTGTACCGTTTCCAACTGCCTGTAAGGTGGCGTCGGGCCCCAGGGCGTCAAAATCATCTTTCATTTCATCTGCAAGCACAGAAGAGAAGGAAGAGGAAGGGAGGGTGAGTGATGTTGACAACAAGGCCTTTAAGAAGAAGAAGGTATGAAGAAAGCAATAAAGGCACCGCTGTGCATCACGGCGTGCCGCTGCTTTGTTCAGCACGCCTAATGAATGCTATCATCAGGGCCAGACAGTGACTTATTTACCTTTAACATGACAAAAAGCTGCAGGGAGGCAAAGGGAGCCTCGGTCGCCAAACGCGGCGATTAAATACAACACGGAGCACATCCACCTGAGCAATCACAGACCTCCAGCCAACACGCCGGCTGAGCTTATTACTCCCCGGCTGTGACGCCGCCGCCGCCCTCTGCACGCCTATTTTATCACACGTGACGCGGCGGATGCCTCTCTCTACGAGCCCATTGTGAAGCACTCGCATTTTTTTGTGATTGGCCGCAAAAGCCCCGGCAGAGAGTCGGTTCCTCGCTCCTGGAACTAAAAAGAATACAAACCCTCCACCACAAATGAGAGGTTGTAGCTGCAGGAACATTTCTCGGCGGCAGAAATAACCTCATCGGTCCGGGGTAGACCTCAAGTGGGCGGGGCGAAGCGCTCAGTGTTTTCAAGCAACAAAACGGGCAAGCGAGGCCTTTAATTCTAACTTTTACTTGCAGGGATCCTGAAGGAGGACGTGAGTTTTTGACCATAAAGAGACAGAGAAACATCCAGACAACCTTTTTGATCCGTCGCTAGGTCATAATTAAAGTGCAAAACCTCGAGAAATATGTTTTCTTTTTTTTCCTAGGAGGCCACACCGAGCAGGCCTAATCAGGGTAATGGCACCAGGCCCGTGCAGAGAGACTGATATGGTCCTGGCACAGGTGAGGCAGCTGTAAATAAACAGTGGATTGAGAGAGGCTCATAAACAAACCCACTCCTGACAAATTCTTCCTCCACACGAGGACACCGAGCGGACAATCAGCCTAAGAAGTCGGCGGTCCCTCCTTCCCGCCCCGTCGGTGCAAATCAAATCAAGGTGCTTCCGAGAACATGTGCCGCTCATGAAGGGCGACTTTCACATCCATACTAATGTCTCCCTTTCTGGAGATCGCAGGAACCTGACTGGGATAATACAGGAAGAGGTCGTGGGTGTGCATGTTGATAATAATGTCATCCTGCTTACATTATTGCACACAAAGGCCAGAAGCAGCAGGAATTTTTATTTTCAGATGAAAACAATGGGGCTCCATAGTTTGCGGGATGCTTTCCGGGGCCTGCAATTCCAGGGTTTGCTTGGAATTAGAGACGTTGCTTCAGCTATGGGATGATAAATATATAATGACAGACTTCTCTGATGGTTAGGGTAACATCTTCCTATCTTCCCCCCCCCCCCCCCTTCCTGTACATGTATGGGAAGCTAAATACATAAATAAAGGAAGTCAAAATAGATTAAAATATCCCCACAGGTATCAGATGTCTGGATGGATGGAAACCTCCCAACAGGGGCAAAAACTCCCTCACATTTCCGCGTCCTCGTAGGCACCGTGTTTGCTTTGGGTAATCAAATTTGCCTGCATGCTTTGGGCCTGACGTGGAGGGATGACCGGCGGGATTAACTGGCCCTTCACTCTCCCTCTGTTTACCTTGGAAAATTTGGGGTTATCTGCGGTTTGTCTGAGCGCGGCCGCTTCCAGCAGGAGGTAGGCGAACACCGCGCTCACCTCTCAGGCTGTGGCCTCTGGCACACACATTCACAAGCACAGATCTGTGGGCTGGATTCAGTCTCTCTGTGGTGGAATCACCAAAAAACGAAAAAAATAGGCAAAACGAAGCCCAACTTTCCACGTCTATATTGGATATACGCGCTTGTTTGTGTTCTTGGGGAGCATTCTGGAGGTAAGCGAAGCCTGTTTTGTCAGCAGTAAATCACAGGCGACTTCAGACACCTCCTTGAAGACTGATGTCGGGGTCTGAAGGGCTACCTCCGAGGGGCCCGACTGTAATTTCACCTATTTTCATAGCCGCACTGATGGTGTTTATTTTCAAAACATTCCTATTTTTACGGCCGGTCGCTGCAGTCGCAGGGTCTTTTTAAGTCCACCCCCCTGACTTTTTGTGCATATTAACCTTTTAGGTATCCTGGATCTGTCAGGTTTGAGTAAAGGCTCTTTGAACTGCAGGTTATGTTATGTTTTTATAAGCAAATAACAGGGTATCTACCTCTTGGCGTCTAAAACAGTACGCCCATTGTATGGCCTTGTACGGAGGTATCCATAACACTTCAACTTTACATATTTTGTACAATTTCATGGGATAAACAACAGAGTATCATAAATACAATGAAAAGCATACATGGTTTCCAATTTAAACATGTAGCTGAAATGTTTTTGGAGTATGTTTTCTACCAGTAAACCAAGAAAAGCTTCCCCACAGCATAATACTGCCACCACAATGTTTCACTGTGGCTGTGGTGCGTACAGCTTGACAGTGTGTATCAACAGAGACTCCTTTTACTTTCTGTTGGTTTATTACATAGAAAACACGAACGTTTGTCACTGTAACAGGAGAAAAATGTAAAAAAGGTTTTTGAGGTTTAGACCAACACTGCCAAAAACATCTAGAAATAAGTAAAAAATGTCTTAAATGAAGTGTATTTACCCTTAATTTGAGCGGGGAAATAAGATGATCTGCCAATGGAATGAGTATATTTTACTCCTAAAATAAGATAATTAGATAATATACACTTGAAATAAGACAGAGCAATTGTTTTTTTCTTATTTTAAGTGTAAATTGAATTGTTCCATTGGCAAAGTGTCTCTCTTACCTCCTGAATTCAAGAAAAAATGCACTTAATTTGAGCAAAAATTACTTATTTAGACTTCCATTTTTTGCAGTTGCATCTTTTTTGTGGGGAAACAGAATCAGTCAAATAGGCAGAAATCTCCCTGACCTTCTGGAGGAGATCAGGTGATTTATTTGAGAACGTCTGTCAGTGATAATGATGTCATGCTTTCTAGCACATTGCGTCCAGCCTCACTGTGGGATTAAGGAATGTCAAGGACAACTCCGGGCCAAGATTGTACCCTGGAATCCGAGGGAGATCCCTGACGAACTTTACTTTCTGTTCTTTAGCGCCTATTTTCTCCAGAATCTTGATCTATAAGTTACATGGTAGCTACACCTGAGAGTAGAGATCCCCCCCAAGAGATCCAGAAATGTCCCAATCTTCCAGATTCTGCTTCCTCTATCTAAACCTGTGTAGCAACTCCTGATAGGGGAGTGACAGCAGAATGGTGAAGGAAGGAGGGAGGCTGCCGACTTATCTCAGACCCGAGCTATGTGCTGAGGTATCACTGTAGACACCAAGGCACCGTAGAGGAAGAAAAAAAAAAGAAGAAGAAAAAAAGTCAGTCTGGGAAACACAGCAGCCGCAAGATTGGGAAAGAGACTCCCGAACGTTCTAATGAACTTGACTTGCTCTCCGAAATATGTCAGCCAGTTTATCACACAAGAAGCAGATTATCTGGAAATTGCAACATAGTTGAATTACAGACATTATGGCACCGCAGGTCTTTATCAAATAAACAATTACCGTATGCAATGACAGCTTGTTTATCCTTTATCTTGATTTATTTACCAAACCGTCTCCTCTTTCTTCCACCCCTTAAGGAGCAAAACGTGAAGCGTTATTTAGAAGTTTTTCTCGTTCGATTTGTCCCTAATAAATGCTCCGTTCTGTCCCCCCCCCCCCCCCCCCCCCGCCCAAACCTTCCGTATTAAAATTTAAGGCTGCAGAATGTTCCCCCGGTTTTCTCGCCACCGTGCACAGCCAGTTCATTAGCAGAAATGAATAGCGAGGCCCGGCTCATTTAGATGGGCTGTCTTACATGACTTCTCGCCATACTCTGTTCCTGTCACATGCTTCCAAGAATCATTGACTCTTATTATACATGTAAATGGCTATCATAAAAATAAAAATTTCATTTAAGATTGTTAATGACCTTTTTTTGCAGCAGTCTGCCTTCCTTTAATGATTATACCCTGCCCCCTAATTAAAAGTATTTATCTTTCAAGCATTCGTGACTGGCACCCCCTGAAATGGGAGCTGCTCAACAAAAGACCATCGCTCAGTCAGGTTTGGGGAGGTATCACCTGACAACCTTTAATGTCTTGGATCTCCTGCAGAATCCGGAGACTTTGATTCCTCCCTGCATTGTCCCCCCGCTCCTACATATCTGTAAATATTTTCCATTGCTTGGCTCAGGGTAGGGTCTTTTCTCTAAGCGCAAACCAAATGGTTCAACGCTGCTTGTGGAGAAACTGTTTATCACGTCTGTCTAACGAGAAGGAGGGGGGGGGGGGGGGGGGGGGGGCGTCGCAGTCAGACCTGGCTTTGATCGCTGTTTGCAAAACGCTCCATGCCGTTTGCCTGAGTCTACACCAGCACCAGATGGGTGGGGCTTAGATAAGTTCCACAAGTGGCAGGATGTGCACACAAAGCCTGCGAGGTTCAGCTTAAGGGGTCGTTTTTTAGGGATTGGGAGCTCACCTGAACCTCAAACATCTGGTGAAACCAAGGAAGGTGAAAAACAAGATTTGGTTTTGTGGAAAATCTTTGTCGGTTTGACCAAAATCCAACTGCAGTGTGTTAGACACCCTTTGTCTACCTGAAAGAAGGATTCTATAAAGGGTTTTTATTGTACCAAATGTGGTATAAACTACATAATGGGACGATGAACTAAATGAAAATGGAGTATGTCAATGGGTTGAGGCCAATGGTGCTGTATGGCCATTGCGTTACATTGGAATCCAACAATCTCCATTCTTTATGGAGGCTTTTGAAATTGGTTTTCAACACAAAAAAAATGTCATATATGACATTATGAGAGGTGCAACCTGTGTAGACACTACCTTCAGGTAAGAGTTATTGAATGTGACCATTAGGGTTAAGAGTTGTGGTTGGGAGAGGTTTCCGACACTTACCAGTACCGTCGACCGAGGCACTCAGGATGTCATTGTCAGGCCAGATGTGCTCCACACCGCTGTCCCGCATCTCGTCGTCCTCTTCGTCCTTGGTCAGCAGGCCGTGGCTCTCGGCGTGGGGCGACGCCTCTGGGTTTGTGAGGCTGGCTGGGCTGCTCGTGCCGTTGATCAGGGGGTCCTCCTCGGACACAGGCAGCTTGTCATCCTCCTCCGTCTCTGAGCCCGTCTCCACCAAGTTCTCATAGTTGAGAGCTGCAAACCGGAAAAAGAGAAGGTGGACAGAGGAACGCCAGTCAGTGGTGGAAACTTATTGGGGATTTCAGCTTTGGGTGGGGTGGTGGGGGTGGTTTACAACCCAATTACAGCATCTGCGAGTGGAATCTGTGGCCGAACCGCAGCGGTGGGCAGACAGCTGTCCAGGAGATGCGGGTCAAAATAGCCTCTAATTTTCAGTCCTGGTCACATGCCTCAGATGCCGCTGAGCTGCACCTTTCAGAACGGCTCAGCTCTGAAACATACCAGCCGGGCCTTAGATGCTCCACATTGCAGAAACTGTACCACAACAGGCTTAACTTATAGTCATTTAGATTATTTCAAACAGCCTTCCTCACTGTTACTGTAATTTTAAATGCTTTTTGATCATAAACACACTCCACACACACGGCTGCTCCCATGGCACACCGGTCCCTGACACACACGCCTGGTTTCCTCAAAATAGACAGCCTGTAAATAAGGGCTGTGAACTCAATCAATGGTGGCTCTCATGCAAATTTGTCACCACTAACGGCTGTTCATCTGCAAATACGCGCCTCGGCGTAAATCACTGCTGAAAACGGACGTTGGAGGGTTTATTTGAGTGGCACAGATGGAGAACAAGGCGAGCCAGGAGCACATGGAATCACATTGGGACACACCTCACTGGCAACCCAAGGTGAGGAACCTAAACATTTAAGATTGCTGCTTCTAAATTCTGCTAAGATGAAACAATAGCTTTAATAAGTCAGAATAAGTGTGCAGGGTGGTTAATCTTCATGCAAAAGTAGGAGCGACTGATGCCTCTTGAGTGTCTCCGAAGTAAGAGCGATAACCAAACAAAGTCCACCCATGACATTTCTGAAAACATCATACATATGAAAAGATAAGCCTCCCCACAGCTCCTCCTAACACGTCTCCCTGCGACTGACCGGTCTGCACTTGCCTCCAGCGAACAACTGCACAACAGGTGCAAATTAAAATGAAAACGGGGCTTTCAGACGGGGGAGCGGAGGGGGAGGAGGAGGAGCGGGAGGGTGGGAGAGAGGTGACCTGCCTCGAATACCAATCGGCGGAGGAAACAAAACCTTTTCAAGAGGTGTGATCACAAGGGTTTAGGCAAGTTCAGACTCAGTAATGCTCCTTACGGATGACAAAAAGGCAACGAAGGCTGGAGATGCTAGGACTTTCTGGGTGGTCCGCAACCTCCGAAGAACTCTGTACCTGCTTCAATATGTCATCAAAAGTTTTCTGAAGTTGTTTAAATTTTATATCCGTCCAATATGTCTAACAGTTCTTAACCATGTCCCATAAGCTCGGAACACCCTCCCCTCCCAGCTTACAGAGGAAAGAGGGGGGTCGCCGCTAGAACAAAAGGCCGAGAGGCTTGGGAAGCTATCAACCCATCCCTGTGAACCTGATCCCTGGATGCAGATTCAATGACGACCAGGCAGGGGCCGGCTGAATGAAATTATCTAAGGCTGGACAGGTTTTAAAGGGCCCATTCTTCCCCAATAAAAGGAGTGAGGGAGCTTCTTTTTGTTTCCGCACACATCCAGCCACAGCAAAGAGCACCGTTCCTGACTTCCCACATAGGGAATGAGGGGATCGCTGCCCTCGCTGATCTAACTTCAAACCAACTTCTCGGGACTTGCAGTTATTTCCGTCCCAAGTTAAAAAAATTTTGTTGCTGCTTCCGAACGTTAACGGGGGTGGCGCTGAACTGTCTGAAACGCAATCATCTCCGAACGTCAGCTGTCAACGCGCACCTCCGAGAAGGCAAAATGACAGCGGGGCGCTCGTCAAGTCGAATGTGTAGTCTTAACACGGAGAAAGCCGCCCATTGTTGAGGTGCCATGGCTGACAGGAGCCGCTCCCTCTGCAAGCGCCGATTATCTATTGGTATTGTGTCACGCAACAAAGTAATTCTAACCTACTAATATTTCGCAGGCAGCTTTTAAATCTCTGCAGAACATCGGTCTTAATCAGCCTTTTGTGCCTTTTGGGAGAGAAGAAGACAAAAAGGAGATAATGTTTACTCCTCAGTCCTTGTCTTACCTTGAGTGTCATCCTTGACAAAGGCAAATTATGGATGACGCTCTTTTTTCTTTTGCTACCTGTTTCTTCTCTTCGACTTCAACATTGCAGATAATTAAAATGACACATGTTTTTAGAGTTTTTGACGCAACCTGGTATTATTCTGTCAGCTGGCTGAGAGAAGGAGCATATCTAGGGCTAATATTGCGTATCGATTAGGGCGGTTGGAAGGGAATTTAAGTGAAGCAACTTACTCCATCTGCAAAGGCGACAGTTCATAAGTGACAATGCTACTGGGGGAATCAATCTCACAAACCTCGGCGCTAAAATGACTGTGTCTGCGAAGGGTTTGACAGCAAAAAGACACACTTACAGCAGTGGAGTTATAATCAACTCTTGCCAAATGCTTGGGAGCATTCAAAGAAGTCATAAACAAAGACCAATGCTGGCGTTTCTCCCCTTTTTATCTGAAATAGCAACATCTTGCAAAGTTTGGGTTGCAAAACTAATGATAAAAAAGAAAGTTTAGAGAACTCTGACTGATGCAAAGACATAACTGAGGCGTGGACTTAAACTGGAGCATAATTTCTTTGTCTTTCGGACAAGTAGGGTTAGATTAGCTGCTGTGTTTGGGATCATAGACGTTCTGAAGATCCAGTTTGGACCAGGATTCAGGTGTTGGACAGATGGCTTTAGGTTTTAGTGAAGAACCGGCTCCTTGACTATAAGTTCGTTAGCTCATATGGCTGCAAAACAAGCCCATATCATCAATCTTCCACCTCCATGCTAGACAGGATGGTTTTCTTAAGAAATGGCACTGTGCCCTGTGGCCAAGTTTTTCTACTTTGGTCTGATCTGGACAAAAGACTTCATGGCCCATTAAGATGTAAAGAGGTTTCCTCCAGCACACCCCATCCAAACAAGCCCTACTTTTTCTCCAACTGTCAAACAAAGAACTTCAACAATTAACCTGCCAGCTGCGGCCGCTGGTGTCCAAGATGGAGCACTTAAGGTGTATGGAGGTCCAGAAGTTTCTGACAGAGCTCCAAAGACTGCAAAGTTTAGAAACACTTGAAGTGTCAAGAAACAACTTTATCAGGTAATGGTGTTTCGAGGTACTAGAGTTAAGCCGAGAATTCCCTTGTCCAGCTTTTTTTGTCCAACATTAAGCATCAAATACTGAATTATAAGGGCATTTTTGCAAAAATGTTCACACCACCTGATTGAAATAGTTTTTAAACAACTATTTGATCAATTGCTGCTACTTTCTTGTTGAATCTTACGGTAGCAGCACGGTTGGATGTGTTAGAAGAGGCAAGACCTGGAATAAAAAGGCTCTGCAACAAATTTCAGCTTAAAACACCTCAGCTCAGTTGTGTTTTACCTGCAGGCTGCTCAGGAAAATCCTTTCACCAAACTAACAGGTATAATCACATTTATTTAACAATCCCCAAGAAGCTAAAGCGGAGCCCACAGGAGGCTGCGTTAAAAGGCCTTCCTGCTCGAGTGTCAGAGCCAGAGAGAGAAACAGAGCTCTGTGGAGGTGATCGCTGCAGGGAGAATGACTAACACCCACGTTGGAGCTCCAGCGCTCACCCCGGCTGACTTTTTCCCCTCTTTTTTTAAAGTCAAGTGTCGAGGCTTAGCTCCAGGTGACACGCTCGGCCTCCTACGCCGATAATGAGCCGGGACATTCTCCCTATTGGACGATAACTGCTCGCGCTCGCTCCCTGTCTCATGAATGTGAGCCAAGCGGATCACCTGGATGGCTGCGAGGGAGAGACGGGCATGCAGGAGAGCTCCGACAGAGTGTGTGTGTGTGGGAGGGCATTAAGGTGGAAGCGGGGTCGCTGCCTCATGGCTACGGCCGGCGGTAGCCGATTCTCTTGATGACCTTTTGTCTGCCATTGTTCACGTCTGCAACAGTTTAAGCACTTCCTCGGGTAAGTCTGATAGAAACCTCGCACCAACCCAGGGCGGATTTTCTCCACAGTTTGCTCATTTCTACACTTTCAGACAACCTTCATCCAATTTCTCTTTTTTTTCCAAACAACCGTTTCTAAACTGGACAAACCAGGAAGAATAAAGCATTTCCTCCGTAAAACAAAAAAAGCCGCCCGATGACGTGAGCCGAGCCCGGACAAAAGAAAAGCAGACATGTTTGGATATTTTGTGCTATCTTGTCTCAGTATAATGGCGTGATCGAGCACAAGGGGCAAATCGGGGCCAAGTCGGTGAAAGGACGGTGGCAGAGGGCAAACAAAAGCTCTGAAAAGAGACAGCGAGAGTGAGGGGTGAGGGAGAGGAGGGGGGCGACGTGAGGGAGACGATGAATGGTGAAAACTCAGTGAAGTGTAAACCTAACCTGGGTGTGTGTGTCTCTGCAGAGACGGGGGAGTGAAGTGAGTAAGTGTTTGTTTGACAGATAGAAGTTTCTTTACAATTTAGGTGTTTAAGAGATGAGTTTAACCTTTATTACGGCAGGAACAAGTGAGAGATTTCACTTTCCTTCAGGACATACCCTCCATGCTGCCGCCACCGTGTTACAGTCTCACACTTTTTTTTTTTTTTTTTAATCCTGCAGCTTCTAAAAAAAACCCTAAATTTAGAAACTTAATGCTTTTTAAAGCTTCCTGGAAACATTAAATGCACAAAATACATTTTATTGAATTCTTGAATCAATCTCTTCATGTAGAAACTCACAGCTTTGACACACAAAAGCAGTTAAAAACAAACCTGAAATATAAAAGTTTAGGGAAACCTGATTTTTAAATTATTAATTCAAACAGTTAACTGTCTATATTCTTTGTATGTTTTAAATATATTTAATTATGTTTTATTCCTCCGTTTCAGTTCATCCAACTGTTTATTAAATTTAGCAATTATTTCTGATTATATCTTTATTTCTTTCATTTTTTTTTTGGTAAAATATGTTTTGTTTTCTCTTATATTGCACATTATTTGTTTGTTTTTGATCACAAGAGAAAAATAAATCTCAGATTTTTTTTATATTTAATGTTGAAATCTCCCTGAACAGTTAAAGCAGTTTGAAATATAAGATAATAAAGTCTGTATTTGCTCCATCTTTTTTTTTTACATTAATATTATACCTTTTTTTATTTTAGAAGTGTGTGTGTCATAGCAGGATTAAATAATCTGAATAAATGATTCTAAACAGATTACATCCCTCAGATTAAAAGAAAGGATCACATATCTTCCATTTTTTGGATGATTTATTAAAAATGGAGGAAGCTTGCGTCCAGTTTATGCTGGGTTGTGTCCATAAGGACTCGTTCATAGCAGCAATGACTCTAATTCAATTAATGTGCCATTTATTTGCAGAGGAGGCCCAGGCAACAGGCTGGGGAGGGGAGGGGGAAGCTCAGAGGTCCCACCTTTGCTGGGTCCTGCATGGATTCACCATCTGTGCCACCACCTCCTCCTCCTCCTCCTCCCAGTTCACACATGTTTCTCCCTCCAACAAATGTTCCAAGTAGACCCTCCTCCCACCTCCCCTGTCACAAAAGCCAAAGAAGAAGAATAAAAAAGACACACAAAAGCTTCCCCTGGCTGCCCTGAGGACTCCCAGGCCAGGAGGAGAGGAGAGTGGGAGGAAGGAAAACAGGGCAGGGAAAGCTCTGAGAAGGGAGCTTATATCTTTTATCCCGACTCAGGTGAGGCTTCCGGATGTTTCACACGTCAACCGACGGGAAGAAGGGGTAGAAAAAAAAAAAAAAAAAACACGGTTAAAATTAGAAAATTTAATTTATTTGATAATTTCCCAGAATAATTAGAGTTAATATGGGTTAATTAATATGCAAATCTCTCAGCAGATGTTCAGCAGCGAGGCTGAGGAAAATACAGCCCCCTTCTACTTTCTCCTGCCTGGTTTTTGGCTGTCAGTTATTGGGCCGTAATTACTGTAACTAACCAAACACACACACACACCAACATATATCGAAAAGGGGGGGGGAGAAAAAATTAAAAAGAAACGTTTGCTGGATGAACCGCTTCCAGTTTTGGAGTCGTCGCCAGGAGAAGTGGGGGCTCCTTCTCCTGCACATAAAAGGGAGACCATCACTAATTTCCCCTTCTTTATAAAAAGCCCCCTTTATTTCTGCTACGAATGAAGCCGAATGAGAGCAGCAAGTGCTCTAAAGTACGTGAAATCTGCGGGACTTTGTTTCTGAATGTGCATGTAAACGCAGATTGTAGGGGAAGAAGAGGCACCTGCAGGTTAATGGTGTAGAAACACCGCTAATAAAACAGATGTGAGCAATCGATTTCAAGTCAGGACGAGTGTTTATGTGCTGAATATGAAAGGATTAAAAGGCAGGATTTTCAAAATAAAACGCCGCATGACTGCATTTAGTGCCATAATTAAAGTCTTAAATGACTGATCAGGGAAATCATTAGACTTTGGGTATTTTAACTTAGCGGGTAATATACAGTGAGCTATCTTTAGCAATAAAAAATTAGTGTTTGCACACTACAACACAGTATTATCACCCTACGGTTAGCATTAGCATGTTCATTATCGTCTATTTTAGCCAATTTAATGAACACATCCTTAACTGTATCACATTTTATATGATAGTATTTCCTTTCACAAATTAATTTTAGTGTTTGAACTTTACTATTACTGCGTTTAAATCCCCTTTTACCATTAGCATTAGCATGCTAACGATACTTTCAAAGAGAAATACTATAAGGACAAATTATTATTATTACTTATATATAAAAGTGTGTAGCATGAATTATCTAGTAAATGTAAAAGTATTTACATTTTATTAGCATGCTAAAATCCCTTTATTTTTAAACAAAAATTGCTGTTTGAACATGCTAACAGTATGAATAGCGCTTTGCAGTTATGGTTTAAAATGTTAGGATTTATTTTGCGACACAAAAATTATAAATTTTTTTTGACGACACTTGAATTTACAAACAAACTATTAAAATTAAAGGTAAAATTTAATTATAATTAAATTAAAAAGTGAAAGCAGAGTGTTAAAGCTTTAAACATCCCATTAGCATGCTAAAATGGTTTGTGTCTGAATGTTAAAGAAGGTAAGAAAAGGAAAATAAAAGATTTTTCATTATTATTTGTTTCGGATGAATGTGAAATTGATTAAAATGTAAGGTTTTCAGAATAAAACATTACATGAAGGGTCAGATGTCACTGTTTGGGGTCAAATTTTAGTTTTTTTATGGAATATTTTCAAGATGTCTGATTTTGTTAACTGAATTCTTTGTTAAAGAAGAGGAAAAAATAAAAAATCCAGTCCTATGTATGGATGATCCAGCCTTTTCCTGTGGTCAGCTCTCTCCCCAATAATAAGGAACAGAGTGCGTTTGTGTGTTATCTAAATCGCTTCTCTTCATCTCCTCCTACTCTGTCTCAGAGGGACACGGTGGCTCAATGCCATGGCATCCACGCCCTGCACCGACGGCAGCAACATGATAACATGGCATGTGGAGGATTTTTATTAATAGGAGCACACACTCAGGTGGTGGAATCTGCTGACTTACAGTCAGGTTTAGAGGTGGGGTATTATCAGCTGGGACTATTATAGAAACCCCACTTTGTGTGTGTGAGTGTGGCGGCCCTGTGAGAGCACGCCGCGGCCCTGCGAGCCCTCGAAGCCACCGTGATAACACATCTGCTTTGGGTTCATCTGTTTATGAATCACTCCTATCTGCCATGGAGGTGCTACACCGATTCTCTGTGAGTGGGAGTGGACGTCTGTCTCTTTCTGTGATGTGTTGGACTTAACTGTGTGTTTACAAGGGAGGAGAGTAGATAAAAAGGAAGGTGGTGCTGGGGAAGGTCTGCTTTGATCACAGTTAAAGATGGCAGTTAATAACAACAAAACTGCAATAAAATCAGCATGTAGCTCGGATTTTCTAACTGCAGAAGCATAAAGGGAAGGCTGGTACATCTGCAGAAGTACAGCAACGATGCTTTTTTATTTACTTTACACTGTAGTACCTCAAAATATAATATTAGACTCTTAGCTCTATCTATTTTCCAAACATCTTTAAATGAAATTAGAACCTCATATCTTAGGAACTGCAGGGTTTCTTTACAATAACACATATTCAAATAAAAGTATTTTGCTTTTATCCCCTGCAGGTAAAAACAAGTTTATACCAAATCAGTTTTGTTTAAATTAACAGTACATGTTTGACACATATGCTACATTTTATTAAAAAAATCAATGATTTATCCATTAGATTACACAGCTGAAGCGTAAGGAAATATTTGCTGCAACAGAATTGAAATATCTTTAAAAAAAAAAAAATATTAAACTAAAGAAATTCAGGCTAAAGTTGCAGTAAGAATAAAAAAATTACATTAATGGACAAAAGATTTTCCTTATCACACAAAAATTGGCAGAATTACTCAAAAAAATGCTACTAGAATAATAAAATTGCTGCTAATTTTCTAAAAATTAGGTACTGCTTCCATGTTAAAGTTTATATGAAAATCATAGTCAAGGTGCTAAAATTTAATGTTCGTTTAATGAAATCATGCAAAAAAATTACCTTTGGAACATTGTAATTATATTTGAATAATCAAACAAAAGGGAGCATTAAAATAACCATTAGCCTAGTATGCTAAAATGATCACAGGTTTAATCTGCTGTTTGGAAACTATAAGTATAAGTGATGCAAAACAATGAATACTACCTTTAAAATTACTATTAGCATTCCAAAAATGTACTTATTACAACTGAACAAGTATCAAAGAGCTAACATTTTAGTTAGCATGCTAAGATAATCTCTGCCATGTTAAATCTTCCTGTTAAAAGGGAGCTTTTCCTCTCCACTGTCGCTACAAGCATGCTTAATGTCAGGGATTGCAATCAACTTAGATAGAAAACTTTGAATCAATTTGACTGGATTATCTGGTGAACTGTAAAGTGCCTTGAGATGACATGCTTTCCAAGCTAAGGTTTTGGCACACATGGGTCTGATGGAGAGTACCTTACTTTAGCATTTAAAGTGATTTATTTAAATAACAGAAAGCAAAAGCTCCGATCAAATAGTCATTTTTAAACTTAATCTTAAGGCTCAAAAGCTTAAAAGTTATGTTTCTGTCCTTTTTTGAGGGCTTATTGTTTGAGAAACCAGACTAATTAAAATAAATGGTAAAATAATGTTATTATCTGATATAGATAAGATAAGAAGGAAAAAACTTTGACCATTCAATAAGAGTTACTGGATATTCAATCAGCCACAATGCCAGGAGTTATGATGCAGCCAAGGATTACAGAACCAGAAGCAAACTTTCAAACCAGGTGATGAAACACCTTAGCTTGCAGGGATAAGAAAAAATTCTCTCCCTTCCAGCAAAGAGAAGCAAAATCCAGCAATTTTTCATCTCTGACGGCCCCCTTGTGCCTCGATTTAATAAAAAAGGAATCTATAAAAATAAATTACTCGCACTAAGTATATGCAAATTCAAATGTAAGCAATCATTGCTAAATTAATTTTGCCAGAACTGATTAAAAGCTTTAATAAATCTATATACAGTATTCCCCCAATCTGATATTGTAAATTTATTACGCTGCCTGTAAGATTAATTAAAAAAGCGACGGTAACATATTGCACTGCCAGCCCAGATTACTGTACTTTTTTTTGCTAATAACGGCTAAGCAGAACCTGAGCTGTAATTACGGGCTAACAGAAGCTTTTGATGCCCATTTTCTTCACAGGGAGGGGAGAGAATAAGATATAATGCATCTATTTGGGAAATGAAAAAAAAGCACATCAGTGTTTGCTGAAGAATATCCAGCAAAATACACTATGAACAACAATGATAGCTGATGGAAAAATAAAAAACACATCACAGAGGTTACAGGCAGTCATCCCAGGCTCTTTCACCTTTTTTTCTGTGTACTAAGAGGCACAAATTGTTGAGTGGGACGCCAGATAGCTGAGAAAACAACCAGTTTGATCTGGCCAAGGTTGTTTTGCATTCTTGTCCGCAGTGATGGGGCCATGGCCACGTTTATCTCAGCAAAACAGCACCTGAGAGCTAAAACAACCGCTTCCCGACGCCAGATAGCCTTAAAAACTCCTCAACAGCAGCTCCAGTCGCCGCGTGAGTGATTCCTGACATGACTTCTCTGTTATTAAAAATTTTCTTAAATAAAGCTAAAAATGACAACAAAAAGCAGGCAGAGGGAGCGAGACCTTGTGCTGTTATAAAACTCTGCCGGTCACCAGCTGTTTAAAGGTCGATCTGTTCCCTTTAAGGAGGGGGAATGAACCCAGGACCTCAGATGGACTAAAGAGATCAGACAGGATGAACAGGAAGGGTGGGGGGTCCAGGTGAGGGGCCACAGGAGGGTGATGAGAAGAGCTGAATCCTTCTTCTGTGGCCTGAGCCAATCTGGGGGCCCGGGGCCTCATTCACATGTTAATGAGATTGTAAAATCACATCTGTTACCCCTGCAGACACACACACACACACACACAGCAGATCTTTGTCACCTGAATGGCATCCCCACCAGGTATCAAACAGGCATCAGGAAATTGGGAATTGTGTGTGTGTGTGTAGCTCATCAACAGCAGGGAACCGACTAACCGGCGTTCTCCGTCTGTAAATCACACACACACAAAGACACACACTCTGGAGATGAAGAGGGAGAGCCCTCTGGAGAGAGGCAACTCTCCCTGACACTGTTACCAACTTCCCAATTAGCCACCAGCCAACCGAAAGGAGGGGGTTCAGGTTGTAAGACAGGGGCCAAAGCTTATTGTCACAGTAACACCCCAAGTGCCTAAAACCATCTCCTGGAAAGTCCTTTGTTTCCCTCATGGAGGAAGAGATTTAAAAAGTACCAAGAACCCCCCCTGAACATGTACTACAGCTGATTCTAATGACGCATCGGGTGGCATTACTAAACCACAAATTCAGTGGTCAGAGGTGCTCCGAAAGTTAATTGCCGTTTGGAGTTGCAATCAAAATTAGCACAAAATAGGAGAATTTTGAGCATAACTTTTAAAACAGCAGGTAAAAGACAATGCAATGCAACGTTTAATGACGTCATGCACTTAGGTTATGTTTTGATGGGAAGTAGAGGTAGCAAGATAGTGAAGTTTTAAAAAATGTGTCGCAATTGTCTCTAAGCACAACTCACTCCAGGTGTGCCTGATCTCAGTAACCAGGCTCAGAGACACCTGGATTAGTCAGTTCACCTAGTAATGAAAGACAGGAAACAGGAGGTAGTGGAGTGGTGCATAGAGCCTGTTGTTCAAGCTATACTCATCATGTCAGGTAGTATAAAGGGTAGATTAGACTTCTGCAACCGCACACATCAAATGCCGCTTGGGTCTGGTCGCGAACCAGTTTTGCTGGTATGCTTCTGCACCGTGAGTCGGAATTTCTTGGGACGCACGGCAGTTTCCTGCCAAAGGGTAAGGGGAAGCCTATTGGAGAACTTGCGAGAACTCCAGCGGACGGTCACGAGAACTTCGTTTCGGCAGAGACCTTGGCATCTTTTTATATTTAGTCGGTGGAATCGTACAAGTGGTTTTACTTCGGAACCTCCTTGATTACCTTTTTGCGTAGTTGTCCATTGCAGTTCCTAGGTTTTTAAAAATGGCACGCCACGGCACCGTCGACCAAACAGACAGCCTGGAAAGGCATACCAAGAACCAATCACAGCTGCTTTTTGTCTGCGCACTTCCTCTTGAGGTCTGCGCAGGTTTGCGACCGTCCGACACATAGTCTGGATTCTTTTGAGACAAATAGACAGATTTGACGGTTGCAGAGGCTATGTGTCAGAAGCATAAATTGGCCTTTAGCATTGATACATGCCATCCTGATAGCAAATGCAACTAATGATTGAAACACCTGATCCATCTGTTGGGGTAAATATTCACTATGTCAGAATTTACTAGACAAAATGTGTATAAAAACGATGGAAACACATCTAGTATTTCTTATATTTAGCCATAGAGGTTGTTAGGAAGACGCATTTTTTCTTGTACAACCTCTTTTAACCCAAGGATACAAGTAGTCGATTGTTGTTTGGTTAACAGGGAGTTATTAGTAAGAAAAAGGACAGATCACTTCTCTGCTTGTTGATTGGCAAGAGAATGAATTAGATGCTAGTGTTTTATGAGCTCCTAGTAAAGGACCTAGAAGTAAGAAAAGGTTGTTTTTATCTAAATCTAGAAGCTGAATTGTCTTGTTTACAACTTTTTATTTACAATGTGTGAATGTGTGCCTGTCAGACCGAGCCAGCGGCAAGGTACGTCAGGTGTAAGACAGCAGCGAGATGACACAACTTAACCTCTCTCTCGATCTCTGTAAACGGCAGGACCAGGCAGCGCCGCAGTCGGAGGCCCCAGAGCCGATGACTTATACATTACGTGGGAGGGAGTAAACGGGAGCGGAGCGAGGCGTTTTGACTCTCCCGTTTCAGTTCCTGTGGTTTTTGTTTTTATACTTCGTATCTTTTACGTTATACCTGCCTATCTTGTCTAGCTGCAGGTGGGTGAACACTACACTTTTAATTACACGGAGGGAGTTTAGAGTCAGAGCAGGAGTGGAGGTGGGGGGCGAGGCTACCTGGGGCTTTTTCATATCCTCTACACCTTAATAGGCATGCTAAGACCTTCACTTTAAAGTCTAACAGGGCAACACCAGTGGTTCAAATTCTAGTTTAGCCTTTAACATCATAATTGACAACACTTTTAATACTTAAAATGACCTCGTAACACTATGCTTTCCATAAATGCTGTGTTGGAATCACAACACACTGAACAGCAAGATCATTGGTAATGATCTCCATGGAGAAAGCAATTATTCAGACAGCCAGAGGGAGTCCCGCTTAAAGGAACAGTGTAAAGAAACAAACTTGTAAAGAAGCAGTGGGTCAATGAGATCAAATGATTTAGCAAGAATTGCCTTACAATGGCCTAGTCAAAGTCCACAACTAAATCTGAAAACCCTCAAAAGACATTCAGCTGTTATATAAGCTGGTTCTACACAATGTGGTTGATTGGAAAGTGAAAACAACGGCAGAATTTTCAGTTTTATAAAACAAAAAGGAAATTCAGAAGATAGATCGATAGATGGAAGGCTTACATAATTGAGAAACTCGACATGAATGTAAGGGCTTCGAGTAGCTTGAACACACACACCGATCTGCACACTCCACTGTAAGTAAAAAGGAAATTTTGATCTAAGGCTTTCCAACTACCTACCCTTGGGTTCTGCCTCCCTATGTTTCTGTCAATCCTCTCCCCTGCTTTTTTTTGATCAGTTGCTTGAAAGAGTCGAGCATGTGTGAGTGCTCAGGTACCTGGGGTATGCAGAGGTGCTAATTAGCTCAGCAGGATAATTGATGTGTAGATTACACCGTTGAACAAATGCTCTGACTTGTTTGTTCTTCACACTTCTTCTAGGAAGGAGGAGGAAAAAAAGAAGGAAAACAACAACCCCCGCCGCCCGTTTACGTCGGCCCTAATGAACAATTTACCTGGCTTGTAAAGGAGGTGGTTAGGCCTGCCAAGGCAGACGGAAAACGAAGAGGGGGTCGCACCAGAGTTCACATCCCACAGGTGGAACCGCGGCTCCTGCCTCTGCACCCTGGTGTAACTATGACTGGTTGTGAAAATTGAGTATGTGGATATATCCTCTCTGCCAAACCCTTAAGGAGAGGATGCTGAGCAATTCCAAAAGGGAAACAATTTTCAAAATGAAAGAGCATGCCATTAAGAGTGCCAGTAGGCTTTCATTGTTCTGACCCCCCCTTCCTATAATGATATTTCCTCCATCTTTTGTCTTTGGGATGCTATTATTAGCAGAGTACGCACGCGAATAACCTCCCCCCTCCCACAGGCGTCCGTTCAATAGGGTTTGAATTTGCTCATTAACGGCTAAGAATCCACAAACACGTTCGCCGGAGCTTTTGCTACTGCTAATAAACTAATCATGCCCTCTCGTCTAATTGGGAAATAGAATGAGAGCTTCGCCTGAGGATTTTTTTTTTTTTTGTGGAGGCACTGGGTTTCCATTGCGCTGGCAGAGAAGTGGAGCCCATTAGCAGGACAGATGTAGAGGCAAAAGGTGAACGGCTGAGATGTCGGCGCTTCGCCACACTGCTGGACCGCCCGTAATCTGTCACCCGCGCTAGTTTACAAGTTAAACACATTATTGTGTTTATTGAGTCTCATTTCTAGGATGCATAGCCTCGGCTGCTTCTTTTTTTTCCCCCTTCTTCTTCTTCCCTCTCTCTCGTGGAGGGCTTACAAACCTGCCAGGGCACTGTCACTGCATGAAAGCCATTAGCATTTTTCTTGCAGTCCTGATTAGTCAGGCTGGCAGGGCAGAGACAGAGCAGGAAAACAGAGAGATAGGGCAGCAGAAGCCAAGATGTTTGTTTCCTGAAACAGTGCCTCCCTAAAATATACATACCCATGGAACCTTTCACATTTTTTCATGTCACAACCTCACAATTTTATGTACTTCATTAGAATTTGATGGCACACCAGCTAAAAACATGTGGAAACATTCAGTGGTATTTCCATTCGGCATGTAGGACAAAAGTCTCATCTTCTTCCAGATGTTTGCTGAGTTCTTTACACAGCTTTTATCCTGCAAAGGGAACATCTTATGGATTTATTCAAACAAGTAGGGGCCAGATTTATGCAGGGTATCAACAGTTTCTTCATACTGAACAGCGGACCACTTAACTCCTCCAAAGCTACACGAATCATAATCATAGAGAGGTGTCAAATACATCATTGTGAAAACTATTTGACAAGCAAGGCTGCAAATGTGGCTTACTGGGAGAAGGACATGAAGGTCATCTGTCAGGTTTGCCACAGGACATGTATTGGACATAAACATGTTGGAAAAATTGAAATCTTGGGTTTAAAAAAAGGAATCCACACAGTAAAGCGGGGGCAGCATCATGGTAGGGGATTGCTTCTCTTCAGCAGGGACATAAGGAAAGACAGGGTCTGTGGGATTGAATTAAACGCAAAGTGATGGCTGAAGGCAAAAGTTTGCATTAGATTTCAAGTGTTGGACTAACACTTTCTATGTGCAATAAAACAAAAATAAAGTTCTTGATAACAATGTCTCTCAGTGTGAACAAGTTGAAGCCCAGACCTCTTTCCATTTAGAAGCCATGTGGAACAACATGAACCCTCAGCAGCTCTTGGTTCTGTAATTTCCCCAGAAGTACTATCATTTGTATTTCTCTTGTAAAGAAAAGACAGCCATGAGAAATGCACTCAATACAACACAGATAAGAAGGAAATGGGTTTCTGTTTTAAATCAACCCTGAGACAGATTGACATATCATCAAAAAACCTGCAGAGCCATGTTTGGGAGTCTTGCTGACTAACTGGCGTTTTCTGTCGCCAACCTGATAGCTCCGCTCCAACATCCCTCATCCCAGACCGGTGAGGCAGCCAGCCAGCCAGTCGTTCCACAAGCCCACTAAGCAGGCAGGCACTTTCTTTTTCTGTGTTTTTTTTTGTTTTTTTTTGTTTTTCCTCCCTGCCTTTTTCCTGTCGCCATCTCGGTATTTAATCTAACACCGGCAGGCGGCAAGAAGGGTTTACTTTTCCCCCCTCAAAGACAGCTTTGCGAGTCAGAGAAGGCAAAAGTGGGAGGAAGAGAGCCCGAGCGTAGAGGCGGGGAGGGACAGGGGAGTCTAGGCAAAGGCACAGGAAACCTGGGCCAAGCGTCACTTTTAACAAAAGCCTTTCATCTTCTCTGCGCTTTCCCCCCCAAGACAGTGCGCTTCCAGCAGTGGGATTCTTTTAAGTACATACCTGATAAGGAAACTTTTTTTTCCTTCTCTTTTGAGAGCGCATGAAGGAAAAGTACCCCCCTCCCACACACATATGCACCCACCCTGGCGCGGTTAAAACCCTCTGATCGCTTTGAACGCCAGATACTGTCCCTTTTATCCCCGGCAAACGGGCTTCCTATGGCTATTAACTTATTCAAAACAGGTAATTACGGCTGGCAAACAGAGGCGCCGCGGATCAGAGCGAGGCACTTAGGCCCACTCCACCTTTTGGAATCAGACCTTAGCTGGGGCAGAGGTGGTGAAGGATCCATTTGCGGATAACTGCACCTAATCCATTTTAGTCAGGAGTTGCCGTGGCAGAGCTGGAGAGAGACCCATGGGATGTATCTGATGGAGAGGTCATAAATCATGAGAAAGAAGTTGAAAAAGTCGAGCTCCCACAGACTGAGAGGTAGCAGAAGACGAGGAAAACAACCAAGGCTATCATCACCTTAGTTAAAATATCAGCGGCTCAGGCCGGCTAGGGCGGCACCAACGAACAATGCCCTCTTCCTTGTGGTTGGAGGAAAGAGGGACTCAAGCAGAACCTCGGGTGGGTGGATGTTATTGCAGGACAATTCCCTGAAGTGTAGTTAACATAGCATGAGCCAGTTGGTGGGCATTTTTATCCAAAGATCTCTCGCTGCATACATTTCTAGCTTGGCTGAACTCAGCAGGAGCTGGACCAACCTGACAGGAGTGCTAGAGGGGGAACTGAACCTCTAACCTTGGTGGAGCTGATCCCTAATGCAAGAACTTCAAAGCAATAGTTCACAGTGAGGTAAAGGGATTAAAAACGCAATCTTTCATTGCCAAAATGTCACAGCAGAGACGACTAGGTGCGAGTAAAAAGGACGGAGACGACAGAAAACCCAATCTACGGATCTTCTCATCTGCACAGGACGTAAATGGAGCCCCAGGGGAGCACTCGCTCTCTCCTTCCTCGCCTTTTCTCTTTCCCTGCGCTGTTTGTTGTTTCAGGTAATGAAAACAGAGCGGCTGACAGAGACGTTTTCATGTTGTTTTTCTGACCCTGGACGATTTGCCTGAGCCTCCTGCTAGCTAATGCTCATTTGGGCCAGAGGTGAAGTTTGACAAGATCCTTAAACATACCCCCAACCTCTCCTGTATCGTCTTCGTCCTCCCTTTTCTTGTATTTTGAGGCAAAGCTGTTGCATAAGAAACTCTCTGTATCTATGGTAATGGGCAGCTAATTGATCCCGTGGGGATCCGTTGGCATGGGGAGAACTTATTTACTCTTGCGACACAGACATTTTTCTCCTTCCTCTAATGCATCTGTAACTCTCAAATTCTCTTATCAGTTCAGGGCATGACGAGGTCCAAAGGGAGGGCCGGTGTCTACACATTTTCCCATTTGGGAAACATGTGTTCATGGTGTGACAATCAACAGCCCGTCGCACCGCAGAGACCAACCAATCAGACTTCAACACCTTTTCCTCTTCTCTCCCTGAGCAGCTTCACCCACCTTGGTGTCAGTACCACAAATTGGCCTCCAACAGGAACCCTGCATGCCAAGGATGGACAAGGGCGTGAAGTCAGCCCAGCGGTTAATGTGTCAAAATCCTTCTGCAATATATGGCAATCAGCTCCCTTCATTAGGAAGAAGAACATTTTATCTCAGCCAATATCTGTTTCAAACACATTGATATTGGACTGCTACTTCAAAGGTACACTATGCTAGGCCATGGTGAGAGCAGTGGACATCTTTGCCACAATATCTCCAATTAAATAAAGCTGTAACCTGCCCCTAACAGAGGGGGTTAGGTATTGTTCTGACGGCAGGCAGAACCGTCGAGCGACTTCATCTTCAACAAACACACCCTACCTGAGTCAGCTCAGGCTGAGCGCAACCGGCTGACTTCTTTGCAGGAATTAAATCCTGTCCCAGATAACAGCTAATCATTTGTCAACCGGAGAAGCAATTCCCTCCAATCACCCGGGAGGAGAGCGCCACTTTATCCTGAGCTGCTGTCAGAACGGCCGAGAAATTACACTCTGCCCAGATTCCTGTTTGGAATGACAGAACATCAGCTGACAAAGACGAGGGGCTGAGGAGGTGGTGGGAGATTGTCCTCCTATCACTAGACACGTGTTCCCATCATACGTTACCAACGCAATGCTCAGACGTCTAGAAACGAAGGGAATTCAAGAGTTATATTTCTATTTTCAGACTTTATTTTACTCTGTCACACTGTCTAGAAGTTGTATTAATCATTCCATATAGCCTCTGTACGCCCTCTCAACTAACCAATGAATGTACTTTTTGATATTTTAGACAGAAATTGGTTTGATTTTATTCTGGAAAAATTTTATTCTGGAAAACAATGGAATTTAGGCATTCAAATCTTATAGGAATCCTGACACCACAACACCTGCCTGCATTTCCTGCTCTCCAATCCCAAACGAGCCCAAACACCTGGGTCTTAAACATTTAGATGGCTGGGATTTTTTTTTTTTTCCTTCTTCAAGCACATGTGGCCCCAGAAACATAAGAACACATAATCACACAGAAGCTTTGGGAAAACACATGCTAGAAGTATGCACACACACACATGCACACAAACAGGCTGTCCATGCAGCTGTTTCCTTTCGGGATTCCTTGAGTTGCTATTCAGTGACTCTCATGGTTCTCTCAGTTAGGAAACCATTTGGAGAAAAAGACCAAACCCTGAAGATTCAAATTCTCCAGGAGCTTGAACACGTAATTCAACTTGCAACCGTGACATCCAAGATATTACCACACCACACAGGACGGAGGATATCTGCACATCACCTCATTGCAACAGGAAGCAGTTGTCAGAGCTTCGCTTTTCCCCCCCAGACAGACGGAAACTCATAGCTTTGGGATGAACTTTAGCTCTGTTCCCTTTTTCTTTCTGTCTTGAGCAAGAGGAGACATTTCTCCTGTAATCTTTGAACTTTATGTTCCTTTTTAGCAAAACCCCAAAGAAAAGAAAAAAACTGGGGTTAGGACTGCAACGCATTTGCCAGGAACTCTAGCCACAACGCTACCTTTTCAGTTGAATTTTTTAAGCTTGTTGGGGCGTTTCTTCAGGTTTTATGTGTTGGGTGAGTTAACTGACTGCTTCTGGGACTGCTGCCCACATAACATTGGTCATGCTTAATTACATTATGCACAGTGTGGGGATATTCATAGTATACATGAGCATCGAATTAAAAGGCAAAAAAAAACAGACAATATTGCCAGTGTGGAAAAGGACCTCTGACACTGAGCGAATTTGGCGATTTATTTAGAAAAAGACACCATCCTATTTGATTAGCAATGCTAAATTAACGTCAATTTAGGAACCTGAGAGGGGCTCAGCGGTGTGGTGCGGCGGTGGCGTCTGGGAGACACCGGCTTCTTGATGGCATAATGCAAAGTCTGCGCGTTGCAGATAAGAGTGCTCATACAGTAGGCCCAAGGCCCAAAGCTGTTTGTGTTGCAGGAAAACGAGGAGTAAGAGGAGGAGGTGGGTGAATGTGTGTTAGCTCTCAAGACAAACGAGGAAGGGGCTTGACGGTGCGAAGCGACTTATCTCCCATTATGGGGAACAGTAGACGAATAAAGCAGTCAATAGAAGAGGGAAACAATTAGAGCTGAGAAATTGAAGGGTCCAATAAAAACCTGAAAATCTTTCAGGTAGACATTAGATTTGACTTTGAGTTTTGGCTTTCTGGATTCTTGACAAGCTAAATTAAAAGAGAATACAAACAATTGCTTCACAAATATGTGCAAATGAGAAAAAAGTTCAGTGGATGTGGGTGGAATCCAATAAAGAACCGGACATTTTGCAGCTAACGACAATAAATCAAACAGACTTCTGTTGGGGATGTAAATAAGGGATGTATCCTTTAGCTAAAGTATGATGATGCAGTTCTGGGCTCAAAAAATTTGCGTTTTCAGGCCAGATAATCTAAAAGGTTAAAACAGGTGTGAGGACAGAAGGAGACTTTTCTTCCCGACATCTTTATTCAAAAAGTGGGTAAATATCCTCACATTTCTTCACCTACATCCTCAGGTTCAGTCGCTACTGCTTTGCTCTTTGCAAGTCACCCCGGATGAGAGCGTCAGCTAAATGGCAAAAACGTAAATGGAAAATGACAGGCCCTGGAGATTCCCCTCCGTCCTGGTTGTGTGTACGCGTTCAGGTTTGTCCTTGATAAAAGACGGGGGGAAATATATTTGTGCAGGAGAGGAGAAAAATTGAATAGAGGGATTTGGCGTCACAAAAGTGTGTCTGACAGGTTGAAGGGCTGGAACCGTGAGCGATCGGACACCTTGGTGGCTTTTCCTGAAGCGGATATGACACTGCAGAGCTGAACCCCCCCTCCCTCTACCTGACAAACCGTGTTTTTAAAAAGGTTCATACCGAAGCAAATGAGCCTTCACGGGAAAACTTACAGCTTGGATTCTCTCCTTTTCATGTATTTATTGCGTTCCTTTATCTTGCTGACACTTAAATTTCCCTTTGGGATAAATAGACCCTGAATGTAGCAGAGGGCCCTGCTGTTTTAACACACAGACACAGACTGAAGTGTCTGAGAAAAAAACAGGTACAAGTCCCCGGAGAACCTTTAAAATCACCTCCGATCGATGCAGTAAAATAAAGCAAAATGCATAATAATGTTTTAGCTTTCCAGCGGGAGCAAAGGGAATGGAGAAGAGGAGCAGGAGGCAAAGGTTTTCCAGGCCAGGCAGTGTTTCTATCTCTCACACCCCACGCTGCTCAGTGGCCAAACGGAGAGAAGAGAATGTTTGTCAGGAAAGTAACGAAAATCAATAAAAAGGCAAGACCCCACCACCAACAACCTGGCCAAAGGCTCACGGCACGGTTTTCCTTCCTACGCTCGGTACAGCAGGGAGGCGGAAGCTGGAGGAACAGCTGGGCCTCCCCCACAGTGGTGCCTGTAGGCTGCCTTCGTGTGTAGAACGGGAAATGGTCGGACATCGCCACTGCGGCCTGACGCCGGACCCGACGCATTTAAGGCTAAAGCTAGGGCATCAAAGTTTGACTCTTTAAAAGGACTTTTTTTACCCTGAGATGCAGAGAATCATTTCCATTTTAGGTTTAATTCTCTAGGGTCATATCTGCATCATAAAAACATGTTTTTGCCTCTTTTAATGTCAGTAAAGATGAGTTTGAGTCACATTATTGATTCCATTTAAGTCTAAGAAACACTGAAAGACATTTTCGTAGATCATATCAAGGTTCTACATTTTTTTAACTTTTAAAGATTACTTAAAACCGTGAGTTCTATACTGCCACCTAGTGATAAAGCTTCTTATCACAGTTAAAAATATGTGTTCATACACATTTTTTATGGCTCAGTGAAGTCCTAAAGTGTTCTGGACATTTAAAAATATAAGAATATTTTTCTCATGAGCTGCACTGTTTGGTTCTTCAGTGTTTCCTCCTTAACGACTCTCAAGGTCAAGCTCCAGGATTCCAACATCAGCTGAAACCAAAACATGACTCAACACTCGCCTCCCTTCCTCCATCGCTCTCCCTCTGACACATTATTCTGGCAGCATATGGCAATACAACATAAAACTCCCCCTCCTAAGGCACTCCAACTGCGTCTTGTCCTAAAACAGCGCTGCAGCCCACACAGCACGACCCAAACCGAGCTACAAGCAGAGGTAAGAACATTTGACCCTCCATTTCACAGCAGCATTAGGAGCTATGAGTGTCGGAGCAGCAGAGGAGTAGTGAGATCCTGTTCCTCTCCTCCCGTCTGTTTCCTTGCATCTTAAAACACTCGGAGGAGTCCAAACTGCAATCTAGAAACTAAACTATCTTTATGTTAAATTAAAGTCATGGAAACTTTGAAATGCACCACAGATATCTTAATATAAATATTCACAAAAATCTCTCTATGGAAACACCTAGAAATCTTCAAAACAATTAACATTTGGCTTTTTTTTTCACATTTATATATATTAGTTTATTTATATAGCACCAAATTCACAACACACGTCATCTCAAGGCACTTTACAGTTCACCAGATCATCCAATCAAATTGATACAAAGTTTTCTATCTAAGGAAAACCAGTTGATTGCATCGACTCATTGACTCAAATACAATCCCTCACACTAAGCATGCTTGTAGCGACAGTGGAGAGGAAAAACTCCCTTTTAACAGAAAGAAACCTCCAGCAGAACCAGGCATATGACATATTAGTTTCAAAGATGGCCGATATTCATGTTTTGGACATGAATTTTGAGAGCCATCGACGCTCATACAGTCAACTACTAAAGGCGGGGAGGGTTATTGTAACAGAATCTTATCATTTTATTTCTGGTGAATTTTTAGTTCTTAAGGGAAATGGAAACAAATCGGTGCTGCCCTCCAAAATAAAAGTAAAACCTTGATTATCCAGCTAAATTCAGAATAAATTAGCACAATTTGGTAGAAATATATCTAGGGAAGAAATTCCCTGTTATAAACAGAACAATTAACATTTTAAGTTTTGCGTTTGGGTCAATATTTGGTTTTCCTGACTATCACTTAACCTTAAAAGGTTTATACGCATCGGTGTTGCCTTTAAAGCTGTGAAAACCATTCAGGGTTGCTTCTTACTTTCATTTACCTCGAGTTTTTATGCAGATTTTACTAGGGATGCACAATATAATCGGCCCCCTATAAATATCGGCCTTAAAACTGAATATCGGACATCGGCCACCCCACCGATATTTAACCCGATATTTGATCAGCTTCTGAGTTTCTAAAGTCTAAAAAAATAAAATAAAATACTACTTCTTCTTCTTCCTCAAAAACGTCTTTTTTTACAGACTTAAAAACTTCTAAAGACGAGGGAAAAAATATTGATACATTAAAATATCACAATATCTTCCTATGCTGATATATTGCCATTTAAAAACACCATATCAATCTCTTTTACTAACGAAATATTGCTATATGTCATCGTTATGCTACGAAATCCCCCGAAAATTCACAAAATTTTGCCATATTTTTATATGTTGATATATTGACGCGGTATCGATCTATTTTATTAACAAAATCTCACAAGAATTTGCAAAATATCACGAGAGTTTGTAACACAACGATGAAATTTCGCGAGATTTTGAAAGTAAAATAGATCGATACCGCGTTTTTAAAAATCGATTTGATATCAGCATATGAAAATATATTTGAGTATATTATTTTTCAAAGTGTCAGAAATGGATAACAAAACTGCTATTTTCAATGACTACTTATTTTTGTCCAGCTTTAACATCGGTATCGATATCGGTTATCGGCTACATGAGTTTTAAAATATCGGATATCGGCCAAGATCCCAATATCGTGCACCCCTAGATTTTACTTTTATTTCCTAAAAATCATTCACTTTAGAAAGTTGTGAAGCTATATTTTGTCAGATTTGAGTGCTGCTAATTAAGAAAAAAAAAAAACATTTCAGGGAAATCTTAGCTCGTTAAACCATCTTCACCCCCCACCAGCAGCCGCTGAAGAGAGGAAATAAGTCGAGCATAGACCCTCTAATTGCAATGCACTCTTACCTGCCTCCCCCCTCCTCCTTCACTTCACAAGAGGGGGGGGGAGGACAAGGACAGACGTGTGTTTTTTGTGTTTGAAATAAACATGACCCTCGTGGTTTCTCCCAAGGCGAGAGTTAAGAAAGGAGAAGAGATGCCTGAGTGAGAGGAGAAAGGAAAGGGCTCTTGACGACAGCGGCGGTACCTTTGCTTTAAAAAAAAAAAAAAAAAAAAACGAGGCGAGTGGAGTTTATCACGGGGAGGTTTGGTGGAGAAGTGCCATTCACCGCCACTTAGACCCGCACTCTCGGCTCAGACTAAAAATAGTAAGAGTGTTAACCTCCTGACACACGGGAGGGGAGAAATTAAGAAAATAAAAGCCTCTAACGGAGCGTTTTACTGAACTGCGCTCCTCATGTGGAGTGTTTTTACAGCAGGAGATAAATGTCAACAGGTAAAGGTTCATCCTCAAGTTGGTTCTTATCATTTTTTGTATTTATTGCATCTTCAGACGTCTGTCTCCTTCCTACAGGTTCCTCGGCTGTCGGCGAATGGGCTCCGTTTCACGTGTGCGGAGTGTTAATTGTATGAAAGAGGAGGAAGAGGGAGGGGGGTCTGGGCCGAGAAATGGGTCTGCTTTGTAAAAATCTTCCAATAAGGGATTATGACACAGATCATAAATATACTCAACCTTATAAATATTTGAGCTTGGCTACTCCCCTTGCTTAATGTGCTGTACAGGCCCTAATTAAGCCTGTATCTGATAGATGCCACTGCATAATGATGTGCGGGTGTCTGGGGTGGGGGTTGGGGCGGCGGTGGCGGCGGCGGCTGGGGACAAAAGTATCATCCGAAGCACTCGCTCTGTAATAATGATAGCAATGTTAATGACGCCACCGCTACTTCAATTAAAAGTACTGAGCTACGACGGCGGCTGACCCCGACTCAGCCCGTGAGAGTGGAGAGGTAAGCCGTCTCCCTCTCCTCGGCTGCAAAATCCGCCTTTTATCAGGTCGGTTCGGACTATAGCTGGGGCTCATTTTGTTAAACCAAGTGAGAATAGGAACGTCCTGCAAGAAGAGCCGGATAAAGGCGCCAATTTAGCCTGATTCTGACGCTATTATACCTGCTAAGAAGCTCATTTCAGTCATAGTTGAAGCACAAGCTTTGTGATTTTCTGCAATCAATTTAAATTTTTGGGCAGAATTTAGAGATGTTTAATGTATAACGATTATTGGATTGATTCCCAAGGATAATAAAAAAACAGGCCAAAGTTGCAAATAAAGCCTCAAGTCTTTAAAAAAAAGTCGGTTTTGGGTGAGTTTCACTGAAGAGACAGAAGCAGTTTTGGGGTCAGGAGTCAAGTTCAGGGTACAGGTCAACACAAACACCATCTCCTCGTTTAACAAGCCGAGTTTTAGAGCTTTGGAGCTAATTAAAAATGCAAAAACAACCTTGTTAGAAAGTGTTCGGGTCCTGCTTTTCCTCTCCCTGCTCCACACACCTATCCCTACGAAGCCCGTCTCATTTTATTCACTTTCACCACTGAAACCTTCTTCTAGGTGCTGCTGTTATTTTCTGTTTCTAAACTTCCTGCTGACATTTGTGAAGAGTTGAAGCAAGAGCTAATTCAACCTCATTCTAAGTCTTTTATAGCCACAGAAGAGCTCATTGGAGGGTTAACACACACCTGCACTAGACTGTTGATCTCCACCAATAAAAACATCAGTTTGGAGAGAATTATGCAATAAATCAGATTTTTTTAAAACATTTATTTAAATCATTGACATCTGGAATTATTTAGGCAGGTTTTCCTTATTCTTTCTTGTTGCAATTGATTGTAAAAGAGAATTATTCTGGATTCTGCTGCATTTTTATAGGAAAACTTGCAGCTTTTTGAATAAAATCTACCTTCTTTCAGGAAAGTAACAACCTAAGATGTTAAATAATCGCTTCAGAAACTTAAGAATGAAGAAGCTGGATCTGTTTGGAGAAAGTAAAGTCCCAACTCCCTGATTTATGAGATAATTTTAAGCTGTTGGGCTCATTTAGATACCCTAAAAGCATCCTCCTCATGCTACCCCTCCATCTCTGCCCTGTCCCTAAATTTGCTGCTAAACTTTGCAGGTTTATTTCTGCTGATCGAGTCCCTTCTCCTGGTGCAGGACTTGCTTTGCCAAGCAGTATTTGAGCTGTGATTCACTCAGTAACACGCCATCCAGGTTGACGCCGACAGGAAACGTAAATTATTCTAATAAAAGAGCAGTAAAAGATTACGAGACAATATACGTTTCCATTTTTAGGCTTTTACTGCACGTGGTGAAAGCTGAAAATAAAGACAGGAAACCTGGCTTAGTTTGAGGTCTTGAGACAATTTATAAGAAGAAAATAGGGAGTTTTCTTTGTACGATTCCCTAAAGACGAGTCCGGCCGGGACCGAACCGATTCTTCTGAGCTTCCCCTGATTTATGCATTCAACCCGTAACCCCAGACTGACTCGTCGCCCGGAGTTCGAAAAAGCCAGCTCATTGTCTGTTGAACTTGTGCGCCTCTCGGCTCCGCGTTCGGCCGACCAGCGCCTTTCTGCCCTTAGATGCAGATGATCAATGCAGATTAATTATGTAATAGCGTTCTGGCCATGCGCCACGTGCAGCAGACGCTGGGGAGAGAAAAAAGAGCCACACAGATCCCCCGACCTGCTCAGGTACCAAGGTCTTATTCAATTACAGCACCGCAGAGCGGCACGGGAAGCAGGAATATCTGGGTTTTAACCTCACACAAACCCCCCCTCCACCACTCTGTACTCTGACAAGCTCTCATTACTGAGCAAACATGCCTGCCAAGTAGCCATGAAGCAGAGCCTAATAAGCACATTATTGTATTTACCTTAGATAAGGTGAGACGTAGAGGTGATAAGAGACAGATAACGACATGTTTGAGTAGGGGATGGATACAAACGGAGCCTCTTTGCAGACTGAATCAAAGACAGACACTTTGGGCTACAAATCAGGCTCCGGGTCAGCAGGACCCAGCAGGAAGTGACCGAGTGAAAGGTCATAAGCGACTATTTTACGTCAGCCCTTTAAATTTATCACCTATTGAGCGTGGTTCACGGCCGGGTCGTAAATTCAAGCAGATGGCCACCTCGGCGCTCTGGAAGCAAAAAAGAAACCACGAACAAAGCAGCAAACCCGGAGATTTTGGGGAGTTTTTTTCCTGCGCCAGATGTGTGTCCCCCCAATCTGCGACACCCATCATCCTCCTCCTGCATGTGACCCAAGATGGGCCCGCGGCACATTTTCGGGTAATTTCTCGCTCGCATCCCACACCGTCGATCGCGGCGGCGCGGTGAGGTGAGGGAAAGTGACAGCGTCGACTCTCCGGGGCAGAAGCTTCCCAGTCGAGTGGATCGGCGGACTGAAAATCGCTTATGAATAGTCATTAGGCCTTCATTACAAAGCCCCTCGCTACCCACTTCTTCCTGTGCAACCAAATGCTTCTTGTCATCCACACAAGGTGTATCATTTAATTGCCAATTGATTTTTCTCCTCCCCCACCCCTTCCTCTCTATATGACAACATGTCACAGAGCAAAATGCAGCCCCGACCAGCCCTGGGCGGCCACATATCCTTGGCATCCCTGAATGTTCCTCAGAAAAAAAAAAAAAAAGAGAGCTCATATGCTTCACACAATAATTAAAGACAGAAACAGGAGAGCGAGGACGAGAGGGAGAAAATGTTCTTTGTGTGACGGCTGGCAATTGTTTCTTTGTGACCCATTTTCATGATTCGGAGGCCTCAAAGCTGGAAAAGCTTATGCTTCTGGGTAAACAGTTATGGTGGGTGTCTATTCTAGCCTCTGACGGAGCCCTTCGCTGTGCCCGCTGCAACTATTCATGTTACGACCGCAAACTTTTATGCATTCACTGGGATTTTGTTAGTTATGGCGTAACCTGTGGCTCTTTGGGCCCCTTCATGGTCCAGCAAACCAATTTTTTATTGTTTGTCTTCCATTTTCTGTGAAATATGGGACATTTATTTGACTAAAATGCAGTTATTATCTTCGTATGTACCTTTTTGTTTGATTTCTAAAAAAATAAGGAACTTTAAAGGGCCAATATTTGAGTTTTGTTGCCTTAGATGATCTGAAAACAACAGGCAGAAAGGGGTAAAGGTAAAAAAAAGCTTAAAGGTGACTCTTTTTAACACAATCCAATATTTACCACCTAAATTGACCAGAATTGCCCTGGATTTAATTCAATCAGTTTGCCTGTCCAGCCTAAAGAAAGCCATTCCCACAGCATGACGGGGGCCACCTTTTCCCACCCTGAGGTCTCGTTTTTTTGGGCTTATCTTAAGTGTAAGATTTCGTACAAACCTGAGCTCTAGATCTCTGGCGCTACCCCAGAGTCACCATGCCCTCTCCACCAAGATAGTCAGGGTTCTCTTGTTGTGGTTTATATTTAGTTGTGTTCTACATCAACCCCCATTAGGTGTTTGTCCTATCAGGTCGGTTTCAAGTCTGGTCTGTTTTCACGTCGACTGTGTTTACAATTTCATTCCCGCCTGCACGGCACGCGTGGCGGATTGAGCTCGCAGCCTGGTCTTTGCCTTACAAAATGCGACAAATCAGCATCCCCCCCTACCACCCCCTTTGACACGTAACGCGGTGCGATTATCGAGTTGGTGCAGCCTTAATAAGCTGAATAATGAGGGAATTTCAGAAATGCCCGAGCGCCATTATACCCCAACAATAAGAGCTAGGAGTGAGTAAACCAGTGCGGGGCAGAAGGTAGGCGTCGGGGATATAATGAGGCTACTGTGTCAGTAATGTAGTCTCTATTGTACACCCATGTAAAAGCCCATTTCTTCACATGCACATTAAGCCAGTCAGATTTCTGGAAGAATGGCACACAAAGTTCTTCTTCTACTTCAGCCCTCTCTCTGTTTTTCCCTTTTTCTCTTGTCTCCCATCTCAGTGGCAGCCGGTGACAGTGGCTGGCAGCCGCCTGGCTTCTTCAAGGCAAACATTACAGCGAAAGATGAGCTGCAGGTGTGCCAGGCTTGTAAACATGCGCTAATTACAAATTTTTTTCTCTCCAGCAGATGACAATGAGGTCACTGAAATAATTGTTGTTGTTTTTTTTTCCTTCATGGGCTGCTGTGCTGCTTGTAATTCCCAATAATGTAAACCAAAACAAACTCACTGCACGCTAAAATGCTTTCCCCTCTAACCTTTCTTGCAACGAGATCCTTTAAACGGACAAAATGAGCAATCAGGATTGTCATTAATTATTTCTGCAGCTCACTCAATACGGTTTGTCCTCAATTTTTGAAAAATGAATCAATCGGACAGTAAATCGTGCTGGGGGCTCACTAGACATCCTTCGGCTGGACAAGGAGGGGAACAGGGAGGTCTGTTTCAAGAAAACAATCCCTCCCATGTATTGTGAGATAGGAGGGAGGATACGCAGTGAATAGGCACATACATCAAAAGACCTGCCAAACAATTGTCTGGTTTTTATTAAGAAGCTCCGAACGTTGCAGCCGGACAAGGCCAAGAGAAGTGCCGGGCTTGCACTTTTTTTCCCCTGCAGTGCAATACAGGTGCACCATTTAACAGCCCCTCACTCGCTCTAAGCGTGTGTGTTTTCCTGCAGCATAAAGAGGCTTGTAAAGCACCCTAATCTGTCAGGGCTGCACCATGGCTTGGCTCTACAGAGACAGGAGATACGCCTTAGCCAGGGCGCCTGCTCCTTTTCAAGCCGAGGTCACAAAAAAACCAGGTGGATCGCCAGCACAGGCCAAGTCACCCCCCCCCAAACCGCCTTTATCCCCCCCAATGCAGTTAAACCCATGAATACAGATCTTCCCAAACCCTGCAAGGCCTGGCAAACCTCCAGAGTGAGGCTGAAGTGAGCATTCTCCATCTCAGCAACTCAGCTCTCCCTAACATTTACTCCCAGGAGACACATCTGGGAGTGAAAAGGTGAACAAATGTGCAAGTGCAGGAAAAAGGACTCCACCTGTTTACAAACTCTTCTATGAGCCGAGTCTATGTCTGGTTAACAGGACTTTAAGGTGAGAAACACTTAAATTGATTTGAGAAGTAGATTTCATCCAGTTAGGGGCTCATAGATCCACTTACAGGCCAATGATGGGTTATTTACCCGTACTTCTCACACAATGCCATAATATATAGATCTAGTATCAAGCAGCAAAACACAAAGACTCCAAACAAACTCATCTCTAAATGCACCTCCTGAAAGACCCCCCAGATCTCCTGCCCTACTGTTGCTGTAGCAACTCCTTGCAAATCAAATGATTTATATAACAACCGCTGACCAAACAACGTCCAAAGCGGACACTTTTCCTCTGGGGTCACCACTGAACCGGACCCTTACTGTCATTCAACAACTTTACATCTCTAAGCTACCTTAGCAATGGACTGGAAATGATTGACCCAGAAATGATAGAGTTGGTGTCCCAAGAATGAACCTTTTGGAAATGCTCAGATCTAAGCGTGTGTTTGAGACGGCAAGATCATTGGTTATAACCAGACTCAGCCAGATGGATTTGCTCTGCATATCCATCTGGAAACCTTCAGTTGAAGTACTTTTGGGAAGGGGCAAAAATACTGGTTAGCTGATTGGCCTATGTTGGTGATAGACGGGCCAAATAAACCAATCAGATCAACGAAGCATATGACGTACTAACAGAGCTACGACGAAGAGGAGCGAATTGATAGATCAAACTCTTGCCGAAACCAGTCGAGAGAAGAGCAAAAACATCTTTTCCTCTGAGAAAAGCCTCCAGAGCAGTGTTTTGCTCTTCTTTCAGTGAAGAAATACTCTGTAATTCCGATAAAACTTGCTCGATAGCCACGCCAACCCTAGTTTCATCGGCTGAAGCCGCCATGTTCTTTAAACTGAACTGTCGCGCTTCTTGTTGCGTCACACCTCAAACCTCAAAGCCAATGTTGATTGAACGTTTGTTTGGTGAATGGCTCCAAATTTTCTTTAACGGAGAGTAGCAAGACTGATCTGCGAGTCAAACCTTGAAAGCTTGCGAGATCAGGATGGTCTCACGAGGCTACCTTAGCAATGGACTGGAAAATGACTGACCCAGAAATGATAGAATTGGTGTCTCAAGAATGAACCTTTTGGAAATGCTCAGATCTACGCATTTGTTTGAGATGGCAAGATCATTGGTGACGCATCTCCTTGCTTGTCTGTTCAAAGATGATAGAAATATACTTTAATCTGAAATTCCCTTCGACAAGCCATTAGCTTAGCCTGCAGGAATACCTAATCCAAGAGATTCCAAGAGTTTTCTTTAGCTAAAATTTTAACACAATCACATTAAAGAAATCCTGAACTGCTAACTGAAGTGAAGAAAAACAAAGCCTGAGAAACAAACAAGGTATTTTGGTCTGTCTTTACTCCTAATCGCAACAAAAAAAGACCAAAATAGTCAACAGAGCAATGTGAAATGCCCGTAATATATACATGGAGCTTGTAGTCCTGTCTGCTGTACTTTGTTTAAGCATGCCTTTCCATTTATTGAGAGAAGGGGGTAATCTTTTGCCGTACTCTTTACAACCTGTTAATATTGATTGCCGCCGTGGATGAGGGAGGAGGGCGGCTCAATCTCAATAATAGCATTCCATTATATGGCAGACGACAGCCGTGCCGAGTGTGCATCTTCCATGCAGCCACACATTAAGAGTATTATCAAATTGATAGTGACTCAAATTGATTTGGATAATGAAGGTCGCTGCACCTTGAAATATAATGGCCACTTATTGTAATTACCGTCACAATTATCAAGGTCACCGCATCAAAAACAAAAGGGGGCTGACATTGTGACCACTGCAATAGAGTCTGATGAGCCTTTATTAGCAATTCCGATCACAGGAGGGGTAACACCGTTACATTTTATTGTGGTAGGAGCAGATAAAGACTTTTATGGAGGTCAAGAGTTTTTTTTTTATGTCAGATACTACAAATAAACAGAGCTTGAAACCTTGACAAGTATTCCTGCCTGATTTTTGACAACCGCTGCCCTTCACCCTCCTTTTTTCCTCTTCGCCGCCTCTGATGCCCATCAACATGTCAGGAAAAACAGGGAATGACATCCCTGTACGAGAAAACTGTCACGCTCAACACCTCAGCTGAGGCACTTGCGGGCATTGTGGGGGAAAAAACTGAAACAAAAAAAAAATGACAGGGTCCTTACTCATTTTTCATGTAAACAGGCCTCAGTTATCCTCTTGGATGGATGGACAGACACTTAAAACGATGATTTTTGGAATACCTCATAAAAATAAAGAGATTCCTGGTCTGGAATCTCTTGAGTAATATCTTTCTACCTTTCCATTCTTTCCCTGACTCCATAGGAACCCTGAAATGAAAACAAAACCACCGCATTTTGGTGGACTGTACCACTATCTCCATGCAATCAAACAATGTTGAAGTGTGTTTCCTTTCACACAGTTGAGCCCGCAATAAACCCTTGGCCTTTGTTTCGACTACACCGAGCAGAAGGATGACCTCAGCTTTGAAACAATAAAGTGCCTGTAATGGTCTCTCCAGAGGCTCGCTGCCTCAACTTTGTTTCTCCTCAAAGTGTGAGAAGAGGGCAGGAATGAAGGAAAAGGCAAAACTTTCCCCACACCTTACCCAGCTTGAAGGCACTGAAGGTGAAAGTTGAAGGAATTCTCCTGGTGAAGACAGGATAAAGGCCCAAAGGTGGACAAACAGTGAGTGAAAGTGTGTTAATAGTAGTAAGAGTGTTGGTGGAGGGTACCAAAGGGGGCGGAGGCATGGCAAACTGCTAAGAGGATCAAATATCGAAGCACAACAAAAGCCGTGTCACAGGGGCGTTTGAGTCACAAGTCTCCCTCCGACAACCCCTCCTCCGCCACCCCGTACCTCTAACCTCCTGTTACCGCGACAGCGCTCTGCCACAAAGACAGCCCCGTTATGACAAAGAACAAAACGGCAGACAGATGTAGGTATTGTCATGCAGAATGTTCCCTCCCTCCTCCTCCTCCTTCTTCTCCTGCACTCACAGAGATGGTGGAAAAAAAAGACCCAACAACCTGCACTTGTGCCTCCAACACCTCTAAAAAAGAGCAACTGAGCCTCTGCCCTGTGGTCGAGACCGCTGACGGCCAAAAGAGCAAGCCAACCTTCTGGTCACCAGAGGTGAAACCAGCTTCGAAACAACCCTAGATGCAGAATTTGGACTTTAAAAGCCAAGTCTGCAAAGGTGGTAGTTTGGGTCGATATTTTTGTGCATAAAATGCGGCCGCTTCCAGAGCCAAAATAAATCCCAAGAATCTGGTTTGTTTTATTCTAAGAAAAAGAGCCACAGCCTCAGTATCATGGTCGAAGACTGTGAGCCAGACTGAGGAGGAGATTGCAGTTTCTTGAGGCCAGCTGATGCATTGATCTAGTTTCAACATCAAAAGGGTTTTATTTTTAGCCTCCTGGCAAACTGACTGAGACCGAACTGTCGGGGTTTGCTTGTTCAACTGGTTAAGAGGGGACTGGATTTGATCTTTAACTAAAGCCCTCGTCTGGGTCCCCTTTCCCTCCAGGTGTCGGGTCATCAATGTCGGGACTGACCCAAAGTCCGAGGTGAGCTCTTGATGAAGCCGGGACATATTATTACAGCTGGGAGACCTGTGGCGACCTCAGGCATGGGGACGAGGTCTGATTGATTCATAGCAGATGGGCGTTCGGACACGTTTGCAGCGCAGTGACTGAAATAGCTGCACACCGTCTCGCTGCATTCCCCAGGAACACATTGTGCATGGTCTTTAATTTCTTTGACTTAAAGGATGCCTTTAAACAGGTCCACAGTATACTGACTACAGCTACAACAAATTATATTATTCCTTAATCAAAGACCATGGAAGACTACCTTATAAAATAAACTACCTTGTTACAGGTGACCTGCATCCTACATGGTTTTTTATTCTCTCAGGAGAATAAATCAAGAATAATTGGCTTAAGGCTTACTTTAGCATGGTAAACAAGGAGTCCCGCTAGCAAAAAGGCTCTTTCTTCAGCAACTAATAGAAGTATCCATTCACTGAAAAAAAAAAAAATCTTAACCCAACATTGACCCATTGGTCAAGTTATCCAAAATCTTCGCTTGGAAAGCCAACCCAAGTTAAGTAAATAAGAAAGGTAAGGTAAAGGTAAAGGTAAGTAAATAAGAAAGGATTTGAACCTTGATTTTTACCTACAGGATTGGTTCATATCACCTCAGCACCTCACAGGTTAATAATATCAACATGAAATCAAGCATTTTACAATGGAATGTATACATATTAGGCCAGTAATAACCCATTAACCAAATAAGCCTAAATTTTTAGCTTCAAACCGTTCAAATCCTGAAGCCTACATCATTTTCAGTAAATTGTTCTTAAAAAAATTATCTTGACCAACTTAAAAGCTCATGTGGGGAACATTTACTGGTTAAACAAAACTGTAAAGGCCAATTTATGCTTCTAATGCTAGAATCTGCAACCGTCAAATCTGTCTCTGTGCAAAAAAATCCTGACTACGCGTTGGACGGTCGCAAACCCGTTCGTCCCTCAAGCGGAAGTACGCAGACAAAAACCAGCTGTGATTGGTCCTTGGTATGCCTTTGCAGCTGTCTGTGTGGTCGTCCTTCACGACTCAGTGCTGGGGCACGCCATTTTTTAAAACAGAAGAACAACTACAATGGACAACTATGACGAAAGGGTAATCAAGGAGGTTCGGACGTAGAACCACTTGTACGATATCCTCTCCAATGTCTAACAAGTCTAGGTCTATCTCCGTGATATCCGAAGTACTCGCAAGTTCTCGTATAGGCTTCCCCTTGCGTTTTGGAGGGAAACTGCTATGCATCCCTAGATATTCGAGACCAACGTCTAATCTGCCCTTTAGAGGCTGAAAAATGATGATGCAGATCACACACACACATACAATCATATCCCCCAAAAGAGGCTCTCAAAAGACATGATAAGAACACAAATGCATATGAGGCTTGGTTTTCTACTGAGCGTGTGCACCAAAATAACAAATTACTTAACGCCACAGGAGTTGATATGATAAGAGAGGTACCTTAAATTAGCTGGGGATTTACTCTAATTGGTGAAAGTCATCTGCTTCAACCTTCAACATGCTAAATCCCCTGACCCCAGTCTAGACTGAATTCTTGACAGTCCTGCACTAATGTCCTGGGACGACGGCAGAAGGGAGACAAATCCAGAGCGGCAGGCCAATCCAGCAAGAGGCCCGTCTCCTGGGTTTTAATGCTGGATGGCAGCACAGGCCTCTGTTTGGGGAAATCAATTACCGCTTAAAAAGGTGGCCGGAGTTATTCCTGCAAGAGAGGGGAATGAGAAAAGGGTGTTCCCAGGGGGTTTACTCAGAGAAAACCCACACTCATATAATCCCACACCTCAATGGCACTATTGTCCAGAGAAAACCACATAAAAGCAAATTACCTTATTTGAAAGTTTATATGCCGGTTTAACAACTGATTCCCGATTAGAACCTGTTGAAAGTATAATTCCTCACCCCTTTCTACCCAACATGGTATCTCTTTATCCGTCAGTATTATTTGCAGCAGTCTGTCCCAGGCAGATTTAGTTTTTTTTTTTTGTATGGTGCCTCCTTTTTCTCCAGAATGATTCAGAGGTTCTTTAACAGTGAGGAAAGTGGCTCCAGGAGACGACATGAACTCATCCTGAAACCAGAGATAATTCAAATCTTCTATTCATTTCTACTCTAATTCCTGATGAACTTTGTTTCACTTTGCTTTTAGCTTTTCTCACCCTCTGGTTCGGTCCGCTTGTTCATTAAACCTCACATCTGATATCACTCTATCATCCGCCACAAAAAACCTCAAACCTGTGAGAATGGAAGAGAGGGGCTTTATCCTCGTTCTGCACCATTTAGCGGTGAGCTTGTTGGATTTCACTCAGTTACACCATGTATCAAAGGAAACGAGTCTTAGCACACACAAAGGTGCCTCTACACCTTTGCGTCGGCTTTAATCTCTGCCCTGAGGCACCAGACAAACTATTCTTTCCCCAGCGAGGCACCTTGCATAAGATGTCGAAATCAGCTTACGACATGATCTTTTAAGAAAGCCCGCTCTTGTGTGCAGGTTTACAAGGTGTGCACAGTGTGAAGGAGCACAGAGAGTGCCATTGTGATCTGTTAAAAGACGAACATCCACCTCATCTCCAGCAGTCAGATACACATAAACAAAACCAGACAGCGAGGCCTGATGCATAACTCTTATTTATGTCATTCAATTTAGCCCTGCTAACATGGCTATTCATTTTCAAGATCAATTACAAAACCTTTAGGCATCTGTAATGCATTTGCTTTGACAGGGTGAATTCACAGATGCTCGCTCAACAAACAAACACACTGTAAACTAACCCGAGCGCCAGGTTGGCTAATTTTCTTGCTTTTCATAGCATATTTATGTGGATTTTTCCCCTGGGAGCCAGCAGTTACCTACACCTCTGAGGCTAATAGCAAGCTTTGTTTTTTTTTTTTGTTTCCTTGCACATCTGCAGATGAAAAAGAGTATGCAAATGTAATGTGAACAGAAAAGAAAGCGTTTGCTTCTTAATCATAAAATACTTCTGCCTTTTATTCAATTTTGCCTTATTTTGCACCACCTAAGCATGCTATTAGCATCAGTCAGATTGCTTAGCTAAAATTTGTTCTAGTCAAAACAGATCATAAAAACGACACAGTTAGGAATATTCAAAGGAAAATGCAAAACAACCAAAATAAAATCATAAAAAGTAGTCTTATTTTGATATACCTGGTAAAGATTTAAAGAAAAACTATAAATGAAATAAAACAGTAATCAGTAAGATTTCATCATCCACGTCTTTTCTTTAATCAAGTTTAGTCAACAGCCTTAAAACCGGGTTTTTCACAAAGCTGTGAGACAAAAGATAAGGACACAAAAAAAGCAGAGTTGCTAGGTTTAGCACAAAAAATATTTTAGTTTACGTAAGGTAAAGACAACCTCAATGATCACAGAAAGAAATTTAATTTAAAAATAAAACAAGCTATCATTAATGTTAGTGAGATCAGTATGAGTGTTTAACTCTAGCTAATCCATCCAGCCAACATTTCTCAACATGCTAAGCTAAACTAGCTTGAGTCAAAGCTCAAGCTAAAACTAAAGCTTTTTTAACTCAAGCTTGAGTTAAAAATAAGCATGCTAAATATCTCATGTAAATTAAAGATGACTAAAGTATAAACAAGCGATGGAGATAAAACATTATTTGGACTATTAGACCAAAACCCAATATTCAAACACAGCTAAGTAAGCTAACAGTGTGGGCCAATACGCTAAGCTAACTGGCTTTAAATTGCCTATAAAATGTGATAAAAGCATTTTATGCCAAATTAATCACAGGAGGGGAAAAGGGGGCGATGTTTAATACATTTAAGACAAATTTACTTTTTTTTTTAAACTTTAGCGAGTTCTTCTCATTAGAGTTTTGAAGTTTGCTGCAGTTGTAACTGTTATCTTGCTACATTTGGAGTAAAAATATAAATATCTAACATAAGATAATAAACAGAATTGAAAATAAAACATAAAAAAACCTTTAGTTTTATTCCTTTGAGCTTTATTTTGAGAATAAGATCAAGGGTAATTTAGATAAACCAGCTAAACTAGCAAAAAAAGGCTAAGCTATCTACCCTAAATGGCTTAAAATACCTATTTAATGTGTTTATTATTTATAAAAATGAGAAATAATACATACAATTAAAGAAAGATGGGTAAAAAAGTATTTTCTGGCAATGTAAAACTAATTAGCTTTATTAAAGGACCCTTCACCTTGACATCTTATTGGGATAAATTTGGCTTTATTTTGAAAAGGTGAGTATTAAAATGAAGTTATCCATTAAAATGTATTTGAGTATGTATATTTGATAGGAAGGTATTGTATTTACATTTAGAAAAATGAAAGATGTCTGTCAGAAAAAAAAAAGTATAATCAATTTTACAATATTTTACCTCACTTTTTGTAAGAAAGTACCTAATCAATTATCAAAACATCACTTTACTTTTCTCAAAGCTGCTCTTTAATTAGTTCCATCTAAAACCGATTGCAAAAGGAACAGCAGAGGAAAGAAAATAAATCATAGAAGTTGTTTCAACATGTTAAATTACCATGTAGTGGCAAAGCAAAATGGCTTTACAGAATGGAAATGGGAAAAGGCTCCAGTATCTCAATGGCAGATGAACCGGAATAAACAAAGCATTTGAAAAAACCCAAAGTTTGTCCTCTGCTGCTTCCCTATCCTTCCCTCACACCTCCTTCAAACAGGTTCGATTTTATGAATCACTGCTTGCTCCTCGAGGGAACACATTGTGCATTCCTACAGCCATGGCCTCTGCTCATATACAGGGGTAATTCATTTCAATATTTATCTCTATGAATATTTTGTTCTTGTTTTTTTCCTTCTTTTCTTTTCTTGTGGGGTGAAAAATAAGGTAGAAATCACAAAACAGGTTTGGGGGGGGAGGGATGCGCAGTGCCTGGCTGCAGAGTGGAGGTGGGAGGCTTGGAAGAGATCATCAAAAAGGGAAATTGTGCACAGCAGGAAGAAAAATCATTGTGTTACCCCAGGTGAAAAATATTGTTGCTTTGCTTAAAAGTGCATGCAAGGCGAGCTACATTATTAGAATGTTTAAATATTAATTCTTCTGCTGGGTAGTAAAGATGATGGAGTCGCCGAGTCAACTACTTTGTTTTTCCTCCCCCTGCTTGTAGGCCACAGCTGCATTATTTCTCTCATCTGAACCTCGCTTTGTTCCCCATTCCTGGAGAAAAACACTCTCCCCTCCTTGCACTCAGGGTCGCTCCTCGGATAATTTTTTATGTTTAAACAAAACATGTGATATAACTGGAAGGACGCGGAGGGTATAATGTGGCAGCTTTGATCGGAGAATCAATACTCCTCGTCTTTGTCCTGAATGAAAGTGAGGTTGCATTTCAAGCCCTCCGAGGAGCAGGTACTTAGAGTTACTACAAAGTCAAATAAGATGCAGAAAGAAGCTAAAATGGGCATTTTCATGGAGGCGACCGAGTGGACAGGAGGAAGTTTCACTCCTAAAATGCTATGAATAAATTTCAAAAACTAATTATCACCTGATGCTCATTTCCCTGCTCTATGCAGATATCGTTTAGTGAAATGCAACTGAATAAAACTGCTTCTTACTCCTGAGGACGTGCTCAGTGAAGAACGAGGAGGAGGAGAAGGAGGGGAATGTTTGCCCAACAAAGCCAGGTGTGATTTACAAGGATTTTTCAAGGTAAAGCGTGGATGAAAAGAGAAAGATTTCAAAGCCGCCAGCTTAAAGGTGAGCATTAAGCTGCTCAAATTTGAAACACTTTGGAAAAGTGAGGAGGATAAAGACTCAAAGAGTCAGCGGTGGAGGAGGAGATACAGAAAGTGGAGATTCAGGTAGCTTAGCTGACATCAACCAATCAATGCAGCTCGGGCATAAATTGCAAGTTAGTATTCTGACCTTATTAAGGAAGCATTAATTAACCGAACACTGAATTACAGTTAATTACAAACGGAAAAGATTTCTAATTTTCTAAAAGGAATCTGGCTAAAGGTGAACTTGTTTGAATATAACTAGTTTAATATATGACATCTTGAATTTAGGACTACTTGGAGTTCCTCAAGGACGAGTGTTCGGACCCCCAACAAATCAGATAATAAAGGTATGTTTTTTCCATATCATTTAAAACTTTATTATATAAAAAATGTTTTTTTTTGGTATACATTTCAATTTAGGATCTAGGTATAAGATACAAAATATTTGCTACATTGGAAAAACATTTAGAAATAAGTTAAAATTTCCTAAATTAAGTGTATTTACCCTAAATTTGATTAGGTAAATGAGGTAGTTTGCCAATGGAAGGAGTATTTTTACTCTTAGTATAAGATAATTAGATAAAATGCACTTGAAATAAGACAATGCAATTGTGTGTTCTTATTTTAAATGTAAATTATCTTGTTCCACTGGCAAAATGTCTCTTTTACCTCCTCAATCCAAGAACAAATGCACTTATTTTAAGAAAAAATGAATTTCCAGCAAAGACGATCTATATTTTCTTCTGAATTCTGTGAAAACATGTCAGGATCAGTTCAAACACTAAACTGAATCTGCAATTTGTCCAAATTAAGGTCTTAATTAAAATTTCCCATTTACAGTTATCCCTAGAACCAGTTAGCCAAAAAAGTGAACTCTGGAAAGTCACACATTGCAACTAAGCAGAGGTATATCTGTTCAGCCAAATACTGCAATTAAAGCATTAAAGACAATGCTGAATGTTATCTTACCACCTTAAAAGGTAATCATATGTTTGCTTATTTTCGTCCCAAAATAAGGTAGTTTCTTGCCCATCTTCGCTAAATCTATAGGAGCCATGAGAGCAGATGAGTGAGCAGACAGCAGAGAGACCTGGAGGCCTTCAGTTCATGAAAGTGAGAGTGCTGTCACTCCCACACCCCCGCATCCCACCCCACCTGAGAGCGATTGCGGTGCATGTTCCAGTCACTCATGCGTAAGAAGCAATACACAAGTCCGGTGTAGAGCCACTTTAAAAGCTCATCAGGCGCGTACTCTTGCTTGTAGCGAATACCTTATTCATGACAGTGCTGGCTGTAGCCTAGGTAATTACTTGAATCAAGGTGGCCTCGGATATGTTTAGATCTACAAGGACTGGGAGGAGGCATGAATAATGCAAAATAATTTGCATCTAAATTTTTTAAGTGTGCTTTATTTGAAAAAAAGAAACCCTAAAACATGGGCTTCGATTAAACTTTGATGAGTGAAAGCTGAGCGTGAAGACCAGGAAAACCACCTCATTTGAAGAAATTATTTAGAAAGATGGCAGAGACGACAGAAGAGGCGAGGGAGGCTAGAGGTAATGCCGATAAATAATAATTAAGAAAGAGGTATTGCAGTGTAGGGGCACAAAAACAGGTTGAAACATTTACACCGCCTCTCGACATCTCCATCGGAGGGTTTCTTCCCCTCACACACACGTTTTTACAGCTTCAACTTCTTGAATATTTATGAGAATGTGTTGTTCACAAAGCAATGCTTGTAGCTTTCATCAGGTTTGAATGTATGCCACCCTCCTGCATGCATTATACCAAATGATGAGCTGTGCATGTAAGGAGGTACTACAGGTGATGTTTACACACTACAGCATGCATAAAGAGCCGGAGGTTAAGTGCTTACCTGCTTTGGAGTGAAGAAGCGCAGGCAGAGGGTGGAGGGGGACCGGTAAAAAGAGGGAGAGGAACCAATTAGTACATGAATATCTTGATTCACAACTTTGAGGCTTCTTAAAGACGAGTGTTTGGACAGCTGACATACAGGTTATCAACAAAAACATAAGGAATACATTCCGATAGAAGACTGAGAATTTCACATAAACATGAGGATATCATCAACATATTGAGTAATTGACATATACTACAATCATGCTGGACAGATATGTATCCACTTGGAATTAATTGCATAAAAACACAAATCCTGAAAAGGAGAAGAGATATTTTTGCCTACATCAACCAAAACATATTATACAGCATGAGAAAAACTGGTAAAGAGGACAAGAACTAGATTAGCGTGGAATCAGACATTACTGAATTTTGGAGCTTCTATCAGATACTTAAGGTTTTATGTTAACAAATAGATCACGAATATCTGCCATACTCATAAACATGTTTTATTTAACTACGCTGGATATAAAAGTTTCTTTCATTTTACAAACTGACCAGCACCAACAAAGTTTTAACAAATTATGGTGATACGCGAAAAGCTTGATATAAAAGATGCTAAGTGTTTGACCACACTGAGGTCTAGCCTCGTGAGACTATCCTAATCTCGCGAGCTTTCAAGGTTTCACTCGCAGATCAGTCTGGAGACTCTCCGTTAAATAAACTTTGGAGCCGTTCACCAAACGAACGTCCAATCAGCATTGGCTTTGAGGCGGGTTGAGGTGTGACGCAACGAGAAGCGCGACAGTTCAGTCTGAAGAACATGGCGGCTTCAGCCGATGAAACTAGCGTTAGCCTGGCTATCGAGCAAGTTTTATCGGAATTATAGAGTATTTCTTCACTGAAAGAGGAGCAAAACACTGCTCTGGAGGCTTTTCTCAGAGGAAAATATGTTTTTGCTCTTCTCCCGACTGGTTTCGGCAAGTTTGATCTATCAATTGGCTCCTCTTCGTCGTCGCTCTGTTACGTCATATGCTTCGTTGATCTGATTGGTTTATTTGGCCCGTCTATCACCAACATAGGCCAATCAGCTAACCAGTATTTTCGCCCCTTCCCAAAATTACTTCAACGGAAGGTTTCCAGATGGATATGCGGAGCAAATCCATCTGGCAGAGTCAGGTTAACGGAGGTCCTCAGGGATGAGTGTTTGGACCACTGAAAAAAATTATTAAGATACGTCTGTCGGAGCAGCTTAGAGCACTAAGTCCCAATGTTTAGAGATTAAACTATCATTCTATGAAAATTCGGAGCTAAATGTTCTAATGTTTTTGCTACAGCTTAAAATTCGAGACAGATTTTAATGTCCAAGATATAGAAAAATACTCTTAAAACAGATTCGTCTCTTGAGGTGGTTAAGAAAAAAGAAACTGCGCAAACACACACCAACACGCACGCACACACACACACACCTCTCTTTTTGTTAAACAGACCATATATCTCTGCCTTTCTCTCCGGCTTGGCCTGGGCTGGGAGGGCAGGGGAGGTGATAGAGGAGATGGGGATGAAGGAGGAGGAGGAGGTGCACGTCGGGTATTTTTAAACGGAGGCTGGAAACAAAGGCCCCTCCTGAGGCCGGCCCCCTGCCCGCAGGATCACCTAGTCCCAGGCTACACTGCTCCATTTTTCCCACGCTAACCTCCGGTCTCATTTGCATCCCCTGCTGCCCCTCGCAGCGATTATTTTCAGGTGAGCTGCTCTCTATGGAGGCTTAAGTGTGGACGTCCCTGTTTATGTCTATTCCAATGTGTGTGTTTACGTGATTTTACATCCCAAGGCCTGTTTGTGAGTCCTGGTGTGTGTGCGTGTGCGTGTCCACCCCCTGATCCTGCTCTTAATTACGACTGACTGGCACCAGACACAATCGCCCCCTTGATTCGCCACCCTCCCCTTCCGAGCAGCCCGCGGTGACCCGAATCATCTCCCAACAGCAGCTGGAGGAGGATGGCCTCGTCTGCGCGCGATGACGACTACAGAGTTGCGCTGTCTTCCTCCTCCTGGAACACAGCTCAGACTGTCGCTGCTATTATACCGCCTTTTCTATAGGCTACAACAGCCCTCTGTGAGCTACTGTATGAGTCCCGGCGCGGCAAGAGGCAGCAGCGTGTCCTATTCATTCATTAACACAGCTGTCGCACACGTTAACCAGACTCAACAGTCAACAGCGTGAGCACTACAGGCTACAACACAGCCATAAAGTGCACTAATGGCTTCTACAGTATGTGCACTGCAGGATGCAAGCACTATTCTACGGCACATTTATCACACAATACAAAGGGAAACTTCCATGATAGAAAACTGCACTATTAAACCTTCATGTTGTGTCTCCTACCTTCACTAAGACACCAATTAATCTAGCAGCCTATAACCAAAACACATCAGGTTTTCTCTGAAGTCCTACTCTGGATATAGACACGGTTTTATCACCAGAGATTTGAACAAAGAGGAGGAACTTTTCAGCCAGTTACCACATTTAGCCCAAACAAGGGTTGAGATATCGCTCTAAGAAGCTCATTCTGGCCTCAGTAGAAATATTAATGGAGATATCTACAGTTTGAAATGTTTCTAACATTTGTTTCGGGGCTTTTTTTTCTTATTAAATGTGAGAAAATCGTCCCGTTACTTCTGATTGATTACCACAGGATGTAAATTGTGAAAAAAACAACAAAGATTTGATTAATTTTCAAGATTTTCAGAGCTGTGCAAAAGTTTAAGACCAGCTGTGATGTTTCTGTGAACAACATTCACGATAAATTATGCCTCAAAGCATTATGGGATACCATCTAGTGAACATTGATAGGTCTATGACATTTAAAGTTGAGTTTTCTCTCAACTTTCTAGAGTTTTTTTGTTTCTAATCTGCCAAACTGACTCATAGTTTTCCAGAATTACTGAAATTTAAAGTTTTTCTTTAAACTTTAGCTAAACTAACCAGGCTGATCTAGTTTGCAATTTGGAGAAGTCGTCCTTTAATCAAAGATGGCGGCGTACAGCCCGGTTTGATCAACCATGTGACCTTTTAGATGTATATAAAAGTATTGTATATATATATATAGATATATAGTTTTGTTTTTATTTCGTAATATAATTAGTAATATAATGTTTATTTGTTTCGTGGGATTGGTTTATTATTGCCTAAAAAGCAGTTTTCCAGTATTTTATAGAGAATTTGAGTGAAAATGTGTTTGATTATCGAAGGATTAGCATTAGCTGGTTACGATAATAAGAATTTTTATTTCATTGGCGTGCAAAAATCTCAGACCCGATGCTAATAATGATAAAGATGGAAAAATATAAAGAATTAATGACACTAAATGCAGATTTGGATCAGTTTACAAAATTTTTTTTTATTAATTTCAACTTAATTCTTGAAATCTGTTCAAAGTTAATCAAATGTAGTTTAAAAATGAACTCATATTCCAGTGTTTTAGGTCAGGTAGCCTTTCATGTCCATCTAGACCAGAACTACATGATGATAAAGGCTCATTTATGACCTTTTTGACGTAACAATCCACAGTCAGGGTCGGAGCATTTATGTAAAAGGTTCACATTGTTCCCCCAACTAGACCTGAACTCCGTCACCCCAGCTGTGTCAGATCCTTGTTCTTCCCACTGAGCGCCACACGCAGAAAAGAGAAAAAAGAAAAGAGAAATAGCCCACTGATCTCAGGCCTCGGCGCTTCTTCACAGCAACGGCAAACAGACAGAACCAATGTTTGTCCTGCTGCAGCCGGGAGCCGCGCTCATAACTGCACCTTATTATTTCGCATCATCATGAGCTCCAAAAGTCCACGGAGAAAAGGGGAGGGGGAAAGGTAGCTACGAGGCAGGAGGAAGCAAACACACACATGCCTAATATAATTGTCAGCGTTCATCCCTCCCCCGACTCAAAGTGAAGTCCCGGCGTTCACTGAGAAGGGTAATTATCGTGTATCCCGAATGGGAGGATGCAACCAACTCTGGCTCTGATTAAAGGGGACAGGAGAGGAGTGTTGCCTCCCTTCTGCAAGCCAGCGTTTAGGGGGGAGGCGCACCTTTCACTGGCCAAACAATGTCTGTCAGCCGCTATCAATAGCTGCTGTGGGAGGAAATGCTCGCCAAGGTGCTTGGACGGGGCATAAATTGGGTGAAAAGTAGCTTAACTCTGAAAATGTAACATTTCTGTCTCTGGATCACTCTATCAGGCGCTGTAGATCCAGATTATGTTGTACCTGGCAGCTCTAATCCCTCACGTGAGGGAAAAAAAACAGGAGCAGATCCTGTCAAAGGGTTCTAGTCAGAGGTTTTTTTTAGTTGGCCTCTGTGTCACGCTACGCTCGTCTTCCTGCTTCACTCCCCTCACCTCTTTTCTGTTCCCCGGAGGTTTCCCATCACGGCGAAACCACGTCTGCTCTAACACCTTCTCCCCTTTTGGATTCACCTCCGAATTTGAAATAAGAAAACTTAATGCGGCCCTTTGTACGGAAGAGGATTAGGGCCACTGAAAAAAAAAAGTTAACTGATTTTTACATTTTATTTCAGTTTAATAGGATTCATAATTCTTAGTTTAATCTCAGAATTCTGACTTTTTTTTCCAGAAATCTGACTTTAATCTGAAAATTCTCACTTTAATCTCAGAATTCTGACTTTTTTTCTCATAATTCTGACCCTTAATCTCAGAATTCTGACTTTTCTTCTCAGAATTCTGACTTTAATCTGAAAATTCTCACTTTAATCTCAGAATTCTGACTTTTTTTCTCATAATTCTGACCCTTAATCTCAGAATTCTGACTTTTCTTCTCAGAATTCTGACTTTAATCTGAAAATTCTCTCTTTAATCTCAGAATTCTGACTTTGCTTCTCAGAATTCTGACTTGAATCTCAGAATTCTGACTTTAATCTCAGAAATCTCACTTTTTTCTCAGAATTCTGACCCTTAATCTCAGAATTCTGACTTTTCTTCTCAGAATTCTGACCCTTAATCTCAGAATTCTGACTTTTCTTCTCAGAATTCTGATTTTATTCTCAGAATTCTAACTTTAATCTCAGAATTCTGACTTTTTTCTGAGAACTCTGACTTTAATCTCAGAATTTTTGATCTTAATGTAGATGGGCACCATAAAGGAAGAGATGTGGGAGCACTCAGCTTCAAAGTCAGAATTCTGAGAAAAAAGTCAGAATTCTGACTTTTTCCCACATTAAACTAAAATAAAATTCAAAAATCCGTTAAATTTTTTTTTTTTTTCCAGTGGCCCTAATCCTCTTCCGTACCTTTGCCTTTGAAGTTCAAAGGGAGGAAGTTTGCTGCCACTTGAGAGCTAATTGTCCATTGCAAATGTGAGTGCGATCGTACAGCGAAGTGAAATCAGATAATGACTAAAAACAGGGAACATATGCAGACGTTTCATTTAGGAAACAAATTAGCTAAAGCAGCCACAGATTTGTCTTCGCACACATCGGGTCGAGTCACCGAATCGTGCAAGATGATCGTCTAGACTCGATTTCTGAGAATTACCCGCCGCCGCCCCGCCCCCAGGAGAAAGGAAAGAGAGGAAAAAAAAACTTATCAGCAGCTACTCCTCCTTCATTTTATTTCATTTATGAATTACAAGGGAAGATGCCATTATATATTATTAATTCTGTGCTGTTGCTTTGGCTCTGGCTGCTGCAGCGGTGAGCTGCGGATGTCGGCGGCGGTGTAATTACGTTCTAGCCGGGCAGCCATCCGTTTCCTTTCAAAAATTTACAGGATTCTTAATCACGTTGCTCATTTGGGTGCACGGTGGCGGGGACGGCGAAACACAAACAGGGGCACGTCTGTTTGCACGGGAACACCTGCTTAGCATTGATAGCAGATGTCAGTCAGTGAACTGAACAAGGGAAAAAATAGAGAAAGTGCAGGGAGAGGGAGGGGGGTGGAATTAAAAATGCAAGCATCACCAACTTCTTATTATTTACTTACTCTGAAAATGAACTAGTGGGATGGGAGAAGGAGAATCCTGGCAAACGCCGGGGAAGCTGGGCCTCATAATTGTTCCTCCCTTCTTTTTGCTTCTTCATCTGCTTTAAATTCAGCTAACTAGTCGGCATCAAGAGGCCGTTTTTAACCTTTTCCTTTACTCTCTTTCCTCATATCAGGCGCAGGAGTTTTCATATTTCTATCCGTTTGCATCAGTCTTGGCTGCATTATTCATTTGCATTATAGTGCGAGGTGGTAATTAAATCTTGCCTGGGATGCTGTTGTATTTAAATGGAATGTGAATATTTTAGTGTAAAGGGGGGGGTTAGTTGTGCAGAATGCTTAATCTGCCCCCCCACATTCACACAAACACACCCACTCTCTTTTTTCCCTCTGTTTTTGCCTTATTTTACTACTGGCTGTGGGCTTTTCAGATTGTTTATTGTTGCCCGCCGCTCTTTCTAAACGGCTTTTTTCTTAAAGAATAATACTGTTGAGTCAACAACTGCATTGACGAACGCATTTCAGCTGATTTGTTCGCCCGGGTAGGGATATTTGATACCTCAAAGACACACAGACACACACAGCTTTCTTCTCTGCTCACGCCCACGCGGAGACACAAACAGATACAAAAATCTGGCCAACAAAATGGCCACCAAGGACCTCTGCCCGACAGAGGAGACCTTGATGACAAACTCTCAGCTGTGAGAGATTGCAAGAAAAGGAGACAAGAAGGAACAGCAAAGGGGAAAACTGATAAAACGTCTCACTGAGTCCAAACATGCTTCTAAGTACATCTACAACTTTATATGTATCCAAAAAAAAACGCCTCAAAAACGGTTAATTTCATCCCTAAAGCTGGAAAAAATGCAAATATTCAAAAAATAATTGTGAAGTTTTCACTCTATGACATATAGGACACCATTATCTGCATATAATGATAGTCACAGTACAGATACAGGGGGGATAAAGGAAGCAGGAATTACGTAGAAGAAAGGATTTCAAAAGAGAAACAACCTCTAAGTTAAATCAAACTGTGTAAACTGAAATGTTATTTTAATACCTGTATTCATTTTTTGCAATCAAGCCACTAAAACATTCATAGAGTTTTTATCTTCATGAATTTCACCCCAATTTTTTAATCTTCGCACTCATCCCTAAACCCATAAATGGTAAACATGCATTTTAGGGCCCTTTTCCATAAGTTTGAACAACAAATGTTTGAATTTACTTGAACAAATTTGCTCATTTATGACGTTTTAAATGGTTAAATCAATCATAGTGTAAGAATTTTACATTTTAACCACTTATTGTTTCATCTCAGTCTGATCGCCTGTGCATCAAAGCGTAAGTTATTTGTCTTCCATCCAGTTTATCTTGCATAGCTGAAGCTGTTATGGTTTCCTGTCAAACCCCTGGAGACTGCAGGAGGAGGAACACATCAAACCAATTTAATCCTGTTATATTTCTGTTTCTATTTCTGTATGAATAAAAGAAAAAGCAGGTAAAAGTCCCTCTCTGCTGTGCTTCAGCTCCTAGACATTCATTTATTCTAAAAAACTTCCGCTTTAATGTTTCAATTTACTGTTTTTACTTTCAATTTAACTCCTTGCCTTTTCATGCTGACAGTCAGAAAACGTCTATTTAGAATATTTATGTTGTTTTTTGACAGCCATAGCAGGTTTTATACAGAGAAAAAACATTCAGATGAAACCTTTTTTATATATTTGGGGCTTGTTTTTCAAAATGCAGTAGAGGTATTGGAGTAAGAGGGAAAGTCAGGCCGATAAATTCAATATGGAGTCCAGTTGAAAAAGATTTTTTGGTTGGGCGGTTCTGTAAATATAGACAAGTAGAAGTTCTGTATGACCCAGGGAGGACTTGCTTGTGCCGCTCGTCTACAAGCGAGACAATAAAACCCAGAGGAAGAGAAAGGGGTAATAAACCTTTGCTCCATATTTGCAGATAGAGGAAGAGAAATAGTAGCAGAAGAAGCCAAAGAGGAAGGACGGTGACGGAGAGAGATGACAGAGCAGAGAGAGCGAGGTTGGGAAGGCAGAGGGATGAGCTGTGCCTTTAATGCCCATCTGGCCCCGGAGATGTAATAAAATTGACATATTGATTCCTTTGAATTTACGAATGCCTGTTTCATAAACTCCCATTTCCAAAGCCGGGGCCTCTTTAGAGCCCTGTCATTTTTCCCCCAAATGGATCAATTATGTGCCCACGTAATCCTGTTACCTGAGGAACCCACGCATACTTCTCCCATTTGCGCCGCTTCACCGGGGTGCATAGACTCGCATTATGAGCACATAAACAAACTCAAGGTTTTTTCTTTGTTTATGTGTGCCAACGTGTGTGTGTCTTTTTTTTTTTCCTAATATTAGCAATTGTTTTCTCCCCCCCCCTGCCCTCCCTTCGGGTTGTCGTATGAGTCTCTCCCGGAGGGTTTTAGGGAAGCTTTTTTCCCTTCTTGTTTTTGAAGTCGTAGAAATCCGCTCTACCCCTGCCACCTTGACGTCAACATAAACAACCCTCTCTGAAAGCCGGATAAACACAGATTTCATTTCCATCAGGAGGAAATCTTCATCTCTGCGTTTAAAACACACAAGAATACGGAAGAGGGTTAGGACCACTGAAAAAAAAACAGTATTTCAGTTTAATATGGGAAAAAAGTCAGAATTCTCACTTTTTTCTCAGAATTCTGACAGCTAACTAACATGTTAGCATCAAGCTGTAGCCATGTCTGTTTTAGAGACTAGCTCTCTTGTTTTAATGACCTTCTGTTCCTCCATTAATGAGGGGACCCCTCGGCCACGTAAAAAGTTGCCTAATGCCGTCATTTTCCACCAATGTGTCACTGGCCACCTCAAACAACTCACATCTTTGTCAGTGAAGCTGAGTGCTCCACATCTCTACCTTCTACATTAAGATCCAAAATTCTGAGAATAAAGTCAGAATTCTGAGATTTAAGTCAGAATTCTGAGGAAAAAAGTCAGAATTCTTAGATTAAATTTAGAATTCTGAGAAAAAAGTCAGAATTCTGAAATTTAAGTCAGAATTCTGAGAAAAAAAAAACAGAATTCTGAGATTAAAGTTAGAATTCTGAGGAAAAAGGTCAGAATTGTGAGAAAAAAAAGGTCAGAATTCTGAGATTAAAGTCAGAATTTTGAGAAAAAAAGTCAGAATTCTGAGATTAAAGTTAGAATTCCGAGTAAAGAGGTCAGAATTCTGAGATTAAAGTTAGAATTCTGAGGAAAAAGGTCAGAATTCTGAGAAAAAAAAGGTCAGAATTCTGAGATTAAAGTCAGAATTTTGAGAAAAAAAGTCAGAATTCTGAGATTAAAGTTAGAATTCTGAGGAAAAAGGTCAGAATTCTGAGAAAAAAAAGGTCAGAATTCTGAGATTAAAGTCAGAATTTTGAGAAAAAAAGTCAGAATTCTGAGATTAAAGTTAGAATTCTGAGGAAAAAGGTCAGAATTCTGAGAAAAAAAAGGTCAGAATTCTGAGATTAAAGTCAGAATTTTGAGAAAAAAAGTCAGAATTCTGAGATTAAAGTTAGAATTCCGAGTAAAGAGGTCAGAATTCTGAGATTAAAGTTAGAATTCCGAGTAAAGAGGTCAGAATTCTGAGATTAAAGTTAGAATTCTGAGGAAAAAGGTCAGAATTCTGAGAAAAAAAAGGTCAGAATTCTGAGATTAAAGTCAGAATTTTGAGAAAAAAAGTCAGAATTCTGAGATTAAAGTTAGAATTCCGAGTAAAGAGGTCAGAATTCTGAGATTAAAGTTAAAATTCTGAGAAAAAAGGTCAGAATTCTGAGAAAACTGAAATAAAATTAAAAAATCAGTTAACTTTTCTTTTTTTTCCAGTGGCCCTAATCCTCTTCCATACAAGAATGAGAAGAAACACAAAAGGATGAAGGCAGAAACATTAGGGAGACTCAGCGCGAGTACTTCCCCGTCAGAAGCAGAAAAATATGAGGTGAAAATGAACTTTTAGTGCTGGTGACCCTCTGCACTCATGAGGAGGAGCTCCATAAAACCAAGCATTAGCTAAATGAGCAGCAGACTCATTTTAAACTTGAAAAATCAGTATATTTATATTATGTATAAGGTCGATAAAACAGGCGGATACAAGTGGTTACAGGTCAGACTGCGGTGATCCATCAGGTGGAACAGAAATGTGGGAGCTGGGTGAATATCTTTGTTGTAAAACCGACGAGGAGACATGGGAAGAGGAGGAGGTGGGGGGGAAAAGGTAAAGAATCAATCCTGGATCTTATTTCCACACTTCAGTGAGCCTCAAGCGGCTCAGTTTCACTACGCTTCCACTGAACAATCAGCCTGGCGGAGGATCACCAAGCGACACGTACCGTGTCACTTCCCGCCTGAGCTGTTCAGCACACATTTATGCTGTTTATCTACAGAAAGTCCCTCAAATATCTCTGATCTGGGAGTTTAGAGTTTACACAGCAAATCAAATCAGTATAATTCAGATTTTTTTGTATTGTATTTGATGGGGGGGTGGGGGCAGTGTAGTCCAACATGTGTCACACAGCAGCACCAGAAAGTTTCTAGGGCTCTGAGGCGATTGTTAAAAAGTGGAGAGGAGGGTTTGGGCTCAATGGGCTGACAGGCGGCTGAGTTTGTGCTCACTGGACTTAATCTAAAAGAAAAAAAGGCCCCAGTTATGATGAAAGGTCGACAGAGTATGTCTCAGCAAATTGGCTTTTCCTTTTGCCTTTTTTCATGCCGGCTGATGCTCTAGCTCCGCTGCAGCGGGAACCTAATGATCTACCAGCCTGGCAGCCCACACTCTCAGAACCACCCCACCTCCTCCCAGCTCCGTTTCTGGGGAAATCTTAGGTCTCCCAAGCATCTACTACGGTACAATCCAAAACAGAAATGTTTTCCCTTCAGGACAAACTGATCAGAAGAAGCATAACTTGGCCCTAAAAGGTCCGAACCCAAACACAGCTGGGAAAAGCTGTGTCTGATCAGATGAGAGGCAACCAAACTGTTAGCTTCAGCATTTCAGCACCATAATGACAGACAGCGACAGGTAATTACATAAAAGAGGGGGGGCCCAGACCATTGAGGGTTCCTGGAAACTCTGTGGGACGGAGGACAGTTGCCAACTTACCACTTAAGCCGACCCCTACGTTTTGCCTTCTTGCTTAAATTGCCGCCTTTGAGTTAATCTGCGCTCTAGTGTCATTATTTAGCGTCTAAAAGTGATGCTAATGCTAACAGAACACAAAACAACCTCGGTGTTTCCAAACATCTTCACCTGCATGCTGGGAAACCAGAGATGCAGAGGTGGGAGGGGGTGGAGGGGAGCACACTCTGTTGCAATCTCTCGTTTTGCACCCCCCCCCAAAACCCTCCTTTTATAAATTACCTCATCAGTGAGTGAAATTAACACTGATTCTTGCAGGCACTTTCTCAATTTCCAATGCTAATTAGCTTTTCTCTCTTTACTTTTAAATTCTGTAGCACCTGTTTAGGGGGAAGACATTTTAGGCAGTGCAGGCGCATTTAATCACAATTTTAATTAACCATCCCCGTAGATGTGAAAGAGAAGCAATTATAATGCAGATGAATGATGATTTTTCCACATTAAATTGTTTTGTTTCTTCGTTATGTTGATTGCATAAATACTGGCGCCGTTCAGTTTTTATCTACTGTAATTTTTTTCTAATTGTTTTGCACAAAAAAAGAGAGAGGGAGAAACGAGAGAAAGGGTTAGTTTTCTGAGGAAATTGTTTTATTTTGTAAAAAAAAAACAGCTAATCGCCAAAGAGGCAGGCGCAGGTTTTTGGCAAGGGAGGGATTTCTTTTTTACCTCCATATTGAGTTCGTCAGCTCGGAGGGATCTCCACCTCAGATATCTCGTTTGACCTCAAAACAAACTATTAAACCAAATCAAAGTCATCTAGTGTCTTCCCTCAGCCTCCATTTTAACTACTGAGCATATAGCTGCGAATGAAAGCACAGATGGGTGCTACCGGAATGGACTCATAATCTTTATGCGCTCGTGAAAATATCATTGCGTTCAATGGAAGCGCTTTCGAACTGCCTTTATTGCTCCTCGCTCGTTGAAACTTTGCTTTTACTTAAATGTCAGTCATGGCATCGACCAAGGTGGGATTCCCTTTAAACTCTTTGCTGCTAAAAGTCGGTGGTTTTTGCATTGAAATATTCGGTTGTAAGAAAGTGGTACTCTGTGCTGCAGAGAGCTTTGCTGCAAGGCACAAAAACAGCTCCCAGAATCCCCTTGTGTTCATGTCCCTCCGCCCTTCGCCACCCCCAGCAGCACTCAGTCCCTAATCCCACTGAGCACTGCTTTCAGTTTGCCCAGAGACCATGCAGGACAACTCCAATGGTCCACACTCAAACACACAAGCAACACACTCTCTATTCTCCCTGTTTTATATCAGCCGTCTGATCACATGGACTCTTACTTTTGCAGCTACAACTGCAACATCAGCTCATCATAACAACTCAAGCTGCATATTTGTCAACCTCAACCAGAGTTTGCATCCTAAAGGAAGAAGCTCTTCTTTTGAATATTAGCTGGAGGTAAACAGAGCATTAAATCTTGCAAGAAAAAAAAAAACAGTGGCAGGGGCCAATATGGGCACGGGACAATGCATTTGGCCCCGGCGTCTCCGAGCCTTTGTTCTCGGCTTAACTAAAACGCCGCCGTCACACCGTTTTTACCTCAGTGTCTCCCCCCCATCGAAAACCTGCCGTCAGTCCTTACAAAGCTGGGAAGGAGGAGAGACCGTAAAGGTGGGGAGGGAAGATTAAGACACAAAAGCAACGGGCAGGAGATGTAAAACTGACAAGAAATGAATAAAAATTTGTGCTTTTTAATAAGGGCATATACTGGCGGTGAGGAAGGGGTTTGTGGGGGTTCAAGCTTTATAACGTGGTAACAGCAGAAGTGGAGCAGCACTAAAAGTTTCATCACAGAGAGTGGCTGTGTGTGTCCCTCCGTGGCGTAGAGAGGAAGAAGACACAAACAGAACATCTGGACTGATGAGACTATGATGGCGGCTATGGTACCATCTTCTAAAGAAGATGTAGAACCTAACATTAATGCGTCAATATCATTGTATTTGACAACAAGGCACCAATTTTTACCCTGCAAGCAGCCACCGTTTTCTTTGGCATGTAGATAACATCTAAACTATCCCCTCGATCCACTTGGGAAAAAAACAAAACATACTCGGTTAATTAAGAAGGATTTATCACCACTTAACCTCAAAAAGTCAACCTTAGACGATCCTGGGCCTAGATGGAGCTCCTAATACCATGACTCAACTGCTTTGGTTCACCAGAGAATCGTGTTTCAAACCCATTTGTTCTACCTCATGGTTTATATTCATAGTAATTTCCTCTGGGGGTTCAAAAAGAAGCCTAACAATGCCACGTTTCTTTCGCGCAAGAGGCGGATCCAAAGAATAACACGCAGGGATATTTGCTGCGAACGTTATGTTAAGATCAGATTAACGTCAGTTGATAAAATCGAAGCGATCCCCATTGATGTTAATCAAATAAGTAGGAACAATGCATACTGAGATGATTCAGATTGAATGAGCCGCACTTAAACCCAAGAAAGCTGAGCTTAGACGTTAGGTAAGGTCATATATCTCCAATATGACTTATTCTTTCAAGCTCATTTACTTTTCAGGATGAAAAACTCAACAAAACCGCATATCTTAAATGAAAATGAATTAATAAATTTAACTTTATTGAACTCACAGTGGAGAAAATAAGTCTTGGCGTTTAACCCATCCCCTTGGGGAGCAGTGGGCTGCCATTGTGGGGGTGCCTGGAGAGAAATCAGGGGGGTTTTACTCAGAGACCCAGAGTGGCAGTCTGTGGGAGTGGAGCTCAAACTCAGAACCTCAGGATTCCAAGCTCTATGCCCTGACCTCTACACCCAAATATCTTTCATGAAAGAGGTGAATAGGCATTAAGGTAACTTTGCAGGACATAACGTCTAAAGAACCCCTTTATCTAGGAATAAATCTCTTACAGGAAGCTGCAGCTTCTCATGCCGTCATTTGCCTGCTGTGATTCACCCCCTCCTCCTCCCTCTCCCTCTCCCCTTTCAGGTTCTGGCCTGCCAATTCCCACTTGAAGCTTGACTGGGCCCTGATTTGATGCAAACTACCAGAAGGGAGGCACAGCGATGTCAAGTCGATTTTGCACCGCTGGGGGAAAGGTAACCTCTCCGTTGAGGAAGGAAGGGGACAAAGGTAACAACAAAAGGGGCAAAGAGAGGAAAAGAAGGAGGGAAATGCTTACTGCCTTACTGTCAGCGAGGGCACTAATTGCAGATGTGCCAGTCTGCCATCATAATAAAATCAGAGGCAAAGGCGGACATTAAGCACGACTGGCTCATTTGTGAGACTGCTGAAAAAGGTAGCACAAATGAATATTTCATTACCTTAATTACTAAGGAATACTCCTTTCCGCCAGTCGCCGAATGAGTGTTGCTGTAACTAATTATGAAACGTAATAACATTAGGGATACCGTGATTGCCAGTTTATAAGGCGGCACTCAGCTCGCCGCTGAGGTATAAGCCGTGTTGAGTAACATACAGCAGGAAGAAGTGGGGTTTGAATGTCAAGAAGTGGAGTCTTTAACAGGTATGAGAGTTTCAATGAATGCAAACACGCTATCCGCTCTACCTGAACGCCACGGGTTTGACGAATCCTTTAACCACGCAGCCTTGAAGGTACCTGCGCGGCTTCCTGCACATTTACGCCGCTTCATCATCCCCTTTTGATGTCAAATACTGTGTCGGTTATTCACCCCTGCAGCCCACGGGCACGTCCCCATGCCCGGCTGTAATGTATGACCGCTGATAAGGTCGTGAGAAGAAAAAGGCAGAGTACAAGGTCTGCTTTGATGGCCATGCTAATTCCAATACCCCTAAGTAGTAAGAATAACAAAGTGGTGGGGAATTTATCTCAGGAATGCTGGAGCAAGACAGCCCAGCGATAAGGAAGTAGCTTCCCCTGGGTGGGGGAGAAGTAATTAGACTGGGCTGACTTGTTAGATGACTGGCCTGGCTGCTGGGATGGGAGCAGGAAAAAAAAAACCCAAGAAGGACAAATAATAATAAACGTACTTTAGTGACTGCGGCATAAGCAAGGGGGGAGTTTTCCCAAAGAAAAAACTGATAGAAAGTCATAAAGCCATGACCTAACCGGAGACAAAGCTGCATGTCAGAGGCTGAGTCACAAGTTTGAACTCATGTCTGCTGTTTCCTGAAACCTTTTTAGGTCAGGAAATACCCTTGCATCTGACGATCCGGCACCAGAACAAGCGAAGGCCTCGTCACCGTCGGTTATCTCCGGCCTCACAAACCTCACTTCTATCACCTCGTCTTTCCTTTCAGAGCCTTTCAGAACCAAACCGAAACTACCACCCTGTCAGACTCCAACCTTGTGCGTGTCGGAAAGGCAGAGGACAGGGCTGTCGGTGTGATTATTCCCTCGCTACCTGAAGAGGTGTTTGTTTGACATTCCAGTCTGACAAGCGACGGGACATGAAGCGTTCAGGAGGAGGAGGAGGGTCCCCTCTCCAGTCAGAACCCATTAACGGTGGGTCGACTTTGGCTACACATGTCCAACGACTGCACAGCGGATGACATTTAAAGGGGAAGATGTCTCAGCTCTCCTTGACTCACTCTTGCCAAAAGGTTAAACAGTACATCGGAATAACAAGCAGTCCGCTGACCGCTCCCCTCGCTCAGCTGCAGCCTCCGGTTAGGAAGGTGCTTGATCAGCGGCGAGATGAAAGCATGGAAGTGAGTGAAATTTGTGCAACTGCAAAACGACCTAATTCTGGGCCTTAATCTCGCTTGGCAATCGGCTGCAATTAAATGGAGATAACGCATCTGAATTTACTTCTACGCAGGACGGGGAAGGCGGCGGCGGCGGTGGGAGGGTGGAACTGGAGCACCGGGGAAAGCCAGACAAGTCCTCGTTAAAGACGGGAAGAAAAAGGACACACTTAGGAGGTAAAAGAAGCAGGAAACCTCCTGAATAATGAACCGGAGTCAGAAAGTGAGCGCTGATCAAATAGCATGTTCTATTATGTGGAATTAAAGGTGGGAACGGTGGGCAAGTCGGCCCAGATTTCCGCATGTCACCGAGCCTTAATCTGCCGATCTGCTATTGATTCCTCCACACGGCCCTGACCTTGCCAGAAGAGCTCTTCTGACAATCCTGCGTACATCAAGGAGTGTGTGAATTTCCCTAAATGCGTGTGCATGTGTGTGATAGAGAGCGAGAGAGAGAGAGAGAGAGAGAGGGAAGGAGAAACCAACATCAGAGCGAGGAAAAACTGGAGGCTGCCTTCAACACTTGTTTGCACAAAGGTGTCATCTCCGAAAGCAGCTGCCGCGCAGAGACGAAGAAAAATGGAGAAATTATTTTAATGGCCAAACACCAGACACACACAGATAGAGACGATTGCACACGAAAAGCATTCACACAAACATGGACCAGCTGTGATCGTGTTTGTTCTTTTCATTTAATCTACATTTAAGCTTTTGTTACTCCATAATCCAGCTTGTTAAAAAGCTGGACCTGACAGGTTGGGATGGATGTTAAAGAATCAGAGAAGAGGAAGATAAATCCGAGCAGTTATCCAAATGAAACACGACTAAATCGTGGAGAAAACGAAGCAAATACAACCCTTTCATTTTTTTAGCGGAACAGCTGCTATCCGAGCGAGCGTGTAGCATTGTTGGGTACAAGAAGGTGTTTGTAAAGTTGTTTTTTCCTTTGTTCCATACACTTTTTTTCCCCCACCATCATCAACATTTAATTATGAAATCTGAACGTTAGTTTACACCTGCTCAGCAACCTGTCGCCTGTCGCGCCCAAACTCGAAAAAAGTCGAGGAAAATAAAAGAAAAAGAAAATCACAGGCGAGACGCGGCGGAATAAGTGCAAACAGCAGGACGAGACCAAATAAAGACTTTGCATTTTTACTGGAGAAGGACTCAAATGAGGCATGATTTTTTTTCTTTTTTTCATATCTTAAAAGATGCATCCTCCTCCTACGCAATGCATAAAACATGCTGGCTTAGGGGTAAGGAGTGGAAATGAACAAAAAAAGTCCGAATGGATGCATGCAGTTATTTGCCAGACCAGTGAAGTTTCAATTTCTCTGTTTGCTTGCCTTTTGTTTTCTTTTTGCCTGTCAAAATCAGAAAAAAAGCAAGAAGGCATAAAGAAGGCCTTTTTTCCCCACTCATCCCTGCTGTTTTTTCTGTTTTTTTAAGCGCATAATTTGAAGGCTACTCCACGTACAAGTTGGCCAACAGCTCCAACGTTGCAGCATGCATCAACGAGCCATGCAGGGAAGAGGCTGATTCATGCCTGCGCGTTAGTCAGGCGGCGGATCCTCCCGTGTTTGCATGTACGTGCAGTCGGCCAAATAAAGTGGCTCCTCTTTTTACTCGAACCGTTGGCTCCCTTCAAAATAAATAAAATCTAACGCCCCCGCAGCCCTCCCCACTCCTTCCACAACCAAAGCAGGGGTTAATATCACGGCTGCCTGGTAAGGCATTATCCAGAACCCTTCGGAACAAAAGGCCCCTTTTCCAAACAGACTCCTACTCCCCCCCCCCAGGAGTGTCCGAAGGTGTTTGCTGAAGTAAATCTGCCTAAATCCCAAGCAGCCAGGAGGGAGAAAGGGAGGGAAGGTGTACCAATAATCCCTGTTCTTAACCAGAAGTAAGAAGGAGGGGGAAAAAAGGAAAAGTTGTGGTTGAGAACCCGTATCACATGATGCCTGGGAATGTCTCAATACTCTTTTATTCAGATGTTCTGCAGACAAGACGAGGAAAAGGGCAAAATTAAGACACCTGCTCCTTATCTGCTCAATCCAGGATTTTCTTTTGATTCCCCTTTTTTTTTTTTTTTGGAGCGTCCATGAATAGTGTGGGCATGCCATCTCGTAACACTATCTGTCTATCAGGAGGGGCCGGGGGTCCCTGCTGCAGTAAGGAGGCTATAAAAGGCTTGTAACCAGGGGACAGGCAACAAACAACCACAAACACCCTGGTTATTCCTCTCCTGCACCCACCCACCACTCTCTGCCTCCATTTTTCTCTTCCTCTTCTTCTTCTCTCGTCCCCCCCCTCCTCCTCTTTTCATCTTGGGCCCTTTTTCTGATGCTGAATGCAAATGTGTAGCCCTGCTGCTGGCGGCGAGAGGGGCTGAATTGTGATTAAGGAGAAGAAGAAGAAGAAGGAGTAGAAGGAGAAGAAGAAGAGGAGGCTTTTTCTTTTTTTTTCTCCATTGTTCTCCCCCCGGGGGGATGTTTACCAGGAGAGACACGGCGGATCAGATATGAAAGGCATTCAGGTCAGCATTGATGTGAGCGAAAGTGAAATCGTACCTAAGGCATTCCAAAGAGAGCCGCGGTGTCAGGGGGTCCGGGGGGCCGGCGGTGCCTCCTGCGAGTGTGTGTTCTGAGGGCCGGCAGGCACAGAAATATCTCCACACAAGCAGGAGGAAGAGCCAACAATCAGAGTGCACTGATGATAATAAAAAAAATGTGCTGAGAATTGAGTGATTCTTGAGAGAAAGGAGGAATTAATGGAAGTTTCACTCATTAGTTTCTGTCATTCGGAGGAACAAGCAATGCCCCTTTTAGCTTTTATCTCCCTTATCAAAGCCAGTCCTGTGTGTCAAAAGTCTACTGCATCCATTCCACATTTCAGTCCTGCAGGAAAAGCATGCATATAGTGACACAGAACAGCGAAAGGAAAAGGATACAGCAAAATTAACTGCTTTAAAAAGCCCTATTATCAAAATAGTATTTCAGATTGTACGGGATGCTATTATAGCATCTAAGTCATCCAGGTGAATCCAGCTGACATCATGGTAGCAAAGCCCAATTAAGGAAGTGAGCAGTGGTGTAATCTGTTTGGACCATCTCATTTAGGGGATTTAATTATCAGGAAATAAAGTCAGGAACTGTCCTATTTGCTCTATTTTCCAGGCTCATCAGGAGCCCCAAAAGAAAAAAGGCCTCGCTTGAGTCCGACTTTTCCAGCACAAGTTTTTCTATCTGGTTTTTAAAGTAAGTAATCCCAGACTTCCTTCCAGAGGAATGCCCGCTCCTCCTCAGCTTCCTGCTGCTTGCGAGGAGCGTGGGGCGCAGCCCCGTGTGGGAATGGCAGCCCTGAATGCCGGCCTGGACAACCCCCCGCCACTATTGACGGTATAAACATGTAAATGAAACACATTACCGCTGACAATCAATTGTCCGCGAGCGCCCTGCGAAAAAGCAGCCCTCCTCCACCTCCTCCCATTTTTTCCCCCTCTTTTTTCTCCCCCCTACATCAGCATTGCTCGGTCATGGTGGCAGGAATAAAGAAAAATAAATAGGAAAAGCTGGTATGATAGGGGAAAAAAGCGGCTCACCTAAACACACACCTTTAAAAAGAGGATTAGGATAATTCGGACGTGAATTTGTAACTAAAACATTCTGATTTGCGATTTCTTTGGACCCCAGCAGACTTCGGGTTATGTAATGCGTGTGCTCCCAACGCCACAAGATGGAAGAAATACAGCAAACCCATTCGATGCAGCAGATATTCCGTCTTTTCTCTTCTTTAAATGTTGTCGTCTGATGCTCGTGCTGCTTGAGCGAGATGAAAATAATCCCAGGTGTGTGTGTTTCCGCTGGCCGCTCACAGCTGGATGTGACAGGCAACACCTGGCGGGGGCCAAACTCTCAAACAACTTCACGCTGCTCGGCTCAAGTTTCGCACCAGGAAAAAAAGGGCGAAGAGGCTCTTCTTCTCCTTTTTCTGCAGCATGACATATTTTTTTTTTTGCGACTAGAGAAATGCCACGCATGGAGGTCTGGATAAATCATGAAGCGCTTAATTTCTGCAAACTGGAACAAATTCAGACAAATATTCTGGGAATTTTTTGCAAGTGGGGGGGGGATTAAATTTGGATGTTTTATTGGACTGAGAGGAATATTCTCTACATAAATTGGTATTAGGTCAAATTAGATGATTAGATTAGGGGATTTCTATCCGTCAGCTAAGACTTGGAGCTCGGCGTCCCTCCACAGACAGGCAGGAAGAGGGGACAGAGAAGGGGAAGAGAGAGTGTGTTTAAGAAAAGAGTGGCCAAGCTTCAGTAAGCCTCTACTTTCCCAAAACAGCAGAAAAAAAAGATTTTTTTAATTTAAAGAGAAGGTTGGATTAAAAAAATCCACAAATAATAACTAAAAAAGTTTTTTTTTTCTAAAAGCAAAAAAAAAAAACATGTGACCAAGTCCTTAAAAGTCTCTTATTATTCCTATTTTCCTTTTTTAAATCCAAATAAACAGATAAATTGATATTTATAAATAGAATAAATCTGCTGTGCTTCTACTGAGAGAGGAGCTAAAGGCTTGTCTGCTATTGATTGTGTGAAATCAATAAAGGAAACCTGATCTAGATGAATAAGCAGTGCGGGCAGAGATTGAATTAAATAAAATAATAATAGTAATAATAAAGTGTGGGGTGATTGGGAATATCAGCGTTTATCCTGGAAATTCCTCTGCAGAAAAAAAAAGCTGGAATGTTTTCAATAAAATTAGAATAAAAAAATAATAATGCAACGTTTGAGGGAATTATTTCAACTATAAAATCATTAAAAGATGCCAAGCGGGGGAAAAGTCAGTCAATTGCACTTTTTTTTTTTTTTTTATCTTTTTCCTCCGGATGGAGACGGAGGAGTGGAAGCCCACTAAGATGCTCCTCACAGCGGATCCAGACCAGCCTTCCCAGGCGGGACAACCATCTGACCCCCAGCAGCCTCGGATTACTCTCTCCCCTCATCAATGCGTAAAAAGGCTCCAGCAGCCGGCAGCGGGCTCTCGCGCGTCCACGGATCCGCCGCGGACGCCTCCAACCCCGGCCACAACATCCACACATCCCCACTCTCCCACAGACACGCGCTCCCCGTGGGTTCCTTACCGTTTTTCCGCCTCGGATTGGCTTGTTTTCGCCTCTTACACCTGGGGCCATCCGCCATGATCTCCTGCCTCATGGATAGGTGTGTGTGTGTGTGTGTGGGTGTGGGTGGGTGGGTGCGTGTGTGTGGAAAGTGGTGGAGGAGGTAGGGGGGGATCAGATGGCAGCTCGCATGGACTCGATCCCCTGATTTTCAGCTTGATATCTGCAGGGAAACAGAAACACTGCGCGTCACAGAGGAGAACTGCCATTATTTGGATAAAAATCACCAAAATAGACTCTTCATTTCTGTTTAACTTTACTTTAAGTCGTGCCAAGAATGATTCTTAAAAGAAAAAAATAAAGAAAACAAATTTTTCTCCATGCATATATATATTTTATTTTAAAAAAGTAATAGAAACCTGGTGGATTATATATTTTTACCCTAATTAACTCATATTTGTGAACCTCTGATAGGGTACAAATGTTTAAACAAGCAAAAACAAATTAATAGATAAATAAAAAAAGGCATTTTTAAGGTTTAAACCCTATTTTTTTGCCGTGCATGCCTTCAGCTGCGCACCGCGCTCACAACCAACGGGGAAAACAGCAGAAATGGGACCAAACTCTGAGAAAAAAAACGCTGCTTTGTTTAAAGCAAACAAAAAAACATTATCCGAACACATTAAAAGCTTAAAAAACTAATTTCAAACCTGATCTAAACTTTCTTTTAACGCTTTTTTTTTAGATTTCGCGTTGAGCGGCTGCAGAGATTTCTGCGCTTTTCCAATCAAAGCCAAAATAAAGGAATAAATTCTCAATTGGAGGGTTTATTTTTCTTCTTTCGCCTCGGATCGCTTGGATGTAATAAAATGTAAAAAAAATCAAAGATGATTTTGGTTCCATTGTGGCTGCGGATTGAAAGCGGGGGTCCGTGTCCGGAGAGGAGGCTGCCTTCCCCGGACAGTCAGACCCAAGCCGGGACGCCTCCACCTTTGTCCTCCTTCTTCTCCTCCTCTCTTTGCGGGGATGATTTAAAAAAAAGGTACAGAAAGGAGCGCACCTTTTCTCCCTCCCGTCCTTTCCTCTATCCTTACTTCCACCTGTGCAGGTAAGTCGAAGTTCCAAGTTTTACGCAGACGCGCGCAAAAAAAGTTTAAATCCATGAAAATCTCCTGGAAGAAAAAAAAAAGCTGAAATAATGATAAAAATAGGAATCAGAAATGCCTACCTGCTTGTTTCTTTTTTTTTTCATTAAACGATGGCGTAAAAGAAGCGTCTCTTGGATGGGGATGATGGCGAGCGGATCCTTTTCCTCCGGTGATAATAATAAAGCCTTAGAAATAAAAGCCTCAGAAATAGTTGGGAGGAGGGAGGGACCGCTATTCCTGCTAGGGCAGGTTTACAACTGATGTCTTACACCCACTCCAGGAAACAAACCTGGGTAGGGACTGACGTGTTACGCCTCTTCTAATGACATTTTTTTTCTCTCTCCTCTCCGTCCACCTCCTTTTCTCTGCCGTGCGGAACACAGAGGAGGAAGAAGGAGAAGCCCCCTGAAACGCGCCACCTATCTTCACGGGAGGGGATAATTGAGGAGAGTCAAACGTGAGCATCTTCTCGGTTGAAGTTGTTTTTTTTTCTCTTCTCTCTCTCCCAGCTTTCCTCTCCCTTCTCTCTGCTCTCCTCTTTTTTTATTGTCGGGCTTCCATGCGGCGCAAAAGCAAATATGCGGCAGTTTTCTCTTTATTCTGCGGCGCAGAATCAGAGGAGAAGCGACTGGAATCATGTAAGGGTCACTTTTTAATCTGTTTATTAACTTTACCTTTAATCTAAATATCCAAATTATGCATTTTAATTTAATTTAAGAAAAAAAAGCAATTTAAATACATAATTTTTCCACATATATTCAATAAAAATATGCATTTATCTAAAATAAGTTGGCGCACCTGATTTTTTCTGCGCTCTGCTCCAACGTGAGACGCACCTGCGCGCTGCAGCCAGGTGCAACCAGGTGTGCTTCCACACAATTAAACGCGTGCAAAAATTATTTTGCAACCTGCGCAAACATTTGTTTTTATTTATTTCTGCGCAGTTAATATGGAAGGATTTCAGGAAACGGTGCAAAACTCTGTGAAACGTGGAGGTCGACCGTCGCAGCCTGGTCTGACAGGAATAAAACGCACCCAGAAGAGCCGGAGCCCAGTGAGGAGGCTCCACCTTTGCTGCGTCCTGATTGGTTATGTAAATAAAGCATTATTGTGCGTCCTGTCCTCCTGCAGCTCGCCACTGTATGGCTAATTAAATCATCAATCAAACGGAGGACGAGCAGATCCACGGTTACAAGCCTGAAAAGTAAAAAAGAAACAAGCAGAGGTAAAGATAATGCGAGACTAAACTAATAAATCTGTAAATTATTAACTTTTTTTTTTCCTTTTATGTTATAAAACGGGAGGAAGAGGAGGTGTGGCACCAAACAGTGGAGTCAGGGGGGGGATTATTGCAATGATTTGTAACTATTTTTTAAAAATCAAGGAAAAAATCACGAGCTGTAATTAATTAAAATGTTTATTTTTGATATATTTTAATTATTTTCATATATTTAAACAGTTTAAAATAGGGACTGGGGTGAATTTGCTGACCCCTGCCCACCCCCAGGAGATTTCTGTGGAGTTATTAGAGGTAAAGAAAGGCTGTGACGTCACTAATGAAAACTGTTTTCATTTTTTTAATAATTGTTCAAATTAAAAACAAACTAAGATGATTCAAAATCTATTTAAATATGCTTTTTTTTTGTCTTTCAGTTGCATCACTTTTAAGGGGGGGGCATATATTTTATAGCAATGAACTTAAGCTGAATCGTCTATTTATTATATAATAATTAGGTACATTTCCTTGTTTTTTTGTCTTATACAGTTTAATTTGGGGAACATCTTAAACCCCCACCTTACAAATTTTCAGCCCCCCCCCCCCTGGAAATGCAGAAGCCTAATATTAAAGGATTAATTCACCTTTAAATATCCATTTTCTTTTTTCGCCTCCGACTAAAGAAGAAGACTCAGTAGGATCTGCCTCCTGAATGTTTTCTGGGTAAGTTTGGATTTTATTTCAAATGTTACCTTTAATTTTCTCATTAAGCTTTTTTTTATCTTCTCATCTGAAACAAAGACGGAGAGGAGGAGAGTCTGCACCGCTCGTGGATCCGATCCTGGCTGAATTATTGTCATGCGTAGTTTACTGCCAGTGTGCGAGCATGTAAACTAAGCAAACACACACACACAGGGTGAGCCTGCAGTGGCCTCGTCTATGGGGCCACATATTCACCGTGAAAACGGATTACAGCCGCTGTCTGACCTATAGGGGGACCTTGTGTTTAATGAATATATGGCTTTAAATAAGGAGAGGACTTTGTTGACTTTTGTTGCTGATGTTTCTCATAAAACAGGCAGATTTTCCTTTTTTTTCTGCAAAAAAATACATTTTTTGTCATTATTTCTAAATAAAAAATTAAACTCTTAAGTCTTTTTACATATTATTATACATATTTAGCATTTCTACTCATGTTTTGCTCCATGTCTTTGTGCCTGTTTTATTTTCCTGCAGCGTTGGGTCTTAGAGGCGGCGCTGCAGAGGAGCTGCAGCGATGTTTCGCTGTCTTTTCCGTGGAATTACAGCTTCTGTTTGGGAGCTCGGGTTACACCCTGGCTGCTGCGCTGTCAGCTGCTGCTCCATGAGGGAACGACTCGGCAGGAGAAATTCAGCACAGCCCCAAGAGTTAAATCATTACAGGGAGGTCAGAGGTCAGGGAGGGGGGGGATATTAGGACCTGCTTCAGACAATCTGGATTTGTCAAATTTAACACATTTCCAGCATCAGTTTACCGATAGAAGAGCCATGAGTTGCAGGAGGCAGAAAGATGCCGATGCATCCGACGCCTCGGGACCTGAGCACAGTTGTATGTACATGTTGTGCATTCAGCAGCTCGGCCGCTAGGCGTCCCTGATTATTGGCCTAATTTAGATCTGCGAGAGTCACGTGACGAAAGAGAGCATCCACGGATGAATCCCTGCATCCTCTCAGGAAACAGGCTGGCAGTTTCCCCCAAACCTGTTGCAAAGAAAGAAGGGAGATTTCTGCATAAAACTCGACTCATTATAAACAAAATAAAGCAAAATGCTGCAGAGATGTGAAATAAAATTTACAAATCTTCTGCATGGATTGATGCAGAGCAGCATCATCTTCAGATACGTGGAGCTTTTTCACAGAACTCCCTATTAGGATGTCAGGGAGCTGGAGCAGAGCTGATGTATTCAGCATCAAGCTGCCAAAACCATTTAAATACATCCCTGCCAAAGGTTTATCCTCCAACTAGTAGCACAAATAAATCGGATCCGTTTCCAAGCTAAACAATGATTCAGCTTCTCCTCCCTCAGAGTCCTGATGGGCGGAGCTTAAGGACAATTAGTTTGTTTTTGTTTGATTAAAACATCTGGGAAAAAAGGCCTTAAAGCTTCTACCTGCAGTAGCTGAGCACTGAGCCACACAGGGCGGATTGGTCAAAAAATAAGCAGCAGGAACATTAAAACATTTAGTAAGTGTTTCATAATTAGAGCAGCTAAAAAAAACTAATAAACTGCAGGTAATTTACAGGAAATTCCTTTAATTTTACAACATAATGCTGGAAACGTCGTTGTTATACTTTTAAATTATCATTGCAATCAAATCACAGAACTTTCTATATTTCTCTAGATTGAAAACAAAACTGAAGTCACTCTAAATACACCAATAACAGAACTATTTAAACTATTATATTAAAGCTGAATTAAATAATCAAAATACATTTTAATTCTTCAATTTAGAGAGATTCTGTCCAGGATGTTAATGTGTAGCAAAAAGGTAAACATATTAAAACTTTACAGTAAGTGGAATCAGATCTGATCTACTTAATTTTTATCTTCATCATAGAAAATAGATACATAGAATAAATATACAGAAGGAGGAAATCACTTTTTCTTTTACTCTTGATATGATTAAAACATTAATCCTGACATTACAGTGAAATTAACACATTCATTTACAGGATTTACCTGAATTTGGTTTTATTAACATCAGAACAGATTTCATTCATAATAACGTTACAGGAAACATCAACACTACTATCAACAGTTCTACAATGTGTTCAGAATTATTAGCAAATGAGTATTTCGACCACATCATCCTTTTCGTACATGTTGTAATATGAAACTTTGATTGAGAACACAATTGTGGCTCAATAATTAAAATAATCCTCAAAAATACAGCTTGCCTAATAATTCTGCACACAGTGTATAAGAAGTACAACATTGTACTTCAGAATCCCGTCCAAAAAATACTTGACTGATCAGGAAAATAACTCCCTTATGTAAGGTTACAGTGTAAGATTACAAGAAGTACTCTAAGTAAGTAATTTTTTCTTAAAGTAAGTGTATTTTTCCTCCAAATGAGGAGGAAAGTGAGACACTTTGCCAATGGAACAAGACAATTTACATTTAAAATAAGAAAAAAAACAATTGCATTGTCTTATTTCAAGTTCATATTATCTAATTATCTTATTTCAAATGTAACGATACTAATTTCACTGGCAAATAATCGTATTTACCTTCTCAAATTAAGGGTAAATACACTTAATTTAAGAATTTTTTTACTTATTTCTAGATCGTTTTTGCACTGTAGTCTCAGTAGAAATGAAAGGTAACACTAACATATAATAAAATATATATTTCAGCAAAGTATAAAGGTAAATGTATGAGGATAAAAGTACCCTTTTTTCCAAATACTCGCCTCATTATCACTCACACTGGAAAAAATCTAAATCTAGATGAGTCATTATTTCTTAAAATAAGAGCATTTGTTCTTGAATTAAGAAGCTAAAAGAGAATTTTGCCAATGGAACAAGACAATGTAGATTTAAAATAAGAAAACACAATTACATTGTCTTATTTCAAGTGCATATTATCTAATTATCTTATTTTAAGAGTAAAAATACTCAATCCATTGGCAAACTATCTCATTTACCTACTCAAATTAAGGGTAAATACACTTAATTTAAGAAATTTTAACTTATTTCTAGATCGTTTTTCCAGTGCAGGTTAAGTTCAGCAACAATAAAAGCTGAAAAAGCTTAAAAATAACCTGTTGACATTTAAATTCACCCTAAATGCACTGCAAAAACGACCTCAAAATGAGTAAAAATGTCTTAAATTAGGAGTATTTACCCTTAATTTGAGCAGGTAAATAAGATGATTTGAGTATTTTTACTCTTAAAATAAGATATATAGATATTATGCACTTAAAAAAAGAGAATGCAATTGTTTTTTTTCTTATTTTAAGTGTAAATTGTCTTGTTCCATTTGCAAAGTGTCTCACTTAAATACTTAATTCAAGAAAAATGCACTTGTTTTAAGAAAAAATGACTTATTTAGATGTAATTTTTTTGCAGTGTAATAACAAATAAACTAACAGTGAATTGTTTTATTACTTTACAATGAAGCAAGTAGTGAAGAATTGTGAAATCACTAAATTTAAAACTTATTCCTACAATCTTAGCTCGACTTTTACCATCTTTACATTTTGACCAACTTCTACAATAAGGGTTGGTTATATATTTTCAGGACCGTACATAAATATTTAACCTACATAACGTCTTTGTTTCTAAAAGGAAGCGTTGCTAGGCCCCTTATTTCTGTACATAAACAAAACTTTAGTTGATTTTTTTGGGTCTAATCTCTGATTTGAGGCCAAAATTAAACACTTATAACATGCGAACTAACAGCTTCTTTCACCCGCCTCTAAGAATATTAATTCTGCAAAAACAAAATGCGATAGAGGAAGTCGACGTATTTATCTTCTGCAGTCAAGCTGCATATTTTATATAACGTCTAATGGTTTTCTGCTTTTTATATATTCCAACATAAGCAGTTCTTATTGAAAGACAATTAAATAACAGGCTTGATATTTCACTTTTCTTTAGTTTAATGGTGAGTAAAACAAAAGTGGATTTCTCTGTTAAACCTGAAACTGATTCAGAAAATGTTCCTTTTTTTCTACTTATACATAACCTAAAGGCTGGAGTGTTCATTGTGAAGTTTTATCAAAACATTTTTCCATTTTAGGTTTTTAATAATGTTTGCAAACCATTTAAAACGCCCAATTATAACAAACAAAAAAATGCATTAACTCAAAATATGAACACTGGAAAAAATCTAAATCTAGACAAGTTGTTTTTTCTTAAAATAAGTGCATTTTTCCTTGAATTGAGAAGGTAAAAGAGACATTTTGCCAGTGGAACAAGACAATTTGCATTTAAAATAAGAAAACACAATTGCATTGCTTTATTTCAAGTGCATTTTATCTAAATATCTTATATTAAGAGTAAAACACTAAATCCATTGGCAAACTATGTAATTTACCTACTCAAATTAAGGGTAAATACACTTAATTTAAGACATTTTTACTTATTTCTAGATCGTTTTTGAAGTGAAACATAAGTGGTGAGAGGGAGCTGTACACTGCAAAAAATGGAAATCTAAATAAGTAATTTTTGCTCAAATTAAGTGCATTTTTTCATGAATTCAGGAGGTAAGTGAGACACTTTGCCAATGGAACAAGACAATTTACACTTAAAATAAGAAAAAAAAAACAATTGCTTTGTCTTATTTCAAGTGTATATTATCTAATGATCTTACTGTACGAGTAAAAATACTCATTCCATTGGCAAACTATCTCATTTACCTGCTCGAATTAAGGGTAAATACACTTAATTTAAGAAATTTTTACTTATTTCTAGATGTTTTTTGCAGTGTACCAACTAATTAATTTAATATAAGGAAGATTAAACTGAAATATGGTTCGATTCCAGTCACCTGCTGAGCAATCTCTGCATTTTGGCCCTCAGTGTTCAAACTTTATCATTTGGTTGTTGGAATGTGAAAAGAAAAGTTATAAGGACTGAAAGTTTGAACAAAATGCCATCAGTTGACAGAGTAAATACCAATTATCATGACTTCATGTGATGCAGAAACCAAACGAGGCTGATCTGACCACAACGTCTGGTGCAGATAAAAAGGCAGGGAGGGACAGTTTGAAAATGTACTCCTACAATTCAAAGCAGCTGTCAAGCGGCTGCAGCTCAGCCTCTCGAGTGTTAAACCCTCAGCAAATAGTTTGCTTCAGCCCTGAAAGCAAGTTTCCCCCCCTCTTTTTTTAATTAAAGTAACGCTTGTTGTTCAGACAGAAGTATCTTAGATCGCATCTCCTCCACGCTCTTGTTTGCAGCTCCTCCAGCTCTGCGACATCAAACTCCATATCTCTCGACGGGGCTTGGCTCTGTGATGGCCACGCCACAAAAACACCAGAGAATGACGGACAATTAAAGACCGAGAGGCGAAGGCTGGAAACATAAAAAAAAAAAGAAATGCATAATGAATCTGGTTTACATTCGCCACAAGCAAAGAGAGAGGGAGTGGAAAGAACCGCTCTTCTCTGAGCATTTTTGATCTTGCCTGGTCGGAAAGAAAGCTCGCCAGGAGAAGAAGAAGAACGCTGCAAAGCAGAGAGCTGCAGAACAAATGATCACTGCACAAAAAAAAGTATTGATTTTCATGTTGTTCTTGTTAGCTGAAAACTGAGCTGAGGCTTCTACAAATGACCACTTATCCAACCCAGACCCTTGTAAAACAGACAAACATATGATGCGTTTTTTTCTTTCCTGTAAAAAGAAGTCAGACGGTTTCAAAAAGCATCGGTGGGAAACAACTGAACAAAAAGTTAAACTTTACTTTCATCGTCAGTCGACACGTTTACTTTATTCTCTGATATTTTTGTAGTTTCTCTGTCATCATTATCAGTGTCTCTAACAGCAGGATAAATCAATATTTAGAAAGTAATGAACAAATTCAAATTGATAGTTACTTTTATCACAAAGCATTAGTATTTAAATTAGGAGGACTAGAATCTGATTTGTAAAATAAAAATAAAGGATGCTCTGCTAGCTTAATGTCTTCTTAAGACTTAAAAAGTTAACCTAAACACTTAAAACTATAACATATTAAAAGCGTGCCTGTGTTATATTAAATTGGGATGCACATTATAATCGGCCCCCTATCGGTATCGGCCTTAAAACTGAATATCGGACATCGGCCACCCCACCGATATTTAACCCGGTATTTGATCAGCTTCTGAGTTTCTGAAGTCTAAAAATAAAAAAATACTACTTCTTCCTCAAAAACTTCTTTTTTACAGACTTAAAAACTTCTAAAGACGAGGGAAAAAATATTGATACATTAAAATATCCCAATATCTTCATAGGCTGATATATTGCCATTTAAAAACACCATATCAATCTCTCTTACTAATGAAATATTGCTATATGTCATCGTTATGCTACGAAATCCCCCGAAAATTCGCGAAATTTTGCCATATTTTTATATGTTGATATATTGACGCGGTATCGATCTATTTTACTAACAAAATCTCACAAGAATTTGCAAAATATCACGAGAGTTTGTAACACAACGATGAAATTTCACGAGATTTTGAAAGTAAAATAGATCGATACCGCATTTTTAAAAATCTATTTGATATCAGCATATGAAAATATATTTGAGTATATTATTTTTCAAAGTGTCAGAAATGGATAACAAAACTGCTATTTTCAATGACTACTTATTTTTGTCCAGCTTTAACATCGGTATCGATATCGGTTATCGGCTACATGAGTTTTAAAATATCGGCATATCGGATATCGGCCAAAATCCCAATATCGTGCATCCCTAATATTAAAACATTTAAATAATCATTAGATTGCCTTTAACAGATCAGCACGACTTTAACGTCAGTAGAATTATATCACAGATCCTTGGTTTGCGTTGGCTTGCTATCGCCACTTCCTATAGTATATTTGCTCCAATGGATTGGAAATGCATCTAATTCTCGTTTTCTTTTCTTTTTTTTTTTTACTTTGTTAACATTTGATTAAAATAAAAAAAAATTGGGATGGAAACACGACTAGTCTCAACTTGGTTTAGTAAATCCTGCCTTACCTTAGTTTACCTTACCATGTCTCAGTTTCCTTAGAAAGCATCATTTAACCTAGCTTTATTTTATTCTACCATGTCCTGGCTTAGTTTACCTAATCTTACGCCCCGTCCACACAAAGTCAAACCCTGGCCTAAACGCACAAATTTTTCACCAAACCAGCCTCTCATCCATACGAAGCCGGCGTTTCGGGGGTCTGTAAACGATCTTTTTTTTATTAAGCCTTCAGAGTGGGAAGATTTTGAAACGCCGTTTTCGCGTTTCCATCTTTAAGCTCTAACCGCATTTTTTTTTTTTACACGCATGCGTCATAGCGTCGCCTCTAAACACGCATGCGCGACACAGTATCACAACAACAATGGCGCCGTACTGTGTTGAATTGTTGCTGCTCATGCTACTCACCCTGCTGTCGGGCTTACAACAGAATCTTCTTCTTCTGGAATATCGCCAGGAAGAACAGAGCAATATAGACAACATAGTTCAGCACCTGAATTTGACTGAACCAGGAAAATGGACCCGCAGGGCCATTTTCCGGTTTTCCGGTTTGGTTGTTGTATAAATATTACTGCGCATGCCCAATTTTTGCTTTGGCACCACAGCGCCACTTACAGGCCTGGCAAACATTTTGCAGCGTTTTCATGCATTCGTGTGGTCGATCACATTTATTTTACGTCTCAGTCTTTACGACAAACGTTCTGGAAAATATTAGCGTTTCGTGTTCGTTTTGACTTCGTGTGGACGGGGCCGTAGTTGAGCCAAACTTAGATTATTGTCCTCACAGATTCTAAATTAGTTCATCTTATTTTCGTCAGGTGGATGTTGTTGTGGTCCTAAATGCAGAATAGAGGAGGCAGAGATAGAGATTTGGCAGTTTTAATGTTGAAGGTACAAAAACATAAATCCAGATGTTACTGGCTGGTAACTCAGAAACCAAAAACTAGAGAAGTTTGCCAGAAAATAGAACAAGAAATGAAGAGAAGTGTTCTGGGCATTTTCTGCTGGTGGAGACCCTAGGAAGTTTCCTGTATCCAGCGGAAGTACTTAAACTTCCTTCTTGCCAGAGAATGCCTGGATCTGATGTTAGGTAGGCTAAAGCCAGGCGACTTTCCAGTTGTGCGAGAAGTTTTCGATCGGCTGACTTTCAGCCTGATTGTGTGTCTTGTATTGTACAGAGGGTAACGAGAGGCAATCAGCCTCTGATGACCATCTCCCTATCAGGCATCAAGAACATGTTTGAAATTGAGTCGGCCGTCGTGGGCAAATCACTCAGATGGCATCCGGAAACAACTCTTCTTTTTCTGCCTCTCAGATGAAAACACAGAAGCATGGCGGGGGAATGAAATGGAGATCTTTCGGTAAAATTGACATACCGTAGTAGCCATGTTTGCTCAGCCGCGTCTTTGTCCAAATACGTCGCCGCCATTTCTTCTTAGGGCTTTTAGCACACAAAATTGTACAAATTGCCAAGGCAACGCTTTTCACTCTAGTGAGCTTCATATTCCTCTTCCACTCATTTGGCTTCCGGATAGAAGAGTCCGAGTAGCGCCATCTCACTGCGGAGCCGAGTCCGACGTGGGTTTTAGACGTACAGTGTGAGCTGTTAGATCGCATCAGAGCGTTGTGCGACAATGTAGGACGAAAACCCTTTGGTTTCGTCCTACATTGTGAGCTGTAGCCGCGTGCAGCAAATGAAAAAAAATTGCACGGCGTATGCCCGGCTTAATGATAACAGTTAGAGTTTACGAAAGGTTAAATCTAGTCAAATTTGGTGTGTTTTTGTGTTAATTATGCAAGGTTTGCCCTGATTTTAAATGTCTTCTTGGCAGTTATAATACAAAACTATTTCTAAGGGGTAAAAGTTTAGACCAGAGAAAAGCAATGGAGGTTGCAGGGAGTTCAGTGATTTAAAGGTAATATACTGCTAGAAGAGTCTCACAAGAGTCCGGCTAAGATATAACACCATCTGCCTCAATTGAAGCCAAATCAAAGTAAGTGGCCAGTTCTTCAACTAAACAATCGCAGGAAAGATCCAATCATCTTGGAACCAGACACAAAGAGGCATTTCACATACAGAATATATAATGCGTACTGTCTACTTGTCTGCCGTCTGATGCCGTCACAGTCTCGCTTTAAGTGCCACCAAAACAAATCCAGTACATTTACTGTACTTCACAAATAAAATGGTTCTGATTGGGATGCTGATAGATCCCTCAAGAAAACTTTTTACTCCAAGATAAAAAAAAAAGGCGCCTTATCTCTCCCTGAAATGAATAATTGACGGCGTCTCCGATGAATAATTAATCAAACATTTGAATAATTGTTGTAGCTCTAATCTCGACAGACATTTGCATATCTGCGTGCTCTTAATATCTGCCTGTGTATATGAGGTTACATCCTCCCAGGACACAAAGATAAAATCAAAAGATGGAGCATTCATCTGCATGAAACCTGAACCACTCAGTCAGAGCTGTCCACATGAACCCTGCTTCAGCTTGAATATTACACCGCTAAGAGAGGGGAAAAAAACTGTTTACCAAACATGTATTGATTAGGTCCGAAAAACAAGATTTGCAATCATACTGCAAAACCTGGAAACCAACCCTTCAAAGAAACAGATGAACTTACAGGAGGATAAATCTTTCCACTGTTGCTGTTCATGATAACTTTGTTCTACTTCTGTTCTGTTAGCAGCCCTTGTTTGAGGTAAAATATATAAAAGCTAAATTTATATTCCTGAGAGGAAAAAGTCATTGGTGAGACACCAATACTTTTAAAGCGGAAACCTCTTCATGTTTTGTAGACTTATGGATTAGATTTAGATCCAGTCGAACCAGCAGGATTGTACTAATAGGCCTTTCTCTTAATAATCGATTCTGTTTATATCATAAAGACGACGCCAGAAAAAAAAAAAAAGTCTGGAACCATTTCTTATGTTGTTATGTGTTTCATCAAAGCAGCCAGATATTCTTGATGTCTTCACAAGTGGGCTTGATCAATAGTTCTACATGGTTTTTGAAGGTTCTTCCATGTTTTATCTAGCAGTCTTTTCTGTATTGTTTTAACCAGTAGATGTTGTACGGCTCAGGAATAGACGAGTCAACTGCAAGATCAGACACAGTGGAATCAAGTTCAAGGTTATTTTAATAAACTGGGGTGAAACACCAACAATCCAATGGAAGCAGGAATATCAAATACAGAGGTAGGGAAGGGTCAGTGACTATAAGGCTAAATTCAAATTCAAAAAGGCTGGAATGTCTGGCTCAAAAGGACAAAGTCAAACTGGCAAAGGGAAGCTGCATGACCAAGAAATAACTAGACCAACAAACAAAGGAGGAGCACAAACTCCAGGTGAATGACATTAAGGTGATTGCAGGGGAGAACTCAGGAGGTAAAGTTGCCTAAAATAAGATAGGAAATGAATACAAAATAAAACAGGAACTGGTTTCCTCCAGACTCTTCCTGCTGAGGAGACTGAGGTATTTTGGAGTGCGCCCTTGAAGGGGGAGTTCTGTTATGATCTTGGCGCTGATGGTTTGGTTTTTTCCTTTGCTCCTTGCTCCCCTGTCTAATTGGTTCTGCGGCTGATTATCGCTGATCATTTTCACTGGTTTCTCTACTATTTAAGTTGTGTGTTTGCCTCCCATCAGCGGCAGGTTATTCGTGTGTTTTTGTGAGACGTTCCCTAGAAATCTGTAGTCTGTCTGCTTTCCTGATTTTGACCAGTTTCTGTCCTGTGGATCTCGAGTTTTGCCTTCCCCCAGTCTGCTCTGTTTGTGGTATCTGATCTTGGATTCTACCGGCTTCTGAACCTGGAACTGTCTTCTGACTTCGGCCTTGGATTCCCCTTCTGGACTCTGTTGCTGCTCGGCATCGGCTGGCGCACGCTCTGCTCGCTCTCTAGGAACTCTGGGGGTGTGGCCCACCGCACCTGCGGTCAAACCTCCCTCCTGGTTTCTGCTGTGTTCTCCGCGGACGGACTGAACTTTGAATCAGAGATCCATCCCGCAGCAGACGAGCAGCCCCGCGCTCCTGTTTGTATTAAAATAAATGCTTTGAACTTTCCCACTGTCTGTCTCGCCTTGAATTCTGGGTCCAGCAGTCTGAGATAATTAGAACTGGAGATAACTGAAGCCAAGGGAAACATAACCTAGGAATAAGAGAACGAATAACCAACTAAAACTAGATCAAGGAACAAATGATAGCAAAAGAGATAGCAAGGAAGAGTAAAAAAAAAAGAATTCAAAAATTATAAAAACCTTGATAATACAGAATAACGTAAAATAAAGGATAACTGAGGACTTAAAATGGAAAAAACTTCCACAGAACCAAAAAGTCAGGAATGGTAGCTCATGACCATATTAGTCTAGCTAGTCTTAGTTTAGTTTATGTTGTTTTGGCTTAGTTGACCTTCCTTTAGCTTACCTCAGTAGATAATCGAGACAGAAAGATGACATGATTCTCTGATATTTGGCCAGGATTTTTTTGGATTTCTTTCTGGTTCTTGAAGATTTTATTATCAAATACTTTTTATTTGTTAGAAATTGACTAATTAATGCTGTGAGGTCACAGCTCACGATGCATGTGCGCTCTGATTCGATCTACCTGCTCCCATTGTGCGTCTAAAAACCACGTCGGACTCAGCTCCGTAGTGAGATGGCAGGACGCACGATCAGGCTGAAATTCAGGCCGATCGAAAAATTCTTGCACAATACTGTAAAAAATCGTACAGTGTTAGCCCAGCTTAAGAGAATGAGGCAAATGCTCCAGACAAACACTGGGAGACTTTCAGAGAGCCTATGAACCTCGGGATTAAGACCAGTTGGGCTCCAATCTGGAAGTAAAACATACTGTGTGGCTTTTTCTGCAGCACTGCTGACAGAATACTAACCATGCAATCTAGAGCAGATTTATCTCATGGTAATTTTCAGTTATTCATAAAAACATAATGATCTCTGTGTTCAGTGTACAAACATGTCTCACATTAAAAAGTTAAGCTGGAAATGTTTTTCTTTCACAGTAAAAGCCAATAATTTACTCCATGTCCACCTAATGGTGAGCATTCCTTTATGAAAGAGAAAAATTCCAAGTCTGCGTGCGGCAGGGTGTGGCGGTGGCATTTCGACATTTACCAAGGAGGCATAACAGAGGCTCATCCGAAACCATTATGGGTTTGCTGTTATTTCTAACTGACGTTTGCTAGTTTAAGTTATTTTAGGTATGGTATTGTTTTTAGGCAGTGTTTACTGTGAGTTCTTAAAATGTCAGTTTGGGCAAATGTGAGCAAAACCAAAGAGATGTAGATCATGGTACTGGGGAGTTACTCTGACCTTCACCTGTGACAATTTAGACTTTCTATACACACAGTGTCACACTTTTTTCACAAGCTCTAATTTTTACGTCCATTATCATAATAAAAATGCTTTTTATTGACCCAAGTTAATTATTTTTGGGATACGGATCTGCTAGATAAACACATCTAAAGAATATGGAAAATATTCACGGCCTTGAAGATTTCTTATGTTTCCAGTTTTTACTTAAATGTTTCATTTCAAAACAGCCATTTCAAATTCAACCTCAGAAAACACAACAATTTTCAAATTATAGTTAAAGAATCCAATGACTTGATCAAAGCCAAGTCGACCTAAAAACAGAAATTCACCATAGTTTTCAGTAATGACTGAACGATTATTTAGACAGCTATTCAATTTCAGAGGCGATAATCAGGCTTGATAAGTTTAAAATCTTTATTTTCAAGTAATCATTTGAATAGAACCTGTCTAACAACACGAAGTAGGCGAAATATCTTAAAAATGCCCTGCATTTACCAGCCTGGAAAATAATATAAAGCATAATTTTTAATGATGGGGACCCAGTGAAGCACAGCGAGAGCCATAATCTATAAAACTATTATCCATTGACAACTCACCCATGAAGTCACCCAGAACAACATCTAAAGCTCTCCAGACCTCACAACTTTAGTCAAGGTCAGAGTTCATGATTTGAAAACTGGACAAAAAGGTTTGACTCTCTACAGGAGAGTTATGAGGCCAGAACCACTGCTGACCCAGGAAACATAAAAAGGTGCTTCTCACATTTTCAAGACTTTTGGGAAATACTCCGTGGACTGACAACACAAAAGGGAAGTTTGTGAGCTATTATATCAGGGGTAGAACTAACCCAGCGTTTAAGTGAAAGAACATCATGCTTACAGTAGCCTGATGATCAGAGGCTTGTTTCTTCAGGACGTAGACGACTTGCTGGCATTGATGGATTCATTGGAGAAAACCCTGAGGGAGTTTGTAATCTGACACAAGCAAGTCTGTGTCTGAATATATCCAAAAAAACAACAAACCTATTGGAATGGTCTAATTAAAATCAGTAAAGTTGGTGTAGATCTATGAACCTAAACAGGCTGTGAAAGTGCGGTTTATAGCCCAATGGGAGGAAAGGCTAGCCTCGTGAGACCATCCTGATCTCGCGAGCTTTCAAGGTTTCACTCGCAGATCAGTCTGGAGACTCTCCGTTAAAGAAGATTTGGAGCCGTTCACCAAACGAACGTCCAATCAGCGTTGGCTTTGAGGCGGGTTGAGGTGTGACGCAACGAGAAGCGCGACAGTTCAGTTTAAAGAACATGGCGGCTTCAGCCGATGAAACTAGCGTTAGCGTGGCTATCGAGCAAGTTTTATCGGAATTACAGAGTATTTCTTCACTGAAAGAAGAGCAAAAATCTGCTCTGGAGGCTTTTCTCGGAGGAAAAGATGTTTTTGCTCTTCTCCCGACTGGTTTCGGCAAGAGCAGCCTTGCTTGTGGTTGAGTTTTCGTCGTCGCTCTGTTAGTACGTCATATGCTTCGTTGATCTGATTGGTTTATTTGGCCCGTCTATCACCAACATAGGCCAATCAGCTAACCAGTATTTTCGCCCCTTCCCAAAATTACTTCAACGGAAGGTTTCCAGATGAATATGCGGAGCAAATCCATCTGGCAGAGTCAGGTTAAGGAAAAGCAGTTGTTAGGTTTAAAGAGTAAGTACCTTAGATAGGGAAAAGTTAGTTGGCAAAAAGTGTTCAGTTTTAAATAAAATCTATTGTATTCTGTCTGATATCAAAATCAGCCTGATAATATGAACATTTAAAGGCATAGTAGGAGAAGTTTTCTGACGCATTTTTTATTATGTGGCTTGAAGCTCTCCTCACATCCGCGTAGCAAGCAGTGAAATAGAAGGTCTGGAAGTGAATCAGGGTCGTCTGCTTGTGCAAATACCCTGACACACGTACGAATCGACCACACGATGCTTGTGCAGGGGCGAAGACCAGTGACGTCACGTAAACTCAGTCACGTTACCTGGTTCAAAGCCATGGTTGGTCTGCGAGTTACTTAACTCAGTCTTCCATATTGTCTCCATAGCAGCAGAAGGAAAGCGCTATGTTGTTGTTAGCTTGTGTCAAGAGCACTCGGTCTCGGCTTGTTTCCTTCTCGATCTCGGAAACATCCGAACACCTCGACAGACATCATGCGCAATCATGTGTTTTGAAGGCGTGGTCTGAAGGGAGAGGCATGGTTGTGTATTTTCAAATATATAGCTTGCTGGAACCGTTTTTACAAGATCTCATTTTCACCTTTAAGTGTTAAGGTAATACTGTTTAAAATAATTTCCTTCTTCACGGTCAGTGAAGACCAAGAGGTGTGGTGTTTTTGTTCAAACTACTGAGCGGCAGTGAGCGGTAGCTTGTGACTATGACAAGGGAGCTTTGTAATTCGTGATGCATGAATATTTAGAGGAAGTAGGGTACAACACCAAGTGTGGTTTAGAAAAATGTCATGGTTTGGTCAAGGCATCTATTGCAAACATGTCAATACTTGATAAAAAAAAAAAAAGGATCTTCATCGAGAAAACTCTAAGAAAATATAAGATATCTTTGATGAAGTGTTTTTTTTTCTTCCATGACAAACTATCCCAAAGGTTCTTGCTTTGCAAAAAACCAATAAGGCCATAACTGGGCTTGCTTGTCTCACCGAAGGCTCAGGAACGACACACCTGACGGTAGAACATTGCTGTTCCAGAATCAGCAGCTGTCTTGAACCCTTTGCCTCCTCAAAAGGTTTCCTCATTCGAGACATTTAAGGCTACAACTCTGTTGGACTTGCCTGCCGAGAGTTCTCTAAACCCACTGATCAACTTCACCACTCATCCACTGGCTGTGTTATTCTAATGATTTAAAGATCTAGATACAGGAAGTAAACTCTGACAACCCAACTGAGTAAAGCTGGCACTCTCACCTCCTTGCTTCAGAGCTCTTTTCTTCCACCTAAAGCACACAGTAAAGTGTTCATGTGTGTGTATTGCGGCGAGTCAATGATTCGTCATTTGATCCCGGTGTGCTTGTTGTCAAAAGCCGCCTGGATTGAAGAGACTGTTGGCCACAATTGACTGTGACAATTAGGGCACGATCACAGTCCCTGAGTGGAGCACTTAAAGGCTAATTTACATGTCACTTTGCTGAATTAAAAAAAAAAATAATAATAGCAAGAAAAGATATTCTGCTTTGCTCGCCCTCTCTCCCTCCCACTTTCTCTTCTCTCTATCTATCTACTCCCCTTTTTATTCCTCCATGCCTTGTAAACTGTAATTTGTACACTGCTTAAGGCAACGGGCAGAAGAGAAGCAACCGGCATTTCCATTTGAAAAGAGGCAATCACCAGGCCACTGCTGAGCCTTTTGTCCGGTGGTGTTGGTGGGGGGTGGCGGCAATTTGCAGGCAGAGAAGTTAACCTTCTGCTGAGGTACATTACATACAGGCTTTAAGCCTTCATGTATGCAGATTGACTCATGTTTGCTGATATTCTTCTCTGATATTGCTCTAATATCAGAAGTAGGGTATCTCCCTGCCTTCACTGACCTTAGACTCCAACATCTTCTATCTCAGAGATGTACAAGCAGAGGACTACAGTTTGTCATGGAAATTAAACAACTTGTAATGAACAATAGGCTGATTATTGACACAACTGCATAGCTAAAACTTGTTAAAATGCCCGTGCATTGCATTAAAAACTGGGTCCAAAGAGTCAACGTCAGTAAAGGTGGTCTAGACAAAATATCTGCAGTACTTGAGTTGAGGGTGGATGAGGAAGGATGGCATCTACCTTCTTAAAAAAATCTTAAAAATCATCCCCCTTTGTAAATTACTATCCCCCCATACCATCCCCTTTGACATGTTATTACTAAATGTGTAACATTTCTACTATATATTAACGGTAATGGTAACAATATTGCCATTTCACCATTTGATGGGAGTAGCCCGAGCTAAATAAATAAGATCAAAGAAGTGTCCTACCATGACTATGAAGCTAATCCCAGTGGGAAATTTGCAGTGATAGCCATGCCATTCCAGGGACTGGCTGCAGTTCTACTGTAAGGTGCTTTGGTCAAGGTCAATGACCGACGTACCTGACATAGAAAAACCATACCATGCATATTGCATCTATCCACCTTCCTCCGCTTATCGGGGGTCGGGTCACGGGGGCAGCAGCTTAAGAAGGGAGGCCCAGACTTCCCTCTCCCCAGCCAATTCTTCTAGCCCCTCAGGAGGAACCCCAAGGCGTTCCCAGGCCAGCCGAGAAACGTAGTCTCTCCAGCGTGTCCTGGGTCTCCCCCCGGTGGGACGTGCCTGGAACACCTCACCAGGGAGGCGTCCAGGAGGCATCCTAAACAGATGCCCGAGCAACCTCAACTGGCTCCTCTCGACGTGGAGGAGCAGCGGCTCTACTCCGGGTCCCTCCCGGATGACCGAGCTTCTCACCCTACCATGCATATTGCTTTAGGTTAATAGAAAAAAAATTCCACCATCCCCCTTTTTTTTTTTTTTTTTTACAATTTAGACTACTGCATATTAGGATATTTCCTGTCCACTTCCCTATAGAGTTTTTGCTGTCACTTTAGGAGACCCCCCAAACAATGGAGGAAACTATATGGTTTAAAAATCCATTCAAATATAGACTATACCAGCCTTTTAAAGACGTGTACTCTTCATGTTTTAGAAACTGGCTACCATCAGGTGGATCAGTTTGCTTTGACGTCAGCTTTAGTCCAGTTAGACCATTTAAAATCCAGAGGTGGAAAGAGTACGAAAAAAATTGTAATTGAGTAAAAGTATCTTTACTTTGCCTAAATTCTACTCAGAGTAAAAGTAAAATTACCCATCTTAAAATTTACTCAAGTAAAAGTACAAAATTACTTCATTTAAAATGTTATTTGAGTAAAAGTTACTTAGTTCCTTTGAGTTATTTAATGCAAAAAACAGGATGAGTCATGAATCGAATAGAGCACAAGGTGTTTTATTGATTTCAAGGCGTATTTCATTGGACATCCACACTTGCAAAAGATCAGCTGGGCTAAAGAACATACTTCCTCACAGCACAAGGACAGTCACAACCTGAACCTTAAAGAGCAAACAGTTTTCAATCCTACTGTCCAACAGACAACACCATGATAACTATCTTACCGCCACATTTTTACGTAAATTGGATGTTGATGTTTTAAAAGCCGAAAGCTCTGTTTTGGTGGGCAGGCACATGTTGCACTGCATTATCAAATTGTTCCCTTTTGTGCATTTGAAAACAAATAATCCGTCCAAATATGGCATAGGGTTTTTCTGGCTTTCTTCTTCAGAATATTTTTTCCCTGCAGGCCTTTCCTCATCCATACTGCCATCTTCCGAAGCGCAGCACTGGATTATGAGACAATACAAAGGGTAAATGCAATTTAATTACATTTAATTTTTTCACCATCAGTATTTTTTATTTTTTATTTTGCTCAGTAACGTGAGGGGGTTTTAAATTTAGCAAAGTAAAACTACTTAGGTTAAAATTTACTCGACTACAAGTAAAAATTACATATTTCAAAAACTACTCAGAAAATTACAAATTACTCATAAAAAGTACTCAATTACAGTAACTTGAGTAAATATAATTACTTTCCACCCCTGTTAAAATGACATGCAAAATAGAAAGATATAATAATAATAAAAATTACGGTGGCCCTGAAGTGCAAACTGCAACTACAAATCTAAAAGCGCAACTACATAAAGCAAAGCGCAACTACATTAAGGAAAACACAATTACATGAAACTGCCGGAAGAGGTAGGTTGGACGACGGCGCCGTTTGACCCTTGAACTGTAAGTCATTCTGCCTGCCGCGGCTTTTGAAAACATGGATATTGTCGGCGCCCCAAACAAAGCTGCCGTTATCCAGGAATATTTTGAATCAGGACATACGTATGAGGTGATACTGGATATGCTCAAGACTAATCACGAAATTTCAGCTAGTTTGCGTACACTGAAGACGCACTTAAAAGAAGCTGGACTGTTCAGACGACGCAACTTCTGGTTCAAGGGTCAAACTGCGCCGTCGTCCGATCAGCGATGTCTCATGTTTCCCACTGGTACCTACCTTTTCCGGTAGGTTAATGTAATTGTGTTTTTCTTAATGTAGTTGCGCTTTTCTTTATGTAGTTTTGTTTTTCTTAATGTAGTTGCGCTTTGCTTTATGTAGTTTTGTTTTTCTTAATGTAGTTGCACTTTTAGATTTGTAGTTGCAGTTTGCACTTCAGGGCCACCGTAAAAAATAGAAAAAAAATGCTTAAGGCAGGTTCTTATGTTTTTAGGAGCTTCAAATGAGCTATGAGGATTATAGCAATCATAAAATATATCCAAGACCAAACAGTAACACACTGAGATTTAAAAAATAACCACTTTAATAAAGTTAATATCAGTCGAGGGTCTGCGACTCTGCTTGGACTCCAGCAAACACCCCGTCCCTCATTTTTTTCCTCATGGCTGAACTTTCTTTTCTTCTGCTCTGACAGGCTGTTTGTGACAGGTGCAGTGTGTGTGTGTGTGTGAAAGGACTCCCTCCCTTCGTCCATCCCTCTCTCGCTCACACACAGACACTCCTGCTGTCCTTTCAGACAGAACATGGAGGGTACAGAGTGTGTGCAGGAACAGCAGGTTGATGGGATAATGCCCATCATCTGTTGCGCCGTGTCATTTCTGTGCTGTCATAACCTGCTTTGCTAACGGCCCTGAACCCACAGATGCACACAATGAACACATAAACACCTTTTTATGGAGCTCCTGGTCGCAGACTTTCCAGAAGTTCCAACAGGACACCGAGCTCCATGGAGCGGGGCAGATTTTACCGGGAAAAATAAGCAGATCCTCGTGTCTACGTGTGCAAAGGTGTGTTTTGGAGGGATTTTCGTGAAACATAATAATCGGCGGGAGAAATTCCCTCCTCTCCTGTGAATGACCTAATCCAGATTTGATGGTCATTATATCAGGCCTGTTTCATTATGCTGTAAACATACAGCACAGATAATCCTAATCTCCGTAATACCACTGTAAACGAGACCAACGTTCCACTGAGCTCACCTCTGGTTGTCGGGGGCGTTTCCTGGCAAGCTCTCAACATTTCTCTGTAAGTGAATTACGACTGATTTCCTCCAAACGCAGAGAAATGTAAACAAATCCACATTCAGGAAATTTCTGAGAACCAGGTTGAAGTTGGTTACTAATCCCCGCGATTGAGCCTTTAATTAATTGCACAGTTTTGTAATAAAGCTGGGAGGATTATCGTGTGGACAGGTGGGCAGATTTAAACCACTCTGGACCAGACACATGTTGGGACAGAAGCAAAGCCATCATCCCCAACAAAGCGGGTTTGTTTTTTCCCCAACAAATGTTCCCTAAATGTGTTGGGCGGGAAACAAACACAGCTTAAAACGGTGCGTTCCAGCTGAACAGAACCTTGCTGAATTAACCTCTGCAAATTATCTGGATTCGTTACCTCCAAGAAGGGAGCTGTTGGCATGTTAGATATCAAGTTTGAAGCTTTTTGAGGTAAGTGATCTATCAGCTGCTGGTGTTTTTACATTTGCACCATAAAACGTATCACATACTGCTTTTTGATGCTGTTTTCTAACATGGCAACATTTAAGCAGCACTCAACACCCAACGCTTGATCCTACACTGCAACAAATCTAAATCTAGATACGTCATTTTTATCTTAAAATAAGTGCATTTGTTCTTGAATTGATGAGGTAAAAGAGACATTTTGCCAATGGAACAAGACAATTTACACTTAAAATAAGAAAACACAATTGCATTGTCTTATTTCAAGTGCATTTTATCCAATTATCTCATTTTAAGAGTAAAATTACTCATTCCAGTTGCAAACTATCTCATTAACCTGCTCAAATTAAGGGTGAATACACTTAATTTAAGAAAATTTTACTTATTTTTATATCGTTTTTGCAGTGTATGTGTTAGCAACAGCAACAATAGCAGCAAAACTCTTCCCTCAAAGGCTTTATCAACTCTTTAGTTTCATGCAAATCCATATCTATCATTATTTGGAATCAATATTGGGAAATTAAAGTGAATTTTCAACACATATCAACTCAAGGCTCTTTACAGAGATGATTCAGCCAGATCATACAGTTTTCTATCTACGGAAAACCATTTTGCATCAACTCACTGACTTTTCAGCAATCCCTGACACCGAGCATGCTTGTAGTGACAGTGGAGAGGAAAAACTCCCTTTTAACGGGAAAAAAAACTGGGGTTCAAGGAGACAGAAGCAGACATAGAAAAAGAATATATCAAATCAGCTACATGTCACATTTGTTTTGTTGTCTAAGAACAACTTTCAGCTTAGCTAGCTCTCTTGTTTAAGGGGAGCTTAGACTGTCCTAAAGCGTCGCCATGGGTCACATGACTGGTTCAGTGATGGATCCAACCCTCTTAAGCCCCATCGGAGAATCAATAAACGACAACGGATGTATACTGACTAGAAAAATCACCTAAAATATCTCAAAATAAGCTAAAACTTGGGTCAAAAGTAGCCTGACATAGTCCTACTCAATTCTAGTCAGAATATGAGTCTGATGCTGCTCCATAGAGCTGTGATTATGGGGCGTGTTTCGAACGAACCAGGAAAAAAAATGCCTCTGCACTCAATTGGATAGACCTACAACCAATAAGAGCAACGGAGTGCGTGACGTATGTTAAGCGAGGCATAGTTGTTGTCAACAAAAATCAAAGCGTGCAGTTTCACGCCTAGAATAAGAAGATGAGCCTTGATCGCGTTTCTCTGTTCCTCTTTTAAAATTAATTTGCTGTCGATATCTTCTAGAACAGACCTAATAGCAGAATCTACACACCTCAACTCTCCAGCGGCAGCCATTGTTGTTGTCACCCAAGCGCGCTTTGGTGACGTGGTTGATTACGTTACTGTTGATCATCTGTCCATCATTGTATAAAGCCCGCCCTGACAATTTGATTGGCCCGCAAGATATTGTGCGAGCATACTCGCGCTACTGTTGAGCAATGCCAGACCAAACTTCCTAACCTCTAACGTTGTGGGCGGGACTAAGTTCGGAATGGCACCCAGGCTAGGTCAAAAGTTACACAGTGTTGCTTTAACTCATGCTAATCATTTTGGTGGTACCCAGAGGTGGGTAGTGTGTCTGTGGGTAGCTAGTCTAATATAGCATCATTTAGAATGGAACTTCAAATTTAATGAACAGTCTCCGTTTTATGAAACATTTAACTCCTGTCATGTTTGCACTACGACGTCACAAACTGATAATTATTATTGCTGGAGCTGGAGGTTGTCAAGACTCAGAACCACCCAGTTTTTGAAGCAGACAGATGGATTAATCAGGCTCGAATAATCTGGTCCTGATGACTAATTGAAGGCTGGTTAAAAAGAGGCTGGAGCAGGTGGGTCAGATGAACAGTAATGGGAACTGGGCAGAGCTTGGCAGGTGAAGGAAATGAGGAATCAGGTCAGTCTGCAGCACCAAGATCATGACAGAACCCAGGAGGTACTGGTACTAGGTAACTAGTACTGAGGGAAAACAGTTTCTTTATTATAAGTTTGGCAGTGTAAAAATTATGTATTATAAATTATAGGATATGCTAAACTGCAAAAAGTTAACTGAAAATAGGCCAGTATTTATTAAAATACAGGTGCTGGTCATAAAATTAGAATATCATGAAAAAGTAGATTGATTTCAGTAATTCCATTTAAAAAGTGAAACTTGTATATTATATTCATACATTACATACAAACTCATATATTTCAGATGTTTATTTTGTTTAATTTTGATGATTACAAATGACAACAAATGAAAATCTCAAATTCATCATATCAGAAAATTAGAATATTACTGAAGACCAATAAAAACAAAGGATTTATAGAAATGTTGGCCAACTGAAAAGTATGAACATGAAAAGTATGAGCATGTACAGCACTCAGTATTTAGTTGGGCCTCCTTTGGCCTGTATTACTGCAGCAATGCGGCGTGGCATGGAGTCGATCAGTCTGTGGCACTGCTCAGGTGTTATGATAGCCCAGGTTGCTCTAATAGTGGCTTTTAGCTCTTCTGAATTGTTGGGTCTGGTGTATTGCATCTTCTTCTTCACAATACCCCATAGATTTTCTATGGGGTTAAGGTCAGGAGAGTTTGCTGGCCAATTAAGAACAGGGATACCATGGTCCTTCAACCAGGTACTGGTAGCTTTGGCACTGTGTGCAGGTGCCAAGTCCTGTTGGAAAATGAAATCTGCATCTCCAAAAAGTTGGTCAGCTGCAGGAAGCATGAAGTGCTCTAAAACTTCCTGGTATGTGGCTGCGTTGACCCTGGACCTCAGAAAACACAATGGACCAACACCAGCAGATGACATGGCACCCCAAACCATCACTGACTGTGGAAACTTTACACTGGACTTCAAGCAACGTGGATGAAGTGCCTCTCTTCTTTTCCTCCAGACTCTGGGACCTTGATTTCCAAAGGAAATGCAAAATTTACTTTCATCAGAGAACATGACTTTGGACCACTCACCAGCAGTCCAGTCCTGTTTCTCTTTAGCCCAGGCAAGACGCTTCTGACGCTGTCTGTGGTTCAAGAGTGGCTTGACACAAGGAATGCGACAGCAGAAACCCATGTCTTTCATACGTCTGTGTGTGGTGGTTCTTGAAGCACTCACTCCAGCTGCAGTCCACTCTTTGTGAATCTCCCTCACATTTTTGAATGGGTTTTGTTTCACAATCCTCTCCAGGGTGCGGTTATCTCTCTTGCTTGTACACTTTTTTCGACCACATCTTTTCCTTCCCTTCGCCTCTCTATTAATGTGCTTGGACACTGAGCTCTGTGAACAGCCAGCCTCTTTAGCGATGACCTTTTGTGTCTTGCCCTCCTTGTGCAAGGTGTCGATGGTCGTCTTTTGGACAACTGTCAAGTCAGCAGTCTTCCCCATGATTGTGTAGCCTATAGAACTAGACTGAAAGACCATTTAAAGGCTTTTGCAGGTGGTTTGAGTTAATTAGCTGATTAGAGTGTGGCACCAGGGGCCATCAATTTTGAACCTTTTCACAATATTCTAATTTTCTGATATGATGAATTTGAGATTTTCATTTGTTGTCATTTGTAATCATCAAAATTAAACAAAATAAACATCTGAAATATATGAGTTTGTATGTAATGTATGAATATAATATACAAGTTTCACTTTTTAAATGGAATTACTGAAATCAATCTACTTTTTCATGATATTCTAATTTTATGACCAGCACCTGTATGTATTTACACTTGATTTTAATTAGCAAATAAAATAATCTGCAAATGCATTTATTAAGCTGTAGGTCTGACAAACTGCTTTTTACAGGAAAGAGATGCAGATGGGGGTAAAAATAGTTTTTTTTAATCAAAATATGTATTTACACGTGATTTTAATTAGCAAATAAAATAATCTGCAAATGGAAAAGATCTTAAGAGTTAAGAAAAAAACCCTTTTTGTTATCTTATGTTGAGTGCACTATATGTAATTATTTTTATTAATTTCGGGCCCAACATACTCATTCCATTTCAATTTAATCTTAGCTGCTCAAAGAAAGACAAATATACTTATTTTGAAAAAAACTTTTCAAAAGGTTGATGATGAATAAAATATAACAATTTAAACCCTAAGCTGTATGCTTGTTTTTAAATAATAAATAACTAATCCATCTTTGGAGGCAACAGAGAAAAAAAAAAAAACAACCAGCTGGGTTCGGTTTAGTCGGAGGAATTAATTATTACAATTTGCACCCCTTTACATGTTTTAACTCTGTCTGGTTTTCACAGATTCAGTTGTAAAAGTTTATTTACGCACAAATAACACATGTAACCCTAAAAGAAGCATCCACGTGATTTTCTATGATATGTAATCCTAAGACGAGGTGTTAATTCTGTTAAACAGCGGTTATGCCGTTTTGGAACGAAAGTCGTCAGTTTCTTCCAAATGTCAATTTGATTCAAATATAATCAAATATATTTCGATGAATAAAACATTGTGGATAACACGTTGGATGCGCTTTAGCTGCTCAGAGTGTTTGATGGTTTGCATCCCTGTTTCCCTGTGGTTGGAAGCCTCCTGCAGCGTTGTACTGTAAGGCACATTTACACCTGGAATTGGTCATCTAGAGAAGCATTAAGTCCAGAACAACAACCTGTTTAGCTGGAGGTTCTTCTGCCTGACCATCATTTGCTATGTATAGAAAAAATTGGAAAAAAAATCAAAATCTAGGGGAGTCATTTTTTCTTCAAATTAGTGCATTTGTTCTTGGATTGAGGAGGTAAAAGAGACATTTGCCAATGGAACAAGACAATTTACACTTAAAATAAGAAAACACAATTGCCTTGTCTAATTTTAAGCTTATATTAACTAGTTATCTTATTTTAAGAGTAAAAATACTCATTCAATTGGCAAATTATCTAATTTACCTACTCAAATTAAAGGTAAATACATGTAATTTAAGGTATAGTGTGTCAGTTTATTGCAACAGAAGTGTCATATTTATAGTCCTGGGTGGAAAACTGCAGCATTTATTAAGTCGTAGGTCTGACAAAGTGCTTTTTACATGAAAGAGATGCAGATGGGGGTAAAAAAAAAAAAAAAAAAAAAAGGCCAATAACACGAAACAGTTTTAAGAAAAAACCCTCATAGAAATGCAGAGACCATGAAACGTGGAGCAAGGTGACAAAGACATGAAGAGGCCTTTAAAAACACCATATAGAAAATTTCTGTTCTATTTGGTTCCTCTGATTTTTTTATATAAAATTTGCAAAAAAAACAAGATAAACCGACATAAATAAGGAGTAATCATTTCAATCCAGGTTATTATCCATCTTTGGTTTCCCATCCCCAGTAAGATTGATTGATTTACAAAGATCTTAAGGAATATTAGTTTAATCCCATGTTGGGATTTTGAAATAGACACACTAAAAATAAAACCACTAGCAAAATGTTTCAAAATTAAATAGCATAAAGAAAATAACTTTTTTCTATTTTATAAACTTAAATGCAATAATAAAACATTGAACAATGTTAAAACATTGAACATTAATTTTATGATGGGATTAGTGCAACGATTGCAGGTTAAGGTTTGGTCTAACAATGGTTATGACTTTAATAAAAAAAAAACAGATATTGGAGCATATAGAGAAAATAAATAAAGAAAAACAATATTTTTAGGGTAATGATTGTCCAACATATTCTCATTATCAGTGCGTATGAAATCGTACGAAAAGTTATGCATACTATTTCGTACGTTTTGGACGTTTTTCCTCAAAAACCCACATCTTAGGGTTAGGTGTTAGGGTCAGGGTTAGGGCTAATTGTAATCTATGTTCTACATTCGTGAATGGTGCGTCAGAGGCGCATACGACAAAAAAACCTTTCAAAACTTACAAAATTACAGTGCATAACTTTTCGTACGATTTCATACGCACTCATAATGACAATAGGTTGGATTGTCAGGACTCCTGTATTTGTGTTTGTGTTTGTGTTTGTCTCCCTACATCCACCAGGAGGCGCCTAGCTCTGGTCCGCCTCCTCACACACCTGCTGATGGTTTCCTCGTTAAATGGAGTGTTCTTAAGCTGCTGACTGCCACTACCTCGAGGCCAGAGTGTTTGCCAGTTTTGGGTATTCTAGCCAAGCTGAGTTTTGCCGAATGGGTTTTGTCGAACTGGGTTTTTGTCAACCTGAGTTTAACTTTGTTTTTGTCTTTGCCTCTCGGCAGGAAGTCATCCTGCAAACTGGATTTCTCAGACCTTCTCTCCCTGGAAGGATCAAACTGAGCTGGGGTTCAAACAGGAGGTTTGGATCCACTTTCCCCAAGAGATCGTTTGTGCTTCGCACTGAGAAAGGGATTATTCTCCACTACGACCCTTTCAAGTACCGCAGGAAATCTGAGTGGTAGTCAGTTTCTCCGTTCACCAACTATCAACCGCATTCTGGGTAAACCCTGTTCCGCCCTCCACTGAATTAGACAAACACTGGAACCACAGCACACAGACAGGAGTCAAGGACACAACAACTTCTCTGGAAACGTGAGTCAGCAACCAAGAACCTCTTCTCCAAGTTCACGAGTCAAATTCCCCACTGAGCCTGAACTAACCGCTGTGTCTTCCCCTCACTTTACAGTTCCGGTTGAGCAGTGGTCAGAGGAACACTTCTCCCTCTGTTTAACCTCTTCAATAAAACCCGTTAAACCTTTTCCCTGGTCTCTCTGTTTGGTTTTCTGCATTTGAGTCTGAACTTTGTAAAATTATGACAATGATAAATAATTTGATTGATTGATTAGACTATATTGATCTCACAGTGGAGAAATTTACTTGTTACATTGGCTCAACTAGTCAAAGAAAAAGAATGTGCCAAAAATAGCTTACATTTCTTATTTAGCAGGATTATGGCACAGGGTTATTGCACAGGGTATTACATATAAACAGGTTATTGCACAAGGTATCAAATACTGATTGCGTTAGTTATTGCAGTTATAATGCCACATTGTAAAGTCTGATAGCAGCATGGATGAATCATAAACAGGTAAGTTTTAAAAATGCATGTTAAAAGATATCCTACAGGTAATTTAAATAAATGAAAAACTTGCCCATTTCAGCTACTACAGTTAACAATGCAAATCACTTTTTGTCACTTTTTGTTGCTTTAGATGGAATACCGCAGAGATTCCTTAAGACACCTGCAATTGCTGCACTCACACGACATTTTCAGAATGTAAAAACAATTTTATAAGAGATTATTTTAGTTTTAGGAATTGAGCACAACCTATTCTGAAGCATACGCTTCTGAATTTGTTTTGGTCTATTACAGTAGCAGCCACTGAAAATGGCCCATCCCAATCAAACGGCAGCCGAATGGCAGCTTACTTCCCTGCAGCTTCCATCCACAGGAGTGACCCCCTCCTTCTCCTTATTTTACTCTGATTCCCCCCTTTCACTGAATTACAGGTTCTGACCATTAGATGATGCTTCTCTTTAGTTCTTAATGTCCACAAAGCATGAAAGAATGAATATTTTAGTGCAAAGATTGATGTTTAAAAAGAAAATGTAGGCGACCAGCTGAGGGCCCATCAACGAAGGAGAGGGAAATTTTGAATGGCTACTAAGATAATTTGTTGGTGCATATTTGAGGATCACCTTTTCAACCGACTCTAAAGCCGGACGTACACAGTGCGTTTTTTTTATAGTAGCATCGAGCTACAGCTCACAATGTACGTCGTACAGTGTGAGTTCACAGCTCAAGATGCATGTGCGACGTGATGCGATCTATCTGCTCTCACTGCACGTCTGAAAACCAAGTCGCGCTGCTGTGAAATGGCGCTTCTCTGACTCTTCTATCTAGAAGCCAAATGAGTAGAAAAGGAACATGAAGTTCACTAGAGTGAACTGCACTGCCTTGGCAATTAGTGCAATTTTGTGCTGAAAAGGCGACGACGTATTTGGACAAACATGGCTACTACGGTCTTTCAATTGTACAGAAAGAACTCCATTTTACTCGCACCCCCCACCATGCATTTGTGTATTAATCTAAGAGAAAGAAGAAGAAATCCTGTTTTACGCATGCCCACTGAGCGATTTGCCAACGACGGTCGACTGAATTTCAAACATGTTTGATTTTCTCCCGAACCTCATAATTCCTGATGGGGAGGTGGTCGTGAGAGGCTGATCGCCCCTCGTTACCCCCTGTACATTACACGACACACGCAATTGTTCGCACGATTGGAAAGCCGACCCGAAAAGGCATACTATGCAACATTTTTCAGTTAATTAATGTCTCCCATAACGTTTTGGATAATTAAATGAGTCATTTCAGGTCGAACAAAGGTTTTTCTCAGCCGCCCTGGTGGTCTGTAGGGGAAATACTTGCAATTGCAGGAGCCCTTGGCCCGCACCCACAGGCTCAGAAGTGCCGTGCATCGCGAGATACGGTCTTGCTTTACGGCAAGAACTGCTACACGCCCCCAGTGAAAGGCGTGCTCGTTGCTAGCGCAGTGGCGATATTTGTGCAGCAAGAATTTTCAAACTCGAAAATTGGAACAAAATAGTCACTTACCGCAGTAGACATGGTGATTCGTTGCATTCGCCTGTCTGCTAAGCTCAAAACAACCGCGCCTGGCTTGACGGAGAAACCAGGAGAACAGCTGAGCATATTTACCACAGTGCACTTTTACTTTCGCCCTCTGGGGGGAGCCTCGCTGGAAAATCAACACCGGTTGCAAAGTATACCTTTAAGTCCAATACCTAAACAGGAAGTTTGCCTTTTGGCAAATGTATGAAAAGTTTTATGAAACATCTACACCCGCATAACAAGTAAACACCTGAATAGCTGCTAAATGACTTTTGGATAAATAAGCTAAAACCAATGAGGCCTAAACTAGTGCCTTGTGGAACTCCACGTCCCTTTAAAACCTTTTTCCATACTTCATGTTGTCAGACAGGCTCCCTTTAAAGAGATTTTTTTATTTTACAAATGAGACCTGACTTAAATTAAACCAAAAACATGTTGATAATTGTAGTTAATTTGGTATTTAACAAGTAGGGAATTCCGCTTTTCGTACAACCTTGAATCCATCTGCTCTGTTTCCTTAATAAATAACAAAAACAATAACATTTTTAATAGCTTTTTGTATTTACTGAGAATATATTGGTCTAATATTTACATCTAATCTAAAACATCCAAGTGGAAAGAACATTAACAACAAAAGAAATCTGTAAGGGCACTAAATACGTTTACCACTGTACCAACTAGATAGCATCCTTGTAGAGGATAATCGTGATAGGTGCCAGAAGGCTTTGCACGGGGAAAACACACATTTCCTGCTCTAAAGAATAAATTCAGTTCCACAAACTGGTCCCTTTGGCACTTTATTGTTTTCACTGGTTTAAGATCACTAAGGATAAACGTTAGCGGAGAGCTGGTGCAAATTTAGCAAACAACACTAAAACTGCTCCCTCTTCAAACTATAAACGGTTATTATTTGATATATTACTCAATTTGCTGTTATTTTAGGGTTGGGTTCAGTTGCAGTGTCTCTAAACAGCAAACTACCATATCCCATAATGAACAGGGAAAAGTCAGGGAGGGCTGCTGAATGTGTAAACCTCTTTGAGACCAGATAGCTTGAAACAAACTCGAAATGAAATAAATTTCATTTTCTCCTTTCCTTCTGTGGCACAATCTTCAACAGTAGGTTTTGTATTCTAATGCTAAGCAGTGTTCATTTTGACAGCAAATTCTGATTTAGTCTTAGTCTTTTGAATAACACACCATTTAGTTTTAGTCATATTTTAGTCATCTGAAATCTTTTAGTCTTAGTCTAGTTTTTGTCGACTAAATGTCAAAAAAGTTTTAGTCTTAGTCTAGTCTTAAGTCTTTTAGTCTTAGTTTAGTCTCAGTCTAGATTTGAATTAGACTTGAATTTCCCCTTGGGGACCAATAAACTATCTATCTAGATTTAGACACAGATTGAACAGTTACAGATACAAAACATGTATTTTATTTTGAATTTCAAAAAGATTAACTGTGGCTTTGCTCCCTGAAAAAGTACATTCTCCCTGAATGATATGCAATGCATATAACATTTTCAAGATGTTATTATTGAAATGGATAAACCACTCAAAAAACTTCTATTTCATTCCAAGTTTAGCGCAAACACGGCAGTTAATCAAATAAAAAATAACCCTGTATGCTTAAAGTGTATGCTTACCTTTGCATGTTTCTCTGGATGAGTCGTCTGCAAATGCCGTTTCAAGTTGGTGGTGTTTTTTCGGGATATTTTGGCTCCACACGGTTTGCAGGCTGTCTTGTTGTCCTTAGTGTCATATGTGACGTGTGCCCAGATATCAACTCATCTTTTTCGCCCTAGCTGTTGTAACATGTGTATTATTCATTTGATTTTTGAAAGGCTTCTACTGCTACGAAAATGCTGCTTCTATGCTTCAACCATACGCGCTCTCTTCTTCTCCTTCTTTGCACAGCATTATGGTGCATTACCGCCACCTGGATTTCTTTCTATGGCGGTTGGCAACTAACTTTTGATTGGATTTCTTCCCAACTTGTCCCACAAAAAAAGTAATTCTGATAGGATCACCATTCGTCCCTCCCTAATAGTTTAGTCTCGTTTTTATTCGTTGACTAAAGTGTCAGTTATTTTCGTAATAGTCTTAGTCATCATATCTCACTTTTTATTTAGTTTTTATTTAGTTTAAGTCCGTGAAAAAGGTTCGTATTTTTCGTCATAGTCTTCGTCAACAAAAATTAACACTGATGCTAAGGTAGCTTATTTCCCATTTTAGTTATAGATTTATCAAGAAGTTGATAAAAGCAGAATTCTGGTAAGAGTAGCTTGCAGAAATATGGATGTGGAGATGCTTTCTAACTGTGCAGCTTCCTGGCAAACATGAAGCCACTTGAGTTTTTTACCTATTTTGGGGGCAAATTGAAGGGCAAGAGGAGGAGCGTTATGAGGGGGTTGCTGGGGTTGTTTGTGGATTGTCGTTACAGAATTGTCTATCAATAGGTGCAGGCAGTGTCAGTAGTCCTTCTCATCAAACCGGGGCCTGACAAAGAGGCGGCGGCGCATGGGAAAGGGGCAGCAAGGTGAAACTAATGCCATGGATGTTTGATTCATCAGGGCCTCATTGTTGGCAGCCACGACTGATTGTGAAGGTGCAGTCAAGCAAAAGGGGTGCGGAGTAATCAGTCGGATTTATGGTGCCGAGGGCCTCAGGAGAGGAAGGAACAAAACGGGAAAAAAAAAAAAAACCCACTGAGACAGAAACTGTTTGCAGTGGAACAGGTCTGAAACACCTCATGTAAGGAAATACTGTTTTAATGGCTTTAAGTCAGACATGGCCCCCACCTTAATTGCTCTGTACCTTACTCACCTGTACATGAGCAGGCTACAGAGCAATATATACACACACTCATGTGACATACAAACACAATGTTTATATACATGCATTACATAAGTAACCAAAACCATCTAAAGAGGTCAAAAACAGATTTTTCCTTTTAAATCAAGGTTAGTTTCTTGTTTTTTTTTCACAGATTGAGAAGTAAGGGATTATTTTATTTTATTCTTCATTATCCGATTAGCTCCACCCCCATTCAATAAGACATCACAGTCGTAATGTAAATATGAGGGCACTAGGACCCTGCATGCTGCAAGGCAGTAACCTGGTGGGAGCAATGCTGTAACCTTAGTGACTTTTCAGGTGCCTGGAGCAATTTTTCTTTAAAAAAAAAAAACGACTATTCCTGTTCTGTTGAGAGACTCTGGTGACATGAAGACACATTTTCCATGCACGTTGCCAATGCACTTTGCAAGATTATGCACTATACAACATACAGGTACAATAAGAAGAAAAAAATCAAACCAAAAATGACCATGATTGGAAATCCAAAGCTGATGGCTGTTGGATACAAGGCAGGGATTGCACTAACAGGACAGATCAGCTACAGACAGGTAAATGCATTAAATCTCTCAGCAAAGTTAATTATTAACCCTTAACACAATGTACTTTATTATGCTGTTATATTCAGTGATAGAATAATGTCACTTCTCATAAAGAGTAACCAATGGTGACCGATATACACTGCAAAAACGATATAGAAATAAGTCAACATTTCTTAAATTAAGTGTATTTACCCTCCCTGTCAGTAGATAAATAAGATGATTTGCCAATGGAGTGAGTATTTCTACTCTTAAAATAAGATAATTAGATAATATGCACTTGAAATAAGACAAAGGAATAGTTTTTTCTTATTTTAAATGTAAATTGTCTCGTTCGATGGGCAAAGTTTTACACTTACCTGCTCAATTCAAGCAAAAATTTATTTATTTTAAGAAAAAAACGACTATGAGATTTCAATTTTTTCCAGTGTATTACCGATATTTTCAGATGAGCTGATGTACGGTTCTTGCTAGTGGTAGAGATTATAAAGTAAAGCAAATAGATTCAGAATAGCGGAAGATTAGCTTATATATCAACAGGATACAACAAGTGGAGATTTGTTTTGTATCTATTTCATTTGGTTTAATCTCTGCATACTCTTCAGGGAAAAGGTTACTGGAAAAACTATCTAGAAATAAGTTAAAATTTCCTAAATTAAGTGTATTTACCCTTAATTTGAGTAGGTAAGGTAGATAGTTTGCCAATAGGATGAGTATTTTTACTCTTAAAATAAGATCATTAGATAATATACACTTTAAATAAGAAAACACAATTGCATTGTCTAATTTTAAGTGTAAATTATCTTGTTCCATTGGCAAAATGTCTCTTTTACCTCCTCAATCCAAGAACAAATGCACTTATTTTAAGAAAAAATACCAGATTAAAAATTATAGATTAAATCAAAACTATCATTCAAACAATTAGAAGAAAGAAAGTTCTCAAAGTTTACCTGTCTATACAAACCATTTAGAAATGCCTTAAAACACTTTTATCAGTACCTTTGTAATAAGGTAATTTAATACTATGGTTCTTGTGTTTGTCTGTAAAGATTAAATAACTCATGAAATGATTTAAATCATCATATATTATGTGTTATTTCTTTACTTTGTGTCTCTTTCGTCATATCTCTTGCTCATACACATCTTCCTGTTTCCCCTCCATCTCGTCTCCCTCCCCTCATCCCTCCATCCACCTCTCTGATTGGTCGTCGCAGGGGGAAGACAGATGTAGGGCAAACACCAGCTAAGCCGTTGTACTCTTAAGCCTAATGTGGAAGTTTTATATGCAAAGAGGTGAAGAAGGGAGGAGGGGAAGGAGGAGGATGGAGTTTGAACTGATTAGGATTATTCCTGCTTTTAATACAGCTGTCCCTCCAGCTTAAGGTAAACCAAATGTTGCCAACGGAGATTAGTGTACCTTGGCTGGTTATTAGCAATACCCTCCTTATTCGCACACATGCACGTCAGAAATGCCTCTAAAGCCGCTCTCGTCGGCATTAATTTGAGAGAGGCGGGAAGGACAAGATGAGGAGGAGGGAGGAAGAAGAAAAGTGCTGCAACTTGATCTTCTGCACCTGTTGGGAAAAATCGTGTGTCTGGTGAAGGTTGCGTGTGTTCCCAGTTTTCTGGTTATCATATTCCTGTTCATTTCAATTGGAGGATACGACTTTAGCTCATAGTCGGTGGATTATGGTTGGAAACACACAATTTCTGTCTTATGTGATGACTTACAGCCGGTACAATAGATAGCAGCAGCCGTAGAAAATGGAAGAGGAAAAGAAAAGGAATAATAAATCAGGATAAACATTGAACAAGTCAAAAGAAACACACAGAAAACCTTCCATATTTCCACTTTTTCTAATGTGTGAACACTGGAGCTGGTGTGGAATTTCATGTGCGTATACCTGAGCATCTGTTCTGGCCTGTCCGTCGACAGTCTCTCAACCAGTAAAGCCAGCTGGCGCATTACCTCCACATCCCAAGGAGAACAAAACTCACAGGCCGTCTCACACTTGGCATCTCATGTCAAATATTATTTCACCCGCAGTGAGGCGCGGCTGTTAACGCAAACATCAGTAAGTGAGTACAACAGGCTTGGCTGTAGAGTTTTATTCAAACCCCCCCTTTCAATGCTTCAATGGGTAAGCAGCCTGGCAGAGAGAATTATTCAGGTTTAGTCCAAAACCACAGCGGAGCTGGAACTCTAGCTTTGGGAGCCCAAGATGGGGAATGTTCCCAGCAACAAATGAATAAAACAATCAATCTGCAAGTGCTTTGAGTTTATACTAATGCTTAGAGGGTTCATGTAAACCAAACAGTCCAAACAGCAAAAGCAAGTTATAAGTTAGAGGCAGCACTCCAGGTTTCTATCTAAATATGAGGCTGCAAGGCCGGAGCCAGTCGCTAGGTAGATTACTTGATCTGGTTCACAGAAAGGAATTTGTTGGTGGAGGCGAGGTGAGCAACAACACAGCTATGCAAAACCATAACTTATTCTCCATAACTTAGTCGCCTTCCCGTCTACCTTGACATTCCAGTTAGTCTGTTGTTGCATCTCCTGTAGTTTTTCCTCAGTTTAAGGCATTGACTTGATTGCAAAAACTAAATTAGATGTATTTCCAGATGGATTTGCTCCGCATATCCATCTGGAAACCTTCCGCTGAAGTAATTTTGGGAAGGGGCGAAAATACTGGTTAGCTGATTGGCCTATGTTGGCGATAGACGGGCCAAATAAACCAATCAGATCAACGAAGCATATGACGCACTAACAGAGCGACGACGAAAACACAACCACAAGCCAGGCACAAGTCAATTGATAGATCAAACTCTTGCCGAAACCAGTCGGGAGAAGAGCAAAAACATCTTTTCCTCTGAGAAAAGCCTCCAGAGCAGTGTTTTGCTCTTCTTTCAGTGAAGAAATACTCTGTAATTCCGATAAAACTTGCCTGATAGCCACGCTAACGCTAGTTTCATCGGCTGAAGCCGCCATGTTCTTTAGACTGAACTGTCGCGCTTCTCGTTGCGTCACACCTCAACCCGCCTCAAAGCCAACGCTGATTGGACGTTCGTTTGGTGAACGGCTCCAAATTTTCTTCAACGGAGAGTCTCCAGACTGATTAGCGAGTGAAACCTTGAAAGCTCGCGAGATCAGGATGGTCTCACGAGGCTAGACATATGCAGCATAATCCACAAAAACAACTTCATCATCAATCAATTTGAGATATTAAAGCTCATTAACTTTAGTTATACATCATTTTTGGTTTCATCAGCGGTGCTTTCAAGATCTCCTCCTTGGCCAACGCCATTTTAGGAACCATCACTAATAAAACACCTGTCATATTCTTACAATCAATGGCATTTTCGTTAATCGATTTCATAGTTCACTTACAAATATAAACTGTGTTTTTGGGTGAACTCTCAAACTGCTGTTTGGTTTATTTTATCTGCTATTGTGTATTTTCTGTTTAAAGGTATGTTTCTTCAACATTTTTTTAAAAGCTTTGATCTGTACCTTGTTCTATTTGGATGGATTCCTCTAACTTTGCTCCCATTCTTTTTGGACCTCTTCCAGTTGTTAGATCCAGCTATCTTTTCTTGTATAAGTTTAGGAATCCCTTCTAATTCAATCTCATGGCTCTCCTGCCAATCAGCTCAATAAAGGTCTAAAGGACTTTATATTCAATGTACCGTCATATGTTTGAAATACGACTGTCTAAGCCGAAAGAAAAATATAGTGTTTCTTGAGAGCTCTTGGTCAATCCTGGGGTCCCGTTCCAGGGAAAAACCTCTCCTGATCAGATGCCTGCACAACCTCTACTGACTCCTTGCAAAGTGGAGAACCATCCACTCTACTTCAAGCTCTCCCTGGAGGATGAAGCTCCTCAATCAAAGGCTGAGCCAGCTGTCTTACAGAGGAAACTAATTTTAGCCTCTTGTATCTGGGATCTTGTTCTTTGGGTCATGATCCTTATAGTGAATGCTGACTATAGGTGAGGGTCAGAATTTAGAAACAGTCAAAATAGAAACTGCCCTCTTTGGATCAGCTCCTTCTTTACTACATACTACTTTGAAGACAAGAATAAGAAACAATTATATATATCCCTCTCATGTTTAATTTCACCTTTTTTGCAACCGCACATGTTTTGCTGGTATGCTTCTGCAACATAGGTCTGGAATTTCTAGGGACGCACAGCACTTTCCTGCCAAAGCACTAGGGGGAGCCTAATCGAGTATGGTCAGGAGAACTTCTTTGGCGGCGCCGGCGGGAGTGCTTATCTTCCAAAACAACATGTCTGAGGCATCATACAAGTGGTTGTACTTCTGAACCTCCTCGATCAACCTTTCGTCGTGGTTATCCATTGTTGTTTTTAAAAATGGCGCCCCCCCGGCACCGAATCGAGAAGGACGACCACACAGACAGCAGGAAAAACATACCAAGGACCAATCACAGCGGCTTTTTGTCTGCACACTTCTGCTTGAGGTCTGCGAGGGTTTGCGACCGTCCGACGTGTTGTCAGGATTTTTTTGAGCATGCGCAGAGACAGATTTAATGGTCAGTCCTCTGGTGGAGGCAGAGACGACTCCCTGATTTGGAGTGGGTTTTCTACCTTTTTGGTTGACAAACATGTTCTCAACTCAGAGGTTGATTCCCATTGAACCAATTGTCGGTCAATAGAGATACATCATCTTTAAATGGCAGAGTGAGAACGCTGAGGATGGGAAACCAAGCACAGAAAGCTTTTAGTGATTATGCCGAAAGACCCTATCCCTGCACTGCACAAGCAGGATTGTTAGAAAGTTCAGCCCAGAGCCTAACTTGAATCAGGGAGAAGATCAATAAGACGAAGAATAGGAATAAAGAGCTTATGTCATGTTTTCGTTATTAACCTTATGAGAAAAGAATTATTTGATTGGTTTAGAAATATATAATTTAAATATATTTGAATTATTCGACAGAAAGCCAGTATGTCTAGCAGGCCTCTGAGTTAAAACAACCCACTCAACATCTCAAAAATGATAGTTCCATATATTTTTTAATAATGCAGTTTTCCACGATATTTTACACGATCGGTTAAAACTGATCGTGTAAAATAGAAGTGAACACAAAAAGACAAAGACTACCTAAACCAAAGTCCATCCATACATCTCCCACTTAATATGTCAGCGTTGCGGTGTTGCCGGTGCATATCTCTGGCAGTGTATGGGTGAGAGGCAGGGTACGTCCTGGACAGGTCGGCAGTCTGTCAAAGAGACATATAATCATGCAAGCACACACTTACACCTAAGGACAATGCCAATTCACCTAACAGTCATGTTTTTGGACTGTGGGAGGAAGTTGGGGTACCCAGAGAGAAACAACGCCTGTTCAGGGACAACATGCAAACTCCATGCAGAAAGACTCTGGGCCGGGAATTGAACCTTCTTGCTGCGGGGCAACAGTGGCACAAACTGCTACATCGTGCAGCCCTAAACAAAGGTTTAGTTTTATTTTTTAAATTTCTGGTAAGCCTTTTGTTTGAGTAGCTTAGAGTTGAGGCTGAAAGCTGTTCTAAACTGGAGGATTTAAAAAAATTTTAAAATTGCTATTAAGGACAGGTCAAATGTTTGCCCAAAAAAATAACATCATAAACCAAAAAGTTTATATTAAACTACCAGAATCTCAACCTATTCAGGTAAACATTAACATGCAGAAGGATTTAATCTGTGTTTGGTGGCTGGATTAAAGCCTGTAGATAACAAGAATCTGATGTTCTACACTCATCTGATAAAGCTCCTCCTGGGGACTTCACTTTCAAAGTTTTTTAGTCATTTCAGGCTGATTTAAGCCACCCTCCCAGGGTAAACAATGAACCAACTAGAGGGATTATGTGTGTAATTTGTCTTGGGACAACCTCAGAATACTTTAGGTCAGGCCTCTTCAACGTTTTCCAGGCCGAGGACCCCCAAACTGATGGCGAATCGGTGCCCAGCTTGAAAGAGCTCCTGTGTGTCTCTGAATGTGTGCATTGATGACTGAAAGACATCTTCTGCCTCCATTTATCTGTTTACTACAGTGTGTTGAATTCATGTTAATGTAGATTTAAAGACATTTCAATTAGTGGGAATATAAAAAAGAAGTTTAATCAACCAAAACTTTTGCGACCCCCATGCAGTACCTCCGTTGACCCCATAGGAGTCGCGGACCCCCTGTTAGAGACCTCCGCTTTAGGGGAATCTGGACATAGAAAGTCCGGGGCGTGAAAGGACGTCTCAAATTCACCCATTAGATGGTTCCACCTCAAAATTGTGACAATAGATTGATCAAGAGATCAAATCGTCTTTCCAGTCCTTTCTTTGAAGTTCTATGGAAGGTTGATTTCGGAAATGTTCTTATTTCCACTTATCTTTGCCCTTAAACATCTGCCTCACATGTGTTCTTGTTCTTGAATTAATTATGCAACAATATGAGGAGTTTCAGTAAGAATTTAGAGAGAATATTTAATTCCTTTGCTTTAGCTGCAGGACTTTATATCAAAGCTTTATGTTATTGAATAAAGTTATCGTTACCTCTAAAGGAAAGCTTAATAAGGAATCTTTTTGTGTGCAAACAAGGTAGAATTATTGCCTTTATTTGAAACAAAGCTAGTGGAGTAACTCCTGATCTCCTTTTAAAACATGCTAGGTGGGCATGAGTAACCTCTTTAAGCCCTGATAAGTGTGTGTTTTAAATACCGAGTGACCTAGTTCTCACACGTGTGCAGAAGCTGTCACAGAATCAACCCTCATTTCCGAGAGCAAGCTACTTTTAACAAAAAGGGAGGAGAAATCCTTTGCCTGGAGCGTTTGAAGTGAACATGTGAAGATTTCCTCCCAAACGAGATATCTTCTGACAACTGAAGCGACATCAAAAAGTGCTCAATTAAAACAAATGATGGCAATTTTCCACGGACAGTAGGTGTGTCTTTACACGCTGGCTGACAAAACGCTTTATAGGCTTTGAGCTTCAAAGATATTACCTTATATATCTTAAACTCCTGAGGGAATGGATGCAGACCAGGTTGATATTAGTTAATTAAAATTCAAAGCCTGCTCGTAGGAACTTCAGTATAATGAAAACGTTGAGTATTAATATAGATTCTTGCTATTATGTTCCCATTAAGGAATAGATGTATTTTAAATGTCTTAAAACATTTATATACCTAAAGGTAGCTGATACAGCTTTAAAAAAATGAACCTTTAAGGAACAGTTTAACAGAAAACCATTGCAGAAAGGTCAAAGTTTAATTAGTAGGAGCTGGGATGGACCAGATACCAGAGGACATTGAGACAGTTGAGTTTGCAGCAATTCCTCAATGTTAGAAAACATGTGGGAGGAATAAAAATGGAACCTGACACAACAACAACACTCTTTCATAATCAAGTACAGCATTAAGGTTAGTTTGTTGGTTCTGGTTGGTAGTTTAGATGAAAGGAAGGGAATGCAGAAGGAAACCTTACACCATTGGGTCAGGGATAGTTTCCAGGGGAAAGAAAATGAGGGACAATAGGAGATGTTATGGCTTCATCCAGAAAGGGACTAGCCTCGTGAGACCGTCCTGATCTTGCGAGCTTTCAAGGTTTCACTCGCAGATCAGTCTGGAGACTCTCCGTTGAAGAAAATTTGGAGCCGTTCACCAAACAACATCCAATCAGCGTTGGGTTTGAGGCGGGTTGAAGTGTGACGCAACGAGAAGCGCGACAGTTCAGTCTAAAGAACATGGCGGCTTTAGCCGATGAAACTAGCGTTAGCGTGGCTATCGAGCAAGTTTTATCGGAATTACAGAGTATTTCTTCACTGAAAGAAGAGCAAAACACTGCTCTGGAGGCTTTTCTCAGAGGGAAAGATGTTTTTGCTCTTCTCCCGACTGGTTTCGGCAAGAGTAGCCTGGCTTGTGGCTGTGTTTTCATCGTCGCTCTGTTAGTACGTCATATACTTCGTTGATCTGATTGGTTTATTTGGCCCGTCTATCACCAACATAGGCCAATCAGCTAACCAGTATTTTCACCCCTTCCCAAAATTACTTCAACGGAAGGTTTCCAGATGGATATGCGGAGCAAATCCATCTGTCGGAGTCAGGTTAGAAAGAGACACAAATAAACACAGAAGCACTGGGCCAGAGGTAACTTTTATGTATCAGAAAAAACTAAATTTCAGTGAGCAAGAGTTCTTTTAGTGGATCCATGCAGGATAAAACCCCCAAACAGAATCAGAGTCAGGATGTACTTTTTATGAAAAAAAAACAGAAAAAACATACATATATAAATGACAGCAGTAGGTCAGTCTATACAGCTGACCAGGACACTTTCTATAGAAAGAAAGAAAACAGAGAAAACCTGATAAGTTATTGTAAGAAAAAGCTTAATGGTTGCATCCAGGAATTAGACACACTCTAAAGGAAAGAAATACTATAAAAAAAGTATTCAAAGTGCACAGTAAAAAAAACAGGTTTTAAAAATGTACAGTCAACCTGTTTTACTCTAAATAGAGTATAAATCTGAGTGTAAATCTGCTCAAGTGTTGGAGTTAACCCTAAAATGCCAAATGTATCGTATTTGATACATACGGTTTCTGAAATGTTTTGCGTCTGACACCTTTTGCATAATTTAATGGTAAAAACTTTGCTCAAAATCCTATTGTACACAATCAGATATACCTGATAACAGCCAGTAGAAGACTACACAAAAAAATAAACTTGACTTATCGCATAGTAATAAATTATTAATATCAAAAATGTATTTCTGTTTTTTCTTTTTACATATTTTGTTAAAAGGCCAAATAAGGAATTCAAACCAAAAAAAAAAGTAATTTTCTGTTTTGTTTTATTCTTGGATCGGGCTTTAAAGGGTTAATAGTGAGTGGAAAAACTTTTACTCTGTATGGTGTTGATTACCCGACAGTCTCTGTGATCTTCTGGATTTTGACACCAAAATGAGTGAAATTAACTCTGAAAAGTTGACACTGGCTATAGAGTAAGTTTTACACTCATTTGGAGTGGGACCACCTGAAACAGGCTTATATTCAACTCTGTTGGCGTTTTTACTGTGTTAAAATGATTCCAGGAAAGACAAACAGCAGAATAAAACAACAAAACAACAAAAAGTTGAATCCATTTACCCGCACCCTGAGATCCGGACCAAAAGAAAATGATATGAAACCTGTTTCTGGTTGAATAGTTGCCACTTTCAGCATTTAAAACGACAACAAAAAATTCTGCAACATGTTTAGAAATTGGTACGACATTGGAACCAAGTATGACTGGACAGAAATTCACAGGACCGTCATTGGTTCTCCTTTATCTGAACTACAGCATCATTTACTAGAGTCGTCATTTATATTTTAGTGGAGAATGATTTTACATGCATAAAAATGAACTATACATAATCAGTGACATATCCGTAGAACCATAGTGACAGATGTGTCAGAGTCACTGTAAAAAGCCAATGCTTTAACACACATCTGCCCTGTTTACCATAAGTTCATTGAACATGTATAGTATGTTTAAAACACGCCGTTTATTCTGCAATTACAGCGCTGGAAAATCAGAGAGGGATACAGCTCCAAATGGCACAGGTAGAGCTGAAATGTCAAAGAAATTTGTCAAGCTTGTTACAAGCCTTCTCCCAGCGGCTCCTCTTGGCAGCCGGCTCGGAGCACCTCTGTCACACCGAGTGAGTCATCACTAAATAAATAAAGGTAAAACACGGCAGAAGCAGCTACGCTTCACTGGAGAGGCTGAATCGGGGAGAAGTGAGCACTCATTGAGGGGAAACCACCAGAGGTGATAACACTGTTCATTTCTGCCTGCCTAACTCGCCAGAAGACGGTTCATTGGCTAATGCTCTGTGATAATACACTGCGTTCAGACACGGAGATTTATGTGCTACAGGGAGGTCAGAGGGCAGCGGAGGGGAGAAATCATTACAGACGCTGACCCACACCAACAGATGATTACCGTCCCAATGACACCACGTTGATCCAAGCGGAACAATTAGCTCCATTACTAACACTGGGCTGCTAAGTACCATAATTGCTGCTGATTTAATGTATAAAAACACACAACAATGGTGGGTGAAGAAGAGGAAGAAATTAGGTTTTATTTTTACAGAAGATGATTCTTTCATAGATTAATTCAATTCAGTTTATTTATATAGAGCCAACTCAAAACACATGTCCCTCAGATACTTTTTCCACTGTGGTTTTCTTGAGAAAACGAGTTAATTTTCTCATCATCTTAAAGGAATAGTACACTCATAACATGATTAGCCTTCATTTTCTACTCACCCCCATGCTGAACAACACCCTGGAGTACTTTTTTGATATCTCAAATGCATCTGGAGATCTGGGAGGCTTCTTGCTGTCTGCTGACATTCAAATAATGGAGGTCTACTGTGCCCGAGACAGAAAGCTCCATAAAAGTCCCAAAAAACGTGTCAATATTCCTCCATACTGCTCGTCCAATGTATTCCAAGTGTCCTGAGTGGGTAGCATCCAGAATTTACTCGAAACGAAGTCATTTAGAATGTTTTTAGAGCATAAACAGTAGTGTATAGGATTTCCTGAAAGCGCGCGCCTGCGAGTTCATGACGCTACGGAAGCCGGCAGACCAAACCAGATGAAAGTGCGCATTCAGCGTCTGCTCTGCCGATAATGCAAGCGTAGAAGAAGAAATGTGCTGTTTACTTGTGCAAAGAAAGAAACAACGAAAGAAAAATGTCTGAGGACTTCAGTGTTGAGGAAGAGCATGAGTTCTTTGCCGAGCTGAATGCGCACTTTCATCTGGTTTGGTCTGCCGCGGTTTCCGTAGACTCGTGAACGCGCTTTCAGGAAATCCTATACACTACTGTTTATGCTCTAAAAACATTCTAAATGACTTCGTTTCGAGTAAATTCTGGATGCTACCCACTCAGGACACTTGGAATACATTGGACGAGCAGTATGGAGGAATATTGACACGTTTTTTGGGACTTTTATGGAGCTTTCTGTCTCGGGCGCCATAGACCTCCATTATTTGAATGTCAGCAGACAGCAAGAAGCCTCCCAGATCTCCAGATGCATTTGAGATATCAAAAAAGTACTCCAGAGTGTTGTTCAGCATGGGGGTGAGTAGAAAATGAAGGCTAATCATGTTTTGGGTGTACTATTCCTTTAAGATAACAAAAGCCGTTTTCTCGTCAATACGAGATGATTGGATTTATAAGTATAAGTCATGGCAGCCAATGTAAAATTTTTTAAAATAATCCTGTGTTTAACATTTAGGTAACGAGACAACGTTGTTGGTTTGATGATTTGCTTCCACTTCTGATTCATAAGCAATTAGCTTATTAGCCTTAGCGCCTACTGTTACGTCTGTAACAGGTATAAGATGCATTAACCCCCAAAATGAGTCCAGATTAAAGTTTTTCATAAAAAAAAGCAGAGTTGTTTCTACTGTAACCCAGGCAATCCATTATCTTATTATCTCGAGAAAACAATTAATGGTTTAACCGTGATAACGAGATAGTTATGTCATTATCTCGAGAAAGCAAAGGGTAAAAAAAAAGTCGAGTATGACCGCTCTCGGCTTCCGTACTTTACAGTTCACCAGATCATCCACTCAAATTGATTCAAAGTTTTCTATCTAAGGAAAACCAGCTGATTGCATCGACTCATTGACTCAAATGCAATTTCTCACACTAAGCATGCTTGTAGCGACAGTGGAGAGGAAAAACTCCCTTTTAACAGGAAGAAACCTCCAGCAGAACCAGGCTCAGTGTGAGCGGCCATCTGCTGAGGCCGACTGGGGTTCCAGGAAACAGAAGCAGAGATACAAAAAGCAACGGTAAAGTCAGCACCTGTGTTAAAAATAGTTTTCTAATTAAAATGCAATCCATATTTTTACTTTTTATTTGAAATTCATCACTTCCTGTTTCCCGCAGTGACAATAAAAAGTTCTCTTAGCCTTCAAAAATAAGAAACACAAGAGAACCTGGCATCATAGGCGGATCTACTGGGGTGGCATAGGGTGGCAAATGCCACCCTAAATGACAGCCTTGCCACCGCTGCTGCCACCCCAGTTGGCGGTAGGGGTGGCGAGGCTTATAAATTATGAATCATTTGAGAATTACGACCGCTAATTTCCAATGTCGGACTGCAGTGAATGCAGCACGAGATGACGTGAGAGCGACTGAGACTGATTAGTTTTGAAAACCGAATGGGGCAAAGCGAGGGAGCCAGGGGTCACAGGGAGAGGAGAAACGGGATGAAACAGGTAAAAATTGATTAACTATCTATCGAGAAATGAAATCATAATGAAAGCACAATGTTGCTAGCATAGCTGCAATGCTGATTTTGAGATGATAAAAATCAATTTGCAGAACGGTATTTCTCTATCTATGATGTTAGTTAGGCCTGAAGTCTCAGCCTCATAAAGACATATTTGCGGTCAACTATGACAGAAAAGAGACTGTAAAGTTTGGTTGAACTCAAATCAAAACGCACAAAGGCTTTGGATCTAAATAATGTTGTGAAGCGTTTTTCTGAGCAACATGGAAATCCCTGCATTCAGCTGTTATAGTCATGTTAACTTTATGTTATGCTCTCTGGTGAGCCTTTACAGAGCTGTTACATTTTGTTTTGGCACCTGAGAAAATCTGATATTTCATTTAATAAAACCAAAAGTGTTAAAAGTTAAAAATGTGATACTGGTGTGAATCCTGCTTAATATGAAGCAGTGTTGTTGTTTCATTTTTGTATATATAATATGAAACTATCCAGAAATGACCTGTATGAACCTACTCACAAGCAAAATGTATTTTTATGTTGCTTCTTTTCAGATTTATGGAGATTTTGATGTAACATACAGAACCCGCCTTTTTGTTGATTTGTTGATACAGCTGTATGGAGGACCAACTCTGCCATATTTAAAAATAAATACAGAAATAAATAAATGCTTAATAAATAAATAACCATACAATTAATTGCCACCAAAAATACAAACAACAAATAAATGTAAGTAGAAATTAAATTATACAGCTAGTCATAAAGGTATATAACTCTTTTAATTGGCTTCTTTATTTCTTTGCCTTTTTAATATTTACCTTATTTATTTTTCTGTCATTTATTATCTTCAACTTCATTTTTTAATTACTTATATTTTTAAGTATTTATTTATGTGCATGTTATCATATTTTTGTCTGTTTTATTCTTCCTTTGTATTTTTTTACCCTAGTTATTTCTTCGCCGCTATTTCTTTCTGCCTGCCCTTTTAACATTTCTGCCTGCCATTATAATATAATTTCTAATTACATTTATTTGTTGATTGTATTTTTGGTGGCAATTAATTGTATGCTTATTTATTTATTGAGCATTTATTTATTTCTGTATTTATTTTTAAATATGGCAGAGTTGGTCCTCCATATACAGCTCTATCTACAGCATACAGTATTTACATGCATGAAATGTCCCTTTCATGTTGCCGTAACTGCTTTATGTCATGTTACTGAGGAACAAATGTGGTAAATGTGTGTTCAGAGTAAACATTACATAGATGTCTGGTACCTTGTTCGGGTGCCTTGACCCATTTATTTCTACTGTGTAGTTATGCTCACTTTAGTACAGCTCAGTCCATAGATCTCTGATAGGTAACTTTTTCTTTCCATCGTTTCTTCTTGTGCAAATGCTGCAAAGCTGCCTCTCTGACAGTCAATCTCACACATCTGCGACTCAGCACCTGTGTCTTACCTTAATACGTTTCCTGTCATAAGGCCCCTCTAGAAGTAGTGTTATCATTCTTCTATCTCCTATTAAGTGAGATCACATTGTACGATGTATTATTAATATGAACTGTTTCACATGAAACACTAGTACTGTACATACTATTCTCACCAAACTGTGATAACTGTGATTAAATTCAGTGTAAACAAATGCCATATGTTGCCACCCCTAAAAAATTCCTGCCCCCCTCTTGCCACCCCATAAATATTTTTCTAGATCCGCCCCTGCCTGGCATTCATGTAAGCAAGAGCCATAATTAAGAAATTTCTAACAACTGGAACCATGACAACCAGTTGACCTGGCACTTAGTGAGGAGGACAGCTAAAGAGCCCAAGAACTATACACCAAAACTATTCAACTAAACACCAATTCTCCATAACAACCCCTAGACATCTTTCTACAAATGCAAATATAAACAGGTGGGGTCCGTCAATATTTAGTGGGACATATACTGGATGAGACTGATATGTTCAGTGACAAACTTCGTTTATGGATAAAATAAAGACAGAATACATAGATAAGGCTTTGAAGCATGGTGGTGGACTTTACTGGACATTACCTGACATCAAAGGGATCCATCCATCCATTATCTGACACGCTTGTCCCGAGTGGGGTCGCGAGGGGTGCTGGTTCCTATCTCCAGCAGTCAGTGGGCGAGAGGCGGGGTCCACCCTGGACGGGTCGCCAGTCCATCGCAGGGCAACACAGAGACGAACAAGACACACAACCATTCATGCACACACTCACACCTAAGGGCAATTTAAAGAAGCCAATTAACCTAACAGTCATGTTTTTGGACTGTGGGAGGAAGCCGGAGTACCCGGAGAGAACCCACGCATGCTCAAGGAGAACATGCAAACCCTGGGCTGGGAATCAAACCCAAAACCTTCTTGCTGCAAGGCCACAACAAAGGGATATTTAAATTAAAAATCTGGTAAAATCAAAGCTTTCTATGGGAGAAACAACAGGGAAAAGGCGTTTCTGTTCTAATCATTGACGTCAAATCTACAACAATTTAGTTGACATTTGAGGGAATCTCACTGAAACCATTCTCAGATAAAATCTAAAAGTTAGGATGAAGACCAGTATAACTCCCATGCATCAGCCCGGAAGAGGGTCTGTAATGCTGTGGGTCTATTTCTCTTTAAATGATCCCAGGAATATTGGCAAGAAAGACATTTGGTGTAAGAGACTAAAAATAAAGGATAAACTGTTTTGTATAGGAGAGGATCTGTGATGCTGTGGGCCTGTTGCCCTTATAAAGGAGTCCTGTTAGACTTTCCTTTTCCACCATTACAAAGACTTAAAGTTCCTCAAAATTGACTGGAGCTTATCTTAAACTTTGCGAACTGTGCGAGTAGAGAAAGTGGAAAACAAGTGTTTACCACGGTGGAGGTTGTGTGATGCTGTTGGATCCCTTTTACACTAAAAGGCCCTGAGAATTAAGTGAGAGTGGATACCTTAGAGTCTAAACTGATAATATGGGGTTGTTGGCTCTTCTTAGAAAGAGCAAAACAGAAACGATTAACCAGAGGCAGCCTTCTTCTAAAATCAACAAACTTTAAGTTTTCCCATCTTGTTCAATAGTGCTTCTCCCTGCTGCCTCTTTTACATCCTAATAAGCAAATCTGGCTCAACTGGAGCGCAGTTCCAGTTGAGTTGAGAGGGAACAGCGGCGCGATGGCTACAGGCAGGTCAACGGGTTAATCACACTTGACTTGGAGCTCATTGCGATTGTCTGGGCCACTTTAGATGTCGAGCGCGGACCCTTTCAGCGGAAATCCCATTAACCTGGCAAAAAGACCATTTAAACACGGTGACTGGAGAACTGATTAGGTCCAATCTTTGATTCCTGCTAAGCAGGGCATGATGCTCCACCAGAGCATGCCGTCTGATACCGAGGAATCTTTGCAGCCTTCTGCAGGCCTGTATAGGAAAACATTGAGAATTATGTCTAAACAACATCTCTACTGCTTAATAAGTCATTTCTGAAAGGTGTTTCAGTGCTAGTGTGCAAACAAAAGGTAGGTTCATGCAGAACCAGGGCATTCTTCTGCTGTTTCTGAGCCATCTGCTTTGAGAGTCATTGTCATGGGGTATGACAAAGATCTGAATCATCGTCGTAGCTGCAGGCTCGGTGGGAATTTGGATGTTAATAGGGTTGATTGGAGCTAAAGGAAGGGAATAGTTTGGTTCTTTAGGAGAAATAATCTCATCACGTCGATAGGGGCGTACAGTGATGCAGACAAGATGGAAGAAGCAAAGAAGTAAAAGTTCTTTTCAAGACCAGAAGTGCTGACAGAAGTTTTCACATCACATCTCTGCAAGTTGGTTGATGCCTCAGAGTGTGCAAGGTCCATAGTTCAGTTTGCAAAGATGGTGAAATGTCTCATTTAAATTCCTGCTTTGGCCTACTTCATCAAAAGACTGCAGGGTAAAATGAAGGCTTATAAAAGATGAAATGTTCAGATATTAACGGTGTGAAAAGAAGTGACATGGGCTCTGCTTTTAGAAAACCATCACCAATAATGAAATTTTGTTAGACGTGAAATTTCTTCAATTTTACATGCAGTTTTTTTTAAGAAGGCAAGGGAAAAACTTTCTAAAGTTTTAAGGTTTGCAAAAAAATAGATCTGTGAAGCACTTTTTAAACTTTCCCTTCCTTAAAAATGTCAAAAGTTTAAAAAGAAAGAACAAATTGCAACAAAGCTATTGTTTAAAGTGGTGCAGTGGGCAGCATATATTTAAATTCAATTTATTTATATATTGCCATTTCGCAACACGTCACCTTAAGGCATTTTACAGAGATGATTCAACCAGATTATACAGTTAAAGTTTCCCATCTAATTCAAACTAGCAACAGCAACTCCTCACACTGAGCATGCATACAATGACAGTGGAGAGGAAAAACTAAATTTTTACAGGAAGAACCTTCAGCAGAATTTGTTTGTTATTAAATTATCAAAACTTTTCATGTTTAAATGCTGCAAGCATAGTAAACTGGAAGGAGTATTTCACAGTTCTATGAATGCAGTTTCCTTTAGATAGCTATAAGCTTGTTAGCACGTATGATGCTAACTGCATACATACTGCTAACCCAATGTTAGCTTCTGTGCCCTCTTTTGTGCCCCTTTAATACAATAAGGTCCCCAAAACCTATTATTTGATCATTTCTACTTATGTTGTCGCCATTAAAATAACAGAAACAATTTACCAGAAAATAACACGAGCACAACAACACAAGTCCAGTAAAACTAATAGTTTTTTAGATATTTAATGTTTAAATGCTGCAGCATATAAAACTGGATGGATTATTTCACAGTTCTATGAATGCAGTTTCCTTTAGAAAGCTATTAGCTTGTTAGCACGTATGATGCTAACTGCATACATACTGCTAACCCAATGTTAGCTTCTAAGCCCTCTTTTGTGCCCCTTTAATACAATAAGGTCCCCAAAACCTATTATTTGATCATTTCTACTTATGTTGTCGACAATAAAATAACAAAAACGATTTACCAGAAAATAACACGAGCACAACAACACAAGTCCAGTAAAACTAATAGTTTTTTTAGATATTTAATGTTTAAATGCTGCAGCATATAAAACTGGATGGATTATTTCACAGTTCTATGAATGCAGTTTCCTTTAGATAGCTATTAGCTTGTTAGCACGTATGATGCTAACTGCATACATACTGCTAACCCAATGTTAGCTTCCAAGCCCTCTTTTGTGCCCCTTTAATACAATAAGGTCCCCAAAACCTATTATTTGATCATTTCTACTTATGTTGTCGACAATAAAATAACAAAAACGATTTACCAGAAAATAACATGAGCACAACAACACAAGTCCAGTAAAACTAATAGTTTTTTAGATATTTAATGTTTAAATGCTGCAGCATATAAAACTGGATGGATTATTTCACAGTTCTATGAATGCAGTTTCCTTTAGATAGCTATTAGCTTGTTAGCACGTATGATGCTAACTGCATACATACTGCTAACCCAATGTTAGCTTCCAAGCCCTCTTTTGTGCCCCTTTAATACAATAAGGTCCCCAAAACCTATTATTTGATCATTTCTACTTATGTTGTCGACAATAAAATAACAAAAACGATTTACCAGAAAATAACAAGAGCACAACAACACAAGTCCAGTAAAACTAATAGTTTTTTACTCATCTAGATATTAGCAAATTATCTGCTATTGCTTTGAATCTGTACATCATGTTAGTCCTAGCTTTGCTATGTCGCCAATTTATTTTATAACCGTATTTTCGCGACTATAAAGCGCAAATAAAGTAGTTTTATTATGTTTTTAAGTGAGAAAGTCCACCTAAAAACTTAAAATTGCAGTCTATCCAGATTACCATCCCTCCTTCCAATATTATTTCTGTCGGAGCCGCTCAGAGCCCCACATACCAGCGGTGCGCTGTCAGTAGGAATCCCATTCAACAGCAGCCTCTGGCCGGGTCGCCTACTCGCGGTTCACCGCGGCAGCAGGTAGGTGTTTTTCATCTAAATAATCTAAACTGCAGGCACCAGGATAATAAAAGCGAACATATTCTGCCGGCAGATTTCTGCATTTTAAATTAATTTATGCGTCAATAAACTGTTTCAGAGGAGTGATCACAGCGCTCTGTGTCATCTGCGATGTGTCTGTCTCACGGCCAGCTCCCAGGTTTGAATACTTTGTAATAAATACATGAATAAAGCACAATCATACTCAGTTTTGCTCCCGCTCGATTTTTAAATACGCAGTAGGGGTATTTAAACGTAGTAGAGGACATGTACCTGTATACAAAACCCGCACCCTATAATCCGGTGCGCCTTATGTGTGTGTTAAATCAACATATTCTCATTATCAGTTCGTATGAAATCGTACGAATAGTTATGCACAGTATTTCGTACGTTTTTGATGTTTTTCCTCGAAAAACAGATCAGTGCGCATGCGCAGCCAGACAGACGAAAAAAGCAGATCCGCGAACAGACGTAAAACTGGGAAAAACAGTGCAATAATTACTTCTTGATGTCTCTCACTAGCTTGCTTGCTGTTTTGTATCTTAGGGTTAGGGTTAATTGTATGTTAAATTCTATGTTATTGAATGGTGCGTAAGATGCGCATGCGCAAGGATATCTTGTCTCGAGGCAAGACGTAAAAATACGACGAAATACGACGAAAAAAACGTCAAAAACGTACGAAATTGCTGTGCATAACTTTTCGTACGATTTCATACGAACTGATAATGAGAATACACTGGTTAAATACAGTAATGGCACACATAACTGAGACTGCGCCTTTTAGTACGGTGCGCCTTATGGTCGTAAAAAATACGGTAATTTCATTTCATCTAGCGTAACCACTTCGAGAGACCAGGCTATAAGCTGTTAGCGCTACAGGCTGTTCATGTTGTTTTACTTAAACATCCATTAAAAGTTGGCGAATAGGAGAGGCCCTCCTTGTGTGGTTCAGGAAAATCTAAAACAAGGCTTGTTCAGGTCCTCTTAAATCTATTAGGACATTGTTTGATCATTTTTTAAAATGTTTTCTTCATACAAGGGGTCATAAAACTGACTTGGAGGTAAAATTTCTTAACATAAATAACATGTTTTGCACCACAGATATCAGAAGTGTCTCACTAAGGAGAAGTAGCTAGTAGGAGCTTAATGCAAACCCGTATCTACAGGTGGGGAAGTATGCATTAGTGCACAATTAACATCTCCATTCCTAGGTTTGTATGTTCAGTCCAATTAGAGCACACTGTAAGCTTCTCCCTCTGTACATAATCAAAGCAGTGAGGGGGAGGAGGGATGCTTCCACTCTGACAGCCCGGACTGCTGGGATGGGCGCCCGCCAAGCTGCTGCTAAATATACACTGGGGTCAGTCCCTGGCAGTTCGTAGCCTTTGTCAGAGCTGAGCCTCAGGTTTTCTGATAAAACGGCTTTCTGCTTACTGAAGTCAAGTGACAGTTGTGACAGGGGAGAGGTCGTGGGTTGGAGGGTGCCGCAGTGTATGCTCGCCAGGAGGACCTGACCTGTCGGACGTTGATAGGCACCCAGCGATGGAGGGGGCGGGAGTTGTCACGGAGGCCCCTAGACGTCCAGCTTGAAAGGACCAAGGTTGACCTGCTCTTTCCTGCCTGGGATTATATAGTCCTTTGTGTGAAACATAAAAAAATTTCAGCTTGTCTCAGTCTTTTTACGTATATCCTCTCCTCAACAATCCAATGCTCGTGTGGAGTAACTGATTAAATATTTCTCTGCTAATAGACTGGTTGATTGACAAGAAAATAATCATCCCCCGTTTTGATAATTCATTTTGAGAGTTATCAAAACTGAAGAAGTCAACAAACCGGTCCAATTTATTTGACTGACAAGCGGCGCAACACAAGTCATACAGATTAGATTTTATAGCAGACGGTTTTTGCAGAGCGAACACATTTCCCTCTGTGTGTGTGAGTGTCAGCGGAGCATTGATGAACTCAGCACAATGCTGAATGGGACTGTTTTGGCAGCTTAGACAGCGAGGCCGAACCTGCGGGTCAGAGATAAACGCCCCTCTCTGCTCAGAGCCGGCAAGAGGACGTCCCATCAGAGACAAGGGGGAAGACTGAGGACGCATGAGCTTTAACGCTAAAGTGTCTGAGGCGAATTAGACCATATGAAAGATTACAGCATAGTTTTAGGCGAATGCTGTTTGTGTAGTTTTATCTTCTGTCGTTTAATATGTTACATTTCAGGCTAAAAAAGGTTTATTCATTAGTACTCGTTAACTTTTAGAAACCGCTTGTACAACGAAACTCAACATATTTGCAAAGGAAACAGTAGCTTTAACTGTCCGAACAACAGAAAGAGTTTTAGGGAATTTGGTGGAGTCTGAAAACATCTTAAAAATTGAAATCTGGAAATATTGTTATAGGTTATGAACCAGTGTAGCAGATTTATATTAAATTTCCTTTTCTAAGGGATGAAATTTGTAATAGGTTTGACATTGCTTTACCTAAAGGCCCAATTGTCATGATCTTGGCGCAGATATCTGGTCTGATTACTAATTTTTATCAACTGCTTATCTCCGCCCAGTTCTCAGTAGTTCATCTGATCCACCTGCTTCAGTCTCTATTTAACCAGCCTTCAGACCAGTCATCAGTGCCAGATTATTTCGGGCCTGTGGTGAGAGTTCTCTAGTGTACCTGTGTTTTCTGATTGCCTGCTCCTGACCCATTTTGCCTTTGGCCGTCCTAGCTTGCCTGTCCCCCATTCCAATCGGTCTGCTGACCTGTCTTTGGACTTCTGCTGGATTTCAGCCTGTCTGTGAACCGAACCTGGAACTGTTTCCCGACTGGATGCTTTCCCTTCAGCACCTCTTCAAATCTCTGATTTCCTGCCTATCCTCTGACCTCTGCGACATCATAGCCTCCTGAGACCATCCTGATCTCGCGAGCTTTCAAGATTTCACTCGCTAATCAGTCTGGAGACTCTCCGTTGAAGAAAATTTGGAGCCGTTCACCAAACGAACGTCCAATCAGCGTTGGCTTTGAGGCGGGTTGAGGTGTGACGCAACAAGAAGCGTGACAGTTCAGTCTAAAGAACATGGCGGCTTCAGCCGATGAAACTAGCGTTAGCATGGCTATCGAGAAAGTTTTATCGGAATTACAGAGTATTTCTTCACTGAAAGAAGAGCAAAACACTGCTCTGGAGGCTTTTCTCAGAGGAAAGGATGTTTTTGCTCTTCTCCCGACTGGTTTCGGCAAGAGTTTGATCTATCAATTGGCTCCTCTTCGTCGTCGCTCTGTTACGTCATATGCTTCGTTGATCTGATTGGTTTATTTGACCCGTCTATCACCAACATAGGCCAATCAGCTAACCAGTATTTTCGCCCCTTCCCAAAATTACTTCAACGGAAGGTTTCCAGATGTATATGCGGAGCAAATCCATCTGGCGGAGTCAGGTTAGGGACATCAGCGCCTGGAACCAACCTCACTCTCTGGGCTAGGACTGAACCATAAGACCAGGTTAGTGACTCATCCATTCATTATCAACCTCCGCCAGATAGAAGTGGTTATTAACCTGTTGTCTCCTCCTGCAAAGGTTCCCGGTTTAGACGCCAACGCTGTTCACGGCAGATCCGTTTCTATTAAACGTTTTGAGATATCTGTTTGTCCGCCTTGAAAACGATGTCCTATTGTTCCGAGCCTGACACCAATAAAACCGCTCATAAAGAGGTATTTCTATTCAAGAGTAGCTGGTGACTCCATGTTTCCTTTTAAAAATATAAATGAGGAGATTAAGTCAGGGAAAAACAGACATTATTTCCCCCAACAATTCAGAAACGTTCATCCAAAAGGAATATTTGTGGTCACCTGGAAATGACCACATCCTCCTTTTAGGAGCTTATTTTTATGTTGTTTCTTGTCTGAATGGACCCCTGTATGCGAGTTAAGTCTCCAGACTGCAGGTTCAGATACAGACAAATGTTAGAGATCCAAATCTTTTGGCGGGGCAGAAGCAATTAAAGTCTTATTTACTTCTAAAAGTCATCGTTTTGATCTTTTGCTCCAAGGAGGAATCTCTTTATGACTCACAGAAAGGTCTGCCGGGCCAAGAGCATGGTGAAGCATAAATGAACTTGAACCTGTGATGCAGTCACCAGGAAGCCGCCTAATCACCGTGAGGAAGCGATAAGGTCACTGCTTGATGGCTGCAGCAGGAAACCGGGCGGAGGTGACCACTGCGTTTAAACACGCAAACCTGCCAAGATTTTATCTGGCCTTGTTTTTACTTGCAAGTGGTCCTCTTAAGATCACAAAACAGGCCTTGGAGGATCACCGGTGAGTAGCATTGGGGGCTGCATTTAGGAAGGAAGTGTGACTATCATACAGCGGCTCAGACAAGGCTTCAGAGTAAAGCTCCGGTGCTATGGGAGAGGGAAAAAAAGCTTTGCCTGAAAATGTCTGAGCTCAGCAGACCTTAACTGGGTAAAACAGAGAGGTGACATGTTTCTGCAGATTTTTTTCTGCTGAGGCATCATTGACAAAGACAAGGTTGCTGCTATGCTGACATGGATGTCAACCTTCCCGACTTAAAGTGGATAAAATGAAGGGGAATTCTCTCGAACAATCGGCCTGTTGAATATGGGAACAAATAAAGGTTGAAGAAAGGACGTTTATTTGACAGATGGAGATCCTGTTCATGAAAGCAGGAAACACAGACAGGTGGAAAAGGTGAAAAGTTCAAAACAGGCCCTGTCAGGATTTTACTTTTTTTTTCCCACCAACATGTTTTTGTCCTGATTATCGCTGAGCGGTGGATGTTATTGCTCAGAATGTGAACACAGACTGAGAATCTGCAGTGCAGAGTCTGACAGATCACTGATAGGATATCTAGGAGAAAACTTATGTTTATTTAAATCAAACTATTTTGTTAAAAACTCACCAGTTCACAGAACTATTAATTCGTTTAGCATCAATTGAGGAAGCTCAAAAAGGTTTCTGTCTCCTATTCCCACTTGCCATAACTGATGGACAGAGAACCATGGTGACTGAGCTTCGTCATTGGGGCTAGTAACAGTTCCTGAACCAAAATATTTTTTTCCCTAACATAGAAGACATAGAGGAATAAATCTATATTTGGTGTAATGACACTAATAGAACAACGTCGTCTGCAAAAAATCTACACAAAACCATCAGATCTAAACCTAAGACCTAAAAAACCCATGTGCACTCAGCTTCCTAACTGTTCTGACCTCCACAGGAGCCCTAAATAGGGTTTATATACAGACAAAATGATAAATGCAGGCAAGGATAAGGTCATTCTAAGAATGGATTGGTTGGAAAAATAATTAAGTTAGTTGCTTAAACCAATTTGGGACAAATTGACCAATGTGTCAGCGGCTGACCAAGCCATTGGTCTTGGATCAACCAATTTAATAGGTTAACCAAACAACCAATAAAATGGTAAGAGTTGGTGTACTAATCTGATTGGCTGTAGTCAAGTGTAGTGTGCAATAGTTAGGGACCTAGAGAACAAGAACAATTATGGAGATCTTGGCGTTTACTTTGGTGACATTAGCATTAACCACTATTAAAATCCATGAGTTTGAGTGGCTACAATGGCGTCTTGCAGTTTGCAACACTTTTGAAACCCTTTGGTTTCCCTGAAAAAAAGAGTTGCTGGTTTAAGCCCTGTCTATGGTCGTCAATGCTGTTAACGTAATAACCATTATTTTGGTCAAAGTGACCAATTTGTATTGGTTTGCCCTTTTCCCAATATAGATTTGTTAAAATGCTACCAAGTTAGATCGATTGTTTTAATCAATAGATTGGTTGGACACATAACTACCAATTGACTCAATTGACAAGAAGCATGGGAAAGTGGAGCATTGAGAAGAGTTTAGAGGAGAAAGAGTCTTGGAGTTGAAGGAAGCAGCGCCTGTGGTCATTGGACCACCTGGGGTAGTGACCCCTACTCTAGAGAAGTTCGGATAACTCTGATTACTGACCTAAACACTCTCAGTCCAGAAGACATCAGTTCTAGGAACCATAAAAAATCTGAGAGGGACCCTCAAGACCCAAGATCTCTGGACATAACATGGCTAAAAATGATCACAACACCTTGTACCCATGAACTTACTTGACCGTAAAGCCAAAAAACACAACAGAACAGCTAGAAAGACATCTACAGTGACTCGTTGCCATCTTTTTATGTACTTTTGCTCTTGTGTAAACAGTTCTTTTACATCATAATAATAAGCAACATATAAAAACCAGATTTGATACGCTTAAACCTGAGGAACCTCCTTCTTATGGAATCAAAGCGACCATCTCAACAGAGAACCTATATGAGAATAAAACCTAGCAGGAGATTTGAGGAATCAATCCATCAAAGCGGCTGTACCTTTACAGCTGAGCAGCATAAGATTAGAGTTTAACACCTCCGAGGTATAAATGATTGCAAGAGTGAAACGGAACAAACTGCCTACCTGAACAGCAAATATCTCCCCTGTAAATAAGAGCCAGGGAAAAAAAAGGACCCTGCATGCAGCAAATAAAGCAGGACAAACATGTTTGGGGGAATAATCTGACGGCCATGGAGGCTCCATTACACCTTTCATCTCCACGTTAGAGAGAGTGGATTTGGCTTTCCATCACGAGGACAACACAAACTAACGCGGCGAGAATACAGCGAGGGGTTTGATCTTCCCCGCTGCGAGGCGCCGCATCCGAGCAGTTAGTAAAATGAATTGAATCAGTAGGATTAACGGCACCTGTAAAGACCTGTCAGGTAGATTTACAGGCCCTGCTGATAAGGCTGGCGGTAAGGGATGAATGTGCCCGCTGTCCCATCGGCTGCCAGCCTGTTAAAGGAAAACTATCCAACCCTCCCGCCTTCCCCCTCCCTTCTGGCCTCTCTTTGCACCCCCCCTCCTGAGCTGCAGACACCTCCACCTCTGATAAGGTAATAACATCAATCCTGACTCCGGCTGCAAAGGTGAAAGCTGACTACAGGATGGTGGAGACATGCTTTCAGGGTGATGAATGCAGTCAAACACAGACGGACTGTGTGTGTTGATGCCTGTTTGGATATCAAATGTGAACACACCCTTTGCTGTCAGGGTATCAGGCAAATGTCAGCTCCTCAGAAGCAGGAAAAGTTGCTTGTGGTGCATGATTCCTCATTTTCAGGTTAAATCGGGGACGTTTTCTAAAAGGTTTTCCTGCAACGGGGGATTTTGTAAGCAGACTGAGACGCATTTGATGATTTTACTTTGCTACAACAACCTATGGAGGAGCTGGAGCTTTGTCAAACAAAAATGGAACCGGTGTCTGGGATGGGTTCTATCGTCAATGCTTTCAAATCAGAAGTAAAATACCTGCATGTGCATCCAGTTAAGCTATGATAAAGTCCCCCTTACTCAGATACCCCTCTAGATAACATTGAGTGCCACTAATTGCCTCCAGGTGAACCAAATAAGAAGCCCCCCCACTCCCCATCCTGAGGAAACAATGCTGCACTGTTGAGCCGTCTCTATAGAAATTGGTCAAGAAAAGCTCTAACTGGTACTTCTTGCAGTATGCCAAGTCACTTAGGAGACACAATAGGAAATGAAAATGAAACAGTTTTTTGGTGTCTAACATTTTTTTGTGTCTCCTCAGTAAAACACGGTAGTGGCAGCATCATTTTGTGTGGTTTGTGCATGTTGACTCATTTATATTTAGGAGCATCCCACTCTGGTGGAATCTTTTTTCCTCTCCTTGTTTTCTTAGCTGTTTAAGAAGATGCGTCTCCTGGTTTTACATCCAATAACATCTGATGAGGTCAGAACAAACAGGGATCTCTGAACATTTGTCTTTGCAATGCCAGGCCATAAACTGGGCCTGCTTTTATCTTTTTGTAATGTGTATTTGCAATGACCAGTAAAATGAATGATCTTATCCTCATGAAGCCTCAGCAGAGCTGAAGGACCAAACCAATGAAGAGGGAATTCAGATGGTTGAAGTTGGAGAAAAGTCGCATTAAACTGGCTCCCCAAGACTGGACTCGAGTTTGTCCTACATAAAACCAATGGACCAGGATTTATAAGCAATACATTTGATTCTGTGCCCTATTTCATCATTTGTATTATGATTTGGTCAAATGTTTTGGGCCAATATCTTACTGAAAGACCCATCGATTGACTGATTGAACGATACATAGTCAAAGAAGAAGAATGTGCCATGGGAAGAATAATGTGCATAGGTTATATACGACACACAGGTGTACATTACATCCGCAGGTGACTATGAACCCATTCATGTGCTGCATAAATGCATATTTCAGCTGAATCAAAATAAAAAATGAAGTAATAGTTTTTGGACCCAAGCATTAAAAAGCACAGAACTTCAGTCAACCCGGGTAGAATCCACCAGGATCTAAATCTTGACTCAGACCTGGACCTTCAGAGGCTCATAAAGACATGAAAGAACATTTCCAGGATTAAAGAAAAATCAATTAATGGGTTAATCTTTAGTATAATGGATTCTGCCTATACTGACTCTGATACTACTGCCTGCATCCTCACTAAAACTAAGAAAGTGGAGAACATCAGCCCCGTGCTAAAATCTTTACACTGGCTCCTCGTCTCTCAGAGAATAAACTTTAAAATAATTCTGTTACTCTATAAATCACCGAATACCTTTGCACCAAAATCCATATCAGACCTGTTCAGACCTTTCAGATCTTCTAGCTCAAGTCTACTCCTCACACCCAGAACCAGAGCCAAACAGCTTTCTGTTCTTATGCTCCAATAATCTGGAACAATCTCACTGAAAAAGGGCTTAAACCCTCCATTTAGATCCAGATTTGCCTTGGCTATCTCACCCTCTTTGGTTTGAATGTATTATGTAATGTTCATTTATATTATTATCAATCATTTTAATCATCTTTTTTTTTTTATCTATCGTGTGCTACATAAATTAGCTTGCCTTGATTTTTAAGCATTTCATTGCAAATAATATGAAGGGCCCTTTAAGAAGCTGCAGATTGTCCACTTACTGTATGTCTTTTTTTAGCCTCTAATCCATCTTTTAGTCCCTCTTCTGAATAGAACAGCTCATCTCTCTAAGCAAGAAGAACATCAAAACCTTCTAAATGTGCAACACTGAAATGTCAGGAGCAAACCTGCCTTTGCATAAGATATAAATCACAAAGCTCTGGGTGAGAATGATTTTAACTTTTCATCGCGGAACGCTGGTTCTGTCAGGAGGTAACTCCCAATTCTCTGAGAGTCACTCTGAGGTCGTTCGATGGGTGACTCCGGAAGCTTTCCACGAAGTTACTCTCTACAACTTTCTGGCCATCATCAAAACCTTTTCCTTTATATCCAGGTAGATTAAACAATGAAATTAAATCATTAATGACCCTAAACAGGGAAAAGAATATCTAAGATTTGAGTGTCTCCTCTCTGCACGTGTGGAGGAGTCTTTCCTCCCTGAGCAAACATCAAGCCTTCATCTCCTCCCCCAGCTGGGGCTGCTCTTGTGTGGCCCACCTCAGCGCCTTTCACCTGGCAGGACATATTTCTCCCCAGCAGCTTAAGAGGTAGGACTCGTTGAAAACTTGTTAAAGTCTGCTTATGCATCGGCTCGCGGCTAATTGGAAACATCAGGTCGCTTAGTTTACGAGGGGCTTGTAAAAAGCTCCCCTGACTGCAACTGTTGCTGAATCCAGTCATAGAGTATGATTTAAGTCAGGGAAGCGACAGGCAACCCACATCCAGGGCGACCTGGAACGCTGTCCGGTGTCGGCATGTAGGACGTGTCCCTGGTGGACATGTTCTCACGGTGAGGTAATCCATGAGGTCAGAGAACAGTGAGCTGCAGGTGGAGACCGGAGCAGGAGACTATTTTCATGCATGTGTTTGCTGTCATCCCAAAGCCCAGCGAGCAGCGGGCTGTTTTCACTGCTGTCAGGACTGCTGTGTTGCTGAAGGTTAACATGGTTGTTGGGCGTCTTTTCCGCTTGGTTAGCTCCCAGCTCTGCGCTGCTTTCCAACATGTGATGATTTGTGTTTCCAGGGGATTTTAAAGGGAAGGTAATGCCTCATACATGTGTGATTTATGTTCGCCTTATTAATGGAGACAGGCGATTTATTTCATTTAAATGTGTAATCTTAGAATAAAATAAGGCTATAAAGTTATATGACGGAAAAAAGTGGACATCAAATTAGGTTGTATTTCATGGTCCATCCAGCTTAGTGCTGATGGTTTTCTCACAGTGTGAAAGACGATGGATGGATCTGACAGGTCCAACCTTTGGGTCTGTTCAAACTAGCTCTGTTACCTGTTTCTAAAATATCAAATTACTTATATTACTTATTTTGGATCCAACGAGTACAGCCAAAGGGTTCAAATCTCCACCTTATGAGGCCCCCCTACAACAGAAATGTGAGTTTTTCTAAAATCTGAAACAGAATCCCATAAAGAGGAGCCATCATTGGTTCCAGGTTCCTTGGAGGAAGAAGGTCCTGGGTTCAGGTTCTCTTCAAGGACTTTACATGTTCTCCATATGCATATATGGGTTCTCATAAAGTGCAAAACATGAAAATAGGTACAGTTTTAATGTAAAAATGCATTTAGTTGTGTTTGTTTTGCTGAACTGGTAATAGGTATCAAACCTCTCTCTCTCAATGACAAACGTAAACAGACACCAATGGGCCATCGATTCACTAAAGATTAAACAGGTTTGAAAAAGATGAAAAAAAGGCTGGATCAGAACCCTAAAACATACTCTGGCACTGTTACAGAAGTTTCTCTGTACCCTGGATTGGTTCGGATGCGGTGTGAATGCCTGCCTCCTCCAGAGAGGATGTGATGTAAGAGCTGCAAATTTGAGAAGTAGAAGAAGAGGAGAAACAAACCAAGAGCGTTAATCCCAGGATGATGTAGATTAAAAATATAGCATGGGGCTACATAGAGAAGCAGGAATCTCAAGTGATTGTCTTCTTCATGCATGAAACTGGAGGAATACCGCCAACAAATCAATCCTTTTTTAACTGCATGACCTTGTTTGGCCCAGCCTAAAAAAATTTGGTGAAACCAAAAGGGATTAACTGAAGGTGTGAATTCACTTTCTTTTACTGAACCCTGAACCAATCCCTGAATCGCGCCAGCAGTATTAAGAATCAGTTATGCTTGTGACACCTACGCTTTACATAGTATGCTGCTTTTCTCCTTGTTCCTAATATTCTGGTCGACTCTAGGGGCGTTTATGGCTTATATCGCAAGCTTACAACACCACACAACATGTAGTAAAAGAAAACACAGCTTTTCCCATTGTTTCAAAGCCAAAGAGAGACAGTAGTTTCTTTCTAAGAGTTTTCACAATCTGTTAATCATTGTGATATTTATGGGCTAAATCGTATGATGTCAGTAGATGTGCATACTAGCGGACTCACACAAGTAGGACCTGCTACATAGCCACCATCATTTTCCATGTGTCCATGAAGATATACTTTTTTCTGGGTGTGTGATGCATAAGCCAGGTTTCAGTGCGCCACGAAAGAGGGGGGGTCACTTCTCGTGATCCTCTGAAAGGTTTACTCTTTAATGAATAGTCCTCTATTGAAATCCCTAGCGCCCTTGAGGATTGCATGTTTTGGCTCCTCTTTAACTTGAATTTTAGTACTAAATATTGTAGGTAGACAATTGTAACATGTATGAATATTTGCTGTCTGTGTTCAGTGAGTAACATATACTTATTGTAAATCATATTTTAGTCCAAAACTTGAATTAGAAGATATGTTTTTAGGATGGTTTTCTTTGATGTTGTGTAAAAAAATGTCATCAAAATCCGCATAACAGTTCAACTTCACAGAAATTCAAGTAAAATAGATTCTCCCTTCAGGCTTTTACTTGACAACAAGAGGATTGAAATATTAATGGACTGTTAGGAATCCAGTTTGTGGCGCCCTGTCCTCGTTGGTCCTCCTGCAAACCTGCGGCTTTTTGGTTGATCACCGGGGAGTATTTGAGCTGTTGACTGCCACTACTTCGACGCCAGAGTGTTTGCCAGTTTCGGGTACTCTAGCCAAGCCGTGATTAGCTGAGTCTAACCTGAGCTTCGTTTCTCTGAGACTAACAGTGTTTTTTGTCTTTGCCTTTTGGCAGGAAGCCTTCGTGCTGACTGGAAATTTTGGCCTTCTCCCCCAGGAAGAATATTTTGTGTTCACGCTGAGCTGGGGAATAGTTCCACACGATCGTACCGTCAGAAATAAAAGTGGCACTCCGCTCTCATACCCCTCAGGGTCCAATTACACCAACCTGTCCGCTCTCCAACGAGTTGCTCTTCCTCTGTAAAACTCACACATTCTTGTTTCTATGCTTTGACTGGGATCCCCTCCCATTTTCCTCCACGCTCAAGAACTCTATTCAGTTTCCTACGGCCATTAAACTAACCGCTGTGAACTTCCCTTACACTTCTAGTTCAGGTTCAACAGCTCTCTCTGAGTTCAAGATTCCACCTCCTGTTGTCCTCATCAATAAACCTGTTAAACTTTCCCTTGGTTGTCTAAGTGGTTTTCTGCATGTGGGTCAGATCCCTCAAAAGTATCATGACATTGATCTAATATATTATATGGACAGTTAATGATTTTTTTTTATGTCAGCTATTGCCTCTTTTTGACAGCAGTTAAACTTGTTCTTTTAGGTTCTTTAAATATCAGTAAACAGCCGTTTCAGGCGAAAACCGCGACCATGAAGCTAGCCTCCGATTCACAGAACAAATACCTGCAGTTTAACAAGTGAAACAACTACTTCAGAAGCTATAAACAGCACACCAACTTTGTTATTACATTGACAACACGCCTGCAAACATGTACCCACAGCGCCCCCTTCAGCACTGGTGCTCCAGGAAACCACCTATTACAAGAACCAGCGACCAACCAGGAGGTTCTGACTGTATGACTTCAGAATCAGAAGAAGCTTGTGGCTAAAATCAAATAATCAACTTTCTATTCCAGTGAAGCCTACAGTCAGGTTTCTAACTCTTACCAAATAAGTGTTTTTATTTTGTTGGAATAAAGATGTCGATTTCTTTACTTTCCACACTTTATTCAGCTTGGATGTCACCTAACGCTGGATCTAAGATAGAACAGAAAGATTAACATCCAGAAGCCTGTTTGAACCGCTGGGTCCATAAAAGCATTGCTGGCAAGGATGCCTTTTTCCCAGAGGAACACAGTTGAATGTTTACCCGTATTCCCAAGGTGTTGAACTCTATATATCTGCGAGAAGTAATTTCTAAAAGACGTGAGCAAATGTGTTTGGATTGGCTGCGGAAAGCTACCTCAGACTTTAACACAGGCTTTAAGGGCTGATAGTGTGAGAAAAAATGTTCCATGAGCAAAATGTCTCACGATAAAAGAGAGTATGAGATGAATATTTACATAAAGTTGGATGGATGGTAAACTAAGAGAAACACAAAGTTTCAGGGACAGAGATCACTCACTCAGCTCAACATGGAGCCACATCTGAACAAGTCTACAAGGTCAGAACCAAAGAAATCCCTGTGATTTTCATCCAGTCTTTATCAGGTACTCCCACCGAGCATTATTAGAGCAGGGGCCGGCTGCCAAACATGTTAACACAGACATGATCAGAGGAGGATTTTACAACTTCAATGCACACATTGAAAAACTATCAGTCTGCTCGATCAATACCAATGAATGACTTATTGCTTTAACAGAGTCATGAGAAGATATCAGGATATTGAATGATGATCTCTTTCCAAAAAGGAGCTAAAGAGTTATTATTATATGCGCGCGGCTACCGTACTTGTGTGTTGAAGCAAATGTGACGTCAACATGGTGGATGGTAAAATCCATAGATTTAGGTATTACCCTAGTGGCCATCAGCTGTAAAAGTCCATAGATAAGCCTCATTGTTATATAAGCAGCAAGGTCGAAAAATTACGGTAGGTTAATTGGCTTCTCTAAATTCTCCTTAGGTGTGAGTGTGTATGCATGTTGTGTGTCTCTGTGTTGCTCTGCGTTAGACTGGCGACCTGTCCAGGTTGCAACCCACCTCTCACCCACAGACTCCCAAATATCGGCACTGGCCCTACCACGACCCCGACAGGACTAAGCGTGAGAAAATCGATAGAAGAGAAGTTCAGAACATTTCATCGAGACATAACTCTGGACATTCTGCTCATTTTTTAGGTCAGCTTTTATGAACCTTCTTATTAAAAAAAAATCAAAATCCAGAATCAATATAATCAAAATCGAAATAAGGAATCAGAATAAGAATTGTTCAAATTCAAACTGAGCCCACACCTATTGCAGTTTGTACTCAGTGACCATGCTAACCACTACGAGAGATTACAGTATAGACAGAAGTCTATTTTAATGCATTTGTGGATGCAAACAGTTTCGCAGCATGTCATTTATAAGCAATGGACAAGGCTGTGTTTAAAATAGGAAAAATAATACAGGTATGCTATTAAAAAATGTATTAAAAGACCTTGATAATCCTCAGGAATGGTCTCCCTCAACGCTTAAAGCATAGACGTTTCTCCTTCAAGTTTTCTTTAAAAGATGCCCATTAATCAATAATTCCCCAGGTACCCCATGCTAGTTACGGGTTGGACCCCCTTTTGCCTTCAGAACTGCCTCAATTCTTCGTGGCATAGATTCAACAAGGTGCTGGAAGCATTCCTCAGGGAGTTTGGTCCATATTGACATGATGGCATCACACAGTTGCCGCAGATTTGTTGGCTGCACATCCATGATGCGAATCTCCCGTTCCACCACATCCCAAAGATGCTCTATTGGATTGAGATCTGGTGACTGTGGAGGCCATTTGAGTACAGTGAACTCATTGTCATGTTCAAGAAACCAGTCTGAGATGATTCCAGCTTTATGACAAGGCGCATTTTCCTGCTGAAAGTAGCCATCAGAAGTTGGGTACATTGTGGTCATAAAGGGATGGACATGGTCAGCAACAATACTCAGGTAGGCTGTGGCGTTGCAACAATGCTCAGTTGGTACCAAGGGGCCCAAAGAGTGCCAAGAAAATATTCCCCACACCATGACACCACCACCACCAGCCTGAACCGTTGATACAAGGCAGGATGGATCCATGCTTTCATGTTGTAGACGCCAAATTCTGACCCTACCATCCGAATGTCGCAGCAGAAATCGAGACTCATCAGACCAGGCAACGTTTTTCCAATCTTCTATTGTCCAATTTCGATGAGCTTGAGCAAATTGTAGCCTCAGTTTTCCTGTTCTTAGCTGAAAGGAGTGGCACCCGGTGTGGTCTTCTGCTGCTGTAGCCCATCTGCCTCAAAGTTCGACGTACTGTGCGTTCAGAGATGCTCTTCTGCCCACCTTGGTTGTAACGGGTGGTTATTTGAGTCACTGTTGCCCTTCTATCAGCTCGAACCAGTCTGGCCGTTCTCTTCTGACCTCTGGCATCAACAAGGCATTTCCGCCCACAGAACTGCCGCTCACTGGATGTTTTTTCTTTTTCGGACCATTCTCTGTAAACCCTAGAGATGGTTGTGCGTGAAAATCCCAGTAGATCAGCAGTTTCTGAAATACTCAGACCAGCCCTTCTGGCACCAACAATCATGCCACGTTCAAAGTCTCTCAAATCACCTTTCTTCCCCATACTGATGCTCGGATTGAACTGCAGGAGATTGTCTTGACCATGTCTACATGCCTAAATGTACTGAGTTGCCGCCATGTGATTGGCTGCTTAGAAATTAAGTGTTAACGAGCAGTTGGACAGGTGTACCTAATAAAGTGGCCGGTGAATGTATGTGATCATGCAGGAACTCTGGTTGGTTCATGGTAACAGTGGTTTACTTTTTAATGCAAGCATTTCTATAGAACTTGAAGTAGAACGTACCGTTTTTGATATCTGCATTAATGCTGGAAAACAGGATTGTTTTCTGTTGTCTGCTTTATCACAATCAGCCGCTAAAGCTGAGAGTCTCCACTTGTGCTGACAAGCCGGGGGAGCTTTGACATGCAGATGGCGAGGCCCATTGAGTGTCACCTGTACGCAGCACTTTAACTCCTGCCGCTGAAATGAGGTTTTTTTTCAAGAGGCAAATAGTGCTGTGGCTTCAGCCGCCGAGGCCTATTGGTGATGATTGCTCCATTCGGGCTGTCAGCGAGTGACAACAAGGTATTCATGCTTTGTCAAAGAGACATCTCCTCTCTTTATCTCAGCAATGAAACCGCCTCCTCCCTCTGGAGTCACCACCGCTCCATCCTCTTAGACTTACAGCTGAGAGTTTACTTATGAGGCTGGTTACATCTATGTCGTGTTTTCTATACCATACGACCAACGGCGGCCAATCAGCTGACACCAACAAAGTAGAAGAAGCTGATGACATTTCTGCTTCCTTTTGAGACGTACAAGAAATAATGTGGTATTTTCTATGAGCATGATATCAAAACCAACATAAAGCAACTTAAATATTAAACTTATAATGAAGTGAAAAGAAAACAGATGAAAATCTCTGCATTTAAGTAACTTTAGATGCATGACATTTCTAACAAATTTCTAAATAAAAAAGACATTAAGGATTAAGAGTCTTATAAATAGTTTCATTTACTTTATTTATCGTTTTATTAATTTCGAATATATTTGGTGATTCTTTTCAACATTTTACTTGGCTACACTGCAAAAACGAGCTAGAAATAAGTACAAATTTCTTAAATTAAGTGTATTCACCCTTAATTTGAGTAGGTAAATTTGATAGTTTGCCAATGGAATGAGTATTTTTACTCTTAAAATAAGATAATTAGATAATATGCACTTGAAATAAGAGAATTCAACTGTGTTTTCTTATTTTAAGTGTAAATTGTCTTGTTCCATTGGCAAAATGTATCTTTTACCTCCTCAATTCAAGAACAAATGCACTTATTTTAAGAAAAAAATGACTTATCCAGATTTAGATTTTTTGCAGTGTACTGAATCTAAATTTAGTTTTTTTTTGTATATTTCCATTTATTGTTTGAACTATTCATTTCTTAAAATTTTGCATTCATTTTTTAAAACATATTTATACAGCCTTAATCTACTCTTTTATCATCATGGTTTACATTTTTATAATACGTTTTGGGTTAAATATACAATATTTATTCATTTCTATTTTTATTTACATGTTTTATTTACAAAATTGAAATCTAAATAAGTCATTTTTTCTTAAAATAAGTGCATTTGTTCTTGGATTAAGGAGATAAAAGAGACATTTTGCCAATGGAACAGGACAATTTACACTTAAAATAAGAAAACACACCTGCATATTATCTAATTATCTTATTTTAAGACTAAAAATACTAATTCCATTGGCAAACTATCTCATTTACCTACTCAAATTAATGGTAAATGCACTTAATTTAAGACATTTTTATTCATTTCTAGATCGTTTTTCCAGTGTATTTTAAAGTTTTTGAAGTACGGTAAGTTGAATGAACACTGGAAAAACAATCTAGGAATAAGTAAAATATTCTTAAATTAAGTGTATTTACCCTTAATTTAAGTAGGTAAATAAGATAGTTTGCCAATGGAATGAGTGTTTTTAGTCTTAAAATAAGATAATTAGATAATATCCACTTGAAATAAGACAATGCAATTGAGTTTTCTTATTTTAAGTGTAAATTGTCTTGTTCCATTGGCAAAATGTCTGTTTTACCTCCTTAATCCACGAACAAAGTCACTTATTTTAAGAAAAAATGACCTATCTAGATTTCGTTTTTTTCCGATGAATCACTATTTCTATTTTAGTTTAGAGAGACGTAGACAGATTTATTTAGTCATTTTGTATACATGACTGTAGACAAAAGGAAATTTAATTTAAAACAGCTCTAGACAATTTCATTTTTTAAAGTGCAACCTTGAAAACAGTGATAAATACATACAAAAATAGTAATTTAAACAGATGACTGTATATATGTGAGTATTAAGTACTATTAGTAGTATTTTATTTTATCTGTTGTCTAACTTTGAAAATTTTAAACTCTGTGTGTTTTAAATATAGGATTTATTTTCATAATTTTTAATAATCCTTTATGTTTTAGCAAAAGCATTTGTTTGATTTTTACATACATGTTATGTAAAAGAGTCTAAAGTGAAAATGAAACGTGATCCAGGGTGAACGAAGTGGAAATTCTCCTTTAATTCTTTGTTTCTGACTGAGGCAGAACTGTTCCTCCTATACTTCCTCGTTTAGTTGACGCTGTATACCGTACCCGGGCTGCGCATCCTCGCTTTATTTTCTGCCGTAAATCAAAGTGAAATACTTCCAGCCATTTGACACAATTAGGCGCTCTCTTCCCACCGCGTCGCGTCCCACTGCATGGCCCTCATTATCACGAGCCTCTTGCCTTTTAGATAACTTATAATGAGGCCCAAAATGTTTCACATTTTGCTTTTTCTCCAACACCGTCGCTTCAAAGAGACCTACTTCAACCTAATTAGGAGTTCCAACTGCTGCAGTCAAATGCTTTTCTTGTTTCTTATGGGGTTAACAGCGGTGAGATGTAGATTTCCTCCAGACAGGGGCTGAAGCCATTATGTTGAATCTGTGACAGATATCAGTGATGTCCGAGCCCTACGGTAATGGTCCTCGTTGCTCAGAACCGTGCGGTGTGGAGTTACCGCGCTGATGGTGAGGATGTTGTTAGTCAGATAATGTGGGGCTTTTTGCTTTTTATTCCCCCAGATCAGTTTACATTTACATCTACAGATCTGGGACTCCACATGACAATTACTACAATAGAAATCCAAGGAAAACCTGCTCTTCTACTTTGCTGCATTGTTGGACGGGCAGCGGAGTCCCAAAGGTCCATGAATTATCCACCAAGGAGCATAGATCCACATTAAGTCCATTTAATAGTCTTCCCATTCGGACGGAGCACCTGGTCAGAGGTTTTGGACGAGGACATACTTCCTCTCCGAGTGTCCTGAGTGCTGAGCAGAAAATGGGAAGCATGTGGTCGCGCCAACTTTTTTTTCCAAACATCTGCTCTTCCCTCTACAGTTCCTTCCTCCCTCTTTGACAAATCAAATCGAACCAAAGTTATTCACGTTTCCAGGCATCGAACAGAGAAAAACGCAGGACTTCTGATTGTGTTGTCTCTGATGGGAGAAGTTAAACGAAAGATGCTACTGGAAATAAAATATAAAACATAAAGTAAGAAGGGGAAAAATGCCCATTAGGTCACATTTACCTGGATCCGCCGCCACTGCAACTTATATATCAAACCGATATTGTGTACTTTTTATGTTGGATTTTACTTAAAGGAATAGTACGTCCAAAACATGATTAGCCTTCATTTTCTACTCACCCCCATGCTGAACAACACTCTGGAGTACTTTTTTGATATCTCAAATGCATCTGGAGATCTGGGAGGCTTCTTGCTGTCTGCTGACATTCAAATAATGGAGGTCTATGGCGCCCCAGGCAGAAAGGTCCATAAAAGTCCACAAAAAACGTGTCAATATTCCTCCATACTGCTCGTCCAATGTATTCCAAGTGTCCTGAGTGGGTAGCGTCCATAATTTACTCGAAACAAAGTCATTTAGAATGTTTTTAGAGCATAAACAGTAGTGTATAGGATTTCCTGAAAGCGCGTTCACGAGTCTACGGAAACCGCGGCAGACCAAACCAGATGAAAGTGCGCATTCAGCGTCTGCTCTGCTGATAATGCAAGCGTAGAAGAAGAAATGTGCTGTTTACCTATGCAAAGAAAGAAACAACGAAAGAAAAATGTCTGAGGACTTCAGTGTTGAGGAAGAGCATGAGTTCTTTGCCGAGCTGAATGCGCACTTTCATCTGGTTTGGTCTGCCGCGGTTTCCATAGACTCGTGAACGCGCTTTTAGGAAATCCTATACACTACTGTTTATGCTCTAAAAACATTCTAAATGACTTCGTTTCGAGTAAATTCTGGACGCTACCCACTCAGGACACTTGGAATACATTGGACGACCAGTATGGAGGAATATTGACACGTTTTTTGTGGACTTTTATGGACCTTTCTGTCTCGGTCACCATAGACCTCCATTATTTGAATGTCAGCAGACAGCAAGAAGCCTCCCAGATCTCCAGATGCATTTGAGATATCAAAAAAGTACTCCAGAGTGTTGTTCAGCATGGGGGGGAGTAGAAAATGAAGGCTAATCATGTTTTGGGTGTACTATTCCTTTAAGCATACCGTGTCCTGCTGTATTATATCTTTATGTTTTACAGCAATCTTCAAAACTGTGTATTTTATAACTGCATTGCTTCATATTATTAATCAATACATAATAAATTACTGGATTGTATTTTTGTATTGTTAAGAAAAGAGTACACTGGAAAAACTATATATAAATAAGTTAAAATTTCATTAAATTAAGTCTCTTTACCCTTAATTTGAGTAGGTAAATGAGGTAGTTTGCCAATGGAATGAGTATTTTTACTCTTAAAATAAGATAATTAGATAACATGCACTTGAAATAAGACAATGCAATTGTGTTTTCTTATTTTAAATCTACATTGTCTTGATCCATTGGCAAAATTCTCTTTTAGCTTCTTGATTCAAGAACAAATGCTCTTATTTTAAGAAATAATGACTTATCTAGATTTAGATTTTTTCCAGTGTAGAATAAAACAGAAATGAGCATTATTTATTTTCCCATATTGGGGAAATTTATGTGTATCACCAGGATGTAAGGGAAAAAATGGCAAACTGAGATTTAAAGATGCGAGCTGTAAATTAAAGTAAATTAGATCTTTAATAACTTCTTAACCTCTTGGACACAAGGCCTGTTTTCGAGAAATATGCTTGAAAATAACATGCCCAAAATGATTTGAATATATCTCAAGAACTACAGAGTTTATTTTAATTGTTTTGGTATCAAAATAAAGGCCAGACCCCAGAGAACATGTTGCAGGTCTAAAAACCATCTTGGGGTGAGTGCTGAGGACCCAAATTTGGGTCCTCATATTATGAAAAGGTTAAAAAAAGACTATTACTGTACATCCCCAAATCTGAAAGCAAGAAGCAATCAAACCCTGCACAGATAACAGCAATAGTTAGATTTTAGATGTATTTGTACAAACATACATAATAAAATAAAATTAGTGTGGAATGAGGCAAAATACTAAAGGAAATTATAAATTTGCTTTAAGTATAATAAGAGATTTAAAGAACCTTCTGAGTTTGCTGGGAACAGTGATGGTTAGAATGTCTAACAGCTGCCAGGAGGAGGGATCTGCGATAGCGCTCTTTAGTGCACCTAGGACGCAAGAGGCTCCTGCTGGTTTTGATCATATTATATGTAATTCTAGTTTATAAAAAAAAACATACACTACAAAAAACATCTAGAATTAAGTAAAAAATGTCTTAAATGAAGTGTATTTACCCTTAATTTGAGCAGGTAAATAAGATGACCTGCCAATGGAATGAGTATTTTTACTCCTAAAATAAGATAATTAGATAATATACACTTGAAATAAGACAAAGCAATTGTTTTTTCTTATTTTAAGTGTAAAATATCTTGTTCCATTGGCAAAGTGTCTCACTTACCTCCTGAATTCAAGAAAAAATGCACTTAATTTGAGCAAAAATGACTTATTTAGATTTCCATTTTTTGCAGTGTATTGTATTATATTATAGCTGCTCAGACTCAGAGTTTTTGAGTAGACTTATCATTTAGCATCATACCTCATTTATTTAATACCATGTGCTTTCAAACCTGATTGTAACACATGATAAAGTCTTTTAAGGTTATATCTTCCTACAAAATTAGAAAGCTCTATCTAAATAATAGAATTTAGAAGGCTGTATATTATGAAAAACTATACATCTTTTAATATAACAGCAAGGTATTTAATAAATGTGACATTTATTTATTTAGAACCTTAGGTAGCAGGCAACTATATGCTGTTTACCCTAAAAATTTGAAAAAATGCACTTTAGTTAAAAAGCAACAAAAAACTCATAGGTAGGTGTTTATATTGTTTCTGTCGGTCAAATTATATCTAATTAGATTTCTTTTAACACACTGCAAAAAAAACTGAAATCTAATTAAGTAATTTTTGCTTAAAATCAGTTTTTTTTTCTTGAATTGAGCAGTTAAGTGAGACACTTTGCCAATAGAACAAGATAATTTATATTTAAAACAAGAAAAAAAACTATTCCAGTGTCTTATTTTAAGTGCATATTATCTAATTATCTTACTTTAGGAGTAAATATAGTCATTCCATTTGGAAATTGTCTTATTTACCTACTGAAATTAAGGGTAAATACACTTAATTTTAGATTTTTTTTGCAGCAACAATACACTGGAAAAATGATCTATAAATAAGTAAAAATGTCTTAGATTAAGTGTATTTACCCTTAATTTGAACAGGTAAATGAGATGATTTGCCAATGGAATGATACTCTTAAAATAAGATATTTAGATAAAATGCACTTGAAATAGGACAATGCAATTGTGTTTTCTTATTTTAAATGTAAATTGTCTTGTTCCATTGGCAAAATGTTTATTTAACCTTCTCAATTCACGAACAAATGCACTTATTTGAAGAAAAAATGACTTGTCTAGGTTTTGATTTTTTTCCAGTGTAACTTCTTAATGTACCAATAGAAATATTGACACTAGTTTTACAGTGCAAAAAACATCTAGAAATAAGTAAAAAATGTCTTAAATGAAGTGTATTTACCCTTAATTTGAGCAGGCAAATAAGATGATCTGCCAATGGAATTAGTATTTTTACTCCTAAAATGAGATAATTAGATAATATACACTTGAAATAAGACAAAGCAATTGTTTTTTTCTTATTTTAAGTGTAAATTATCTTGTTCCATTGGCAAAGTGTCTCACTTTTACCACCTGAATTCAAGAAAAAATGCAGTTAATTTGAGCAAGAATTACTTATTTAGATTTCCATTTTTTGCAGTGTATTGTATTATATTATAGCTGCTCAGACTCAGAGTTTTTGAGTAGACTTATCATTTAGCATCATACCTCATTTATTTAATACCATGTGCTTTCAAACCTGATTGTAACACATGATAAAGTCTTTTAAGGTTATATTTTCCTGCAAAATTAGAAAGCGCTATCTAAATAATAGAATTTAAAAAGGCTGTAGATTATGAAAAACTATACAGCTTTTAATATAACAGCAAGGTATTTAATACATGTGACATTTATTTATTTAGAACCTTAGGTAGCAGGCAACTATATGCTGTTTACCCTAAAAATTTGAAAAAAACCACTTTAGTTAAAAAGCAACAGAAAACTCATGGGTAGGTGTTTATATTGTTTCTGTCGGTAAAATTATATCTAATTAGATTTCTTTTAACACACTGCAAAAAAACTGAAATCTAATTAAGTAATTTTTGCTTAAAATCAGGTTTTTTTTCTTGAATTGAGCAGTTAAGTGAGACACTTTGCCAATAGAACAAGATAATTTATATTTAAAACAAGAAAAAAAAACTATTCCAGTGTCTTATTTTAAGTGCATATTATCTAATTATCTTACTTTAGGAGTAAATATAGTCATTCCATTTGGAAATTGTCTTATTTACCTACTGAAATTAAGGGTAAATACACTTAATTTTAGATTTTTTTTGCAGCAACAATACACTGGAAAAATGATCTATAAATAAGTAAAAATGTCTTAGATTAAGTGTATTTACCCTTAATTTGAACAGGTAAATGAGATGATTTGCCAATGGAATGATACTCTTAAAATAAGATATTTAGATAAAATGCACTTGAAATAGGACAATGCAATTGTGTTTTCTTATTTTAAATGTAAATTGTCTTGTTCCATTGGCAAAATGTTTATTTAACCTTCTCAATTCACGAACAAATGCACTTATTTGAAGAAAAAATGACTTGTCTAGGTTTTGATTTTTTTCCAGTGTAACTTCTTAATGTACCAATAGAAATATTGACACTAGTTTTACAGTGCAAAAAACATCTAGAAATAAGTAAAAAATGTCTTAAATGAAGTGTATTTACCCTTAATTTGAGCAGGCAAATAAGATGATCTGCCAATGGAATTAGTATTTTTACTCCTAAAATAAGATAATTAGATAATATACACTTGAAATAAGACAAAGCAATTGTTTTTTCTTATTTTAAGTGTAATTTGTCTTGTTCCATTGGCAAAGTGTCTCACTTACCACCTGAATTCAAGAAAAAATGCAGTTAATTTGAGCAAAAATGACTTATTTAGATTTCCATTTTTTGCAGTGTAAACAAAAAAATCAGTTAAAGGAAAATTCCGGTTTTTAACACTTTTAGCCCATTTTCTGTAGTGTCCAGGATGAAATCGAATGATCGACACCAAAATTTTGACAATTGGTCCTGTCTCTGCTTTTTGGCTCATGCAGAATCCCCCCCTGGCTGCTTTAGAATGGCTTCCATAGTGCATGTCCGATAATGTCCTTAAAACAACCTTAAACGTTCTTTTTTAAAAATATGCTACTCACCGGGTCGTCAGCGCTGTTCAATGACGTTCCAAAAAAAGTTTCGTGAAGAAAAACCGTTCCTGTACTGTTTTATTTAGCATTTTGTAAATCCCATTGAGTTCTGTTGGAATAGTCAATATCCCTCCGCCACCGGAAACGGAAATGGGGCCTGTTTACGCTTAGTTGTAGTCTTTTCGCAAGGCCCAAGTGTTTCTGCTTCACTCTGTGTACTCCAACGTCGAGGTGCTAACATCTCTGTTAAACACTTTAAAAAACTCTGAAAATGGAATACGAAAGGTGGATTCTTGAGGAGGACATATCCTACATTCCCAAAGTATAGAGACATTGTCGCCAACTAGTGGTCTGGAGTGTGCAACGCTTCAGATTCGAACGGGAAGCGGAAGTTTATAAGCGGTTGTGATGTATCGGAAAAAATAGTTCTGGGATTTACAAAATACTAAATAAAACAAGACAGGAACGTTTTTTCTTCACGAAACTTTTTTTGGAACGTCATTGAACAGCGCTGACGACCCGGTGAGTAGCATATTTAAAAAAAAGAATGTTTAAGGTTGTTTTAAGGACATTATCGGACATGCACTATGGAAGCCATTCTGAAGCAGCCAGGGGTGGATTCTAAATGAGCCAAATAGCAGAGACAGGACCAATCATCACAGGACACTACAGAAAATGGGCTAAAAGTGTTAAAAACCGGAATTTTCCTTTAACTGTATTCGTAATGAAAAGAGGAAGAAAAACGGTGGAGAAAACCCTTCACAGCTTATCCTCTTCAAAGTTTGATGACCTTCACCAATTCAGCTTTCTACTCTAGTGAGCTGCAGGTCTGTCAGCTTGTTCTTCCTGTTAATAATACAAGCGCTGAACCCTGGACCTCACCTGACCGTTCTATGTGGGACGGCAGCCAACACTAGTGTCTCCCCCAGAGTGCGAGCATGTTTCCTTTCCCATAATCTGGCTCCCAACGCGAGACGCAGAGCCCATAAAGCTGTCAGAGAGCATGTAGGACACGTCACCTCTGCCAGAGTTTCTCACAGAGCCGCTGCATTATCACTGCGAATGAGCCGCTCTGAAAGGTATGCACATAAGCAGGAAAATAAAGCAGATTCTGACAGACACGCAGTTTTAACCTCTGCAGATCAGCCCTGTAATGTGTTCGAATTGGAAGCCTGACAGGTTAAGAGTCCTTGTGAGGATTAAGAATAACAAGTGTTTACACTCTGCAGCGATAGGATGTGAACTCCCAAATCGAGGAATCAATGTTAAACCTGCAGCAGCTGGTTGTCACTGACTCACACGCTGAAGATGTTCTCTTTTTTTTTTACCTGAGAGTTGGTAAATTTCTACAGTTAAGTCCTGCTAACTGGGACCAGGAGAGAGTTCAGAGATCAAGTGTTGAGCAGGCACCCAGTGTGTACATGGGGGGTATCAGCCAGCTCCTGGTCTGACAGCAGGAATATGGGAACCAGATGACTTATGCTTCTAATTTGCAGCCTTAAATTGCAAACAGTCTCAGGAATCCAGTAGTTTATGTGTGAAAATGGAGAGAGGTTGAGGCGCTGACACAGGCCTGCTAGGTTTAGGTTCAGCTGAAAACAAGATGACATGAACCGCTTCATCTCACTGGGATTTCATGTTGGTTCAGAAGCAGCATAAGGTTGAATGTTCATGATCTGACTGTTAGGAAGAGGAAAATATGAAACTTGAAAATTCCTCTGCTTTTAACAGAAGTTCCTGGACTGGATTTACTTTCTTCTCCATGATGTGATTTGAACTTTGACTTCATCATTAAATCTGAACAGTTTATATCCATCCATCCATCCATCCATCCATCCATCCATGGTTGATCCCTCCATCCATCCATCAATTTATCCATCCATCCATCCATCAATTTATCCATCCCTCCATCCATCCATCCATCCATCAATTTATCCATCCATCCATCAATTTATCCATCCATCCATCAATTTATCCATCCATCCATCCATCCATCCATCCATCCATCCATCCATGGTTGATCCCTCCATCCATCAATTTATCCATCCATCCATCCATCCATGGTTGATCCATCCATACAACCATCCGTCCATCAAACCATCCGTCCAACCATCCGTCCATCCATCCATCCATCCATCCATCCATCCATCCATCCATCCATCCATCCATCCATCCATCAAACCATCCGTCCATCCATCCATCCATCCATCCATCCATCCATCCATCCATCCATCCATCCATCCATGGTTGATCCATCCATACAACCATCCGTCCATCAAACCATCCGTCCAACCATCCGTCCATCCATCCATCCATCCATCCATCCATCCATCCATCCATCCATCCATCCATCCATCCATCAAACCATCCATCCATCCATCCATCCGTCCATCCATCCATCCATCCATCCATCCATCCATCCATCCATCCATCCATCCATCAAACCATCCGTCCATCCATCCATCCATCCATCCATCCATCCATCCATCCATCCATCCATCCATCCATCCATCCATCCAACCGTCCGTCCGTCCGTCCGTCCATCCATCCATCCATCCATCCATCCATCCATCCATCCATCAAACCATCCGTCCATCCATCCGTCCATCCATCCATCCATCCATCCATCCAACCGTCCGTCCGTCCGTCCGTCCGTCCGTCCGTCCGTCCGTCCATCCATCCATCCATCCATCCATCCATCCATCCATCCATTTATCCATCCATCCATCCATCCATCCATCCATCATCTATGGTTGATCCATCCATCCATCCATCCATCCATCCATCCATCCATCCATCCATCCATCCATCCATCATCTATGGTTGATCCATCCATCCATCCATCCATCCATCCATCCATCCATCCATCCATCCATCCATCCATCCATCCATCCATCCATCCATCCATCCATCCATCCATCCATCCATCCACTCTGTTCTTTCTAGTCCCACAGTCTCATCTCCTCCACTTCTCTCTGTAACCTCAGCCTGGTTACAGCACAGCCTGTTGGTTTCTGTTGGTGTTCAGGTCTCCATCACCACTGACACATATCGGCTGCTCTCTTCTAATATTCTAAACAGCATGCCATCACTGACACCTTATCACTACTAATATTCCCTCACCATATTTATTTACAATACAGACTGCACTCCTCCACAGCTAGGCCATTGTTCCACACGGTGCCCTTGGACCCATGTTTTATGTATGACTTGGGTTGAGTTTTGCACAACAAAGGTGGCTGACAGCATCAAGTGCACCTCGGGATGTGGAGAAAGATTAAAGCCAATTTGTCAGTGTAGGAAAAAAAATCCATAAAATAGCGAGTTGTGCAGGGAAATGTGTGGAAATATCACCAACCTTTTACAGTAAGGTCAGTTTTTTAGGCAGTAATGTAGTTACTGAAGTTCAAAAGCTATAGTTGTAAAGATTCAGGATGTGCAGAGTAAGTAACAAAAAAAAAAACATTACAAACTGACCTTTTAACACCTTAAAGAGTTGATGTTTAATAAAAATCACAATAAAAAGCAACAACTATGAACCAATGGGAAGCAGCTTTGCCAGCCTGGGAGAAAACATCTCCACCAGCCTGTATTTACAAGCCATGGTTGCTCTATTACTGGGCGGTGTGAAACTAAACTCAAATCAAATTTTCCACTCCGGTTTGGACCAACGAAAACAAACTAAAGGTGTGATTGTAGCTTTATTTAAGATAAGAGGGAAATCGGCGGTGGAATAATCAGCGTTTTCCACGGGCCATTTGCTTGATTGTGTTACTGCTGCTGGAGTATTTTTTTTTTATTTTCTCAATGCAACCAGCAAGGACTGGGCTGTAAACATGGGAACATTCTTTAGTCTGGGAGTAAAAGATCATAATCTGAGTTTTTTTTTTGGTGTGAAACCTGCAAAAGTGTAAAAAAATGTGTCCCATCATAACCAATATGGAGCTAAAAGACTGTGAGAAGATGTGATAAGGCAGACAAGTGCACACACATCTACACAAGTACTCAATGTAACAGAGAAAATGTAATTTCCAAGAGTGGTTTACTTGATAAACCCTCTGTTAGCACAGCTCTCTTTACAGTGTTTGCATCAATTCCTGGAAAAGCATCCACCTTTTTCCCATGGCGAACACAACATTTCATAGCAAAAAGCCCATTAATGTCCAAGTAAATAAAGAACCCGTCAAAGTTTTTCTGTCTTATTTATGCTGAGCTACTCGCCGGAAACAGAAGCGGTATATTTCACACAGCCACATGCGATATAAAGCTGCACAAAGGTCAGCATCATCTGTCTTCACAAGGCATTACGGTGAAAGATCTTTTCATTCTAACGTGGACGGATGGCTCGCTCCGCAAAAGGTCCCGACCATAAATAGATTCAGATGAGGACGACAAAAAGGGAGCAGAGTTAAAGTCTGGCATTATTTAAAGATGAAACCAGACGGTGATGGCAGAGATAAGGTAGCCTGACAGTCTCCACAGACAGATTAAACATAGAGCTGATTCTTTGTTTTTAGTTGACTGCTGGATGTGTCACTCATAGAGATGGAAGAGTCGTAAACTAAGACTTCAGTAAAAAAAAAGAAACATATTGAGAAATTTTTTTTAGAAAATACATAAAGAAAACTGGCAAAATACAAAAATGCATAAATAATAAACCAATTAAAGACAATAAATCAACTAATCCAAAGAAATCCAGAGTTGGACGATAAGTTCTTTGAAGATTTTTCTTAATTGCATGTTTTTTTTTGTTTGTTTCATCAAGTTTATCTAAGCAATAGATTTAGTAAAATCTTCTCATTTTCTCTATTTTTTAAATAATGAATTATAAAATACATAACAGATGTTATTTATCAATCTAGGCAAAAGTTACGCTAGTTTCTTGGTTTTAATTATTCCATTTGTACCATTGTTCTTTCATGTTTAGTTTTTCTATAATCAGAGTCGTTGACCGACTGATAAAATACTCCCTAGAAAAGCATGAATTAGAGAAGAGCCGCCTATTGACTATAGAAAAGCTGCAGAGAACTACAACTCCGGTTGGAAGATCTGTCCAATCTGCCAGTACAGAAGGAGTGTTGGGAAAAAAGTTCCCATTGAATGAAAGCTACTGCAGATTTTCTAAAAAATGCATCGGACTGAAAATTTGAGGAAAGGTGCTCTGGAAAGACGGAACGAAAACTCAACATTTTAGCCAGGAAGCAAAAGGCCATGAGGAGGAATGCTATTGACACACTATCTTTTCTGTGATACATGGTGGTGGCAGAATCATGCTGAGCTAACAGAATAGTTTGGACTGGAGAAAATCTTTATTAGAAGCCAGACTGAGCTTTGCCCTGTCATGCAAAATCACACAAAAAAGTTCCTAAAAACCAAAGAGTGTAAATACTTTTCATTAAGTTTTTTTTTTTACATTTCTTCCAGTGAGTTCTTAGTTCATTGTGGGATGCCATCAGAGGGAACAACTCATCGAAAACATCCAAAGTTAGACCTTACCTTTCACATTTCAACTGACTTCTTGTAATATTTAAGAGCAATGGCACTTGTTCTAGTGATCCTTGGGTTGTTTCACTGCTAGAAGAGGGACAGCCACGATTTAGCTGTGGGTCTCGATATGGTGGAGGCGGCGAGAAAGTGAAAAAATGCGAGGGGCAAGTTTGTGAGACAAAGGAGGGACTTGAGGCCGAAAAAGAGCGGGCATCCAGGTGGAAAAAGGGTCCTGGCGTTCTCGCGCAACTCGCTCTTCTAGCTGCTCCAACTTCACGAGTCGTTTTCCAGAATGGCGGTCATACAAACAAAACCAAAAGGTACCAAACAGGAAATATGGATAGCGTAGAGCAGATGTAGATTTGACCAATCAGAAGCCTCCTGTCTGTGGCACTGTCTGCGGGCACCTTCAATTTTGGAGAGGGGCATCAGAGTGTCTGCAGAAGGGCAAGGGGCATATCTGCGTAAACTTCGACACACATGTAGACAACCTGGTTTCTGAGTATAAATCAGCCTTAATGAGTCTTGACTTTCCTTCCAGCCAAACTTTAAATCATAGAGCACTTGACCGTACAACCATGTATCCCACCATTGCTGGTTTTCCAAGACAGCATGTCTTCCTGAGACTTTCAATTCCGTTGATTCTGGGGTATTCCAAGGCCAGAGGGGAAATAAATGCATTATAAGTCAATATTTGGACACATCTCATTCAATGGGTTGTCTTTATTTCATTAATACCTCTGAAAACTCCTTCTAGAGTGGTGGAAGCCCATATTAGGTGACGACCTGTAAAGAACTCACAGATACCTGTGAGTTCTTTACTATATATTTGCGATGTACAAAGTACTGAAAACAAGGGAATGCCAATTTATGTCAAAGAGGGTACAGACATTCATCTGGTATGGACCTTAGTAAGTTGTGGGGGAGTTTAAAGGTCTTCTTGCAGTGCGTTATGCCTGGAAACTTTCTAGAATCACTATATCTATGGTCCCTAAGCCAGATAGCCATTCTTCCATGTCTATTTCTATGAATGGTACGACCTAGATCGGCATTTAATGGGAAACCTGGCAGAGTCTACCTACATCAACATTTTTGCTCCTGTGCCACCAGAGCACATTCCTGCAGAACAAAAGCAGCAGCAAACAACGTCGTACTTGACACGGTGACAAGAGGTTGGTGGGGGTTGGCTGCTGGAATACCCAGCTTGGCATGCACTGCATTAAGCAGTCCATGCAAAGTGTTTACAATAAGTCTGTGGGCTTTATTGTCTCATAAATGAGGACAGCAAATCACCTGGCGAGGGGAGGAGAAAGGTCCCAGAGTGGAAAGGCTTTTGTTTTGGGGGTTGGGGGGGTGGCAGACCTTTTTCCTGTCGCCTTCCCAGGAAAGAAAGGTACTTTTTTGTTGTTATTAAACCCACAGTCATTAGTCTGCGATGAAGAAAAAAAAAAAACATGAGGCCCTTTGCGGGACCTGAACCTTTTCAAATGCGAGCGCGCCTTTTGTTTTTGCAACCCTGTCAAGAACAGTCACCTAATTAGACCTGATATCTCTGGCCAAAGAGATCCCGTTTGTTAATGGCTCTTTACTGAATTTTCTTAATGAGTTTAGATGGCCATTGTGTAGAGGGGAGCTCCTCTAAGACAAGAGCGTTTTCAAGCAAACGCACACACACATGCATGCACACACACACAATAAAAACAAGTGGAGTGAAATGAGGGAGAAGATTGAGCAAAGATAGAGGGGAGCTGACATGACAGTGGGCTAAATCGGAAAGGTGTAGTGAGAGCTGCGAGCGTTATGTGTGGAATCAAGGCAGGGTCATTAAGGCGCAACAAAAGCGAGTGCTGGCGTACCCAGGGGCCTGCTTTCTACCCGGCTGCGCATTGTGTCAGCCCTTGTTGGCAGTGGACACAATGCACAACACCTTGATCACATCGAGCTGCTGACATCGTTTTCTTCAGCAAACTCTAGCGGCTTTTTTCGGGAAGAAATGCCCCCTTTTCTGCTCTCCAACGCCCAACCTCACTACCAAGCCCCTCGTCCTCTTTTTTTCTTTCTTTTTGTTCATGTCTCAAGGCTGCAGCCTTCCTTTTTTCTCAGCTCTACGGAGAGGGAACAAGCTTGTTAGCTGGCATGGATATTTTGACTGGAGATATACTTTGGCCACTTGCCTATGGAAACAGTGTCAAAGCACAACCTGGCTTAATTGTCACATCGGCAGTCCTGGGAGAGGTCTTTGGTGAGGTCCAGGCCTAATAAATATCAAAAGCTTCTCTCATCTTTCTGCTTCTTCACACCCCCCCTCTCTCAAACCCTTCTTTTATGCCAGTGAAGGAAAAACTTGTAAATTAATCTCGGTGTCAAAACAAGACTTTTTCTCTTCTTTTTGCCTGAAAATCTCTAGTTATTTTTTCTTCTTCTCTTTCTGTCCCAGAAGTTTTCATCAAAGGATAGCGTCTGTCTGAGACCTAGCGTAAAGGCCGTCCGTGCATTTATAGATTTGATGTTTATAGAGGCTTGCAGTTTGTTCAGTTGATTTAATGAGAGTCTAAAGCTTCAGCAAAATCCACAGCAAAGACAAAAAAAAAAAAAAAACTGTGAAACAGCTTTTTTCAAGAGAAGAGGGTTTTTACAGGAGTGGGGGAAAGGAGCAGTTCCACTTGGGGAACTCCAGGTTTGACTTCTCGTAGCAGAAACAGCACTGATTGTAAATTATACACCAGATGTTTGGTGGAACATGATGACGGCACGTGCATTCAAATAATTTCTCATGGTTACAGACAGCAAAACATCTGATGTAACTGTGCCTATTCGCTTTGATGCTGAGAGGTTCGATTATTTATGCTGCCTCAGCTGATGTGTCTCATAAATGGACATGGTAATGAGTTTAACTTGGAAAAAACGGATGATTATTATTCATGTGCTGTTTATTTGCCAAAAAAAGTTTAAAGTGAACCTGCATGCACATTTGCAGTTAGCTTTTAATTGTGTTCAAATATTATAGGTTTCATTTGATGTTTTTGCCTTTTTAGCACCTTCATTGTAATGAATATCAGGAACTTTATTCCACTAAGTCAAATAAAATATCATGTACATTCGAAAAAATTAACTTGTTTAATATCTTATCATTATGGTATTTGTTATGATTGTAAATTTCTAACCTGTCTATTTATTCTCTATACTGCTGAATTATTTATCAACAGCGAAACAACGAAAAACTCTTTCCTTTCCTAGAACTTGCAGAAATTCAAAAAAAAAAAAAAAGTCCCATTAAAAAAATGAATGGGACTTACAGGCTACTTTCCATAACCAGAACATTTTTTTTTGCTTTTGATGATTACATATAATTTTACTATTACACTATATTTTTGCGTAAATGTAATTTACTTTCCTATTTTGTAAAAAACAAAATAAAAAAAAACTTTTTATACATTATTTACAGTCTCGGTACTGCTCCAATTCAAAAGAACACAAGACCGAAAACGGACAGATTCCCCGGATGTTGTTCTCTCGCCTCCATTTTAACCAGTATGCATCAGAGCAGACTAGTCTGTTCTCGAAATTGACGGTGTAGTTACCAGATCTGCTCGGGGCCCTGCCCTTTCTTATGACGTCAACATATGGCAACTCCATTCAGATAAACTGTATTGCACCCGTTTATGTTGGAGTCACTGCATATTATTAGCTATATTTGCTCTTGTTTTACATTTCATCGGTCTAAAGTAGTCGAAAGTACAAAATTATTGTCAGTCTTGATGAAAAGTAATGCGTTTTAGGACAGTTCTGCCATTTCATAAGTTGACAAAAAGTCTCAGCTTATTTTCAGTGATGGGCAGTAGCGCCGCTACATGTAGCGAAGCTATTAGTTTAACTAAATTTTCCAGTAGCTTGACCGTAGCGTCGCTGCTTTATTTATCAAGTAACTTTCCAGTAGTGACGTTATTGTTTTTATCAAGTAGCGACGTAGCGTCCACAAACGCTACAAAATCCAGGGCATAACTAAGTAATGAAACCAGGTTTTCTATTTTTGAAACAACAATCGGAGTTATTTGCTGGACATTCACGCATGAGCCTCTATTCTGCCTCTCCTGTCTGTGTCTACGAAACATGCGCATGCGCACTGTAGTGGAACTCAATGAATGACACACACAGACACACGCAGACACACAGCCACACACACAGGATGAAGGAGACAGGAGCAGAGCGCCTTATCTTCAGAGATTTTGAAACTTGTTGAATCCTCTGAAAAAAAGTATGTGTTCAGATGTTTTAAGGCTTATTTGCACAGATAAGATTTTTTAGGTATGGAGGAACAGCTCTCCCATGTATAAAAATAAATACATAAATAAATAAATACATGCTCAATAAATAAATAAACATTCAATTAATTAGCCCCCAAAATACAATGAATAAATATGTAGATAGAAATTAAATTATACAGTGAGACATAAATGTATATATATCTCTTAATTAACTTCTTTATTTTTTCACCTTTTTTGTAAACAGTTTCATTTGTTACTTAAATCAACTGTTTAATTGAGGTCTGAAGAAGTTTTCTCTAAGGGAGACCCTAAAGAAATAAGATGCCTTTTGTAGGGTTTTGTTTTCCCTATAGATGTCCATTGAATGCAAACTCATAGCCATGTCTCCATGTGTAGAACACTACACACTACCTTTAATTTGGTTCTAATAACAGCAGATTGTTTATTTATTTTTTGTCTACTAGTAAATACTTTAGTTTTTTTTTTATTATGCTGATCATAAAACAATTTTTACACTATGTTATGTCATTGGCTGATCTTTAATAAATATTTTAACCAGTGTATCAGACTCATTTTGAATTGTTATTAGGTTGGTACAACGTTAAATAGCTTCTGATGTAGTTAAGCTACTTTTAACACATTAGTGTAACTTAGCTTGCTGTAATTCTTTAGGTGGTAGCTTTGGTGTAGTGAAGCTTAATTTATTGTTGAGTAACTGATAGCTTAGCTAACTACACTGGACAAGTAGCTTGCCCAACCCTGCTTACCGTATTTTCACGACCATAAGGCGCACCGTACTAAAAGGCGCAGTCTCAGTTATGTGTGCCATTTCTGTATTTAACACACACATAAGGCGCACCGGACTATAGGGCGCGTTTTTTATATACAGGTACATGTCCTCTACTACCTTTAAATACCTCTACTGCGTATTTTAAAAATACAGCGGGCCCAAAACTGAGTATGACTGTGCTTTATTCATGTATTTATTACAAAGTATTAATCAAACCTGCGAGCTGGCCGTGAGACAGACATATCGCAGATGACACAGCGCTGTGATTACTCCTAAATTAACTTAAAATCCTGAAACCTGCCGACGGAATATGTTCGCTTTTATTGCCGGTATCCTGGTGCCTGCAGTTTAAATTATTTAGATGAAAAACACCTGCCAGCCACCGCGTGAACCCGGAGGCTGCCCGGCCTAGAGGCTGCTGATGAAGGGATTTCTACTGTCGGTGTACCGCTGGTATGTGGGGGTCTGAGCGCCTCCGACAGAAATAGATAATCTGGATGAACTGACTGCAATTAAGTTTTCAGGTGGACTTTCTCACTTAAAAACATATTAAAACTACTTTATTCCCACTGATCACAGCAAATATAGCTGCAAGATTTAGATTATTTAGATGAAAAAACACCTGTCAGCCGCCGCGGTGAAGAGGAGGAGACCCGGCCCAGAGGCTGCTGTTGAATTAAGTTTTCAGGTAGAAAAATAGAGCGGGAGCAAAACTGAGTATGATTGTGCTTTATTCATGTATTTATTACAAAGTATTAATCAAACCCATCAAAGTCATCATCCTCTGTTTCTGAATTAAACAGCTGCCCTAAATCAGATATGCCAATTTCCCATTCTTCGCTGTCAGAGTCACTTTCCGTGCAGCGCGGCTCCTCAGAAATAATGCCGGCTTTTGCAAAAGCTTGAACAACAGAGTCAGCAGACACATTAGTCCAAGCATCTACAATCCATCCGCAAACGGTGGCGTAACTTGCCCGGCGCTGCCTTCCACTTATCCTGAAACTGTGGTCTCCGTCTGTCATCCATCGCTCCCACGCCGCTCGAAGCCTTACTTTGAACGGGCGCTTCACACTGATGTCGAGCGGTTGAAGTTCCTTTGTCAGACCCCCCGGGATAACGGCGAGCACAGCGTTCATTTGATTCACCTTTTTTTCACATCGGCTGTGAGATGGGCACGCAGCGATGGTGATGCGTGGAAAAAAGCACCTGGTCTCCTCACATACACCTGCCTTTCATCATCTCCAGCCTTTTTCATTTGCGTTAATGTCATCAGAGCGCTGTGTCTGTCTCGCTGTCAGCTCCCAGATCAGCTTCTCTGATTGGTTGATGCGGCGCGTCCAGCAGCAAAACTTCAATTTTTCCATCTCGAGCAGCAGCAGCGCGTTGGCGGTGCGTCAGATACTTAAACGCTCTCGAGGCGCTGCGGCTGCTGCTCAAAACGCGCTTTTTGCTGCACCTATAGGCGCGTCAACCATTGACTTTGCATGTAAACTCGCTGCTTCTGCTGCACCTGCTGGGTCCGGTTCACACCGATGTCGAGCGGTTGAACAGCGAGCACAGCGTTAATTTGTTTCCCCATGTTTTTCACATCAGCTGTGAGATGGGCACGCATGAAGTCACATATTAACAGCGATGGTGATGAGTGGAAAAAAAACATCTGTTCTCCTTACATTCAGCCACTCTTTCATCATCTCCTCAATGAGGTGGTCTCAAAAGTCGCAGTTACAACACACATAGGGCGCACCGCACCATAGGGCGCACCGCACATTTTGAGGGAAAAAAAAGACGTTTAAGTGCACCTTATAGTCGTGAAAATACGGTATTTTTATTCTTTTTATTAAGATCTGAGTGCAGAGAAGGACAAATGGGACATCTTAAAAATTACTTTCGTAGAGATTTTAGACAAATAATACAGTTATTCTACTTGTAGAAAATGAACGGTTGTTGTTGACACGAACTTAAAAGTAGCATAACTTAATATGGCTAACTGACCAAGCTAAAAGAGGCTAACCTGTTAGCTAGTGAGCACAGCAAGCCACAGCGCTTGCAGCTTTCCCCCTTTATATCATGGTCTTGCAGTTACGTTGTTCAAAATAAACAGATTTTTCAATTTTGTTAGATCAGGTTAAACTTCATCGGCCATTAGACACGCTAACGCTACAAATGGCAACCACAATGTTTTACACCATGTGGCAACGTTCAGCCAATAATGTAGCGTAACATCATTTGAATGCGCAGGACCTGAGCAGATTTGGTACCTACAACGGCTGTCCCAGCATGCACCGCGGCAGCAGCAGTTAAAAGTTCTCTTTTCTGTTGCCATTGTTCTATGAAATTATGTTTCAAGATCATTTGAGGAGAGGAAATTATACTTTTAACATCACTAAGTGGCCTTTTTACTGAATTGGTGTGTAATTACATAAAAAAGTCAGATGTTGAGAAGACCGTGGCAACCAGCGGACCTCCGAGGCTAACGGCAGCCCGTCTGCAGCAGCCCTCTCTCGGCATAGCTGTGTGTGAAATACTGCTGGCTCTGATGGGTGCTTATCTGACGGTGTTAGTCATTATTCCCTCACTAAATGAAAAGTCATAATTTACTATTATCTCATACCCTATATATTTATTCTTCATGCTCCTGTTCTCCCAGAGTCCATTCTTTCCTGAGTTCTTGTCAAGAACGTACTCGTGGGCTTTTGAATTGATAAACAGATATTTTTTTAAAGGACACTACACCAATTCATTCTTTTCATGAGAAAATATTCTGCCCTTTCTTTTAATATAAAGGCAAAGTTCATTGCTAATTATCCCTAAAGCCATAAAACTGGCACTTTCCATTGATCACACAGTGGTACTCTTCCAAAGCTGTCAGTTTGTTTTCTTTAACATGCCTCCGAGACAAATTCCTTCACATTTTTGCAACATGGTGCATTAAGTGATTTTGAGAATGATTATCAAGAGACGATCCACCCTCCCTCTTCTTTTTACTGCTTCAGGGTCGTGGTGTCTCGTTAAGCCACGACTGATGCACTCAGACAGACGCTGCCGCTTTGTGAAAATTTGAGAGTTTAGGCTTTTATCTTCCCCCGTCAATTTTAATAAGCACACTTTGTGACAGCTTAGGTTTCCTCAGCATCTTAGGTGAGACACAGCAGAGGCGGAGACCTCCAATTAAAGAGGGAGGGAGACATGGAGAGTGACACAGAGGAAGGTGATGAGACAAAACCCACCAACAGATGCGGCTGTAGAGGAAAGGGTTGTATCTGCCTGGCCTTATTTTCCTATAACCTCACTCCTCGTCTTGGGCCTTGTCTTCGTTAACCGAGTTAAGCCCGTTACATTAGCCGCTGGAATGCTTTATGTACTTGTACCAATTCAATTATTCGTTTGTGCGACTCGGGCACGGCAGGAAGTGAGGAGACAAGCACTCACATAAAGTCTATGTGTTAATTTCCAAGTAATGCAGTGGCCACGATTCTGCTTCTGACAAGACAATTGATGCCACTGTCAGGAAAGAGACACCCCTAAAGGATGCACTTTTTGCTGTTTTTGTGTATGCAGAACATCACGGTGACACACTGTTCAGATAAACGTCCTGGAAGCCCTTTGATTAATGTAATACAATAAGAGAAATGGGAGGCTAAAATGCCTGTGCACGTCTTGTTTCTGAATATTTGCCTCAACAAATGAGATACTGTCTGTCTGTCTTCCCCATGCCCCTCTGTCGAGGACCTCTCAATCGTTTTCTCTGTCATTAATCAATAGACATGACAGTGACAAACACTCCAAGGTCCCCGTTTTCCCTTTTTTTCTTCTGGCTTCATTGCTTTATGGCTCCTCATTGTCAGGCTTGCCTACACATGTATTTCCATGTCATCTTTTGGAGGTGTCAAAAAGATGACAAAGGGAAAAGTGGTGGAGAGGAAGGGGGGGTGATGAGCAGGAGGCAATGGCAGTTCATTTATGTCAGTCTTAAACTGAGACAGTAATCGTAAATTCATAGGTTTGCTTGGAGACACTTTCTGGAAATGCCATTAAAATGATGCTTTAAGTCATTATAATAGAAATTTATCTCAAAATAATGAGTTACTAACTGAAAATCGTCACTTGGCATCCAAAGATTATGAGTAATAAAAGTGTTAATTAGGTAAAACAAATGAAAGAATCCCTCACTGTTGTTGTTTTAGTCCATTATACAGATTAAGCAGGAGTATTCTCGAATATTACTCTAGCAGGTATGTGATCTAACCACAAAATACTGACTTACCGTCAAGTACTGTTATATTTTCTCATTATTAGCATATTAAACTATGATATTTCCCGTTTCTACCCAACATCTTGGATTTATCCATAATCATAGCTTAGTATCTCACATTGATTAGCTTTAATTTAACTACTTATCCCTCCATAATGAGTGCGTGATGTTATATTAGCAACTTATAATTGACCTCAGTGTCTCATAAGTATGAAAAACCATAAGTCAATATCATAATAAACAAGTATTGAGTCTTTATGAGACAGTAAGTCATATTTATAATACAGAATCTTTCAGACATTAATTACTAGGAAAATTTTTTTTTCGTGATAATGACTCTACATTTCTTAATTAAACATTTCAATAAAAAAAAGGACCTCATAGCTAAGGCTTAGCAGTTTTGGGTTATGGGTTATTTGGATCTCACAATATTGAGTTCTTGTCTCATTTGTTACTAACTATCACATATAAAGAAACAAAACAAATATTTCAATAAGAATTTCATAAACAGGATTGTTTTACAATAACAAAAATAACCTAAGATTTCATGATTATAGCTATCATTTGAGACACATGGTTATTACCCTGACGATATAATCACTATTTTAGTATTATTATCCAAAGCAACTAACAAACAATAATTTTGACGAAATACTTCCTGTTACGTTTATGGATATGTTATGAACCATTTCATTAACTACTTAGGCTACGTTCACACTGCAGGCCTTGATACTCAATTCCGATTTTTTTGCGAAATCCGATTTTTTTTTTGCGTTGCCGGTGATATTTCCAAATATATGCGACTTGTATGTGATCTCCTGTGTGAACTGCAGTCATACAACGCAAGTGTCCCGCATGCGCAGTAGAAGACGCAATGACGTCACAGGCCAGTGTGCTCTGTGTTCACGGACGTAAACATGGATGGTAGTGACGGCGCGCATCTAGTGATCTTTTCCCAAGCATAAAAACTCAATCTTTTCAATATGGTTAAACATATATTCCGCTCTCCGCGTCATCATCCGTCATGGTTGTTGTTTTTCTTGCCGTTTCTGTGTAGCAAGACGCAGAATAGTGACCACTGTCGGCTATTAATGACGTTCAGGTCGGTTGAATGCGACGTGGCCGTTCAGACACAGGTCACATTTTAAAAGATTAGTTTCGTGCCACCGAAAAATCAGTTCGTTAGACATACAGAGCTTTTTCAGCAAAAATGGCAACAGATTGCAAGTTTATACAAGTGAGTAATATAATGCAAGAAGCTTGAGAAAATATAGTTTAAATATGTTCTTCTTTACGAGTTAAAAAATCTGGGACCATAATGACTCCCAGTTAATTTAAAATATTGATTTAAGTTGCTACACAGCTATTTTAAGGAAACAGTCAATCTGGATTGAACATGTAAAAAATAAAGTTTATGGGATAATATAATTTCTCAGACAAGGAGCCGTACATCAGTTTTGGGATTAACCTTCAACTTACTATTTATTTCACTATTAGCTATTGTTTGCACTGAAACCCCATCCTGTTTGTCTAAGATTTATCTCCAGATGTCTTTAAGAAAATGCAGCTTTTAATTGTAGTCTATAGACTAAAAACAGGTGATTTTTTTCGAGAAGTCCGTCAAGTGTGACCTGTCTAAGAATGATTAATACCAAGCGAGTGGTCTTTGTCCTGCAACTTAACCAGCAGTTCCCTCTAAACTGAAACCTGAAGGGTACAAGAAAAATCCCCCAGGCCTTACAGTACTTCTTCAGACTCATAGTTGATCTTGTGACAATGATGTGAAGCTCATTTAAAAGATTCCAGCATCAAACCCTGTTTGTAAGTCTCTTTCATCTCCTTCATGGTCAGTGCTACCTCCAGGCAATGCGCACTGTGGCACCTCAAAGCCCAGCGCTGGCATCCTGAATTCAAAAGAGCCGTTCACGTCTATATTACTAGATTGGTCCGTCATGGATCAAAGCGGGGATGAATACATGTGGTAAAACCAAGTGGTGTTTGAATTAAATGCTGAAAAAGGGACGTTTATAAGGAAGGAAGCTTCCTGTTCTTCATAATGATGCAACTAGATAAACTATTATATCACAGGTCAGAGACAAAGGTCCTCCATATAAAATATTGTTGTACAAAAATGACCAAAACATTAAAGAAAACTATAATAAAATATGTGTCAATGTAATCCTTTGTAGACCATTTATCTGTAGAACAACAGAGCAACAAGGCAAACAAGATACCGTCTCATTATACTAGGCCTAAGGAAAAAAATTTAAAATAAAAACCCTAAGGCAGTGTTAATTCAAATACTCAAAGAAATATGCAAACTGCTATGACTACAGCTACAAATAATTACCACATATATTTACTTTATGATTATGTTTTATAAAACTGAACTATTTTAAATAAAAGCTCAAGATGTTCTTATTCAGACAGGGTTATAAATATTGAGACACTTCAGTTTTTACCAACATTATTTATCTTCTTGGTCTTATCTAGCATATTTTTAACCCGTCTTTTATTTTTGTACTTTGGTTACCATTATTCTGTATAAGAAAGGTGAGGTTGGAAATAAAAGATTGATGGAAAGACTTAAAAGATGAGCTAGTGAAGCATTTTTTTATTGCATATAATTATGTATATAGTTATAGTTTTCTTTTTAAGTTATTTTATTTATCAGTTTTTAACTTTTATAGTCATTTTTGTTACATCATGTTGAAAATAGGCTGCTCGGAAAAATTTACACAAACATGGCTTCCCTATATGTTATAAAACCCATACCAGAAAATAAAGCTTGTAAATCTCACATCATCATTAAACTAAAAGACATAATAAAAATCTAAAATAATAATAAAAACGTATATAAAAACCTTTCCAGAACATTCCTCTCACTAATTCTGTCCTGGTCTGTTAAAGCTAGCTGCTTGTACATATAAATGGTGGGAAAAGAACTGTTCTCATTTTCAGTCCTATTTAATTTTTAACAAAAAACAAAATAATAATAATAAAAAAAAAGAATTAGGACATGTATCTTGGTCTAATAGTTGAAAATCACAGGTTTAGACACCTGAATAATCTCCAAACGAAGCTCGTTAATAAATACACATCACCTGTTAGAGACCAGGACAAAGTAACAGATAGGTTACCTTTCTATGGGCGTGTGAGGCCAGGTGGAACATACCTGGACTGTCCCATGAGGGGAAGAAGTTATCTATTAGTGCAGCTTCTGCCTTTTAGAAGTAAAACTCCAGGTGAATATGTTAAAGTGTACCTTGTTTCTACAGGTACAAGTTCAGAGTCCATCCAGTCGATCAAGGTTTGACCACATCAGTAGATTAGTCATTTTTGAAGGATGGAGAATAATATAGGCAAAGGTGAAGGACCAAACTCCAATGGCACCAGAGCTTTCAACAACAGAGAGAAATCTTGCTTGAGCAAGCAGAAACTGGATTGAGGGGGAGGAGGTAACAGTGATAAACACCTGGCCTTATTCATGCATTTATCTTTAGTAGAATGGATCTCTGCAACAGTGTCTTCATAGGTTTGCCTAAATAGCCCATCAGACAGCAGCAGCTGATCCAAAACGCTGCTGCCCGTGTTCTCACTACAACTAAGAAAGTAGAGCACATCATCCCGGTTCTGAAGCCCTTCCACTGCTGGCTTCCTGTAGCTCAGAGAATATACCTTAAAATCATTCTGTTAGTCTAGAAATCACTGAATAGATCAGCATCTCAATTCATAACAGATCTGTTGTCAGTGTATCAACCTCCCAGACCGCTCGGGCCTTCCAGTTCCAGCCTATTTGTTTAGCCAGAACTAGAACCAAAGATGGAGAAGCAGCATTTAGTTCCTATGCTCCACTGATCTGGAACAAACTCCCAGAACACTGGAAAAGAGCTAAAAGCCAGAGTTCTTTGAAGTTAAAGTTAGAAACCCATTTGTTTTGAGTTGTTAACTGAGGTATTATTAGTTTACAGAACTGGTCTAACTAAACCCCTTGTCGACTTAGACGGGCGCATACCTGGCGTACGAAAAATCTGGCAAAAAAGCTGGCATACGTTAGATAAGTTATGGGTACATTTTACATAAGTCACGAGGATGCTGACCCACGCTGAAGCATGCTGGCACACGTCGACATACCGCAAGTACGTCGAGAAATTCTGGGCATCAACATTTCTCGACATATGCCAGCGTATGCCATATGTGAGCCATAAGTTACAGGTTAGTTATTTGATTGTTGACATACGTTAAAATCGCAGGGAAACAGCTGTTTCAACGGTTGCAGTTCAGAATTCTCCCAAGTGGTACCCGACTTTACACGAGTGAATAAAGTGAATGTGATTGGTCGTTTATCAAGGGGGCAGGATTGTTGTGGTAGAAGGTTCGTATATACAGTTGTGTTCGAAATAATAGCAGTGCCTTTAGAAAAATGAGTAAATGTCAAAATTCTTCAAAGAAATTGTACTTTAATGAACACAGATACATTGGGGACACAGTACATTCTATTCCAAAGCAAAACAATTGCGCAAAGTCATCAAAACTTAAATAATAATAATAATATTTCAAATAAAGTAAGAAATGGCATGTTCAAAAGAATAGCAGTGTTGCCATCTTTCCTTGGAAACTCAAAAATGTACTGTACAAACAAAGAAATTCTTGATAAGTGAACCTAGCTGAGTATCCTAAACTAATATTTTGTTGCAAAACCACGGTTTCTGATGACTGCTTCACATCTGTGGTGCATGGAGTCAACCAACTTCTGGCATCGTTCCACAGGTATTGCAGCCCAGGATAATTGCACTGTATTCCACAATTCCTCAGCGTTTCTTGGTTTTGCCTCATGCACTGCACTTTTTATGTCAGCCCACAAGTTTTCAATGGGACTAAGGTCCGGGGATTGTGCTGGCCACTCCATCAGTTGAATCTTGTTCATCTGGAACCATGCTTTTGCTCGCTTGCTGGTGTTTGGGGTCATTATCCTGTTGAAAGGTCCACCTCAAAGGCATTTCCTCCTCAGCATATGGCAGCATGACCTCTTCCAGGATCCTGATGTACTGGAACTGATCCATGATCCCTTGTATGCGGTGAATCGGACCAACACCATAGTATGAAAAACATCCCCATATCATGATGCTTGCACCACCATGCTTAATGGTCTTCAGTGAGTACTGTGGCTTGAATTCTGTGTTTGCAGGGCGTCTGACATACTGCCTGTGACCCTTAGACCCAAAAAGAACAATCTTGCTTTCATCTGTCCACAAGATATTATGCCATTTCTTTTCAGGCCAGTCAATGTGCTCTTTGGCAAATTGTAAACGCTTCTGCACATGTCTTTTTCTCAGCAGTGGGACTTTGCGGGGACTTCCTGCTGGAAGGTTAACCTCAGTAAGACGTCTTCTGATTGTCACAGTACTCACTGTCAACTGAAGGTCTTGCTTGATCCTCTTGGATCCCATCATTGGCTGAGTCTTCGCCAGTTTGGCTATTCTTCTGTCCATTCGAGGGGTTGTCTTTCTTTTTCTTCCTCGTTTTTCAGTTTTTTGCTCCCATTTCAGGGCATTTGAGATCATTTTAGCTGAACAGCCAATGATTTTCTGCACCTCTTTGTATGTTTTCCCTTCTTTAATCAATTTTTTTATTAGGAAACGCTCATCTTCAGAACAGTGTCTTGAACGACCCATTTTCCTTGTTTTTTCAGGACAAATGCACACCCAGCATGCCAGTTGTCTTGATCCTTAAATACGGATCACCTGTTAACACCCTTTTTTCCCAGAATACCCTCCCTAATTGATGCCCTCTCTAATTGAACTCACCACTGCTATTTTTTTGAACACACCCTTTTCAGTTAATCATTCAATTTCACAGAATCCACAGTATGCATGGCTGTCCTGTTGGGTTTGTTGGTTTTCTATACCTTTATTTTACCCCCAGAAACTTATCTTGGGTATAGAGTTTGAAATGTTAATAAAACAAGTGATTTTCTTGCTGCTGTTGAGGCACTGCTATTATTTCGAACACAACTGTATATATATATATATATATATATATATATATATATATATATATATATATATATATATATATATATATATATATATATATAAATGTACTCTTTATCCGACGATATAGTCGCAAACATTACAAAACTTCAATTCAAACAAAAATCCTGTCTTAAAATCTGTGAGGGTTTTTTTTTCGTTATTTTATGCAGGCCAGTTATTCATATGTCAGCTTGTGCACCTAAATTCTGCCAATCATATATCAGCGGCCATCTGTCAATCAAGTTTTGTTGGTCATAGCATCTTGATTTATATGTTGCAGCTAACATACGCAGCGGTTCAAATAAGAATAATTTCCTTTACCATTGAGTTACGTCCCTGTGTTTACGGGGATGAACGTCTGTGTCTTCGGGAGGCATAGAGCTAACAGAACTGGCAGCGTTGCGAGGCAAGGGCTCAAACATGTACGGCTGTAAGCCTTCTACACCAAACCAAGCTTCTGCCATCCTGGCGTCCTCTTCTAAAACATCTTCGTCCCCGCTTTCCTCCTCTAAAAAAAAAGAAAGGATGACGGAGGAGACTCATCCACGACCTCTGACACAAAACTCTCCTCCTCTTGCATGTTTCCGCTGTCCATAGCGTTCCTTGACAGTGTCGTTGCTAAGTGCTACTTGGTCCCAATGGAATTTCCCATTGGGAACCTACTAGCACTAAGTTGCTAACTGGTTAGCAAGATGCTTCCGAAAAACAGGCCACAACCAAACTGCTTGCGAATCTTCCGCCACAACAATCCCGCCCCCTTGATAAATGACCAATCACATTCACTTTATTCACTCGTGTAAAGTCGGGCACCATTCGGGTTGGAACAGCCGTTTCACTAGAACTTTAAGCCTGCAGTGCATGGGAATATAAATCAAGTCTGAAAATCATGAACAGAGGAGAATGTAAGCAAGCTAACATTTGCTAAAACCTTTGGGCGCTACTTAATATCTCACAAGCTACAAACTGCGAACCAATGAAAATCCGTAATATCTGTTTACATATTAAGTTAGCATACTAGTATTAGTAGGTTAACTTGAGGAATAAAGAGCCCAGTTAATTCCAGTGTACTTGGTCCATCTATCCTTCTAATCAATATACTTTCTGAAATCCCCATTAATGTAAATTGAAGTTCAGAATAAAACAACTCATACTTTCCAGTAAAACAAATAAAGAAATCTGCTGAATTTTTCTCTTATCAGTTAAATAAAACAAGACATCCTGATACACTCCTTCACTATCCCTGACACCTTTGCTTAATCCACTTACAATATTTGAGCTGCTACACAAACAAATTGATATCATCAATTGTGATGTTGGCAAATACCACAGCCAATCTGCTCATGAATGTTTATCTCCTCTAACACTCACCCACCTGCTAAGAGGTGCCACGCTTTAATGAAATTGTTTGGACTATCGGCGCCCGTTGCTAAGGAACTGTGTTCCTCTTGGTTCAGATTTTTTTTGCTTGCAGATTTGTGTCATCAAATGATGATTAGAGACGAGCACACCTCAAGGTGCTCGAGCCACTGAAGGGTGCATTCAGAGCAAGACTGGCAAACAGCTTCAGGCTGAAAAATGAGCCTTTGTGCGTTAAAGCCTTTTTCCTGGCGTCTGCTCCGTTTGTGGCCCTAATGCGATTGGAGTTGGTCCATGTTTACATTTTAAAGGTAGGATGTCCAGAAGTCGGCGGCTTGAAGAATTACACGGCTGAGTGCTCCTCTGACAAGGTGTGGGTATAGACCTGTTTCCACGACAACATCTCTCCCCAGCGATTAGGGATTGTCACAGTCAACTTTCAGCGCTGCCCCTTTCATCCCCGTCTTATTCTTTCCTCTCTCATATTTTTCAGCTCTCAGACATAGGTGACATGAAAAGAGGCTAAAATCAGGTGTTTCATGAATTTGTTTACACCAAGAAAAAAAAAATGCTTCCCGTCTTTTCTGCAGACATCTGGAGGGTCGACGTTTGACTTGATTAGTGCTACTTCACGCTATGAGCGCAGACACCTTGTTTGGCTTTCAGGAGTGTGTGCATCTCGTTTTTTTTCATATAAATTCATGAAGGTGAGACTTCATACTTCCTCAGATGATTGAGAGGTGAGTGAGAAATGCTAAACCTTTGGGCGATTTTCTTTCTTCTTTGGCTGAAGGAGATGCATAAAAGTAAGCTAGAACTTCATTTTAGTGCATTTTAACATTCTTGTGGTCAACAAGTACAGATAAAGTAAAAAAGTACTATAAAAGCTGCTAACTAAACCTAGTAGCTGGTATTTAGTCTCAATAATATTTGATCAAATGAGTAGAGGAGATAGAAAATGGTTTGTTTCCTGCTTCCAAATTGGGCCTTTACAAAAGGTTTACATATTTTCAAAGGGGTGAAGGTACAGGAAAGGCTCTATGGACTCCACTGAGGATCTGGTATATCTAGGAACCTTATGTTATGTTTTATTTGATGTGTTTGGTATCATCTTCCTGCTAAAAACATGTTTGTGTCCAAATGTTAATCAGCCACCTGCTGATGTGAAGTAAAGCAGTAGAGTGTAAAGTTGTCTTTAATTCCAACATAGACCCTTAGCATGACTACTCTAAACCTACATATTGGGGATTGTTGGCCTAGTGGTTAGAGCAATCCATTTGTGCTCTGAGAAAGTTGGAAATAACCAGTTTGATCCCCACAGCCTGCACTCTGGGTCCCTGAGCAAGACCCTTAACCCTAATTGCTCCCCAAGGGGATGGGTTAAGATGCAGAAGTGAATTTCTCCATTGTGTGATCAATGATTTTCAATTATTATATTGGTGTTGTGGTTAGGTGGCTGATTCTTGTCTCATTTAACCAGGAAAGTTTTTTCAAATCTCAGTCAAGCCTACTGAGGTCCGTTTTGGAGCAGTTTAACTGGAAAACTGGTGTTTCACCATCAAACATCTCCTGGTAGTCCTCCTTTCATGTTTCTTCATTCTGTTTGTGCAATAAATGAATCACTTAAATTGCAAAACAATGAAAAAACCACAAGCAAGCAATAAAGTACCAGCTCCCTAAAGCCAAAAAAAAGTCAAGTATTCAAATCATGACACTTCCTGACTTCCGTCCAAGAGTGAAACGATGGGTGAAACTCACTTTTCTAATCATTCAAATACAGAATATTTCATGTAGAAACCAATAGGACTTTAGGAAAAAGCAAAAATGTTTGAAACTCATCATTGGGTTAGGTTAACAGAACAATCTCCGCCATTTTTTGCCAAACAGCCCTCCCCCTCAGGAGATGTTAACTGGCAGTAAGTCAAAAGCTCTATAGAGCCGCCGCCCCCTTTTGCACTCTCTTTACCCACACTTTGTGACTGTAGGTGAGCATCTGGACAATGGCATACGGTTATCAGAGCCTCTCCACAGGCCCTCTGCGTGGGATTCAATCAGGCTGAGGCAGGAGGGCCTGTGGATTGTATAGATCCAGAGGGTCGATCCATAGGGGTGCTCAGCCTCTGAAACTTCACTCCCTTTACTCCCCCCCTCCGTAAAGGTGGAGCCAGTGCTCCATTCACCGCATGTTTAGATCAATTGTATCCCTCTTAATGGAAAATAATTGAAGTTTCTCTCAAACCTGCTGGTGCTGCGACAAAGAGACGACCTGTGAGGGATGTTTTTAATTCAGGACCCTGCTCTAACAGGGTGAACTGGACTCAAATTGACGTCTGTGTTCTCAGAGTCTTTTTTTTTCTTCTGCACCGAGGCTAGGAGGCATCCTCGTGATAATTACTAATGCTGTCGAACAGAGGGAGAGAGAAAGCTTTCTGTAGAGGGAAAAAATGGTTGTGAAATGTAGACGCATCAAGAGTCACGGCAAAATGGTTCCTCCTTGAATGCATTAACGAGCGTATCAGCTGAAAAGCTTCTGAAGTACTTCTAAAGTAGGGACACATCCACAGCTCGGACTTGGGAGTCACTTCATCTTGTGATCTCCATCTCTAATGTAAACTCAGTGAGTATGGAGGGAGAGTAAAGATGTTAACTGTGAAAAATAAATGTCATCATTGGCCTCTTTTCCTCAGATAAAAAAAAAAATCTACGGTCCAACTGGGCAACTCGAATCAATTGGTGCAATTAGAGCCCGCGAGCCATTACACAGTGCACACATCTACCCATTTGTTCCACTCAGTGCTCTCTATTCTCATTGTGCAGGGCAAGGCTGCTTGTGAGGCAGCTGAATAGCCAGAGTGGAAGTGGAGTCTTAAGAGACTCTTCTTTGTGATCATGGTAAATATAACTCAAGGTAAAACAACATCTTAGGTACAATGGAAGACCCAGACCTGAGGGCTGCGGTCTGAAACAGGGGTGCAGCACAAACTGGAGGTGTTCAGAGAAAGAGGCAATGCGAGGCAAAGAATCACATCATGAATACCTCATATATTATAAAGACAAAGTAGTTTTGGGATAAAGGAAATGACAAATGGACAGATTGCACATAAAAAAGGCCTATGAAGAGGTCTAGGTATTACAATATCTTTCCTTCCTCTGGAATTCTATATTTTTCCACTATAGGAACTCAATCATATAGCATTGGGTAAAATGTCCTTGATTATACCCGGCTTGTGGTGGATAACGCTTTCCATTAGTATTTTATTCATGTTTAAATCAATCTTTTGGGTCAATTATCCAAGCAGAAATCCTGATTAGCTGCAAAGGTCTGGTGGAGGAACTGAACAGGCTCCATAGTGAGATTGCCTAGAGTTACCTCATCTGCCAAGCAACATGTGTTCGTTCAGATCTGCACTAGGTATGGAGGAAGGAAGCACGGAGAGAGGAAAGATGCATCTCCTGGGAATGATGAAACAGCTCTCATGAAGTAAAGGGGTGAGTGTGTCTTTTGAAAGTAAACCAGGCAGCCTGAGCTCTTGTATCCGGCCTAGGGTCATTGGTAATGGCTATGATTACAATGTGATAAAACCTGCCTGGTGACATGTTTGCAATGAAAAGAAATTTAAAGGATCAATCCACTTGGCAATGTTTTATTTTTTGTTCTTCAGGTATTACAGTCACCCTCAGCTAGTGGCCACTCGTGGTCTAAATATTGTAACTGGAGATGTTTACACTTTAGAGTTGGGATTATAGTCTATTAAAAACAGTCGAAACCAAGTGTAATGAACAAAACCCCAGTGGCAGTTGGGACATTGACACCATAGTAAATTAAAAGTGATTTTGTAATGATAAAAAACATTTTTCAGGTTAAAACCAATGGCGTATTTGAGAAAAGCTGTCCACAAGGGTAAAGATGTAGTGAAGTCCTTGTTTGTTGTGGATCTGGAGGCTTAGGAGCTTAGGGCTGTGTCTCAGCTGCATTATTGAAAGTATATCTAGCAGGGGGTCTACATTTTGGGGATTTTTGCAGGAGTATAATGTGTCAAGGTTGTCTTCACAGTCCTGGTGAAGCTGGAGAAGGAATTTCGTGTACTTTACTGTCAAAGAAAATAAAGCTTGTTGTAGAGCAGGTTGGAATTAGCCAAACTGTCGATTCTTTATAAAACTTGTGGTAAAAATGGTTAAGGGACATCTAGGCTAACTTATTATTGGCTATTGCACATGATTTCGTTCTATTTGCCTCAACCTTTAGCAGTGACCCAGGTGAGTCAGATCCCCTAAATCTGAGGTCAAGAAAAAGATGGATGTCTTAATATGGGTTAGGGCTTAGTCCATTCAGAGTGCTTTCAATTTGAAGAATCTTGATTAATGATCAGACAAAGTCCCATAATGATGTCTTAACCCTGGTCTTTTGAGGTAAAGAAGGAGCTATCCAAGGGTCAGGAACGCTAGCATGTCCTGAAAAACTGGAGGTATATTCCCCTCAACTTTGGGAAAACTATAGAGGTTGTCTGTGTCACTCTTTGAGATCCTAGATTTTAAAAAAAAGACAATGAACAAATGGAATTATGAATGGATGGACAGACATTATAATGCTCGTATGGTAGCCTTCAACAAGTTTTGGCAATAGAGTCGGCTTCACTGGAATTTAACACTCTCAGGATGTAGATTTGTAGTTTGGACAAAGCAGGAAAGGACATCTGGGGTAATCCAGGTGAGTATTGACAAAGAGTATTCTTAACCTAACTTATTGCAAGCTAGGAAAACAATTGTTGGCTTGCTAGTGGCGCTAGGGTTGCCAATAGTCATGGTACAGGTTTCTTTCTAATTTAAAGTAGAAATAACTTAAATAAAAACAAGTAAATGGCATGTACTTATATAGCGCCTTTATTCAAGTCAGGAGACTTGACCAAAGCGCTTTACACTACATTCATTCACCCATTCACGCACACACTCACACACTGATAGTGGCAAGCTACATTGTAGCCACAGCTGCCCTGGGGCTCACTGACAGAAGCGGGGCTGCTGTACACTGGCGCCACCGGGCCCTCTGACCACCATCAGTAGACAATGCAGGTGAAGTGTCGTGCCCAAGGACACGACGACACTGAAAGTTGGAGTAGGGGCTTGAACCGTCAATCCTACGACTTCAGGGCAAACTCCTACATCCAACGCCACTGTGGCCCCCCAACAAAGCAATTAGTCTTTAGACATAAATTAAGCAGTACTGGTATTCCAAAAGTCATGCCTAAATATTAAACTAAATTCATGCTAAGTTATATTTTCAACAAAACATTAAGCCCCAAAGAGAAAAATATCTCTGTCTCATAAACAAAATACCCCAAAATAATTCAGTTTAATTATTAAACTATTTCAATCGCCGTTACAGATTCTATTTTAGTGTTGTTAGGACAGCAGTTAGAAGTTAACATGTATTTCAGACGGTAAGTGATATTAGCACCTTTGTAGGTATGTGTTACTGAATGATGATTGTCTGCCTTGCATCCCCTTTGGGAAAATGTGAGTCAATTATGTCATTTTTGTAATTATAGCAGCATGTGAGTGGTGAAATCCCAGCGAGCAGCTGACAGGATGGGAACGCTTCAGGAAGTGACAAATTTCACATTTTGATATGACTGCAAAGTAGGTGTGAAAATTAGATGCTTTATTTTTCTTCACAGATCATGAAGATAGAAATGTTAACGTGAATGTAAACATTTCAGATAATCTCAGGGTTTTTGTATTTGTGTTTAGTCTCTCTGGGACGTCTGAGGCACAGGTGAGGCCTTGCCCACGGGCAGGTGAGAGGTCATGAGACTCAGCTCTGAAAGGCTAATAATTAATGATCAAATGTTAGCGACTGTGCCGGCGCTGCTGCCAGGCTCCACTGATGCCATTAATCCAGCTCAGTGAAGCTGGGCCCTTTTTGCTCGGGACCTGCTGCAGCTGTCACCGTGGTTGCTTAATTATCCCCTCTCCCTGAGTCTCACCCTTCCCCTCACCCCTCCAGCCTCAGGCCCCCGTGAGGCTGTTGCCCACAACTTCCATATCAACCCTGTACCCCCTCTTATCCCTTACATCCCTTCCTGGGGTCTGCAAAAGAGCTCAGGGCTAAACCCAAAGAGGTTAAAATGGGTGAATGAGTTTATTTTCTGTATCTTCACTGTGACTCACAGTAGCGACAAATGATCTCAGAGATCATGTTCATTTGTCAAACAGACTCTACCCTAATGATGTGTTTCACAACACAATTGAAGATGCTTTTATCTATCTGTAGTAGGGATGGAACGGTTTATGAAAACCGTCCGAACCGTTCGGTTCGACCATCTCGGTTCGATTCGCGTGTGTTGCATAGGCGAAGCGTTTACACTCCAGAGCAGAAGGTGGCGGTACTGCGACCAAAGCCAACCGCCAGTAAACAAGAAGAAGAAGAAGCGAAGCAGCAGAAAAAAATCAGTTGTTGTGGAGAATTGTGTGGGTATGGCGAGTGGGAAAGAACATGAGTTGGAAGACGCGCCAGCAGCACTTTATAGGTCTGCTGTATGGGACCACTTTGCAGTTAGAGTGACCTACGATGACAGCGTAAAGAAAGTTGTGGATAAAAGTGCAACAGTGTGCAAGCATTGTGCAACACGTTTTGTTTATTCTAACAGCAACATGACCAACATGTCATGCTAACCCCGAAATCCCACATACTCCGTCAGCGCTCCGCCCCGTTGCGCTCCAGACCGGCTGCACAAAGCAAAGCCTGCAGCCTCCACTGTGGCTCCTGTCCGCTCTGCTCTGAGTTCCTTGGAGATCGTAGAGAGCATGCACCAGATAATTAAATTCAAAGCAGCAAAACATGCGGAAATGAACCAGGGTTTCCGCGGATCATTAAAAATAATTACAATTCATTAATTTTTTGGGATTTTCTTAATTAATTTCATTAATTTTTATGGGATTTCGGGGTAACAATCGACATATACCGAACCGAACCGAAAACCGTGACCACGAAACCGGGAACCGAACCGAACCGTGGATTTTGTGAACCGTTCCACCCCTAATCTTAAGAGTCATTGAGAACTACCGCATATGGGATATGCATTGGTTAGGTGGTTTTGATTAAATAAATCAAAAAGTCAACGATGTAAACAAGTCCGTCCATCCTTCTGTCCATCCTCTCTACCTTGTACTGGTTTCCATCTCCAGCTGTTTATAGACAAAAGGCCAAGTACATCATGGACATGTCGCCACTCCACTGCAGAGACATACAACCATATACACAAACCTAAGGACAACATAAACCCAGCAAACACTGTGTGATTTTAGGTTGTTTTTGAGACAATTTTCTAGTTGGGACTAGTGTTGCACCGATACCGATACCAGTATCGGACGGGATCCCCGATACTGCCCTAAAATGGTGGTATCGGTATCGGCGAGTACCAACAAATAGGGCACCGATACCAGTTTGAGAGCCATAAGTTTATTCAACTATTGTCACCCACTCCTGGTAGGCAATAAAAAGTTCAACTGGTTTCACTTTGTATGCTTCACAAAGGTAGGCAGCAGCTCGACAAAGCCATGATGGCAATTATTTTACATTATTATGGTATCGGTTTCGGCCGATACTGCACGGCCATGTATCGGGTATCGGTATCGGGGCCAAAAAATGGCATCGGCGCAACACTAGTTGGGACTTTTAAAATCAAACGTTTTGTTTTTGAAATTTCTATCCAGGTGTTTTCCTGTATGGTATAATGTTACTGTATCTTTTACACTGGAAAAAAGATCTAGAAATAAGTAAAAATGTCTTAAATTAACTGTATTTACCCTTAATTTGAGTAGGTAAATTAGATAGTGTGCCAATGGAATCAGTATTTTTCCTTTTAAAATATGATAATTAGATAATATGCGCTTCAAATAAGACAATGCAATTATGTTTTCTTATTTGAAGTGTAAATTGTCTTATTCCATTGGCAAAATGTCTTTTTTGCCTCCTCAATCCAAGAAAAATTCACTTATTTTAAGAAAAAATGTAGATTTAGATTTTTTCCAGTGTAATGTTGATGTAAAATGTGTTATTCTTTTGTAATTCTTGATTTTGTGCTATTTTCTACTGTATTTCAGGTAGCTTTGGTGAATTAAACAAATATATTTTAGTATAAATTTATGGACTTATTTAAACAATTAGAAGAGTCTAAAAAATCTCATTGCTTTACTGTTTTTTCTCAATACTCTTTTTAGTTTTGTTAAACTAATTTATAATAAATTCATATTTTCTTTAAACTGCATCTTAGGAGCATTAAAGCTGCTTTGTAGCAGCTTCTAAACTGCTCTATCAGATAAAAAATGTCTGGTAAATGTCTGTTTCATACTGACTTTATGACTTGTTTGATTGTAATCCTTGGATATTTTGTGCAGGCGTTCATTTGAGCTTAAAAGACAGATTTACTACACCTTTAAATAGATGTGTAGGAGATCTGAAAAAGACCATGAACACATAGGAAGTCCTTATTGATGAAATAAAATGGGAAAGGATTTATGTTGTTTGAAATGAAAGGAGCCTGTATCCGTGAAGGCAGTTCACCTGCCTGTCGGCTAGCGCTCACTTCCATCTAATATTTACTAGTGTGGGATATCTCAACCTATCTGCGCTGCGAGATACGCAGAGTTTACCTGCTTGTCTCAGCACAGGAGACGTTCAAGGAGCATGCTCTCACGCTAACAAATATGCTTTAATATTTCATCCAGTCTGGGCGATATGTTTAGAGACCTCTCTGCTTTTCCAAGCTGTTCTGGGGGAAGAGGAAGGGGTTCATATCCACTCTCACTTTGCCAGAGGATTATTTCCGTACCTGTTCAAACACACTCGGCTGAATTATTCATCCCGCTGAGCCCCTGCACCGTGCACTTGTACTGCCAGTATTAAACATCTCACCCATGCTTTTACCTCGCCACGGTGAAAGTGCACCTTAGCAGATGTATAGGGGACGCGGCAGAGCAGGAGGTGCTTTTTTTTTCTTCTTTTTTTTGGGCCTCCGAGAAAAGAGAAAACAAGTATGCCTGCGGCAAAAACAAGCGCAGCGCTCGCTGGTTAACCTGTGCTTTGAGCCGAGGGCTGTGATTTTGTGTGAATTATAGATAAACTCTCAGAGTGAATCAGTGAAAGGTCCACAATACATGTTGCTCTATCCGAGTAAAGGAGCAGCATACCTTCCATCTGAGTGGAAAGTTTCAGTTCCATCCATAAATACCAACAATATAATCACAAATAGATTTTTATGCTTTTATTTAGGGCAACTTTTACTTACCTTGGTTAAAAATCCTCAACCATCTTGAAATATATAAAACATGCACTGGTAAAACGATCTAGAATTAGGTTAAAATGTCCTAAATTAAGTGTATTTACCTTTAATTTGAGCAGGTAAATGAGGTAGTTTGCCAATGGAATGAGTATTTTACTCTTAAAATAAGATCATTAGATAATATGCACTTGAAATAAGACAATGCAATTGGGTTTTCTTATTCTAAATGTGAATTGTCTTGCTCCATTGGCAAAATGTCTCTTTTTCCTCCTCAATGCAAGAACAAATGCTCTTATTTTAGCAAAAAATTACTTATCTAGATTTCGATTTTTTCCAGTGTGAATACCATTGTTTAAAATTTTTAAACATGACCTGGTGCGTGAATACCTTTTTTTTTTTACATCTTTCTGAAAGTTTTTCAGTAAAAACCAAGACTAACTTGCCTTTTCAGGATCTTCTAATGTCCTTCCTCACATCTTGTCTTCTGCTGCTGTTTTTGAGTGGATGTCTCAACGCACTCTAATTAATAAAAAGAAGTGATTCTTTAATGACTATGGTGTAGGCCTCTTCAATTTGATGTAATCACATAAGAGTGTCTTGAGATGAACGATTATAAAAGGAGCTAAGTGCGGTTATTATCAAAGATCCTCCATCTTCGCTTATCAAGACAAACGCCTTATAATTTGAGACAAAACACAGTTCTTTTTGATTGAGATAATTGAAATATCTACTCCTGTGATAACTGAAGGGGATAACCTCAGATTTATGAGTTTAACCTGTGTTTTAGGTAGTTTAATAAAGATTGATTAAAGGAAAAAATGGGGAACAAATGTCTTATGAGCACATTTAAAATTAAAAAATATCTATTTATGAAGAACTTCTCATTAAATTCGAACCTTGACACTATTTTGCAGTCCAGCTGCACCAAAAAAAACCCCGTCTCAGTAAAACGGTAAGCCTCACAAGAAAGCCATATCCATTGATTTGTGGTCAATGTCTTGCGAACGTCACTGAAAACAACAACAAAGGAATAATGCAATGCGTGAAGCAGTCATAAAAGGACAGTTGCATCAGATTTAACAAGCAATAGAGTCTGCTTTGTAATGAGAAGGGACCGAGAGGTGGAACTAAATAATAAATGTGATACGAAACATCAAAGTACTAATTTGGTTCCAGCTTTGTCCATGCTCCGTGCATTTAAGGTCTTCAAAGTAATTGTTGGAAAAATATGAGGTTAGTTGCAACGAAAAACAATACATGAGGAAGTACATGATGGCCCAACGTTAACGGGCTTTTTAACACACATTCGAAAGGATTTTTTTTAAGTAAGGATGATACCAAATTGTACTATTAGTATGTTCGCTTAGGACCTAACCACCCAGAGACAATATTAGAGGTAATCCCAAGGTGTGTGGCGATTTTGAGGACCCAAATCCATAGAGGAGTAGGCACGGATGAGTTTGGATGATTTAATGAAAGTCCAAAGTGAAGAGAGGCAAAAATACAAAATACAAATATACTGAAAACCAAACAAAAACCAATAAATGTCAGGGAAAAAACTTAAGGGACGTAAGAGACTAGAAAGCAACAAAACAACATCTACAACCCAAGAAACCAGCACTGAGTGAAGGCTCGGCTGCACTTTTAAGCCCAGCATGTCATGATCTGGCCTGTTTGCTCCTCCCTAATTAGTAATTCCTCTCACCTGCTGTTTTCCCTCCCTACTTTAATTACAATTTATTCCCCTCACCTGTTTCCTCTGGTTTATATTCAGTTCAGCCTGAGCATTCAGTGCCAGATAATTTCTTGTCTTTCTGTCAGTCTGTCGTTTCAGCTTCAGTTTTATTTCATGGTTCCTGTCCTGGATCCTAGCTGCCAGTGGAAAGAGGGTTTTTGTGTTTGTCTCGTCTCCTGATCGTCCACTGTTCCTCCCCCGCAGAGTCCTCTGGGTTTTTGGCTCATTATGGGGGGAGGTTCAGTTTTTATCTCAATAAGCCTGGCTCCAGGGAGGAGACCAGTTTAAAGTCCTGCTTCAAGTTCCGGTTCCTACGTCCTGTCTCGGCTACCCTCTTCCACTGTGCCTGCCTGTCTGCTCCTGTGCGTGACCACCTGGTCACGCTTCTGGTCCCAGTCAGACTTTGAACCCTCCTGGGAGCTTGTGGATGCCTGGAAGTCTAGATCCTGCCACCTGTTTCTGTTCCTGCCTGTTCTGGATCCTGCCTGTTCTCTCTGTTCTGGATCCCTTGAATGGCCTTGCCCCAATTTACCTCTCTGAGCTTCTGCACCCCTACACTCCCAGCCGATCTCTCAGGTCAGCTGATCAGCTGCTCCTGACAGTGCCTAAAGCAAGGCTTAAGCTCAGAGGGGATCGAGCGTTTTCTGTTGCAGCTCCAAAACTCTGGAATGCATTGCCGCTGCACATTAGACAGGCCACCTCTCTGTCTCATTTTAAAACTCTTCTTAAAACCCACCTCTTTTCTTTGGCTTTTAACACCATGTAGAGTGTTGATTTTATGTACACATGTTGATTTTATGTACACATGTTGATTTTATGTATACACATGCATTTTTTTATCCTGTGCGGGCAGTGCTTTTATTTTATTTTATTTTATTACTTTTATTTATTTTAGTTATTTTATCTTTTTGTGCAGCATTTTGGAAACCTTGTGTTTATTTAAACCGTGCTATATAAATAAAGTGGATTGGATTGGATTGGATCCCTGACCAGGATCGGCTTCCAGCATGACCTCTGGGACTGCAGCACTTGGGGACATTCTTGGTCTGGACTGTTAAACCAGGTAAGTGACAAACTCAGATAATCTTCTGTCAGATGATCGTGGTCACTTACCTGTGTTTCTCCCACTACAGAGTGTCTGAGAATGGGCGGTGCCCCGCCCCCCATCTGCAGTGTCCGCGAGCCACAGCTCCACTTTTGTTTTGTTTTATTTAATAAACCTTTGAACTTTCCTACTGACTGTCTCTCCTTGAATACTGGGTCCATTTGTCCTCGGTTCATGACAAAGCACTCTGATTAGAAAGATTATTTTCACCTGTTAAGGCTCCCCAGGTTCTCTACAAAGATCCTCTCTGGAAGAGATGCACAACTCGCACTAACCCACACACAGGAACCCTGACAGGTCCAAGTGGATTGGACCTGTGTCACAGCGTAATAAAGGGGCCTGGCATATGCACTACAGCATCTTAATTGATGCTGTGTACACGTATGTAAATTCGACTTATTTCTTAGCAATCAATGGAAAGAATTGTTCTGTAGTTTATGCTGTCTTCATGGCATATCGGGCTGGAACGGAGCCAGCAGAACCCGATTTCACAGGTAGAACTAAGAGTCAGAGGAAACGGCTTAGAATTAAGAAACGCTTTGACAGCAGCCAGCTGTTTCATGACATAATAAAGAACATCAATAAAAGATTGCTCCGATGTAGCTGCACTGTTGACTGTTGCAAAAAAGCAATGTTGCATTATCAGACTGACTTACATAGGATGTAGTATTCGGCCTTAACTCCCACCAAACAAAACCAAAGCTTTGACAGCTGATTGTATTAACACAGAGCGGTTCTACTGGGTACGCCTCGGTGCGTTCCTGAACCGTTGCTCACCAGCTAGTCTGAATTGTGTGGCTGTTTTATTTTTGGTGTTTGCCTTAGCGTCTCTACGTAAATCTAGGGCAGAGTGGATGGTTCAGGCTGGAAGTCAATTGTCTAAAAGCGAAGTGGATTCCAAGTAAAAGACTATGGATCGCATTTTCTGGACTTCGATGTAATAAACTCTGTTCATACAACACCATAAGAAATGTGAGCATTGCATAAAATAAAAATAAATACCCTAAAAAAACCCGCAATATTTGAATTCACTTACCCACAATAGATATAAAGAAAGCCAGGTAGGGGGATTAGATAAAGAGCAGGCAGGCAATAGGAGGGTAGTTCTAGTCAATATCCACTTTTCTGGTTTATAGTTGTATTTAAAGCCTATAAGTAAACTAAAAAGTGAGGTGATGCAATCCTGGCTTGATCAGACTCAAACCATACCACTCAGAAAACAATCTAATTGATTCAGCCGTGAGTCCCCTGGCAGAAAACACGGTGCTTATGCACCGCTTCCCCATTCAGCAGAACCGATGGGTTCCATTCAATGGCGTAATGACACAACAATAGGCCCATAATCAACATTATCTGGGTGGGCCCCGTATGAAGTACAACACGTTATAAAGGTTCAGGATACGGCAACAGTTCAATAAATCGGCAAAGAAGATACAATTATGCAATTCCCAGTAGTATATGATCACACATCATACACGGAAAAATAGTGACTGCGCACTAGAGAATGACATTTTTTAGGGAATCCTGTGGGAATCCCGTGGGATGGGAGTCAGTATTAGTAACGATCACGTGATTGGGACGGTACAGGATTAAACATTAACGGGAGCAGACAGGAGCGGGAGCAAACCAATAGTAACAAAAAAAAACTAGGATCGATGCCAAAAAATAAAATAAAATAGAAAGAAAAAAAAATCCAGTACTGGCGCCGCCATTTTGTAGTTTTTTTCCTTGAAGTCTACACTATAATGCGAGTCAAAAAAACTACACGACCCAAAAACCAACAGTGTTCCGCTCTGAGTTTTTCACCCGCGCTCAAAAACAAGAATGGGAGTGGTGCGGGAGCCAGAGATGGCAAAAGTACTCACTTTCCGTACTTGAGTAAAAGTACAGATACTTGTGTTAAAAAATACTCTGGTAAAAGTGGAAGTACTGATTAAACTTCTTTACTTAATTAAAAGTAACAAAGTACAGGCTTGTAAATTTACTCAAAGTATAAAAGTAAAAGTAGAAACCACTTTTTTCATGCCGTTGCCTACATTTTAAATGGATGTCTGCCAATAGGACTAGATCTCCGTTGTGTTCATTTTCAATCATCTCGTCGTTCATACTACTATGCTAACGCCACCGCCACCAAGCTGCAATGATTTGCCGCGAATGAATACCGCCGAATCTGTCGATTCATCTTGTAGTGGTGCGTCAAATGCAACGTAGATTCCCATCCAATTAGATTGAATTTGGTATTATTGACATGAAAAATAATAACGGTAACTCCATTGAAATGATTCAAAACTAAAGTAACGAGACAATTTTTTAAAATGTAAGGAGTAGAAAGTAAAGATATTTGTGTAAAAATGTAAGAAGTAGAAGTAAAAAGTCGCCATTAAAATAAGTAGTAAAGTAAAGTAAAAATATCAGAAAAATCTACTTGAGTACAGTAACGAAGTATTTGTATTTCGTTACTTCCCATCTCTGGCGGGAGCGGGAGTCATTCTGAATGGGAGTGGGAGTAATTTCACCAGGGGTGGGAGGGGACAGGATTTAGATTTCTACTCTGGCCCGGGATTGGGACGGGACACCATTTTTTTCTGTGGGAGTGGGACAGGACAGGAGTGAAAATCCACTCCCGTGTCAGTCTCTACTGCGCACCTTGAATGGAACCAATGGTGACAGCACACCAGCACATGTTTTACGCCCTGGGCTGAAATCCTCTGCAGAAAGTCAAATTGAACCATGAATTTTCTAATCTTTAATCATTCTTTGGACTGGACCCTGAACTGGGCCAGTGGTTTGAAAACACCCTTACAAATGCTTTTGGAATTTATTTAGTTTGTAATATGTCCATGAATTTTACAGGAAGGATCATGATGGGTTGATTTTCAGATCTTTTTCATGGCGTCAAACCAGTTCTAGGTGTGTTCCATTAAAAAAAATCTGCAAATTACTTTTAATTCCTGATTTTATGGGCGGTGGTAGCATTGTTCCCTTAAAAAATAAACACAGCCTAAAAAAATTATCTTCGTTTGATACATAAAAATCTGTGCGGATCTGAAAATAATTGGTCTGACAAAGAAACACAAACAGAAGAAATCTGTAGGGAGTGGATCATATTATATGGCTCCGTAAACGTGAATTAAATATGAAAAACAAACTCAAATAACCTGCAATTCTCAAGTCGTCCCACTTTCTTTTATGAAATCCAATCAATGTACGTTTTTCCAAAAGTCATTTTTGAGTAATTAGCTTGATTTCTCCCTCTAATCAGTGAACTGGAGGTCGCTGGAAAAATAATTGTTTTTATTAAGTAGCCATCAGGCTTCAAAGGTTTAGTCATGATTTCCTTTTTCAAGTGTATTCTTTTCTCAATTCAAAACACAAGTAAATGACAAGGCCTGGACTACAAATGTCCAATTACTGTTTCCACAGTACTTCAGCTGCATAAAGTGCCCTCCATATTTATATCCGCCCCTGGTGGAATATCTAAAACCAACTGAAATCAATCATCTACTGCAGAAAAATTATTGAGATGCTACAAATTGAAGAGACGCACAAAAATTTTATTAGGTGTAGGTGTGCTAGATTTATTTAAGTATTTCTTCTGGTTTGATGATCTGTTAGTTCCAATAAAGAAGTGGAAAATATCTCCCTTAACTCCGTATAATGTAACTAGAGCTCCCATTTCCCTAAAAATAAAGGCCCGGTAAAAAAAAGAACCAGATCTGGAAACACAGTGATGCGATGCCTTCATGCTATAAATGAGAAAGACACGGCTTACAGTGAGTCGCTGAAAATGTTTGGTTAATTAAAGCATTTCTCCCCCAACCCTGTGGAGCAGAAATCCTGCTGGCTCAACAAGAGGAATGAATTTTAATCATTATTAAAGATATACATTTACAGTGCAGTTTACCGGATTTCTGATTAAAGGATCTGGTTTGCATCAGTGGCAAACAGCAAATATATCAGGAATCCAGCTAAGCACAGTTTAATTGTTTAATTCAGGCCATCTTTAATTCGTCCTGAAACCTGGGGTCCTTATTTGTTGCCAGTGGATGGAGAAAGTCAAATTAGAAAAGGAATAACATTAAATTATTATGAGCTTTTGCCTTTAATGACAGCGAGAGTCTCCGGGATGTTGATGGAGATCAATCCTATCAAAGATTCTGCACTCCAGCACAAAATAAAAGAACATTTCCCCCTGCTTCAGTTGCACAGAAGCAGTGAGGAGTTTTCCTCTCCTGCTCCCTCCACGCACCCGGGGCAGCTTTCTGCATCAGAAGAATTCCTGGCAAATTATTGCACTACCTCTTGGGCTAATTAAATTAGAGGGGATCAAAACTACAGAGCGGCTTTTGTGCTGGACACAATGTTGTGCTTCATGCGCTCTTTGCTCTGGGGGGAATTTCTGCCATTTAGCCTTCTCTCTGCCTGCAGCTCCATGCTGGACTCGCTCTAACACAGTCAAGTTTCTCTAATTTGCTTGAATGAGAAAGAATTATTAACTGATAATAAGAAGCTGAGAGAGGGGGGGGGGGGGGGGGGGGGGGGAAGAGGGAGGAAGAGAGCATTGCAAAGGCTGCAGGCAAGGATGAGTGGGGAAAAGGGTGAACTCAGCGGCACCTGAAGCTCATGTGATTTTTATATTATTAATTCCTCCCCAAAACGAGGCATTCAGGAGTAAAATTGCTGTGCAAATGACAAAAACGATTATGGTTGTAATTCCTCTTCTTTGTGAGAATGTGTGCAGCTTTGTCGCAGCTCTAACTGGATCAGGCTGCTAACAAGCTACCGCTAACCATGTAGCATTAACCATGACCTCTGCAATGCATGATGGGTCTTTTAAAGGTTATTCAGCTCTGTAGAGGGACACAGACATCACTGATAGTACTTAGAGTAAAGTACTCGGCTAAAACTGTTAAAAGGAATGCAAAAAACAGGGAATTTTATGTGGTATTATATGATAGGATTATACAAAGAACCAAAATAGAGTAAATGTAATGGGAAATAATACATTTAGATCAATAAAACTCAGAAACCATTTATCGTCATGCGACATTTACTAACTTCCGTTGTTTATTTACTGTTTTAAACTAAATATTTAAGATGTATTTTTCAGGATAAGGGTTGTGAGGGGCTTTGTTTATGAATAATGACTTTTTTCTTTAATGCTTTTCGAGCTAAGCATGAACTTATGCATTAAAATCCCCTAACAGAACATCACAGGAAATATACAACAAACATGTTATTTTTGGTTGCTTTATCTCATGTACTGATGAATGGCAAAGAATGTCCAGGAGTAAGGTGGACACCCTGTCTACTTTTAAGGGTAGGTTTAAAATGTTCTTTTTGGATAAAGCTTATAGTTAGAGGCTCAGATTATCCTGAGCTATCTCTATAGTTATGCTGCCATAGGGTTAGACTGCTGGAGGACATAGGGACCCCTTTTTCATCATTCTGCTTCATTCTATCTCTATTCTCCCACTCTGCAGAAACTGTTAGTTTAATCTCTGCTTTTTCTCATAGTAGCTTTATCTGTTCTTTTCCTGTTTGGCTGTGACTCCATCCTGGAGAGAAATATCAGCTGTGCTGCTGAGATCAACACCTTTGTTTATAGAGCTCCTGTGGAGCTGGTTGACAATTGCCTTTTGTATCTCTGCTTCTTTCTGTAGGCCCACTTCTGTCTCCTTGAACCCCCGTTAGTCTCGGCAGATGGCCACTCACACTAAGCTTGGTCCGGCTGGAGGTTTCTTCCTGTTAAAAGGGAGTTTTTCCTCTCCACTGTCACTACAAGCATGCTTAGTGTGAGGGGTGAGTCGATGCACTCAACTTGTTTTCCTTCGATATAAAACTTTGAATCCGTTTGACTGTATGATCTGTTTGCCTTGAGATGACACGTGTTGTGAATTTACACTATAGAAATAAACTGAATTGAGCTGAATTAAGTTAACAGTTTAAGCTATCGGCCAGAGGACCAAAGGGATTCATTTTATACCAAATACCCTCTAAGCTATTACAGTATTAAGATTATTTTAATGTTGTGGGAGATTAGAATAGCAAAACTGCTGCTAGTTTTATGTTTAAGGAACGACAAACATTTGTATGACCAAAAGAAAGACCTTTCAAAAACCATAAAAGCAGTTTCTGCAGACAGTAGGACTAAAACAAAACCTGGAATATTGAACTGTCTCCATGATGCTGTGGTTGGTACTCTGCATCCAATGTTCTTTCTGAGATAGTCACACATTATGACCGATTTTCAGCAGAATTAATCACTTGCAAAAAAAAAACGGCCTGGCGAGGAGGAAAGAAAAGGAGCTGCTTTGGATCAGCAACAGAAGCACAAAGTGTGTTTTGCATGCCTTGAGGAAATCTCTCGGAAGTCAAAGGAAGCAACTCCCCCTCCCCTCCCTCTGCCACCCACAACACGTCTCAGTCCATTTTGGCAACGCAAATATGAACAGATTAGTAATTAATGCAGGTATCAAAGCCTGCTTACCTTTAGATGAAGGTGGCAGCTCCCCACTGAGACACTGATAAATAAGACATTTGCATTTTGTGTTTGATCCTGCCAATTACAAAGTGACTGCTGCAATCGTCTGCAACACGCCAGGAAGGTAAATCTTTCAGGTTGAAACTGCTGCTCATTTCCATCAGAAGTGGTAATTATTACAATGACAGCATCTTTTTCTGCCACAGACCCACCAGACGAGTTTACTCTCTAGTTATCTGTTTCACACCCTAACAGGAAGGTGTCTCTCCTCAGAAGAGTCGGACAATGATGCTACAGCCGATCAGAGTCTTGTTGAAGTGATCCTTCAACTGGAGGACACTCGGAACCATCAGACTCATGACCTTCCAGCTGCCATTCTGTCTGTAATCTTTGTTTTTTTAAGCGTTCTAGACCTGGAATCAAACACGCTGTCATTAAGGCAGGGCTTAACAGCACTTTCAATGGTCTTCTACATAAATATGCTACATAAATAAACTTGTCTTGGTTTTTATGTTGTAGCTACAAAATTCAAGGTATGCTCAAAGGATTTTATATGATATACTAAGCTAAGGTGATTTCAAAGTTTGTCACAGGTTCATCCAGGTCGATAGTGGCATACAGTAGGATACAGAGTTCACCTCATTGTGTCTTTGCATAAGACAGCTTGCCCCTGTTATTGTGTTACGAATCAGAAGTCCTATTACCCATAGGACAGATCTCGTGAGCTTTCAAGGTTTTCACTCGCTAATCAGTCTGGAGACTCTCCGTTGAAGTAAATTTGGACCCGTTCACCAAACGAACGTCCAATCAGCGTTGGCTTTGAGGCGGGTTGAGGTGTGACGCAACGAGAAGCGCGACAGTTCAGTCTAAAGAACATGGCGGCTTCAGCCGATGAAACTAGCGTTAGCGTGGCTATCGAGCAAGTTTTATCGGAATTACAGAGTATTTCTTCACTGAAAGAAGAGCAAAACACTGCTCTGGAGGCTTTTCTAAAAGGAAAAGATGTTTTTGCTCCTCTCCCGACTGGTTTCGGCAAGAGTAGCCTGGCTTGTGGTTGTGTTTTCGTCGTCGCTCTGTTAGTACATCATATGCTTCGTTGATCTGATTGGTTTATTTGGCCCGTCTATCACCAACATAGGCCAATCAGCTAACCAGTATTTTCGCCCCTTTCCAAAATTACTTCAACGGAAGGTTTCCAGATGGATATGCGGAGCAAATCCATCTGGCGGAGTCAGGTTACAGTCCTGTTATACAGGGGAAGTCTTTGGTAGGGAGGGAGAAGAATAAATTCCCTATTCAACTCGTAAACAAGCGAACCCTCTTGTGACACTATCCCCATGATGAAACATGGTTGTGGCAGCATCATGTGGTAATGGTTTTGTTAAATTTGGATCAATGGACCATACCAATGAACAATATTTTAAGGTGTAGGCATATGCAACCAACGCCTACTTTGGGAGCCTCAGAAATGCTGTTTCTGCTCAAATCCTCAGGTCATTATTTTATCCTTTCGGGTTAATTCTCCGTTTTCAAATAAATAGGTTAAAAGTGTCACTTGAGATGACTTCGGGAAGAGATGCTCAATAATATTTACTTTAAGTGAACCATTCAGAGGCTGCAGAAAGCGTAAAGTTTACCTTCTAGTAATAACCATAAACACATAGTTTGAGATTCCAATGGAGGGTTTAGATCAAAGAATATTTGCCTGGTCTAAAAACGGACCACAACCCAGTTGAGAATATGCTCTCAATCCAATCCAACCAAGTTATTTTGCGAAGAACGGACCAATGTTTCATCCTGCAGCGAAAGGTGGTCCTACGTAAAAGCTCAATAATTAAACATTAAATTCGGGGGCTGTAACCTGACACAGTGGATAAGACAGAAGGAGTCTAAATACTTGTACATTATAATTGATCATTTCCAAATTTTCTTCTCCCTGTAGACAAGCAGTGATATATTAAGCAAGCAGCTGTCTAACATGCAGCTTGCTCTCTAATCCAGTGAGAATTTGGGCCCTTCCTGTGTACAAGGCTCTCTCCCGGTCAGGGCCCCTGTCCTGTTTAGATTTGTGAGCTTGATAAACCTCGACGGCCAACAGGTCTGTTATGAGTGGGAAATGGCAGAACAAGGAAGGGGGAGGCGGAGGGGACAGGACCCACATTTTCTCATAGCCAAAGTCAACCGGGGATAATACCTCCATCCTAATGGGGCTCAGTGTGGGCATTATCACTCCATGAATGTCCCCCCCCCAGACTTCCTCTTTGTTCATGTGGAAGTGAGTTAATCCAGACTCCCACCGTTGGGCCCCATTGACAGATCCAACCTTTCTAGTTGTGTTTCAGGTAGATGTTCTCTACAATAGAAGTCAGAAGCTCCGATTGTTCTACTCCTGTGGACTGGTGGGAGGTATTTTCCCAGGACAGTAAAGGCCAATTTATACTTCTGATGCATACCCTCTGCAATCGTCAAAACTGTCTCTGTCACGACCACGGCCCTGGTCTGCAACCAGCTGTGATTGGTCCTTGGTATGCCTTTCTGGCTGTCTATATGGTCGTCCTTCCAAATTCGGTGCCGCGCCGCGCCATTTTTAAAAACCGAGGAGTAATAACAACAATGGACAACCACGACGAAAGGTTTATCAAGGAGGTTCGGAAGTACAACCACTTGTACGATACCTCAGCCATGTTGTTTTGGAAAATAAACACTCCTACCGGCGCCACTGAAGAAGTTCTCATGAACTCTCGCGAGTTCTTGAATAGGCTCCCCCAGCGCTTTGGCAAGGAAACTGCTTCCAGACTGGCGTTTCAGAAGCATACCAGTAAAACTGGTTGATGTGTGGGGTTGCAGAAGTATAATCCGCCCTTAAGGTGGCTGCTTTAGTGATCATGACCTCAATATGAGTCGACGCTGCCAGGAGAGACTCTCTGTGGCACTGATCAAACAATGAGTCTTGTTGAACAATAATTAAGCAAGAGGAGCTCCATGAACTGTGGCACACACCTCAAGAGCCACACTGCCCTCTGAAGTGATTACAAGGTCGTGATAAAGAGGAGAAGCTAATGGCCGAGTTGTCCATCACCTTAAAACAGGAAATTCTGCCTGCGAGGAATGCCTTATAACGCCATCAGAAAAACATGAACAGATGATTGTTGCATAGAGCTGCCTGAGCTTAGGGAGATCACCTCAGTTAGAAAACAAAATACAGAATTAAGTGTTATTTGGCTGTTGCTGCAGAAATATGATGACTGACTGACAGGATTAGGAAAACCAAGATAATCCAGAGGAATGTGAAAAACCTGAGGGATCTACACAAACTCTAAAACAAGTCAGTTTTGGTTGAATTCCTTTGTATTCAAATAATATTTTAGTTATTTGAAGTCAAACCTTTCAATCATGGATTGGAATTTGTTTTTGGTAAATTTCAAAATAAGACTTTAATTCATCCACAGCCAATTAACTCTTTACATGCACCTACAAGTATCTTGAGCTGAGATTTTTTAATTGACTTTATGCAGACCAAATACATGTTTCTGATTGTTGTTTTCCAGTGTCCATCAGGCTTAAAGGGTATCTTTTCTACCTGCCGACTTTCCTTAACAGTTTCACCTGCCAGATGCTTCACAGACTGTTTAATTCATTAAACATCTTTTTTTATAATTGCTTATCTGTAGCTCCCCTAATTGTATTCTATAGGCTTTAGCTCTGAGGACTGAGATGACCTTGAAAAAAAGTTAATTGTGTTTAACTGTGTCTTTGTTTGCTTATTTGTTCTGGAAATAAAGAAATCACTTAAACAGAACCTGAGTTCAACAATTAAGGCAAGTAAAAAAAAACGTAAACACTTCATACCAGGAAGCAAGTAAACTCTAAATCAGATGAGAAACAAAGTCAACAATTTGTATTTAAGTCAGGTTAAAAAAAAATTTCTAAGCCTTTAGGACTTCAGGGAGCCGAAGTAAGAACCATAATCCACAAATAGAGAAAAAATCAATCACTGGGAAACCTTAATTCAAAGGCTGGTAACCATAATTACTCCAAAGAGTGCATACAAAACTCATCTAGGAGGTTACAGAGGACGTATGAAGCTCTACAGACCCTAACTTAACTCGGTTAGGGTCAAAGGTAACAATTTATCGATAAGTATAATAATAATAATAGTTAAAATAGAGAAAGATTGCCCTTATAGTTGAGTTCTGCTGAGGCAAGTCTTTAGGGATGAAATATTCTGCAGATTAAGTGGAACAAAATGGACCTTTTTAGAAGATGTGTCCTCTTACATCTAGAGTAGAACTAACTGCCTTCCAAAAAAACAAAAAAACATCCATCCATCCATCTTCCTCCGCTTATCGGTGGTCGGGTCACGGGGGCAGCAGCTTAAGAAGGGAGGCCCAGACTTCCCTCTCCCCAGCCACTTCTTCTAGCCCCTCAGGAGGAACCCCAAGGCGTTCCCAGGCCAGCCGAGAAACATAGTCTCTCCAGCGTGTCCTGGGTCTTCCCCGGGGCCTCCTCCCGGTGGGACGTGCCCGGAACACCTCACCAGGGAGGCGTCCAGGAGGCATCCTAACCAGATGCCCGAGCCACCTCAACTGGCTCCTCTCGACGTGGAGGAGCAGCGGCTCTACTCCGAGTACCTCCCGGATGACCGAGCTTCTCACCCTATCTCTAAGGGAGAGCCCAGCCACCCTACGGAGGAAACCCATTTCAGCCGCTTGTATCCGCGATCTCGTTCTTTCGGTCATGACCCAGAGTTCATGACCATAGATGAGGGTAGGAACGTAGATCGACCGGTAAATCGAGAGCTTCGCTTTTTGACTCAGCACTCTCTTCACCACGACGGACCGGTACAGCGCCCGCTTCACGGCAGACGCTGCGCCTGTTGATCTCCCGCTCCCTTCTTCTCTCATTCGTGAACAAGATCCCGAGATACTTAAACTCCTCCACTTGGGGCAGGACAGCCCCCCTGACCCGGAGAAGGCACTCTACCCTTTTCCAGCTCAAGACCATGGCCTCGGATTTGGAGGCACTGATCCCCATCCCGGCCGCTTCACACTCGGCTGCGAACCTTCCAGCGAGAGCTGCAGATCACGAGCTGATGAAGCCAATAGGACCACATCATCTACAAACAGCAGAGACGCAATCCTAAGGCCACCAAAACGGATCCCCTCAACTACCTTGGCTGCGCTTAGAAATTCTGTCCATGAAGGTAATGAACAGAATCGGTGACAAGGGCAGCCCTGGCGAAGTCCAACTCTAACCGGAAACGAGTCCGACTTACTTCCGGCAATGCGGACCAGACTCTGACACCGGTCATACAGGGACCTGATAGCCCCTGTCAAAGGGCCCGGCACCCTGGGGGGTTCTCCGGGAGTAAGAACAAAAAAACACAAAATCATCTGGGCTGCTTTGCTGCATCAGGTTCTGAATCCCTGTAACCCAAAAATCCCTAAAATCTGATTTCCATAAAACAAAGTGTGCTAGGAAGAACTCAGAGGACCAGCCAGTGACCTCAGCTCATGCAGCAAAACAACAATATAAATCACTCAAGTCGGCTTGTCTGTGTATGACTTGGAAATATAAGGTTTAAGAGTGGCCTAGTCAAAGTCTGGACTAAAATCTAATTAAGATGCAGTGGCAAGAAGATGCCTTTCATTTGGGCATGGTGATTGTGGGTCAGGGTGACGTTATGCTTTTCCACAGACTACATGTTTGATGATAGAACACTTTGAACAGTTGTACTGAAATCCCCTTGATGTGGTCATTAAAGCTGTTTCACTGTGTTCTTTCTGAGCTCAGTCTTGGTCTAAGTGTTAACACAAGTTTCTGTTGTCTGTTTTCTTTTCCCAGGACGCGTTTCGGAGCTGCGCCCGCCGCACTCTAAGGCTGCTGAAAATAGCCTTCCAACGCCTAAAATGTGAACTCAAAAATCAAACGTGTCAGTGACGCAGGAGGTCACCGGCTCTCTCTTATCGCACAAAGCTGGATTTTTTTTTCTCCCTCATCCAAAGCAGGCCACTTCAGAGGATGTTGGAAAAGCTTCTCCTCAGCTAGGTAAACAATCAGCCCTGAGAACGGTCTCCTTCTCTGCTCCGTCTCCAACAATCACACCAGCTCCAACCACAGAGGACTTTTCCCCCTGTTCGCCTCTTCTCCCTGCAGCACAGGCCCCCACACTGAGGAAAGAAAAGCGAAAAAAAAAAAAAAAACTGCCAGCTTTCAGCACGCACTACCACCCTATCTCTCTGTATACAGGACCCTGTCGGCCCGTTTCCTCTGTCAAACACCCCTCCTCTTTTCCCTTTTTGTTTGCTTTACTGTAATCATTTTGCTGGCCCAGAAACGTGTGGGTGTGCTGGCAGCGCTACAAAAACGAGACGCAGAGAGAAAGAGAAGTTACATGGGAACTGAGTTAAGGTTGAATATTTATTAGAAGAAGCCATCTGGCGTCGCAATGTCTGTACAGAGAGGGCTTGCTCTCTTCGTGTAATAGTCCTCCTCCTTCTCCTTCTTCCCTGACTTTATCTCTCGCTTTTTCCTCATTTCCCCCAGCGTCTCAGAGCAAATATTCAGCTCCAACCACATGCACGCTGAGCCTTTCACATAATCACAGCGTTATACCATTTCAAAGAGTCGCTAATCAAAGCGGAGAGCACAGATATTTTACCCTAAATGGTTTACTCTGCTGCTCAGGAGGGGCTTTCAACTGTTGTGACATGGAGTCATCACACACCTCGTGTTTTGTTGAAGACGCTTCAGAGAACAAACGGCAACTTTTCCAATGTTCTTTATGTTAGAAACCCAAAACAGACATGCACAGGAGATAAACTGCTGAGAATGACTCACTCTTCAGCAGTAAAAAAACGTTACGTTCGTCTTGCAGGGATCATTTGGGTCCTTCTCATGTTTTTACTTTACATTTAAGCAGAGTGATGATTTTTTTCACTATTAACCTACCTGCTTCTACTTTTCCATTGTCATAGATGAATCTCCGCTGTTGGCCAGGAGATTGATCCTATTAATTGGGTAAAGGCAGTTCCACCAACTCATAAACGATGGATAGAGGAGGCAATGGCACACCTAAAGCTAGAACATCTTCGATTTACATCACAGGGTACCATTAAAGGAATAGTACACCCAAAACATGATTAGCCTTCATTTTCTACTCACCCCCATGCTGAACAACACTCTGGAGTACTTTTTTGATATCTCAAATCCATCTGGAGATCTGGGAGGCCTCTTGCTGTCTGCTGACATTCAAATAACGGAGGTCTATGGTGCCCGAGGCAGAAAGGTCCATAAAAGTCCACAAAAAACGTGTCAATATTCCTCCATACTGCTCGTCCAATGTATTCCAAGTGTCCTGAGTGGGTAGCGTCCAGAATTTACTCGAAACGAAGTCATTTAGAATGTTTTTAGAGCATAAACAGTAGTGTATAGGATTTCCTGAAAGCGCGTTCACGAGTCTACAGAAACCGCGGCAGACCAAACCAGACGAAAGTGCGCATTCAGCGTCTCGGCAAAGAACTCATGCTCTTCCTCAACACTGAAGTCCTCAGACATTTTTCTTCCGTTGTTTCTTTCTTTGCACAGGTAAACAGCACATTTCTTCCTCTACGCTTGCATTATCGGCAGAGCAGACGCTAAATGCGCACTTTCGTCTGGTTTGGTCTGCCACGGTTTCCGTAGGCTCGTGAACGCGCTTTTAGGAAATCCTATACACTACTGTTTATGCTCTAAAAACATTCTAAATGACTTCGTTTCGAGTAAATTATGGACGCTACCCACTCAGGACACTTGGAATACATTGGACGAGCAGTATGGAGGAATATTGACACGTTTTTTGTGGACTTTTATGGACCTTTCTGCCTCGGGCGCTATGGACCTCCATTATTTGAATGTCAGCAGACAGCAAGAAGCCTCCCAGATCTCCAGATGCATTTGAGATATCAAAAAAGTACTCCAGAGTGTTGTTCAGCATGGGGGTGAGTAGAAAATGAAGGCTAATCATGTTTTGGGTGTAGTATTCCTTTAAGAGATATTTTAAGATTTGGCAACGTTTTATTTCTTATTTTGAATCCGAAGTTCCATCTGCTTCAGCATCATCAGCAGTTTTTTTTTTTCTCTGTTTGGCGGAATTATTATCATTATGATTGTTATTCATACTTTAAGTTAAAACAAATCTCCAAAAGGACTAATTCTGTGACTTTGACTAGACCTCTTAAACATATATCTGACTGCATGTTTAGAGTTCTGCTACTAGAAGGTGAACCCATTATGTCCGTCCATCTCCTCCTCAGCTCTGATCAAGTATCCTGTCCGTTCTGAAGATGCTGTTTTTAAGGGAATATGCTTTGCAGGTAAACAAGGTTCAATTTAAGTCCTTAACCAAAGCAACTTTATTTTGGATGCTGTGCAATTTTCCATCACTTCTACTGGTCAGAATCTGCAGTAAGATGGAGTCCAAGCAGCTGGTGGTGCTATCATGGTGTGGGGATATCTTCATGCTTCTGTTTTAGCCTCCCAGTGCCAGTTGAGCGTCACCTCAAACCCCAAAGCCTAAGTATTGCTGCTGACCCACATCCACATCTAATCAGAGTGTGTGTAACTCCTCCAGCCAAATAATCCATCATGTCTTAAAGCAGAAATCTGTCAACAAACCGGCCAACTAAATCCACACTTGTGAAGATAAAACTGGTAGAAATACCACAAATCCTGGAAGTTGTAGGATACATTTCACTCTTTCCATTAAAGCAACATATTTCCGCTTTAGAAAGTTATGCATGACTTTGCACATGAAAACGTTCTATAAACATCTAAAAAAAAAAAAAACTGAAACTGAAATTATCTGGAGTTTTCAAAAACATCCACATTCAGCAGCCAGTACCCGCACCCCGAAGACACGGGTTTGCTCTCTTACGGCATGTTCACGGTTGACTGCGTGTGTGCGAGTGTTTGCATGCCTAAAAACATGCAAACAAGCAACAACTCCCTGTGCACAAACCGACTTTCTGGTTTTCAGGAATCTGGAGGGAACGTCGGTGCAGAGCATCAGTGTTTCACCCAACAAATCCCCGAGGAACGCTCGGAGCTCCCGCAGGAATAAAGAGTCCTCGGGAGATTCTCTGAACATTCCTGCATCAGCTTATTCTCTACGGTTAGATTTCACTGAGTGTAAGAGAAACAATACATAATATAAAGAAATAAAGACCAGAGAGAATTAATTCCTGACCACTTTAAAAATAAAACTAGAACGCAATTTCCATTAGATGAAAAAGTAGGCAGTAAAACAGTTGGAAAAATGATGCTTCTCTGTAAAAACAACTATTATTAGGAACATATAATCCACCACAAGGCTGGAATGGAACGTCCTTTTACTTTTAATTTGGTGAAAGCTGAAACATTAGGTCAATAATTCTGTATTTTAGCAGTTATTTCCTGAGATGTTTCATGGATCCATTAGAAAAATGTGTATAAAACAGCTTTAAGTGCTGATGTACAGTAGAAGTCTAGGTAGATTTATTATTCAATCAACCTGGAAAGGTTGCTGTTTCACTCAGCTTCATGTTGCCACCACCTTGTTTCACTGTGTATGATGCAGGGGGGGATTTACCATTAGGCAATACTAGGCAGTTGCCTAGGGCTCCAAGTTCCTGGGGGGCCCCATAAAACTCTGTTTACATGTATGATGAATACAACAATATCTTATTTGTGCACATTAATTATGTTTTTGATAAACATCCTTCTGGTAAAAGGCCATCAGAAAGCTTATAATATTGTGTCTCAGCTCCCCCCTTCAGTGTCCACCATATTGGATCAGTCCATTTGCTGCACATGTTCAGAAAGCTCGAAAACAAATGATGCAAAGAGCAGTGTTGAGAAAGTTTTCTTGCTATATTCAGCGACTTTTCAGACTCCTCTAGAGCCTTTATTTTTATTCAGTCCAATTAAAACATTGCTAGCGCCAAATCTAGCAACTTTTTCCTGCAACTGGAGACTTTGGCGACAAGCAGCGAACTCTGCTCTCCAGAGCCAGTAGATTGGTAGCCTCGCCTCCTGCTCTCCTCTATCTTGTCTGCTGTCATGATTCATGCAGCTATTATTTCAGAAAAAAAAAATGGAGAACAGATAAGCAGATCATGGCTTGTCTACAGTGATAAGGACTCATATTGCCATTTCCTTTTTGGAAACAGGAAGGAGCAACCAGCTAAGTGTGCTTAGTGCTTGAGTCAGCATGAAAAGTCAGCGGAGTACAAAACATAAAGAGGAAAACAACAAGAAGAGAGGGACAAAACGTAGAAGAAATAATGTATGTCTACTAAAATTCTTATATCTGTAGAATGGGTCTCTTTTATGTGTTGTCCTCCCAGTTCAGGGGGCCCCAAATTTCCTAAATCCGCCCCTGGTATGATGCCATTGAAACTGAAATTGGCTGCAAGGCAAGGCAAATTTATTTGTACAGCACAATACAATGCAAAGTGCTTTACATGATTATATATAAATATAGGAATAAATATAGGAAAATAAAACAGAATCAAAGCAAGTAGGAAAAAATAAAATAAAAAAATGCAGAAACAAAAAATAGTTGGACTAAAGAAAATAAAAAAGTTGAACAAATGATGTTTTAGTTGAACTGTTTAACTAGAACAGTCGAAGGCAATCCTAAACTAACATGTTTTTAGTCTTGATTTAAAGCAACTCCGGCTTTCCGCCCTTTTACAGTTTTCTGGAAGTTTGTTCCAGATAAGTGGAGCATAGGAACTAAATGCTGCTTCTCCATGTTTAGTTCTGGTTCTAGGTATGCAGAAACCTAATCACACAGAATGAACAGAAACTTCTGAACCAATATTCATGAATATTGGATCGGTGCGGCTCTGCTTCCACGACATTGATTGGTGATATAATTACTATTTTGAAAGGAAGACGCTGCTGTGCAAATAAGAGTAACAACGCTGGTTAGAAGTGGTGAGAATGTTGAGTGTCACACAGATTTGGTTGAAAGCAATGAATCATTACAGTGTGTGAATTAACCAGACAGAGCTTTTTATTCCTTCAGTAGGACCCCGGTTTGTTAGGTCCCCATAAGAACACACTGGAAAAAAATCCAAATCCAGATAAGTCATTTTTTCTTAAAATAAGTACATTTGTTCTTGGATTGAGGAGGTAAAAGAGACATTTTGCCAGTGGAACAAGACAATTTACATTTAAAATAAGAAAATGCAATTGCATTGTCTTATTTCAAGTGCATTTTATCTAAATATCTTATTTTAAGAGTAAAATTACTCATTCCATTGGCAAACTACCTCGTTTACCTACTCAAATTTAGGGTAAATACACTTAATTTAGGAAATTTTACAACATATTCTCATTTTCAGTTCGTATGAGATCGTACGAAATGTTATGCACAGTATTTCGTACGTTTTGGACGTTTTTCCTTGAAAAAACAGATCAGTGCGCATGCGCAGCCAGACAGACGAAAAAAGCAGATCGGCGGATGGACGTAAAACTGGGAAAAACAGTGCAATAATCACTTCTTCATGTCTCTAACTACATTGCTTGCTGATTTGTATCTTAGGGTTAAGGTTAGGGTTATTTGTATGTTAAATTCTATGTTATTGAATAGTGCGTAAAATGGCAAGACGTAAAAATACGACGAAATACGACAAAAAAAACGTCAAAAACATACGAAATTACGGTGCATAACATTTCGTACGATTTCATACGAACTGATAATGAGAATACACTGAAGTTTAATCGATTTCTAGATTGTTTTTCCAGTGCAGAACTTTGCTTATTCTCTTTATTTGCTCCTCTTCTTCGTTTTATATTCAAATTCATTATCAAGATGTTTTCTGTAACTAGTTTTCTCTTGGTTGGACATCGTTTCATGACTTTTTCTTAAAATAAGTGCATTTTTTCTTGGATTGAGGAGATAAAAGATACATTTTGCCAATGGAACAATACAATTTACACTTAAAATAAGAAAACACAATTGCATTTTTCTATTTTAAGTGTATACTATCTCATTATCTTGTTTTAAGAGTAAAAATGTCGATTCCATTGGCAAACTATCTCATTTACCTACTCAAATTAAGGGTAAATACACTTAATTTAAGACATTTACACTTATTTCTAGATCGTTTTTACAGTGCAGCCTTCCCGATGCAACATCTTCCACCTTTCTAGGCTCCCTTAAATGTTTTTTTATTTTTATTATTTACAAAATTTCTTATTTTTAGTCTTGAAAATAAACAAAGAAAATAAAAAAGTTGTAAAATAAATTTTTTTTGCATTTTAATAAACAGAAAGAGAGAATAAAAGTTCTAAAGTGTCTAGTTTTAGGCCTTTTTTCTAACTGTTGTGAGTTAACGTTTAAATATATTACATAAGATGAATATAAACATTAATCTCGAGCCATGATCATATTTTGATGTAAAATGGAAATGCTTTTAATTAAAATAAAAGGACTTTCTGTGGTATTATATTTAATGGCAGACGTATAATGACAACAAAGCCGAAGAAGGAAAAGGATCCATCTAACATTCTCCGTTGCCACACATAAGATTAATCAGTAATTAAATCCTACTTTAATTTCCATCTTGTGTAAATCTTTCTAACTGTTATGACAACAGGTCTTAAAAATCCTGCTCCCAGATTAATTGGAAGCTAAACTTAAGAAAAATAATGTAAATACTATATCTTCAAGACAGTGACATGCCTTCATTGTGGTTCTTAGAGAATGTATTTATTTAAATTCCAGGGTCAATAAATTGGACGGCTAATCAACTCCAGTGTGTTATTAGAGCCTTCAAAGCATCAATAAAGTTTGATTCATGGATCCCACATCGGTTTCCTTAAATTGTTGCCATGACGCTTCAATACGGCGTTGGGAAAGCGTTTGTTGCAACACCACAGACAAATGAGCTCTCCCCTTAATTTGGGCATTAATTCTCCACTCTGCAGTAAACACATACATCTGGATTGCCAAACTTGGACATGATTTAATTTCGCTCTAGTTTCTCCGTCTAAATGTGGTCTCAGTTTGGCTGGAATCTGGTCTCAGACCCGGCTCCCCCCTCTCAGTGCTGATAAAGACGGGAAGACGGGGCCAGAAGAAGATGAAGAGTAAAAAAAAACACAAAACAATTATGCAAAATGTGATATTTAGCGTTAAATTCTGTTTATGTCTTTTTACTGGCAGCTCCATCCCCTCCATGCATCTTCCACAGTCGCAGAACCGAGGAGAAAAAAGTGGATTAAATCCAAAATTTACTGTATTAATTGAAAGTATTTTTCCATATTACTGAAAGCAATATAGTTGCATTAGCGTAGAGTTGAATAAACGAGCAGTTTGCAGGTACGCACCATGCATTCCAATTATGGCAGAATAAAGCAAAATGAAATTTCCATCTTCATTCAGGAATATGAATGTGTAATTTAATGAGAAGGAAAAAAAAAGGTGCCAAAAAGGTAAGCACCTTGCCAGCGCTTTGAAAAATAGCACCAATTAAAGCCCAACTTGCTTGTTTCCTCATAGCATACATGTTTTCATAACTCTGAAATCAAATAATTGCTCCTCTTTATATCACGGACAATAAAAATGAAAATATGGTGGCTCTTGAATATTTCAGTGGAGTTTTTCTGAGGAAAATGTGGGGCGTTTGTGAGGTTTCCTTCAAGAAACCGAGGAGGAAAACAGCCTCATTTATCTTTACAGCCTTGGAAGGAGAGAAGCGTTTGACTTTTTGTGATTATTTGCCAACAGCCGCGTGCTGGTCCCTCACAGATTATATGAAAACAGTGTGTTTATAAGTAGGAAAATAAAAGGTTTGTGTTGCCTGAAGCCTCTCTGGTCTGGGTCTGCAGCCTGTGTCCAATCAGCTGAGTTCTTTTAAAGCCAAACTCAATTAAATCTAACTTATAGTTGGCTGTAATTATCGCCGCACAGGACGACAATTCATACTTTATTATTTGAGTTGCTTTTTGAGCTAACCCTCCATCAATGCGCTCTCTCTCACACACACGGGACTGATGTTAATCAATTTGGAGGAGTGCCCGGATTGTTTAAACTGTCATCGCCACCCATCAGTCTGCTGCAGCCTCTCAGGAATTTTAATATCTCCAGGGAGAGGCAATCATCCAACAAATACAAACATCAGTGCTCTGAAAAAAAACCCACAGAAACAAACAAAAAAACTAGTTTTCTGGAACAAAATTATCAATAAATTGTAAAAATCAATTTCTATTATCTCCTAGCTTTAAAAAGTTGTTTTTATTTTGTGTTTATTCACATTTCTAAACAAGTAATTGGCATTTAAATGCAGCAAACAATGATAAAATTGACTGTTTATTACCTTATGCCATAAATGCTATCATTTAAAGCCTTTAACAGTCTAAAAAAACCTTTTACATGTCCATGTTTATCGTTCTACCGTAACTTTTCCCATAATCCAGGCAGAAATGTCTGGTTGTTTCAGGAACGAATGTAAAATTTAACACAAATAATCAGTTTTCAATCTCAGATTATTTTTGTAGGAGGGTTTAGTGGGAAGTTTTGTAATAAGAATCTCATCCAATGAAAACAGCAGCCAGATAAATGAGTCAAACATAGAGATAAAGCGTCCAAATCAGATTTCCTCGCAAATAAAAAAATTAAAAACACTAATGGAGACCGATACTTTTAAATTTTTAAGTTTTATTCAGCTCCTGCTAAAATATATAGATCTGATTAATTTTTTTTTGTGGAATTCTGTAGAGCTTTTATTATATTAACAGCAAACATCCTCCCCTATCATACCTTTTTTTCTTTTCCTAATTTGATTTCATATATTTAATTTGATTATTTTTAAACTTCTGTCTGAGAGATGAAGTTACATTTATACCGAGGTTTGCAGTGATCCAGTTTTCTGACGTTCTTTCTTTAACCTGCTGTTAGACCTTTTAATTTTCCTTTTCTTTTCTTTTCTTTTGATCAACTTGTGTTACTGATGTTCAGCTTAATGCGTCTTTAAAACTTTATTTCCAAATTGATTATTATTACTTTTTTTTATCTCGTTAAATATGCAGATTTATTTGAATGTAAACTAAAAAATGTATCTGATGCAAAAGTGAAAATTTGTAAAATACCACAAATTACTACCTTATTAGAAACTTCAAGTTTCTTCTGCCTTGAATGTTAGTTTTTCCAGATTTTTATCTTTATGCTTTAAAAAAATGATAATAACCTCAAAACTACATTTATTAAATAAAAAAATTTTTTTTTTTCTATTGTGCCACTGCTATGATTACCTGCACTGAACCTCACCTTCAAACTAAATAAAATAAAATAAACGAAATAAAATAAATAAACAAAGCCAACATGAAGACAAATAATTGATAACTAATTATTCTAAGACATTCAAAGTTATAAACTTGTTGCTCACATCTATTTTGCTGAAACCCTGTTAATATAATAACTAGACAAAAAACTAAAAATAACTTAAATAATATTACATGTTTAAAACATTGGGTTTTTTGCTCTCTGCTAGATTCATAATGTGGTTCTATGCTTCTAAAAGATTAAAAACATTCAGAGAGGTCTCTGCTGACCACCATGTTTGGTTAGAGAGGTGAACTGACTTTAAAACCTTGCAAAAATCTACAGCTTTGGGGAGAAGAACTGCGCGGGTAGAACCAAGTAACACAGGCTGATGAATGATGATAAACAGAAAGATCCACACTGCAAAAAAATCTAAATCTAGATAACTCATTCTTTCTTAAAATAAGTGCATTTGTTCTTGAATTGAGGAGGTAAAAGAGACATTTTGCCAATGGAACAAGACAATTTACACTTAAAATAAGAAAACACAATTGCATTGTCTTATTTCAAGTGCATATTATCTAATTATCTTATTGTAAGAGTAAAATTACTCATCCCATTAGCAAACTATCGAATTTACCTACTCAAATTAAGGGTGAATACACTTAATTTAAGAAATTTGTACTTATTTCTAGCTCGTTTTTGCAGTGTGCAAAAAATCTAAATCTAAATAAGTCATTCTTTCTTAAAATAAGTGCATTTGTTCTTGAATTGAGGAGGTAAAAGAGACATTTTGCCAGTGGAACAAGACAATTTACACTTAAAATAAGAAAACACAATTGCATTGTCTTATTTCAAGTGCATATTATCTAATTATCTCATTGTAAGAGTAAAATTACTCATCCCATTGGCAAACTATCTCATTTACCTGCTCAAATTAAGGGTGAATACACTTAATTTAAGACAATTTTACTTATTTCTAGATCGTTTTGCAGTGCAGAAAGAAACAATGAGAATCCTTTAGCATGCACTGCAAAACTGATCTCAAAATGAGTAAAAATGTCTTAAATTAAGGGTATTTGCCCTTAATTTGAGCAGGTAAATAAGATGATTTGGCAATGGAATGAGTATTTTTACTCTTAAAATAATGTATCTAGATAAAATGCACTTGAAATAAGACAATGCGATTGTTTTTTCTTATTTTAAATGTAAATTGTCTTGTTCCATTGGCAAAGTGTCTCACTGAAATCCTTAATTCAAGAAAAAATGCACTTATTTTAAGAAGAAATGACTTATTTAGATTTCATTTTTTTGCAGTGTGAATACTGAGGGACAAGTGGAGAATGACGCCGACTGCAGGTGACCAAATCAGGAAGTGATGCAGCTGGAGCAAAAGGGCTGTAAGGAGACTAAGGAGGGCAGACTAATTAACACTAATGAAAATTACAAAAAAAGAATAGAAACAAAATTACAGAAAGATAACAGAAAATCATCTAGAATAAAGAAGGTAGAGAAACACAAGAAAAAAAAAAGAATAAACTAATAATAAAAACGCAATAACTGAACAGAAATCCCACTGCTTGGGCTCCACTACACTAGGGTGACCAAACGTCCGTATTTCCCAGGACATATCCGTATTTCACGTCCTGTCCCGGGCGTCCCGTTTTTTTTTTTTAGAAAGTGAGGAAATGTCCTGATTTTTTTAAATTACCTTCATAGGATCATTAAATTTACAGGCACTGCGCACGACGCTGCGTGTGATGTAATCCCTGAGCCGCGTCAGTGCGGGCAGCCCTGTTCTTAATCAGAATATAGATAGCATAGCTGTCAGTACGCCAACAACATGCAAAAACGCAAATGTATGTTTACCAACGATTTACAAAAGAGTTTCCCCGCTTTCAGACCGGGTCCAGACAAACGGGAGGACTTGTGCACAGTGTGCAAAGCAGGCACATATGTCTCGGTGTCCAATGGAGGTGCAAGGAATCTGAAAAGGCACCTGGACTCCGAAAGTAAAGATCGTCTATTGATATGTTTGTTCGTTTTTGGTACATTTTGAATAATTTTTGCTACACAAGAGGTATTTTTTGTTAATAAGCTCATTTGTTAATTTATTTTTTCCAATAGCCTACAGAACAGACATTACTTTGTTCATTGCTGAGGCTGAGTATCATCTGTTATTGTTAACTTTTATTGTTAAGTGAGGGATGTTTAGATGAGACATTATTTCTTTCATTGTATATTCATTCATTCAGAAGTACATAAAATAAAAGCAATGAAATTCAAAATGATGTTACTCACTATTCTGTTTATTGTTCGATAATTTTTTGCAGCTTTTTTACTAACAAATGTTGGACACAGGCAAAAAATCCTTCTAAAAAATGCTAATTTTCTTCACACCATAGGAACTCAACATTAAAAATGGAACAAGTTAATGTGTGTTAAAATCAGGGGTCTGCACCAGAGTGAGACCCTTGAGATGCTGTTTAATTTCAAAATGGGAGCTTTAAGTCCATTTTTGCCATAAACACAAAGCATATAAATATATATAAGTCGATTTTTCTGAGCGTTTAAACCAGAGTTCTGCTGTTTTTTTATTTAATTCAAACTGTTTCAGACAGTTTTTAAAGTGGAATGTAGGTGAAGTTTGTTGGAGTCAAATTAAAAGCAGTAAAATTGGAGAAATTCTGAAAGTTAGTAGCTGTAGTCACACTGAACTGCACTATTTAAACACCATCATACGTAAACGTGTACTTTTCCAGTTGCTGATTAAATATCCATATGCAACGCAATTATTAGCAAATGCATTAACATGTAGGAAGAATAAATGACTTAATTGTGCCATTTTATTACGCCAAAGTTGGAAAATTGCCCTCTGCAGTCAGTTGGAAGAATCTAGGTTGGGTTCCTTTTTCTTTTTTCCAAAGGCCTGAGGTTAAGTAACTCTAACCTTCTACGTCTTCTTCCACTAAATTGAAGGCAGAGCTCAGAGGAGTGAGGATTAATTGCAAATAAAAGAGGTTATTCTCCAAAGAAATAGGCCACAATTCCCTCCTCATGAGCTCAAATCGGAGAAATAAGATATTTTCTGTATAGGGCGACTCTCTGCAGGTCACTGGATGAATGCTTGAAGCTTATTCTGTCAGTCAGATGTTTTTAAAAGGAGGCATTAGTGAGGCGGACATCGGTGTCTTGTTTATTCTAGGTGAAACCACAAACAAATCCGACATAATTGGGCAGTTGGAGGCTTTTCCGGCACGCTGCATTGTCCGGCCGACGTTTGAAACGTCTGTAACTGTCTCCTCTGTGACACGTCTCCCTGCCGGAGAAGCTGTTAGGAGGAAATGGGTCAAGATCAAAGTTGCTCGTCTCCAAAGAGGCGTTGCGTTCTGTGCGTTCGCCTGACAGGTCGCGTCAAAACTCGCCTTTAATTCGACAGAAGGATAAAGCTCCGGCTTCTTGTTTTATGAGGGAATATTACATTAAAGTGAGAGGAAGTGGCAGGAGGAAAAATAAACACGAGGAAAGTTTTGATAGACAGGAGGAGGTCCAAGAAGCCTCGTTCTGCTGCAGCCTGTGAGGCCGTCAGCCAGTCTGGGTGAAGGTTTATGATTTGACTTTCTTCATGCAACTCCAGGGAAAATATGAGCTAATGACGAACTGTAACAATAAAGAGGCAATCTGTCATCTGAAGGAGCTTATCTGCTGCGCTTTTGTCTGTCAGAGCTGCTGCTAACACAAAACACATCCGGTTTATACAGTGCTGTGTTAAAGTATTCACACCCTTATGCTCCTTTAGTTGCTTCTGGTATACAATCAAACTTAATAAACAGAGATCAAGTTCAGTTTTATAATCCTGAGCCACAGAAAGAAGGCTTGAAATCCTCATCGTACAAAAAACACACATTATGTCAGTCTGGAAAGAGTCTCCAGAGAACCGAGCAGAAAAACATCAGATAGAGAAACAGGGACCAGGGGAGAACCTTCCTCAGATTATCTCACAGACCAAAATTAATTCAATATTAAGTTAAGAGAACATCGAGAGATGCTTTAATAACAGAAACCGGTCCTACACTGGAAAAAATCTAAATCTAGACAAGTCATTTTTTGATTAAAATAAGCGCATTTGTTCTTGAATTGAGAATAAAAAGGCGACATTTTGCCGACGGAACAAGACAATTTACCTTTAAAATAAGAAAACACATGCATGGTCTTATTTCAAGTGCATTTTATCTAAATATCTTATTTTAAGAGTAAAAACAGTCGTTCCATTGGCAAAACATCTCATTTACCTACTCAAATTAAGGGTAAATGCACTTAATTTGAGAAATATTTACTTATTTCTAGATTGTTTTTCCAGTGTACTGCCTAACTCAGAGACAATACAGAAAAAACGATCCAGAAATAAGTTAGAATTTCTTAAATTAAGTGTATTTACCCTTAATTTGAGTAGGTTAATGAAATGAAAGAGTACTTTTACTCTTAAAATAATTTAACTAGATAACATGCACTTGAAATAAGACTATGCAGTTTTTTTTTACTTATGTTTAATGTAAATTTTCTTTTTCCATTGGATAAATGTCTCACTTACCTCCTAAATTCAAGGGAAAATGCATAATTCTTTGCAGTGACTTAGAAAGTAAAATAAAATATTGTGAAAGCTGACATTTAATTTTAGGTAACCCCCTTAACCCTGTAATGCCAAATGTATCATATTTGATACATACAGTTTCTGAAATGTTTTGCGTCTGACACCTTTTGCATAATTTGATGGTAAAAACTTTGCCCAAAATCCTATTGTACACAATCAGATATACCTGATAACAGCCAGTAGAAGACTACACAAAAAACAATCTTGACTTATCGCATAGTAATAAATTGTTGATATCAAAAATGTATTTCTGTTTTTTCTCTTCTTTTTTATTTTGTTAAAAGGCCAAATAAGGAATTCAAACCAAAAAAAAAAGTAATTTTCTGTTTTTGCTTTATTCTTGGATCGGGCTTTAAAGGGTTAAGCAAACATTTTATCCGGTTTTGGTTTGTTTCCAGTTCAAAAATCCCTTCGCTCCAAAACAAAAGTCTGATTGACTGACTGACTGATTTACATCTGGTGAAAAACAAACAGCATTTCCAGAAAAAGTACAACACTGACAGTCAAACATAGTGGTGGTGGAGTGATGCTGTGGAGCTGCTCTGCTGCGTCGTGACTTCTGCTCTCTGGCAGAACATTTTGAAGGCAAATGGTCAAAAAACATCAGTTGCCTTTGTTAGGTTTATGCTTTATACATCATGTGCATTGTTATTCTGTTAGCCAGATTAGACAGAGTAGAAGGCCTTCCTTCACATTGTGGATGTCACGGTGTGTACGGAGGTCATCTAATCAGGACAGCCTTCATGTCTTTAAAGATACACAGGATATGGGCACATCTTGGAGCCGGACTGATAGAGGAGAGCTATCTGTAACACTGAAGCATAGAAGCAAGCTGCATGAAGTTCAAGACATTGATGGCGTGTCAGTTTCTGATACGGACAGCTAAACATCAACATGATGCAACACATGGACTCATGAGCTATAAGAAGCAGGAGATGACCTTGTTCGGGGCTCAATCTTTGCCGGACGCTCGCGGACGTGATTTTTGAGCCCACAGCTGTGCGTAGCTCCAAGCATTTTCTCTGTCCTGTAACGACCTGATCTGGAATAAACTCTTTTTACTCCTGTTTTTATAGTCCTTTTTACATGATTTTACCCAGTTTGAGTTAAGAGTAGTAAATAACTAGGGGTGTAAATAATAATGAATGAATTAATATTTTTTTATTTTTTTTTTTTATTTCAGACAATAATATTAGTAACAAAAAAAATAAAATAAATAAATCAAATTAACATATAATATAAATGAATCAAAAGAACAAATAATAATAAATAGAACAATTCCAATTTCAGAAATGATCAAATAATAACAATAATTAAATCAATTTCAGAAATACTAACAAATGTGTATCACATAAAAAAAATGATGGTAAATATTAATTTAAATTTCTTGTTCCGATTCGATTTAAATAATTTGAACTTACTGTAAATTGTCTGAAAAGGGGTATGAAGAAGTAGAACTTATCTATCATACCCCTTCTCCCTCTAGTTGCACTGAAAGCAACCTAAAAGTACCTTCCTGTTTAACATCTATGTTTTGTTGTTATTTTAAATGTTTTTATTATCTTTTTTTTTATTTTTATCTTTTTTTTTTCACACCCACATACATACATATACATACCCATTTACATACCAATATTTACATCTGCACACATATGCACACACACATGCCTACCTACACACACATCTGGCCTAAATCCACATTCACACCCACGTTCCACAGCACTCTGAGTACTGAGATCCATCCTCTTCAACAACTGCAGCGTCAGGCTGCAGGAGCAGAGGACCAGGAGCAGAGGAGAGGGCCCAGCACCCCCATTCATACACAGAGCATACACACCCACACACAGTGCTCAGCAGTGATACCATTCACCTCACCTCCTCATCACAGTACATGTTGAGGAACAACAGTTTGAGCCTTTTTTTAAACAGACGCATGCTTGGACATTGCTTAAGTTCTTTCTGGAGTTTATTCCATACCCTCACACCACTGACTGAAATGCACATTCTCTTCATGGTGGTTCGAACCCTCTGGGTTCTGAAGTTAAGGTATTACCGATAATCATAGCCCCCAACTCTATTAGTGAACAGATTTTGAATGTTCTCTGGTAGTTGTTTATTTCTAGCTTTATACACAAGCTGAGCTGTTTGGAATTCTACCAGATCAGGGAGTTTGAGGAGGAGGGACTCTTTTTTGTAATGTACATAACGGACGCAGCAAGGTTTTGTAGGTGTTGCCCCATATTTCCACACAGTAATTCAAGTAAGGTAAGATCAGTGAGCAATACAGAATATGAAGAGCAGCATAATTTAGAAAATGTTTGGTTTTGCTGAGAACAGCAATACTTCTGGATAATTTTGTTTGAATGTATTTTATGTGAGGTTTCCAGCAAATTTTATTGTCTATCATTATTCCCAAAAACTTAATTTCATTAACTCTCTCAACTGTTACGTTGTCTATTAGGATATGTACATTAGTTTTGCAGTTTCCAAACAACATAAACTTGGTTTTATCCAAGTTTAATGATAATTTATTAATATGAAACCATGTCTTAAGTTGACATAACTCTAAATTGATATCAGCTACAAGTTGATCCAAATTATCACCTGTACAAAAAATATTAGTATCATCTGCAAACAAAACTAATTTTAGTATTGTAGAAACTTTACAGATGTCATTAATATAAAGAATAAACAATTTTGGCCCCAGTACTGACCCCTGGGGGACACCACAAACAATGTCCAAGCATGATGATTGGCAGTCACCCATTTGCACAAATTGTTGCCTGTTACTTAAATAACTTTTCATCCACTGGAGGACTACTCCCCTGATGCCATAACGATCCAATTTCTTAAGTAATATTTCATGATTTATTGTATCAAAAGCTTTTTTGAGATCAATGAATACACCTACTGCAGATTTCTTGTTATCTAAAGCACAGGTGACTTCTTCTATCAATTCGATGACAGCCATTGCTGTAGATCTTTGTGACCTAAATCCATATTGACTTTCGGAAATCGTATTGTATCGATTTGTATCGATGCATCGATCCAAAAGCCGACGATCTGATGCGTCGATACGTCCGCAAGAGAAGCGATTCATGTTTTTTTTTTCCTCTGGTCTATTTTTATCCATTTGCTCCTGGGCGTAATTCTCCCCCCCGTGCTGCGGTGCCGCTAAACCTATTTTGCCCTCCTACCGCGCTTCCTGGTTATACTCTTACAGCAGTTTGTTGCAGTGGGCTTCACACAGACATTTTTAAATTATGCTCAGTATTGAAGCGTGGTCTGTGCTGGTCTAGATACGGCCGAGGCGATGAGGAAGTGGGGGCGAGTTTAGTCCGACGACGGAGGGACATGAGGGCCAAAAAGAGCGGAGATCCAGCTGGAAAAAGGGTCCCAGCGTTCTCGCGTACCTCGCTCTTCTAGCGGGTCAAACTTCACCAGGTTTTCGGCAATTTCGGTCATAAAAACAAAACAAGCCGGCCTCCTGTCTGCGGCGCTGTCTGCAATCAGCTACAATCTGGGAGAGGTGCAGCGGAGCGTCTGCAGAGGGTGCGGTGACGTCGTCTTCTTCTTTCTTTTTTTAATGGCGGTTGGCAAACAACTTATAGGTGCATTACCGCCACCTTCCAGAATGGAGTATGGACCAGACAAATTATTATATTCTCCCTAAAATACCCGTTCTTCTTAGAAAATTAAAAATACTACCAAAAACTACATCCCCAGATGACCTTTGAAACAATTCCCTTATATCTAGTTTATTTTTATTCCTGTCTAACTCTCTACACAACATCTCTCTTTCCTGAATATATTTATTACATTCTAAAAAAATATGTTGGACAGTTTCTCTGGAGCCGAGGTATTGCATTGAACTCATTACACTGATATTGTGCAGTATTTTTGCAGTATTTTTTGATGCAACTTTTCTACTTCTGTTATTTGCTGTTGTTTCTAAAGAAAATGCATAATGATATTACAGCTTTCATTGATTTATTTCAAACTTGAAACTTTGTTTAGCCTGTAAGGTGTAGAAAAAAAATAAATTATAAAAAAAAAAAATTAACCGATTAATCGAATCGAAACGAATTGTGGTGTATTCTTGAGTATCGAAAATAATCGAATCGTTGGGTCAGGAAATCGATACTGAATCGAATCGCCATGATGGATGTGATTTACACCCCTATAAATAACTTGCTCCCAGGAAAAGAACCGTGAGGAGGCCCCCGAGGCGCAACAGCTTTTTTTTTAGGGGACATAACTTCCTTGGAATGATTTGAAGTGGCCTAGTTAAAGTCTGGATTAAATCTGATTATGAAGCAGAGGGGTAATTGGTAACTGGATGTACAGAGTGTGAATTAATGGAGGTAAATTTCCTCCACAGTGACATTAATGACTTATTTACTCATTATTTTCACACAGACGTAAAGCAATAAAAGGGTAAATCGGATTTAATACCTGAACATTAACTACAGTTTTGTTAAGAGCGGCTTTTAAACAGAACGTTGTTGAGCGTCTATAGTTTCTCGGATCAGGCTTTTGTCTCCTTTAGTCTCTGGAATCTGGGCGGGAGCGAAACATGTCACTTTTATCGGCGCTTTTGATGATGTTTGGCGCCATGCTTGTCTTTTCTTCTCCTCCCTTTCAGCCCGTTTGTTCTGCAGAGACTCTGCAGCCAGAACCAGCTCTGCACCCAGCTGTAAATTATTCATCTCATCCGTGGCACGGCGCTCCGTCCACGTCATCCGATCGCCGGTTGCAGGGCCCTCGCTGCAGAGATCCGCCCTCCCGACCCCCCCCCCCCCCCCCCCCCCCCCCCCCCTCCCTAATTGCCATCGTAATTGTTCAGGCATCTCCTCCGCCGCTGGAGGAGGCAGGCAGGCTCTCACGCTGGAGCTCAGGCAGCCAGAAATGAGTGCCATGTGGGGAGAGACCGTACCCGACCACAGCAGAGAATTTGAGGTGGCGCCTTGACGCCTGGAGCCCGCCGCCGTGCCCCCAGGCTGCCAGAACAACCACGATTCAAGTGTTCGATTTTGTTAGATTTAGGAACCCTCCTCCTACTCTCCTCTGTGATCCTGGCACTGATTTATATCAGGGAAACGCTGATGACAACTTTCTGATGTATAACAGGATGAATAAATGCTGTGGGAACCAAATATTGTTTTGGTCTCCCTTTGAGGAGGTACATATGGGAAGATTGTTAGCGTCTCTGCAGGGACATCCTTTCTTTTTGCACTGCCAACACCCCTTTCTCAATCAGAATCAAATATTTGTCAGCACTCATCGGTGGGGAAGGGGGGCTTAAACCATTCCGTTTGACTGACGTCATTGGTTTCAGCCCGGAAAATGTGCGGCGAAACCGGCCACGCCTCGATTTGAATACCTTCTCCCCACGAAAGTAGAGCATTAGAAAGCGACCGCACTTCTCACGCAGCTTCAAATTAGAACGAAAAACAAACAAAACCAGTTTAAATTCACTTTCTGCCGTTAGTTTTTTTGCTTGAAGCTGAAGTCTGACCGACTGTCAACATCCCTCGTCAGGCCCTAAACCAACTGTTATTACGTTTCTGCAGGGAGCTCGGTCCAAATGCTGTTAAAACCCCATCAGCTGCTCTGAGTGACACCTTCCCTCATCGGCTGCAGTTTATTTGGACTCAATCACATGTTTACGTATGTGGTGCCATTTAAAGGGCTCTGACCCGTACAGACGTAAACACCGTCAGCTCTTATTATAGCTTTCAATTCTCCCCAAAGAGAAGCTCAGAAGCTTTCATCTGCGTTTGAATTTACGGGACGTTTCTACTCTTAAAAGTAAACCAGAAAAATTTAATTCAAGGGATTTTAAATGGTTGTTTAAAGCAAAAATGAACCGATTCAAATGAAATCAATCAATTTAATGCATTTTTTAATCCAAATTAATGGTAGGAAAGAAGATAAACTTATTTAAAAGAGGTTTTTTTATGATGAACTCTAGATTTTATAGATATTTCTGGATCTGGGTTGAAAAAGATTCTATTTATCTTACTTTTTTTATCCTCAAAAAAGTATTTAATCTGTTTTACTCATTCTTTAAAGCAAGGTTTTTAAAGCTTTGGCATATAAAGATAGTAACCGCCTCTGCATTTACAAACAGTGCTGATTTCAGGTCGTAGTAACCTCACAAGGAGGATGCAGATGTCATCGCTTTCCTGAGAAGATGTGGGGAGGCTGAGAGATTTCAGAAGGACCTAAATGTCCAACAACCACTCGGAAAAGTAAACAGCTTTTGAGCTTCAGCAGATTGGTACGGAAGAGGATTAGGGACAGTGGAAAAAAGAAAAAAAGTTAACTGATTTTTACATTTTATTTCAGTTTAACATGGGACAAAAGTCAGAATTCTGACTTTTTTCTCAGAATTCTGACTTTAATCTCAGAATTCTGACTTAATTTTGACAATAAAAAAGTCAGAATTCTGAGAAAAAGTCAGAATTCTGAAATAAAAGTCAGAATTCTGAGAAAAAAAGTCAGAATTCTGAGAAAAAAAGTCAGAATTCTGAGATTAAAGTGAGAATTCTGAGATTAAAGTCAGAATTCTGAGAAAAAGTCAGAATTCTGAGATTAAAGTCAGAATTCTGAGAAAAAGTCAGAATTCTGAGATTAAAGTCAGAATTTTGAGATTAAAGTCAGAATTCTGAGATTAAAGTCAGAATTCTGAGAAAAAGTCAGAATTCTGAGATTAAAGTCAGAATTCTGAGAAAAAAGTCAGAATTCTGAGAAAAAGTCAGAATTCTGAGAAAAAGTCAGAATTCTGAGAAAAAGTCAGAATTCTGAGATTAAAGTCAGAATTCTGAGATTAAAGTCAGAATTCTGAGAAAAAGTCAGAATTCTGAGAAAAAAGTCAGAATTCTAAGATTAAAGTCAGAATTCTGAGAAAAAGTCAGAATTCTGAGAAAAAGTCAGAATTCTGAGATTAAAGTCAGAATTTTGAGATTAAAGTCAGAATTCTGAGATTAAAGTCACAATTCTGAGAAAAAGTCAGAATTCTGAGAAAAAGTCAGAATTCTGAAATAAAAGTCAGAATTCTGAGAAAAAAAAGCCAGAATTCTGAGAAAAAGTCAGAATTCTGAGATTCAAGTCAGAATTCTGAGAAAAAAAAGTCAGAATTCTGAGAAAAAGTCAGAATTCTGAGATTCAAGTCAGAATTCTGAAATAAAAGTCAGAATTCTGAGAAAAAAAAGTATTTTTTCCATGTTAAACTGAAATAAAATTAAAAAATCGGTTCACTTTTTTTTTTTCTAGTGGCCCTAAACCTCTTCCGTAGATTGGTGACGGTTAAATGCAGCCTAATAAATACCAAGCTGGACGTAAGGAGAGTTATTTTTCTTCACCTGCCAGCCAGCGCCACAGATTCAGAGGAAAAAGCTCCGTCTCAGAGCAGGAGGGCTGCGGTGCCAGGAGGACGAGGGTGGAATCATGAGTTAGGAGGCGCATATCTCTGGGCCGGGATCTGGAGCGCACTAAATATAGGCCACATCCAGAGAAATTTATTGCCATATAATGAGAAAAGGATGTTCCCCCAAAGTGGATCCGAGGCGTCCATTCATTACCAGGAAGTTTAGCATCCTCACTTTTCTCATGTGAAAGTTGAGAAGCTTCGCCCACAAGGCTCTGAAGGCGGACGGCCTTTTTTTTCTCCTCCTAAACGGCCGAGTGTGTTTGGAGGTTTATAAATCATAACCATAAAGAGGAAGAGAGGTTTACTCTGTTATGATGAGGTCCTATTTCTGTGCAAAATAATTAAAATCCCAGAGGTGAGTGACGGCTCCAGCCCACTCCGTCACCCTGCTGGTGTCTGAAGGTGAAGAGTCGTTTCACGCCGCATCGTGTGCAACCTTCCTCTTCGCGCCGTGGCGTGCAACAGTAACCGTTAACATGTCCTGTCATGAACGCAGAGCAGGGTAACCTTTATGAGGACCAGGCGATGGCTTCCATAATGAACTCCGCTTTCTTAGCGGCTCTGTCAAGCCTGTCAACGGTTTTTCACAGAATGCAACTGGAAGGAGAGGGAAGGTGAAAAAGGTGATAAAAGAGGAAAAAAAAAAGTGTCCTCCGAGAGCGAGAAGTGCAAGGTGGATACCGCACCTCGAACGCCGACTTGATTTAATCTAGACATCTTCAAGTGAAAAGTTATTAGCGGATTGGTGCACTGAGAGGAGAAGGTGGTGTTGCAAGCTTCTTGTTGCAAATTGGGAACATAAAGTGTCACAACAGACTTAGGTGGTGTGACACTTACTGCTGATACAGGAGTAACCTCGAGAAACCACCGCTCTGATATTAAAAGGGTCTAAAATCTGAGGAATCTTACAGAAAGTGTCAAAAACTTCACATTTTTAATTTGAGAGAGGCACAAACCGGTCGAATATCTGCAGTAATTACCGTATTTTCACGACTATAAGGCGCACTTAAACGTCTTTTTTTTCCTCAAAATGTGCGGTGCGCCCTATGGTGCGGTGCGCCTTATGTGTGTTGTAACTGCGACTTTTGAGACCACCTCATTGAGGAGATGATGAAAGAGTGGCTGAATGTAAGGAGACCAGGTGTTTTTTTTTCCACTCATCACCATCGCTGTTAATATGTAACTCCATGCGTGCCCATCTCACAGCTGATGTGAAAAACATGGGGAAACAAATTAACGCTGTGCTCGCTGTTCAACCGCTCGACATCGGTGTGAACCGGACCCAGCAGGTGCAGCAGAAGCAGCGAGTTTACATGCAAAGTCAATGGTTGACGCGCGTATAGGTGCAGCAAAAGGTCCTGCAGCGCGTTTTGAGCAGCAGGAGCGTTTAAGCATCTGCCAACGCGCTGCTGCTCGAGATGGAAAAATTTAAGTTTTGCTGCTGGACGCGCCGCATCAACCAATCAGAGAAGCTGATCTGGGAGCTGGCAGCGAGACAGACAGCGCTCTGATGACATATGATATTAACGCAAATGGAAAAGGCTGGATGGATGAGGAGATGATGAAAGCGTAGCTGAGGGAGGTGTAGCCTATGTGAGGAGACCAGGTGGTTTTTTCCACGCATCACCATCGCTGCGTGCCCATCTCACAGCCGATGTGAAAAAAAGGTGAATCAAATGGACGCTGTGCTCGCCGTTATCCCGGGGGTCTGACAAAGGAGCTTCAACCGCTCGACATCGCTGTGAAGCGCCCGTTCACAGTAAGGCTGCGAGCGGCGTGGGAGCGATGGATGACAGACGGAGACCACAGTTTCAGGATAAGTGGAAGGCAGCGCCGGGCAAGTTACGCCACCGTTTGCGGATGGATTGTAGATGCTTGGACTAACGTGTCTGCTGGCTCTGTTGTTCAAGCTTTCGCAAAAGCCGGCATTATTTCTGAGGAGCCGCGCTGCACGGAAAGTGACTGACAGCGAAGAAGGGGAAATTGGCATGTCTGATTTAGCGCAGCTGTTTAATTCAGAAACAGAGGATGATGACTTTGATGGGTTTGATTAATACTTTGTAATAAATACATGAATAAAGCACAATCATACTCAGTTTTGCTCCCGCTCTATTTTTCTCCCTGAAAACTTAATTCAACAGCAGCCTCTGGGCCGGGTCTCCTCCTCTTCACCGCGGCGGCTGACAGGTGTTTTTTCATCTAAATAATCTAAATCTTGCAGCTATATTTGCTGGGATCAGTGGGAATAAAGTAGTTTTAATATGTTTTTAAGTTAGAAAGTCCACCTGAAAACTTAATTGCAGTCAGTTCATCCAGATTATCTATTTCTGTCGGAGGCGCTCAGACCCCCACATACCAGCGGTGCGCCGACAGGAGAAATCCCTTCATCAGCAGCCTCTAGGCCGGGCAGCCTCCGGGTTCACCGCGGCTGCTGGCAGGTGTTTTTCATCTAAATAATTTAAACTGCAGGCACCCATAAAAGCGAACATATTCCGTCGGCAGGTTTCAGGATTTTAAGTTAATTTAGGAGTAATCACAGCGCTGTGTCATCTGCGATGTGTCTGTCTCACGGCCAGCTCGCAGGTTTGATTAATACTTTGTAATAAATACATGAATAAAGCACAGTCAGACTCAGTTTTGCCCCCGCTGTATTTTTAAAATACGCAGTAGAGGTATTTAAAGGTAGTAGAGGACATGTACCTGTATATAAAAAACGCGCCCTATAGTCCGGTGCGCCTTATGTGTGTGTTAAATACAGAAATGGGACACATAACTGAGACTGCGCCTTTTAGTACGGTGCGCCTTATGGTCGTGAAAATACGGTACTGTCAAGATGAAGGAAAAGACGGCAGATTTTAGCCGTACAGATTTATGTCGACATGCAAACTATTTTAAATGTAACTGTAAAAACATACATGAGTAAATAAATTAACATTTCTATGTGAAAGAAATTAGTTTTGCACAGCTAATTGAGAGTAATTTGATCTCCTGTGGTGTTTTTCTCTCTGTAAATGTCCTGGGTTTACGTTTCGTTCTGCTGTGTTTGGGATCATTGTTCTAATGATGACCCGGACCCAGATATTCGCCTCACATTTCACACTAAAACACGGAGGTGAGAGTCGACTCAGGGGCTGCAAGGTTGCAACTCATCATACTGCCGCCACCATGCTGTTCTGTTCGAATCAGGGCTTTGTGAACATCTGTAGTTTGGTCTCATCTGTTTAAAGAAGCTTGTTTCTTTAGCTACCTTGTTCTCTCTTTGACCTTTTTGTAATGTGAGTAATCAACACTTTGACTTTTAGAGTGATTGTTGGCAAAGGTTTTAAAGTTTTAGATAATCCTCTAATCAGCTGATTATGACCAGTAAGAAAGCAGCTATAGGGTACCAAACTATTCAAACACATTTTTCAGTTTGTTATCATTGCTGATACTTTTCTTACATGGCATTATTTTATCACACACCTATGGAAGAGGATTAGGGCCACTGAAAAAAAAAATAAGTTAACTGATTTTTACATTTTATTTCAGTTTAACATGGGAAAAAAGTCAGAATTCTGACTTTAATCTCAGAATTCTGACTTTTTTTCTCAGAATTCTGACTTTAATCTCAGACTTTAATCTCAGAATTCTGACATTTTTCTCAAAATTCTGACTTTAATCTCAGAATTCTGACATTTTTCTTAGAATTCTGACTTTAATCTTAGAATTCTGACATTTTTCTTAGAATTCTGACTTTAATCTTAGAATTCTGACATTTTTCTTAGAATTCTGACTTTAATCTCAGAATTCTGACATTTTTCTTAGAATTCTGACTTTAATCTCAGAATTCTAACATTTTTCTCAAAATTCTGACTTTAATCTCAGAATTATGACATTTTTCTCAAAATTCTGACTTTAATCTTAGAATTCTGACATTTTTCTTAGAATTCTGACTTTAATCTCAGAATTCTGACATTTTTCTCAAAATTCTGACTTTAATCTCAGAATTCTGACATTTTTCTTAGAATTCTGACTTTAATCTCAGAATTTTGACTGAATTCTGACAATAAAAAAGTCAGAATTCTGACTTTAATCTCAGAATTCTGACCTTTTTCTCAGAATTCTGACATTTTTCTCAGAATTCTGACTTTAATCTCAGAATTCTGACTTTAATCTCAGAATTCTGACTTTAATCTCAGAATTCTGACATTTTTCTTAGAATTCTGACTTTAATCTCAGAATTCTGACTGAATTCTGACAATAAAAAAGTCAGAATTCTGAGAAAAAAGTCAGAATTCTGACTTTAATCTCAGAATTCTGACATTTTTTATTGTCAAAATTCAGTCAGAATTCTGAGAAAAAAGTCAGAATTCTTGAGATTAAAATCAGAATTCTGAGATTAAAGTCAGAATTCTGACTTTTTTCTCAGAATTCCTACTTTTTCCCATACTAAACTGAAATAAAATTAAAAAATCTGTTACCTTTTTTTTTTTTTTTTTCCACTGGCCCTAATCCTTTTCCGTACACACCTGTGAACCTTTAATATATATCTGGAGTGATATTTCCTCTAATGATTAAAAAACCAAACAGTTTATGCTGCTACTTGCTGATTCCTTTCCTTCTTGGCATTGCTGTCTTGCTCTCAAATTCATTGGAAGCAAGGTGCGCTTATAAGGAAAGTGTTGCAAGATATTTGGATAAGGACATTAAAGGATTGAAGGGTGAACATAAATATGAGGAAATGATTCAATTGGTTTTATAAAGATCAGTGAGACTGAGCTTTTTTCTGCACGTGTGGATCTTTGTAGCTTTTGTCAGGTGCTTTAGATGTTTTGTGAGTCAAACATTGTGTCTGCCTGCACTCCTTTGGCTTTCATGTCTGCCTGTGTGAGGTTTCCATGGATTTGCTGCTCGGCGCGGCTGTTAGCAGAGTCGACAGCCCACTGATCTGCCGTCAAACCGAGCGGCGCTGCAGGTAGACGGCATGTAAAGGCTTTGCTTTGAGACTACCTGTCATCACACATCAGGAGATTATGCCGCTTTCCTCTCTCCCTCTCCCTGCTCTTTGTGCTGAACTGAGCGCGCAGCAGCTACTACACCATCTGTAAAACGTTACATCAATGAGGTTCACATCTCAACGCAGAGCTGCAGATAATCTTCGGCGTTTCAATCACGTCACCGTGCAACAGGCCCCACCGCTGAGTCAGCCGCCGCGTACTCGAACCCTCGGAAATTGGCAGATGCCGAGGCCACATGGGCAGCTGCAATTATCACCTGCTTTTTTAAAGGGGCAGGATCGTTCTGCCATCAAAGCGGGAGTCAAAAACAGGTACAGTTTATGACTTATTTCTATTAGCAGCACTTTGAAGTAATGATCAGAGAAGAGTGTATCATTCTCCAGGGAGGGCCTCTATGATTTATGCTCCTTGCTCTGAAAGGAGAGCATCACCTCATATCACCACTGAGGATGAACAGGAAGGTGGGAATTTGGTCACTACCCTGTTAAAAATCCCAGTGACTGTGTGCATTTCTTTTGCAAACTTTAAAACAGTGATATCTACCCTATTTTACAAATCTAAAAATTGTTTTCCAAGGAATTAAGGTTGCTTTTCTAAGAACTAGAGGTTGTGTTTCACATCAGTGAAGCTGCTAACACCTAACCACAATAAATGGTCCGCCTCCAGGCCTCAGCGGAGATGAATGACTGGACCCTGAGGAGGAGAGTCAGACATTTGATCAGGAGGAGACGAGATGCATCCAAATGATGCTAGAGGTTCATTCCTTAGTGAAGACTTCTAGATTCTAGATGGCTGCTGTTCTGCAACCGTTAGGCTACATTAATGCTGCAGGTCTGCGACCCTAAATGTAGATGTTTTGCTTAAATCTGCATGTGCAGAATGACACTGTAGACGTTAAAAATAAGCAAAGGAATTAATAGAAGTCGGACTCTGTGTGTCCTTATTAGAAGGTGTTAAAAAACAGGATTCAATAATATATTATACCACAACAGAGGAAGGTAAATAAAAGAGCAGAAATATTAACAAGATGTTTTAGCTTTTCTGGATTCAACATTAACAGCTCAGACGCTTAAAAATAGCTGATAAATAACTGACTTAGAACCACAAAGGTATGGAAGAGGATTAGGGCCACTGAAAAAAAAAAGTTAACTGATTTTTAAATTTTATTTCAGTTTAACATGGGACCTTTTTCTAAGAATTCTGACTTTAATCTCAGAATTCTGACTTTTTTTTTGCAGAATTATGACTTTAATCTCAGAATTCTGACATTAATCTCAGAATTCTGACTTTTTTTTTGCAGAATTATGACTTTAATCTCAGAATTCTGACATTAATCTCAGAATTCTGACTTTAATCTCAGAATTCTGACTTTAATCTCAGAATTCTGACTTTTTTCTCAGAAATCTGACTTTTTTCTGCAAAATTCTGACTTTTTTCTCAGAATTCTGACTTTAATCTCAGAATTCTGACTTTTTTCTCAGAATTCTAACTTTAATCTCAGAATTATGACTTTTTTCTCAGAAATCTGACTTTTTTTTGCAAAATTCTGACTTTTTTCTCAGAATTCTGACTTTAATCTCAGAATTCTGACATTAATCTCAGAATTCTGACTTTTTCTCAGAATTCTGACTTTTTCTCAGAATTCTGACTTTAATCTCAGAATTCTGACATTAATCTCAGAATTCTGACTTTTTCTCAGAATTCTGACTTTTTCTCAGAATTCTGACATTAATCTCAGAATTCTGACTTTTTCTCAGAATTCTGACTTTTTCTCAGAATTCTGACTTTAATCTCAGAATTCTGTCTTTTTTTTTGCAGAATTCTGACTTTAATCTCAGAATTTTGGATCTTAATGTAGATGGGCACCATGAAGGAAGAGATGTGGGAGCACTCAGCTTCACTGACAAAGATGTGAGTTGTTTGAGAGGGCCAGTGACACATTGGTGGAAAATGACGGAATTAGGCAACTTTTTACGTGGCCGAGGGGTCCCCTCATTAATGGAGGAGCAGAAGGTCATTAAAACAAGAGAGCTAGTCTCTAAAACAGACATGGCTATGGCTTGATGCTAACATGTTTGTAAACTGTCAGAATTATGAGAAAAAAGTCAGAATTCTGAGATTAAAGTCAGAATTCTGACTTTTTTCCCCATATTAAACTTAAATAAAATTTAAAAATCAGTTAATTTTTTTTTTTTTTTTTTTTTTTTCAGTGGCCCTAATCCTCTTCCGTACATAGGGAATTGCAAAATCAGATTTTTTTCTGGAGATGGAAAGATAGGAAATAGCCTGTTACTTCTTTAAGAAAAGCTCTCTAGACGTTTCATTTTTTGAAAACAGTAAAAAAAAAAAAACTTAAAGCAGTAGTATTAACATATGACTCTATATTTACAGTTCTATCATTTCAGTTTTTTTTGTTTAGTTTATTTCTTTAATAATAAAATATAACAAATATAAATATATATAAAACCCACTGATTACCATTAGAAAACAATTTTCTTTCCTGAAATCTATTTTTCAGAAGTTATAGGCTACCTTTAACGATGTTAGAGATTGAGCTGACAGGGTTCAGGTCAGTTTCAGGTGATTTAATGTTATTTCTCCACAAATTTTACTTTAGGTGTCTTAAAATATTACTATTTTGTCCTTCTAATCTTAGACGTAACCTTTCTAGAACCTAGAGAAAAACTTTACTCTCCTTAGATATTGAGTTTTCAAAAAAGTATAATTATTTGTATTATTATTTGTTAAATGTAGGCCCTAGAGATTATATTTCTGGAGAATTAATCCCAAAAGACATATATTCTTAGGTACCAAATCTTCAAAAAAATTAAAGGTCCCTTTTGTTAACTTACAGAAACATGTTCTTTTATCCTCTTGAAGTTACAAATTACTTTAAAATATATTTTTTTTAAAGAAAAGTTGTTCTCATAAGTCTGAAATTATGTTTTTCAAAACACATACAGGATACTAACAATATAATTTTTTTTATGTATTCATGATGAGAGAAAATATATGATAAATGTCTTTCCGAAAATATTTTTTATGGTTCCACATCAGAAACTAATTTTTTTTTTTGGGCAAATGTCAAAACTAATCATTAAATGTAAAGTTCAAAAGAAGCTGATCATGCATTTCATCAAAGTTTCTGAACATTTGCTGGATCAGCATTTTAAAACCTAAAAATAAAATTGGAAGTAGAATGACAGGAAACAATAAAGCTACGAGGGACTTTTTAATCTAAAAACCTAATTTTATTAAATTACTAAGAGTTTTTGGTGATTTTTGTTGATGATGTTTTGCTGTTAATGAACATCTTTCTACTCATTAAACTCAAATAAAATCAAATATTGATTCACAGTTTAAATGCAGCTGTGGCGCATCTCTTTAAGCATCTTTGCACCATGTGTTAAGCTTATCTGAATATCTGCTTTCCATGTGTTTGAACAGGATCTTTCCCTCATGGGACTTGAACTAAATTAAACATGACTGGGTGCCAAGCTCGGGCCCGAGCGCAGCAATGTGGAGAACATGTAAAAAGGCCAGGCGTGTTTTTATGTGGAGACGGTGACGCGGTCCGACAACTGGTGCCGGAGCGGCGGGCCGCTGCAGAACGGGATAATTTAGCATAATGGCAGCAGTGGCTGGCTGAAAGTTACAGAGACAGGATGGTGAGGGGAAGGTCAGCCGCTCCAGAGGAAGAAGAGAAATGACAAAAAAACGCTCCTCTGTCACTAACTTGCAGTCAATGCAGCCTGGAGCGAGAACCTTTACACGCCTGGAAAAGCTCAGGGTTTTCTGAACAGGTCACTGCTAACAATCACGCCGCTGATAGATACTCAGAAAACTCATCCAAATGTCAAATCACTCAGATTCAACCCAAAAGAAAGTAAAAACAAGTATAATATCATAGCTAAAACACAGCAGCAACAGCAGAATGCCTGTTTATATTCTCCAAGCTTGAATCAATATGCATTACAGGCGACCAAAGTGGGTCAGGAATAATTTGAAATGACTAAAAGCTAGAATACATAAGAAGATGTAGACATTTTTAGAGGTAGCAGCATAGACTTATGAAGCCCCATGTCTACGGCTGTTATTCTGATAATAGCTTCGATCATTTCAGATTTAAAAAGTCAACTTGTTTTTTTTTTTACAGTTTGGCTCTTCAGTCTATATGCAAATAATTCTTAATAAGAGAAACCATCTTTCTTCCAAGTGTTTTGTTCTTTTGTTGTTTAGAGTTTTTCCTTCCACTAAACTATCAAACAGCTTCTCTGGCTGGTAGAAAATACATTCTTCTAACAATTAGCATATTAAGTAAAACCCATCAAATCTGCAGCTTTATTTTAGATACTAAATATGTCCAAAGGTTAATCCTGGGTTGGAAAAAGTCAATATATGGCATAATAATATAAATATATAGAAAAATTGCAATACGTTTGTACAGGATTCTGTTGTGGGCACTCTTATGAGGTTTTTAATTTGTGTTTGTCGATATTGAAATTATTGTATCAACCTATTTTAAGAAATATCTTGAAAGAAATTTTCGCCATATCATCCATCTCTCTCTATAATCCCAAGATTAGATGCTTAGCTAAGCTTAAGCTAGCAAGTGCTTGTTTTTTGTAAATCAATCACTTTCATTATTCTAAGAACTGCCATTAGTTGCCATGTTGTCCAATTTAAAATAATAATTCAAAATGTTAATTATTTATATCACAATAGGAATTTCACATCTTCCATTTAAAATTTAAGCAGATTTAAGAAGAGTGTTTGTTACTGCAAACAGGCAGTTTACTATTAATTAAATCAGTAATCTCGAAACATTTTCTTCAGATTTTAAACATTTTGTGTGAATTTCTGAGTTTGTAGAGTTTTCTGTAAATTCAGCCCAGACAAATACATCCCCTAAAATATTAAACGCTTTATTTGCAGTTTTTTCACATGAAATCAAACTAAATTCCTGATCTTTTATCAGTTATGATGAACACATTATTGAAGTTTGGAAGTGTTATTAAAGTTTTTTTTTTTTTTTTAATTGACATGTATTTCTGGTTTAAACTGAATACATCAGGATCAGAAGCAGCTTTATTCAGAAATTGATGTACGTTCCTAATATCCTTTAGTGAATTCAGATTTCTAACCTGTTAGGGAGATATGATGCGGTTTGGTGTGCTGCAGAGCTGTGCAGACAGGCTGAGTCAGAGCCCGTATGGTTAACATGGACTCTATATTTAGCCCGACATCTGAAGTATCCATGGAGTCTAAATGTGGGAAAAGCCTGTCCTCCTTCCTCCCTGGGTGTCTGATGTTTCCCAGCAAGCACCACTGCAGTGTGGATGTGCACGAAACAGCGTGAATCAGTGTGTGTCTGAAAGCGAGAAGTGTGTACGGGGAGTCTGCTTGTGTTGCCCGTTTGACCGTGTGGGAGAGTTTTGCTGTGTGGGTGTGAGAACGTGTGCGCCCACTTCTCTGTGTGTGTGTGTGTGGACTGTGGGAGGACTTCCTCTGTGGATCTTCTCTGTTTTCTTTTCAAAGAATGACATTCCCCACGCTGTTTCAGGAAGTGGAAAGCGGCCAAAAAAGATTAAAACCAGGACCGGCGAACGGTAACAGTTTCTGAGCACCTCTGAAGAGCTGACAGAGAGTCAAACAGTCATGAGATATTGTTTAATAAATCTAAATTACTGACGAAGAAGCACATTAAGGGGTGGTGTTGCATTTTTTCCCCCAGCATACATCTTTTTAAAAGATTACTTTGAGCAAAGTGGAACTCATCGTTGTATCCCTGGTGAGTTATTTGTTACAACTGCAGTGTTTTAGTGTTTTATCTTGTAAAGCTTGTATTACTGCTAATGTGTCCAAGGTTTGTTTGGGAAAAACTCCAGGCAGAAAACTTTATCAAGAACTAAAGCGACACAATTGGTGGTCTGCTATCCCTGATTCTCTGTAAGGTTTTACACTTTAGGACAATATGAAATGGAACCTAAATGAAATATCAAAGTGAAAACAAATTCTGCTGTAATTGGTTTTAATTGATTTAAAACACACATTAACAGAATGGTGTTCAGGATTAAAGGCACTTAATGATCAGGTCATGATCAGTTTTGCCAATTTTATGAAACATGAGTTTAGCTAACCTGACTCCGCCAGATGGATTTGCTCCGCATTTCCATCTGGAAACCTTCCGTTGAAGTAATTTTGGCGAAAATACTGGTTAGCTGATTGGTCTATGTTGGTGATAGACGTGCCAAATAAACCAATCAGATCAACGAAGCATATGACGTACTAACAGAGCGACGACGAAAACACAACCACAAGCCAGGCTACTCTTGCCGAAACCAGTCGGGAGAAGAGCAAAAACATATTTTCCTCTGAGAAAAGCCTCCAGAGCAGTGTTTTGCTCTTCTTTCAGTGAAGAAATACTCTGTAATTCCGATAAAACTTGCTAGATAGCCACGCTAACGCTAGTTTCATCGGCTGAAGCCGCCATGTTCTTTAGACTGAACTGTCACACTTCCTCTTGGTTCACACCTCAACCCGCCTCAAAGCCAATGCTGATTGGACGTTCGTTTGGTGAACGGCTCCAAATTTTCTTTAACGGAGAGTCTCCAGACTGATTTGCGAGTGAAACCTTGAAAGCTCGCGAGATCAGGATGGTCTCACGAGGCTAGAGTTTAGCAGCCCTGTTTAAAAATTGTGTCTGTGGCCAAAATGCCAGAAAGGGAAATAAATCCACACGTTTCTCATGTCCGATTGGAAAACCTGCTCTTTAGAATCAGTATAATAACTAGATGTAGCTGGAGATGTTTAGAAGTGAAAGATGTTTAGAAGTGGAAAGACAGCAGCAATGACCTTAAATAACAAACTGTAGCCAATAAAAAACGAGGTCCATCCTAGCTGCCACCGTAGAGTTTAAGAGTTATTATAGCTCTTTGGTCATCGAATAACTAAGCCATTTATCCATTTGCTAATTTGAACCACATGGGTCATAACTATGTTGACACAATGTCATGGAGGAAATGGATGATCAATGTCAAGGGTCTGATTGGATGGATAACCCTCCATTTAAGATCATAGTGACCATGAGCTGCTGTAGACACATATGGTGGAAAAACAAGACCAATGACCTTAAAGAAGCTCTAGTTGTGTTCAATCAATCTGGAAACGTTATCAGGTCGTTTTCATTCTTCATTCTAGGCAGAGAAGTATCCTTCACTAGTATAAGACATTTATGACAGTAGCAAATAGCAAAAACATTGAAGGGGTGGCTTCTTGTAAGGACAATAAAGGAGAGACTAAACAAGCAACATTTGTCTGAAAAGGTTAAAACCTGCTTTCACTAAAAACGACGTAACGCAAAGTAGGTACGCAAAACTGCATCCAAATGAACAGCAAGTCTTTTAAGACAAAGAACTTCCATTTTTCAAGCAATGGGACCTGGATACCTTGCAGTCATTGAGTCAAGCATAAACTTCTGGTCTATACCAAGTTTTTGAAGTGAATCTACTGTAGACCCATGCTGTGTCCCCAACAGGACGATGTTTCCAAACCCAGCAGCAGATCTATAAGATCAAGGTATTGCCCTGACCAAGTCAGACAGGATCATGTTCATGATTACCTGACACATTAAACCCTTAAATTGAAAATCCACGCACTCTTTCACCCCTCATGACTTTATTTGAGTCCCACAAGCACAGAACCTTTAATTTTATATTTCATTACAGGTATTTTCTTACAGCTAAAGTGCCAGAATTATTAGCTTATTAAGTTATACACCCACTTCTGCTGCCAAACACAACGTTGACATTGGAAGGCGTCATAGAGACCCAGTTCAGAGCTCACTCACAGGGTAAGCAGAGTGATATAGAGTATAAAAATATCACCACCGCTATAGATTTTCAAACAGACAAGGCTTTGGTTCATAGAAACAGACAGTCCAGCATCATGGAATTCAATTAATCTCTAACAGTTTCCTCTGAAAATTTAGTAAGACGATCATCTGCAGCCACAAACTGCATTCCTGGGTCCATATCTGCTGCAAATTTATGCATAAATAAATATCTAAATACATATATTCTGTAAATCCTGTGTTCAATTACAATTTGAGGCCTTCAGTTAAGTAAGACCGTGTTCAAGAGTGTCATAAAAGCTTTGACTCATGTGTTGGCAGTCTTACAATAAGCGGGGATCGGCGGTCAGGTTTGGCACTCTCGATTTAGAGCCGTGGAAGAGAAACCTAAACAAAAACATTCAGATTTAGATTGATCGTGAATGTTTGCGAGGTGAAAGGAGATGAAACAAGGAGGGGAAAAAGTCTGGGATTCCCAGCTCACCCACTTTGGTGTTACCTTTACGAGACAGTGCCAAATCTGTGGTGAAGACACATGTATCAGAGGTTATTTTTAGACAAAACACAGCGAGTCACCCTGCGTTTGCAAAGTATTTTTGCTTGAAAAATGCATGAACGTTGGCTGCTTGGCTCATTCATCTTTAAAATCTCCATAGCCCTTCTCATGACTCCAGGTTGGGATAAGTGCAACATATCCTTGTTTTCCAAACTCGTGCTGGAATAATGCCTCACATTTGTGAATTATTGACGAACACACAGTTGCTGCCTCATAGAGATCACACTGCATAACTGTTGACCTCTGTCGGTGTTTTGCTCTGTCAGCCTTAACAACGCCACTCAGGATGAGAATGGGAGTAACTCTCTGTGCCGGATTTATGACTGAATGTAAAAGAAACAAGAAAAATGTCAGAAACAATAAAAATAACATCCATGCATCGTTTTTTTTGTGGTTTTGACTACAATTTGTCGCCAAGGGGGAAAATTTGTTTTCTTTACCTATTTCATCCACCATGAGGATATTTGACAAATATTGGTACGTGCTGAGGGAATCTCTGAGACATTTCTAAGAGGTCTGCAACAATATTTCCAGATGTTATAAGCTGTCATGATCTCAGCACTAATGCTTGGTATGATTGCTCATTTCACACACCTGATAAGCTCCGCCCAGTTCTCATTAACAGCTCATCTGATCCATCCACATGAGCCACTACATACCCAGCCTTCAGTTATCTGTGCCAGATTATTTTGAGCTTTTGTTGAGACTTATTCCAGCGTTCTTGTGTTCTGACTAACTGATCCTGACCTGTTCTGCCTCTCAACCTCTGAGCCTTTCTGCTCCCATCTGATCTGTTTGCCAGACCAGTCTTCTGACTTCTACCTGATCCGACTACCTGCCTGATATCTGCTTGTTTGTGTACCAAACTGAATCGTTTTCCGAGCACTGAGCCTGCCTGCCCACGTCCAGCCTGTCTGACCTCCTGGCTCTGACATCACCAACATCGGCCTTGGCTTCACCCTCCGGATCATCGTGTCTACGTTTGTCTGCTCTGTTCTGATCTCCTGCCTGTCCTCCGACCACGGATACCGCAGTGTCTGGGACTCTCTGTGCAGCAACCGTCATGCCCCGTCAGCAGCCAGATGACTGGAACCACCCTCTATCTCTGGATTTGGACTGAACTATAACGTGCAAGCGACCAGGGTAGTACCTCTCACGTTTGTGATGATTCACTTCCAAAACGACATGGTCACTAACCTCCTTTCTCCACCCGCAGAGGTTCCTGCCTTAGCTGCGAACGCTGCTTACTTCTACTCTATTATCAATAAGCCTCCTAAGAAATCAGTTTGTCCATCTGTTTTGAGCATGACAATAAGCTATTAATTTCAAATTTACAATAGTGATCTAAAAAAGGTAATTTAATGTTGTTGTTAGACATGTTTCCATCAACCTCTTATTTGACGTGTGTCAATCAACATTTCTAAGTAGCACAAAAATTACGCAAAAAAGCTTTTACGCCCACTTAAGGTGATTTTTCACTTTTAAAAAAAAGTGTTAATGGGCTACAGAGGAAATGAAAACAAATTTTAGAACAATTTCTAACGTAGCAAATATTTACCTCATGACTGATTCGCCATTTCTGTCGCCGTTGGTCACCTGAAAAGCATTAGAATCTCATAACATGAACTAATAAGAATGAGTAATTAAACTTACCTGATTACAACATTTATTAAAATCTTGGTCCGTCATTGATCTGCGGTCCGCGTTAAGTACTTCAGCTAAGTGTAACACCAGCCTATGATGACATTACGCTTTACATCTTCACATTGATTCGCTCCACATTGATTCGCTTTTTAAAAGTTTCCATCACATTCGGATGGAAACACAGCTATATAGACGTCTTTAACGTTTTTGCAGAAGTCAACGCCTGTAGGCTGGAAGGATCTCCAAAAATGTTCCGTCTCAGTGTTTCCAGAGAGGCCTCTGACTAAAGACACTGTCAGCCTATTCCTAGTGTTATTATAGAAATGCTGCTTTCAGTTCAGCGCTTTTATTGAGCTCTATCTGTTTTGTTAAATTATCCGGTCAAATGAAGGAGCCCTTTTATTCCATTTTAAAATCTTGTCACAAGTCTTGACTAACTTTGATCTAGACTATAAGTCAAAAATAATGTATCTTCTAAACACAATCTAGTTTGAAAAGTCCTTTGTGTTTTCCACTGGCTTTAGTCCAAAGTACTTTCAATTGATCTTTACTCGGTCCAAGGACCAAGTCAGGTCTCAAGTTTTGGCACCCAGACCTAGTCAAGAACTTTACCTACCCTACCTTAAACTGGACTGATGTGTAAAGTATTTTCTTTCTTCTGCCATATTCATGTATTGCTCCCTGTCATAACTTCAAAGGAAGTCAAAAATATTTTGCCCAAAGTTTTCTGTTAATTACTACCATAAAATAATGGATAAAATTTCAAGTATTTTGTCCAAAGTCCAAGCCACAGTCATCATCTTGCTCCTTTTCCCTCCATGAGAAATCTACAAATTTCATATCCTCTGGGATCCAGGTCAAATATTGAACTTTTTTTTCCAAAACCAAACGCTAGTCAGAAAACTTTAGTAGCTTCTGTCAAAGCAAAGGACTGAAACATTCATTGTTTCATTTTAAATGATGAGCAACTTATTAAAACTTTTACAATATATTTCTGAAAAGCTCAATACCTGATAAAATTTATTTAAGTTATTTAAAGTAAAAAAGGTAGATTTTACTGAAATGCAGGCTAATAAGAGAACTTTGCTATGCTATTTGACAATAACCTATAATATAATCTCACTGTGCAAATAAATACATCACAGAAAATAAAGTTAAGGTGAAGCAAAAACCCAATAAAATATATCGTTTTAATAAATAAGCAAGGACTAATCAAACAAAGTAGAACAAATGTAAATATAAACTTATTTCTTTATGTTAAAGTTGTACTTAATTTCTGTGCATGTCAGGAAAATTAATATCATTTTCTTGATGATTCTTGGATTCTAAACTTTTCCTCTTTAAATTGAGACTAAATATGTTAATATTTGAAACTCAAACCCCGAACTAGAATCAGTGGGCGAAAGATGGATTTCCCTAAACACATCCATGAGTTATGATGTAATAAACATAAAATTATCTATAAACTTATACAATAAGTGATGGATGATAAAAATGTCTCTCTTTGAGCAAATGTTGGTTTGCAACTAAGATATCATCTTCCGCTGAAAGAATTACATGGACAAGCCTGACAAGGCCCCTTTAAAGTAAAGAAATATGTTGATGTAGATTATATATATGTACTGCTTGAAGACATATTTTGTTACCAGAGGAGGTTTGGCAACTGAAAAGACTCCAGAAAGGAAAAACTTGTAGAGAATAAGCATAAATCTTTGGATAAAGTTAATTTATGATATCTTTCCAGGTCTATCGCCCCCCCCCTTTCCCTCTCTCATCACAGGACGAAGGAGAGACAGTCCAATGAGGTAGTTATGATGAACCGTCACTCAGTCCCTGACAGGAGCTTTCTCAAGCACTCATGCTCGGACGAGTCCAATTGATTACACAACTCCGTCAATGTCACGCGTCACGGGCCCCTCCGTTTAAACGCACTCCCGGCGCTGTCGGATAAATCACATCAAACATCACTAACGGACACCTCTCCTCCTCTCCTGTGTCCGTAATTGGTGTATTCCTGTCCTCCCGTAGATATCCAGTCCCTCGATCCTTCAACCAATTGGCTCTGACAAGAGGGGAAGAAGTTCCTGTCAAAACTATTACAGGGAGATGATATTTAAGAGGTGTTCGGGATATCAGATATCCATCACCTCTGTACAAGCAGACGTTACGTTTGGTGGACTGCTTGATCAAGATGTCTGCCTCCCTACTTCGTCTCTGGGTGAAAAGTACAGTTATTACTCTACCATGATGCTTCTTCACAGAGAGGGGCTGTGACAGGTAGAGAGCAGGAATGTGCGGAGCAGATACGCCCGGGGAACATGAATAGCTCAGGGGGAGGGGGGGGTATTCAATATTCATTGTACTGATATCGCTCTTTGTCACATCCTCTTTAACAACAATGAGGATGGGCACAGGAGGAGGAGGAGATGGGTCCTTAAACTGAGGTTGGCTAGACATGTCAGGCGGCATCAAATCACAGTTGAATATCTAACCTGGGGCACAGAGGCAGCTAACTCGTCTGGTTTGTTTTAACCTGGGCTCACTCATAGACAGGAGGATGAGTCAGTCTTTAGCATTTGCCAGGAGAAAGCGATGCCAACCAGGAGTAAGAGGAAAATAATGGCTTTGAAGCTGTGTAGTTAAAGGAACTGTGGATATTATGATGAACCAATGTATTATGGAAAATTTTATTCTCTTTAGAGATGGGCCCTTTCGGTTCCAACATTAGTGTACGACGGCCAATGTAAAGCAGAAAGTTCATAAAAAGTTGGATGCTAATGAATCCAGACCTAAATTCAAACGAAGACCATTAGGATGAATTATACTGTGAGGCAACTCTTCTAGTCTAACATCAGTGTTTGACCTCAAAAATGTTCCAAGTGAATAGCCAGAACTTTCCTAACCTGACTCCGCCAGATGGATTTGCTCCGCATACCTTCCGTTGAAGTAATCTTGGGAAGGGGCGAAAATACTGGTTAGCTGATTAGCCTATGTTGGTGATAGACGGGCCAAATAAACCAATCAGATCGATGAAGCATATGACGTACTAACAGAGCGACGACGAAAACACAACCACAAGCCAGGCTACTCTTGCCGAAACCAGTCGGGAGAAGAGCAAAAACCTCTTTTCCTCTGAGAAAGGATGAAGAAATGCTCTGTAATTCCGATAAAACTTGCTTGATAGCCACGCTAACGCTAGTTTCATTGGCTGAAGCCGATGAAACTAGCGTTAAAGAACTAGCTATGTCTAAAGAACTAGCTATGTTCTTTAGACTGAACTGTCGCGCTTCTCGTTGCGTCACACCTCAACCCGCCTCAAAGCCAACGCTGATTGGACGTTTGGTGAACGGCTCCAAATTTTCTTTGACGGGGAGTCTCCAGACTGATCGAGTGAAACCTTGAAAGCTCGCAAGATTAGGATGGTCTCACGAGGCTAGAACTTTCCAGCATTTAGTATAAAACCACAAATTCTTTCTAAACTTCACCAGAAATAGACTGATGACACCAACAATTTTATAGCTTTACCCCAAAAAACTACATATGCCTTCAAATGTATTGATTTCAATGATTGCCTTTTACACTGTTTTTAATGTGATGGTCTTTTAACCATTGTTTTAATTTTCCCTTTTTGAACTGTAGCACTTTGAGATTTGAATTCAAATGTAAAGTGCTTTACAAATAAAATTCATTATGATTATTACTACCTATAATGTCCAATAAAGTCAAACAGCCGGAAATTTACATTTAAGTTTAGAAAACTAATCCTAAAGTTAAAAAATAAGAACTATATTTTGGGAAGTCATTTTAGTGATCTTAAAAAAGTCATCCCTATAAATGCAAGATTCTTATCTGTATTCAGAGAACCAACTAGAAGGTTTTGGGATCTAACTTCAAATAACTTAAGCTCCAGGGAGAAGCTTTCAAGTTGTACAAACTACAAAGAAATGTCCAAATTAACCAGAAAATACCTTAAAAATACCTGAATATAACCCGAATTTGTAGTTAAATGGTCTAATCTGTAAGTATTAAGAAACCAGCTTTTAGAAATAGTTCCTGAAAGCGGAACGTTTATTCTGAAAACTGATCTGCAAGTTTAGAGGACTGACTTCTAAGTCCTGGAGATGTCACCTTGAATATCTAAAAGTTTCTTAATTATCATTTAAAGAAAAGGGATTTAACATGTCTACTTAGAGAAACTTGCAAACTTGTAAATATTTAAAATGTACGAGAGAATTGCAGATTGGAATTCCAAACACTGAAAGCCCCACCAATAATTTCAGAGTACCGTTACATTAAAGAAGTCTAATTAGTAAATAATGTATTGATTAATAATTATTTCTATATTAAAGACCTAATTTTTTCAGGAGCAAATTCCTCAAGTTTATAGATAAAAATAGATCACAGAACAGTTGTAACATTGCAATCAACCTTGGGGCAATAATTTAGGATCAACAGCAGATGTCTCGGTGATTGTATGACTATTTCCATAGCAACCTCATGCTTCTCAGTCCACTTCTAGTCTATATTTTTCTATTTAAGGTTGACATAAAAATGTTGGTCTGTAATCATCTGTTAAAGTCACGGAAAGTTTGAAAACAAGTGAGTTTGATGACACCTTAATGATCAAAATGTGGAACTAAAAATAAAATAGTACTTTTAAATACTTTCTGCCACTGTAGACAGTCTGTTGGGTTTGATAAGTATCTCATTTAAGGCGTGAAACAGAAACATGTGTTGGCCTGGAAGGGTGCCCAGAAAGTTTCTGGCCCCAAACCATCACAACCCGCAGATAAATAGATTGGCAGCTTATAGTTTCTAGTGGTTTAGTTGGTGAAAATTATTGCAAAACAGATCTTTTTGTTCAACACATATTTACAGAATTAGCGAACGCCGCATAGAAACACAAAACCAGAATATGTCTTCTTATTAACTTTGTATTTATTCTGGGTTTACCTTCGATAATACAGAAAACCTGGAAACTCTTTCTGCTTCAACGGCGCTAACCAAGCCAGAGCCAAACTTGATAATATCTCAGCATAAATCAAAAAGCAAACAGGAGAATGAAATGGAGGGAGACGGAGAGGGAAATCATAATGAGCACTGTAAATCCTAAAATCAAAACTCAGCATCCTTTGGTTCCTAAATGCACCGCTGTCATAAAAGCATTTCCATCGACAAATGAGCCTGCGGGAAAGGTCAATAGTTAATTGAATAATCTATCACCTTGGGATGGACAGAGTGTACCACGCTATGCAATCAATGACAGGCACATTAAAAAGGTCAGCCGCAGACTTCCATGATAAGTCACCTGGTTAATGTTTGCTTTGGTTATACACAGCTCAAAGGGTCGGCGGAGAGCAGCCACTCTGGCCAGGAGCCAACTTCCAGCAGCGAAGCCAAATACCAGGTAGGAGAGACTAAGGAGGAGACATTAAGTGTGGGGACTAATCTTGGTTATGGCGGGTTTTACTGGAGCTGAAGTGGACTAAGTGGTTCACTTTGTAGGGTTACAGCGCTTAAAATTCAATGTTTGGGTAATCCTGGGCGCAATATGCTAGCATATCTACATCCAAGTTCTGCAGTGAAATTCTTTAACAGTAAACACAAAAGGAATCTATCAGTGGTGCTGTGGGAGAGCCATTCCTTGTATGATAAAATAAAAATCTCGAAAACTTAGGGGAAAGCTTAGCTTGATCTCCATGTGGTTTAGATTCAACTGGGGATTCCATTCCTTTATGTGATCTTAATGGACAGGATCGCAAGTTGCAGACATTGAGGCTAGGACATTATAGGCAAACTATCTTCTTTTGCCCCCCACTGGCTGTTACTTTCAGCAGCCATGATGGATGTCAGGTCTTCTTAGTTTGAAAACATGATTTTCAAATGGAAAAAAGAGAAGAGCTCATCCCAGAGGAAGCCTCTTCTCCACTGAAGTCAGCTGGTTAATGGTGGGTCTTCAAATATGGGTCAACCCATACCCATACCCATACCAACATTTCAGATTTAACGAGGCCAGCAGCGTGGACTCTGTGACCCTGTCGCTGCATGTCTGGTGACACCATCAGACTGGGTTAGAGTTGAATCAGGAAAGTAAACAATGAAGAGCAACATGTAAAAAAGCTAAGATGTAGTAAATGTGCTTTATTGTTTTGTTTTTTTGTCCCTCTAAATCCCTCTCACAAGAACTGCATCATGTTTATAAAAAATAAACAGGGTTGTGTTGGTTTTTTAGATCAGATGCGACTGGCGCAGTGTTTTGACGTCCATTCATTGTACTCAATGATCACATAAATTAGCGGATCGACCCACGTCTGATGTTTCCACTTAACATCGATAACCCCTTGACATGCTATAACGAGGATGATTAAGGGTTGAAACTGTTTTTTGGCCAATGGGAAAAGGTATTAGAGGGTAAGCTAAACATCTACAACTGTACACGTCTACAAGTTCAATTCAATTCAGTTTATTTATATAACGCCAAATTCACAACACATGTCATCTCAATTCACTTTACAGTTCAACCAGATCATACAGTCAAATTGATACAAAGTTTTCTATCTAAGGAAAACCAGTTGATTACATTGACTCATTGACTAGAATGCAATCACACTAAGCATGCTTGTAGCGACAGTGGAGAGGAAAAACTCCCTTTTAACAGGAAGAAACCTCCAACAGAACCAGGCTCAGTGTGAGCGGCCATCTGCTGAGGCCGAGTTCATGTACAAGTTCATGTATATCTGGAATCTAGGAGAAGGAACAACTAATAAGGGTCTCTTCTCAGGTTTGCAGGGCTTGTTCTAGTCCGTTATGGTAAAGAAGAACTGAACTACAAATCAAAGCTCTAGATATACACATCGAAGAAATCAAAAGTAACACAATCTCAGCTACAAGTGGCTTAAATTAACTTCTTCTGAGAGAATTACCTTGGTTTGTTATGGTGTGCAGAATAGCATCTTTGATTGTACTAAAATTTGAACTTTGAAACAGATGGGCTACTGCAGCAGTTGACTGAAACAAGTGCCACTAGACTGAAAAAAATTCTAATTAGCCTCAAAGTCCATATGGTGGGTTGAGAATTAAGCATTGATAAGACGAGCAACATTGTACCCATCCTTCCATAGCCTCTTCCAACAGGGTAATTAGGACCACGTCACAAAGTCAAACCAACAAGGGAATAAAATTGATTAGCAGTTGTGAAATTTGCAATGACGTTGACATTTCAAAATGAACCAAATAGTTTCAAAGGCTAAAGTGGACAATGGGTCTTTAAATCTATGACAAAGTTTTAGGGCAATTCCGATAATAAAAGGGATGGAGCTCTTTTAATGGAAGGTGGATGTCGTAAGAGTGTACATTTCTCATGGCTCTTCTAGATGTAATTTATTTATTTTTTTACCTGCATCTCCAGGGCTCGATGTTAACCATTGCCCGATCGCCCGGGGCAAGTAGTTTTCATTGTCGGGAGAGTACAAATTTCATTGCATTTGCCCGCCGGGCAAGTGCAATGATCGCAAAAAAAAATTATTTACCACTTAAAATTACTTTTAAATCACCGACATTCGCTTAAAAAAAGGACCCACAAACGTTGCCGGCGCCATTTTTGTTGTTTTGTACACATTCTCGCGTGATTTGAAAAAGCCGCAAGATTTTCGCGTGATTTTTGTCCGGGAATTGGCGCGAATCAGACACATTTTTTTCGACTTGGCAGGCTAAAAAAAAACAAGGCAAAAAAATGTAAGTAGAGTAAGTAGAGTTACACACCCACCACCCATTTCACCCACCACCGGCCAGGGATTAGGAAAATTAGCATAATTGTATGCCATGCGCACAGTCTAAATATGGCTATCATATGGCAGTCTTCTGTACAGTGATACATTAAAAAATTTTCATTAAATTTTTCTCTCAGACATTGGAGAGGTGCATTTAAATGTTATAGAGCTAAACATGTTAAATTGGTGACCTGTTATGTTATTATTATTGTCTTGTTGCTGCATTTATTTTGTCAGGGAAAACTAATCCTGAGTCAGTTAAAAGTCAGGGAATTCTGAAATTATGCAAGACAGAGGAAACCCTGAATAAAATAACTATGTAAAATGATTCTCTAGAAAAGTCACAATATATTAATAGTATCATCTTGTATAAACATACCGTGACTCTAAAATAAAAGTCGACATTACAATTTATATTTTCCCAAGCACACAACAGTTTAAAGCAAAGTTTAGTTTGAAAAGAATGTGCAGGAAGGATTGAAAAGCATGTTAACACGGTAATGTAGGCTTGAGTTCATTATCTGACGCATGCAGATACACACCAGGAACCTGGAAACTTAAAAAATACTTAATTACAAAAAACATTTAAAAAACAAACATGTTTCATTGATATATATACAAGAAATAATATTAGGAACTATATTTATCAAACATTATACTGGGCAAGTAAAAATTGTTTCTGGGCAAATTAAATGTGAAAGTCATTTGCCCAAAGGGCAAGTGGTAAAAATCCTTAACGTCAACCCCTGATCTCTGCTTCAACACATCAATATGCTGGTGAAGATTCTCAGCCATCAAAGTCATTCCAGACAGTTAATAAAGAATCCACTGGACTTGGTTTCCAAGTTTGAAGACTTTTCGCTTCCCCTCCAAGAAGCTTTTTCAAATCAAAATGTTTCGAACTCAACGTTAATTCGGACATTTTGATTTGAAAAACTTCTTGGATGGGAAGCAAAACGTCTTCACACTTGGAAACCAAGTCCAGTGGATTGTTTTTTAACTTTTCTGGAACATCTAAGTCAACTAACTAGGTCGTCAGCAGGACTTTTGATAAAGTAACTGCATGCTGAAGAGGTAATTCAGCCATTTTATTCAGATGTGGAAGCAGATGAAGTTAAATAAACCTCTAAACTTTGAGGTAGAGGAGAAGCTATTGCAACAAAATAATCAGAAGTTTACATCTGAGGAACAGGGGCTCTGATTTAGGGCAACGTTAGAACATTTGCAGCAAATTCAGTTCATAAATGTGAACAACCTATTAATTATAAATGAGCTGCATTTCCTTATAAAGCCAATTTATGTGCAGACTTTGGTTGCAAGGTACAGTTTCCTCTGTTTGAAACCAATAGTGGAATGGACTGTTACTAGATGCTCCCAAGAAAAAATAAAAAAGCAACACAATAATTATGCAAATCTCAGACGGAATAATTATGGACATATTCATTATTTATAGGTTTGCTTTTTCTTTGTGCTATCACACAGTAACTCTGAGCTGAATACTCAATTGTGGGTTTCTCCTTTAATTGTGTGTACACAGAATTATGTCATTTGTTTCAACCACTGCTGGCGCAATTTCATTATGACCGAGGGGTAGGGAGCCGGTGATTGCCAATTTGGTTCAGTGAGAAAATTCATATTTTCTTTACTTTCATATGCATACATTTGTTTCTTCTGTGCACATATCTAAATGTTTACTTTGCTGGGGATATTACATTATGAAATCCATATAAATGAGGAAAAATTGCTGTTTGAACTGATGTAATGATGGCCCCAAAGCGCGGAGAATCACGTCGATGTAATCAGTCGACGGCACAAAGTGGTTATTTTTTACGGTGATTGGACGTGCTGCTGCGCCTGCTCATTTCTCCAATAATTAGTCTCTGTCTAAAGTTTTTTCTAACTTTTTTTTTTTTCTGTTGGATTTTCAAAGAGATGCTCGTGGAGATTTTTCGGGTCCGTTTGAAGAGGATGGGTTCTACGGTGGCCTTGAGGTGCCAAACACAGGAAAACTGGAGAAAATAATATAACAACCAACTGCAGACCGCAAGCTCTTTAAATTACTTCACTGAGAAGAAACGTTATTTTTTGTGTCCACTTAGATATATACAGTAATGCAAAAAAAACATATATTATTAAATACATAAAAGCAATTTAATTTAAACATGTTTGTAACAAGTTTACTACAGTTAAAGGTAATACCCATCCTTCTATAATTTCTGGCTGCAAACTGTCAAAATAAATCAAAATTTAATGCATATATGAAATAATTTAGTTTATACCAAATACATTTAGATTCATGCAAACTATGTACATATATTTTAAAAAAAGTAAACTTAAATCAATGGTTTCCAATTTGACACACAGTACATTTTAATAATATAAAAAAAAAAAAAATGTATAAAGTTGCAACTTGCAAGTGATTCTACAAAAATAAAAAATTCAAAATGTTATAAAAGTCTTTCTTTTTTCAAAATATAACTAAATCCACTTCAGTTCAAAGCAATTTTTTTAAATGCAGGTGCATTACCATATTAAAACTGATTTATAAAAGGAATTTAATTTACTACAGGGGTTCATTATATTGTAAAAAATAGATAATCATGTTTTTCTTTTAACAATTTGTTTTTTTCATTTTATTTTTTTAACAATATTTATAATTATCTGATAAAATTTCCCAAATATCCATTCAGAATATATAGATATTCCTTCAAAAGGGTCATACTTTGTGTAAGTGTAAACTGTGGTCAAATGTACTAAGATGACTCTTACACTGCAAAAACGATCTGAAATTAAGTAAAAATGTCTTAAATCAAGTGTATTTACCCTTAATATGAGCAGGTAAATAAGATAGTTTGCCAATGGAATGAGTATTTTTACACTTAAAATAAGTCAATTAGATAATGTGCACTGGAAATAAGACAATGCAATTGATTTTTCTTATTTTAAATGTAAATTGTCTTGTTCCATTGGCAAAGTGTCTCATTTACCTCCTCAATTCAGGATAAAATGCACTTATTTTTTTCATTAAGAAAAATTATAAAAAAATTTTTTTAAATTTAAAAGAAAAAAAAAATCCAGTTAAAATTCTGAGTCAAGTCAGATTTCCAGTTAGAATTCCGCATGTCAAGTCAGAACTCCAGCTGGAATTCTGATGGTCAAGTCAGAATTTTATTTGGAATTCTAAGTGTCAAGTTTGAATTCTACCTGGAATTCTGAGTGTCAAGTAAAAATTCTATTTAGAATTCTGAGAGCCAAGTCATAATTCTAGTTAGAATTCTGAGTCAAGTCGAAATTTCCGAGAATCAAGTCAGAATTTTAAAATTAAAGTTAGAATTCTATTTAGAAATCTGATTAAAGTAAATTCTAGTTAGATTTTTTTTCTTAAAAAAAATGAAAAGAAAAAAAAATGTAAAAAAATATTTCAAAAAAATTTTATAAATAAAAAAATGAAGACAAAAATGAAAAAAAATAATTTTTTTACATTTAAAAAAAAATATATATATTTCTAAAAATATTTTTTTCATTTAAAAAAATTATAAAAAAATAAAAATTAAAAAAAAAAATTTAACAGAAAAAAATTCCAGTTAAAATTCTGAGTCAAGTCAGATTTCCAGTTAGAATTCCCGATGTCAAGTCAGAACTCCAGCTGGCATTCTGAGTGTCAAGTCATAACTCTAGTTGAAATTCTGATGATCAAGTAAGAATTCTATTTAGAATTCTGAGAGCCAAGTCATAATTCTAGTTAGAATTCTGAGTCAAGTCGAAATTTCCGAGAATCAAGTCAGAATTTTAAAATTAAAGTTAGAATTCTATTTAGAAATCTGATTAAAGTCAATTCTAGTTAGATTTTTTTTCTTAAAAAAAATGAAAAGAAAAAAAAATGTAAAAAAATATTTCAAAAAAATTTTATAAATAAAAAAATGAAGACAAAAATGAAAAAAATTAATTTTTTTACATTAAAAAAAATATATATATATATTTCTAAAAATATTTTTTTCATTTAAAAAAATTATAAAAAAATAAAAATTTAAAAAAAAAATTTAAAAGAAAAAAATTCCAGTTAAAATTCTGAGTCAAGTCAGATTTCCAGTTAGAATTCCCGATGTCAAGTCAGAACTCCAGCTGGAATTCTGAGTGTCAAGTCATAACTCTAGTTGAAATTCTGATGATCAAGTAAGAATTCTATTTAGAATTCTGAGAGCCAAGTCATAATTCTAGTTAGAATTCTGAGTCAAGTCAAAATTCCGAGGGTCAGGTCAGAATTTTAAAATTAAAGTTAGAATTCTATCTAGAAATCTGATTAAAGTCAATTCTAGTTAATTTTTTTTCTTAAAAAAATGAAAATAAAAAAAATAAAAAAATATATTTCAAAAAAATTTTATAAATAAAAAAATTAAGGAAAAAATGAAAAAAAAATGCAATTTCTTTACATTTAAAAAAATAAAAAAATATTTTTTTTTCCATAAAAAAATATAAAAAATGGAAGCATTTTTTTTTTTTTTAATTTATAAGAAAAAAATTCCAGTTAAAATTCTGAGTCAAGTCAGATTTCCAATTAAAATTCCACATGTCAAGTCAGAACTCCAACTGGAATTCTTCAAGTCAAGTCAAAATTCTATTTGGAATTCTGAGTGTCAAGTCATAACTCTAGTTGAAATTCTGATGGTCAAGTCAGAATTTTATTTGGAATTCTAAGTGTCAAGTTTGAATTCTACCTGGAATTCTGAGTGTCAAGTAAGAATTCTATTTAGAATTCTGAGTCAAGTCAAAATTCCGAGAGTCAAGTCAGAATTTTCAAAATTAAAGTTAGAATTCTATCTAGAAATCTGATTAAAGTCAATTCTAGTTAGATTTTTTTTTCTTAAAAAAAAATCAAAATAAAAAAAAAGTATTTCAAAAAAATTCTATAAATAAAAAAAATGAAGAAAACAATGAAAAATTCATTTTGTGCAGTGTAGGGAGCTTTGTTGAATATATATCTATATAGTTGGGAAAATATATAATTTTCCTGATGAAATATTCTATTCAACCAGTCCACAAACTGAATTCCTCTGAACATTTTCCTTCCACCCAACTTTCTATTTGTAGACTCCAAAAAGCCACATTATATGCTGTTCATCTTGGTTTTTTTTCTTTTTCAACTACAGTTTTGTCGCTAAACTCAAATTTCCAATATTGCGACTGGATACAGACCAGAGAGCAGCCAGCTTTTTACTGGTTTTTGAGAACAGCAGTCAAGCCTGCTGTCCCAGTTCATGGCAAGACGTTAGCAAGGCCATTACATCACATTTATATTTTAAAATGTATTCTTTCAGAGCTTTTTTGTTCCAAATATAGGGTTTGCAGATTTTAACAAACATAATATTGAAGCTATAATCATAAAAATGAAAGTATTAAACACCTGAAATACATCAAGTATGTTGAATCCCTGTTATGCCTATTTTCTGAGTTTATCTAATTTGTTTATCATCAAATAATTTAATGGTTTTAACTCTTTATATTAGATTTCTAGAACATTTTGACCTTGTGGTTTAGTTATTTTATTGATCTACTCTGAATTAACATGCGCATTTATTTATGAAATGCATAAAAAAGGATTTTCTGGGTCAGAATTTGTTGTACAAAGTTAATCAAAGCTGCTTTTTTTCCCCCAGAAAGTTTGATTTATTTTAGATCCCTTGCTTCTTATACTTCCACAGCCCCCTGCTGAATTCCCTGATAAGACACGGGCACTTGTCACGGAAGATCAGTTTTGCCGTCTTGCGTCTCTCGTGTTTTGAAGACGGACCTCTTCACATCGATCCTCTGTGGCGTTTGTTTGTCATCTCTCGAACCGTCACTGTCAAAACCCGGAGCTGCTCCTATTCCCGGCGCGCTGCTCATCCCAAAGAGGGCTCAGACAAACAATTAGCCACGGTTAAAGCCAGTCCCAATCAGCATCGCGTTTCATTTCCAGCCATTGTTGATCCCTTTTTCCCAAAAAAGGAGAGAGCAAAGTTTGGACACAAGCTGCCTAACTGTTTTTTTTTTCTCCACTCGTCTGATATGACTTGACTTTCTTGGATAATTCATCTGCTACATCATGCCACGCTTGTCACTGAGACGCTCTTATGATCCCAGAGCTCCAATCATGACAGAAGCTTAAACACGCTTCATATTTTGCCCATATATTCCCCCCAGAAAGCACACTGCATACACTTTTTACTTAAGCCAAGCAGCAATAAAAAGGAATAAAACATTTAACACGTGAATGAGGAAATGCTAAAGTTGGCAGGTCCATTTATATTATCTCAGTTTAGTGTGAATTCGGCCTCTCTGAAGACTCTCTGCCGACGAAATCCATAACTCAACAGAAACTTGGCTGCATTTCAGGCCGCCGCCTTTCCACCTCTATCCTTCAAATGAGTACTTCAGTGTCCCATCACCTACGGCACAACGGACACTGAAGAAGAAGAATCGTCTGTTTCCCGTCTAGATAGTTTTCTCCTACAACCTATAGAGCGTTTTGTGCACTGCAAAAAATGGAAATCTAATTAAGTAATTTGTACTTAAAATAAGTGCATTTTTTTCTCCAATTGAGGACGAAAGTGAGACACTTTGCCAATGGAACAAGACAATTTACATTTAAAATAAGACAAAACAATTGCATTGTCTTCTTTCAAGTTCATATTATCTAATTATCTTATTTTAAGAATGAAGATACTAATTTTATTGGAAAATCATCGTATTTATCCAGTTAAATTAAGGGTAAATACACTAAATTTAAGAAATTTTTACTTAATTCTAGATCATTTTTGCAGTGTGCTGCAGGTTGGCTCTGCAATGCGAAAACAATCTAGAAATAAGTGAAAATTTCCTTAATTTAGTGTATTCACCCTTGATTTGAGTAGGTAAATGAGAAAGTTTGCCAATGGAATGAGTAATTTTACTCTTAAAATAAGATAATTAGATAATATGTACTTGAAATAAGACAATGCAATAGTGTTTTCTTATTTTAAATTGTGTGTAAGTGTAAATTGTCTTGTTTCATTGGCAGAATGTCTCTTTTACCTCCTCAATTCAAGAACAAATGCACTTATTTTAAGAAAAAAATGACTTATCTAGATGTAGATTTTTTGCACTGTGTTTGCTCTTCCTGGACAGCGTGATTGAAACTTTACCAGAAAACAGAACATCTAAATCTGTTGCATTCAGGCTTTGAGTCAATGATTAAATTCTTAAAATAATCATCTCTATTTAATTTCTCCCGTAAATTTGTGCATTGTATAAAGGACATCTCTAAGGCTTTCTAAAATGTTGTAAAAAGGTATTCATCGACAGTTATGCAGATGACGCAATGTTTCATCTGGCTAGGTAACTACTTTAAAAGAATACCATCTAGAGACTCTGACCTGGTAAAGTTTTTAAGCCGCAAAACCGTGTAGTAAATGTCAAGCATGGCAGCATCATGCTGTGGGCTGTTTGGCTTTCAGTACTGATGTCCTTCAACATAGGATGCCGACTGACAAAGGCAGCTGTCCATATTGGCACTTATTATTTACTCTAAATGTTAATGATAAAGAAATAAACTCAGTTTAAAAAAAATAATGAATTAACAACTAGATGGTTAAAGGATTTTGGTTGTTTGAGGAAAGCAAGACACTGGTTGGGGGCTAGTCCTGGTTTGGAGCCAGCCGGGACGAAGCGACCGAACCCGACAGTATGCTTCCCCGCAAGCGGTAAGACAAAATTATAGAAAGGCTTTAAATGGAATAAAAATTATTGTGCCTTATCAGGCTAAAGTAGTAGAACAGTTTGACATAGATTTGGAGTCAATGGGTCAAATGATCTGGAAGCTACTGACAAAATATCAATTATTTTGTAATAAAAAATGTTAAAAATTTTACAAAGGCCTAAAATGGAGTAAAAATGAGTGTACCTCAGCAGGCTAAGGTAGTAAAACAATTTCACAAAGAATTTGAGTCAGTGGGTCACATGACCTGAAAGCTATTAAAGAAAAGTCCCAACTTTTGTCTTTGAAAATATCTTAAAAATTGAAAATAGCTTAAAATTGCATAAAAGCAAGTGTGCCTTACCTATATTATCACTTGGTATGATTTCATATTAGTTTGGTCTTAGCTGGTCATAAGATAAGGGATTTATTGATTTTTGTCCCTCAAGAGTGCTTGTTTCAAAGATTTGTTGAAGGTCCCTAAATGCACCATGTGAGGGAGAAGGGAGAAGCTGAGAGACGCTGGCCGACATCGGAGTCCCTCAGTCGGATCAAACCGTTTGCTAGATCCCGCTGACTCCAAAAAGCGTGAATATCCAATATCCAACTTCAAACCAACTTCATCGTGGAGCTGACGGCTCGGTTCTGCTGCATCGTAGTCGACCAAAATCCTGGACGATTTTGAAATTTCCCCAGACATTTTTTTAGCTACGAAAAGTAGGACACCCTAAATATAAGGTATAAATAATCCAATCTTGAAAAGACCAAACTCAACATGAACATGCTCAGGAAGCTGACAACAACGATCAATATATAGCATACTGGTTCATCAACCAGTAAGATATAATGTTCAACGGCATATTAAAGAGCTAGCATCAAAGTAAAGCCATGTAATAAGCTATATAATGCCACAGTTCTTGATCTACTGGCTACAGTAATATAACTAACATGATTTTAACAAACCAGTGGCTACTATAAAGTGTTCATCCACTCCCAATATGTTAATTTAATGCTATATTTTATAGGCTACAGCACAAATTGCCAACCAACATACAGTGATGCAACATGGTCTTCACTGTGATTGGTCTATTTCTTAAGGAGATGAAACGCAACGCCTATATCAACTATTCTCACTATAGCCATTTTATAATTTAAACAGAAAATAAATGTTGCAGAAGTTTGTATTGCAACAGCGGCATTGATCCAAAGGTCCAAATGATCTGGAGATAAGTCAACTAAATCAGAACCATTATTTAAAACTATATAGGATGGAAGCTCTTCTCTCTTTCAATAGAGTCTCTTGGGAGGATCTATATCTATTCTATTTTTAGATCAATCAGCTTTTATTTATATAGTCATTTACAACACACAAGGTGACCAAAGTACTGTACATAAAATCAATAAAGAAGTACAAAATACTAAAGACAATGTAAAAAGCCTCTTTGAACAAATAGAATAAAAAGGCCAAAGTCTGTAGTGGTATAAATGTCAGGATCCAAGGCTGGATCTTCAAAAAGGAGGCATAAGGCCAAAGTTCTGTTCCAAAAACATGAGAGTTTACAGTTTTTAAAAGTTCACTTAAAATCTGCATCACATTTGGATAGAAATATGGCTATAGAGGGTATTGCAATAGTCAGTTCTCAAGTCTGAATAGTTTTCTCGAGAGCGATACAATTTTAAAAAGGTTTTACATTTGTAAATTTACCTTTGCCGATAAACGCTAGACCTCTCCACTCTGCTTGTCAAATGACAAACTGTTTTTTAAAGATGAATCCAAGGTCTTCAAAATGAAACATCTGAGCTTCTGAGTTGAAGGTGCAGAAACATGTTTATTTTTAACTCTATCTGTTGAAACTGAACACCTCAATAGGTTCATCTTAGCTTCAACTTGCAGTGTTTTATAATCACCAAAATAAAAGACTAAACATCAATACTATATATGCTTTATATATATATTTATATATATATATAGCTATACTAGAAACCATATTTCCTTCTTTTGACCTCATTATTCAGAAAGGCAAGGGTTGAACCTTTAAATTCAGCCTTGATTCGTTAACACAACTTTAAACCAACCAGGTCAATATTTCACAATAAAAGACAAAAGTACTCAACACCCTCAATGATAGACAGTGGTGACTAGTGACTCTTGTTGAACCTTTTCAATACAGCATTTATGCTACGTAGAAAAGTAAACAGTTTAGTTTCTCTTAAAAGCATCTAATCCATGTCAAAGTCGTGAATTAGCATTTTTTCAACTGAGGGGTAGATCAGATATCCATCTACTTTGGATTGTGCTTCTGAAAAAAAAAAAAAAAATTTGTTCCCTTTCTCGAGACTGAAGTAAATTACATTTCAGGCTTTAAAGGAAATAATGTCCGTTCACTTCACCAATGGCAGGTACACGATGAATTGGACAGTATGATACCGTTTTTCTTTGGAGGAACCACCGGGTTCCCATCAGCTGCCCTGAATCCCAGCCTTACAGAGGTTATCACCACATCTCCACCTCTACGTTAGTTTTATTCTGATCTCTACCGCTTAATCCGTCACGTTTCCCATCCTACCCAGCATTCACCTTTTGGCGAGAAGAAAAAAGGCTCAGAGAAAGGAAGGGAAAAACAATCACTAACAGAGATACAAAGGCTGATTTCATCCATCTTACACCCTGAAGTAAATCTCAAGGCGGAGCAGAGATCTACGCTCCTCTCCTCTGTTCCTGAATTGCCTCGGAGCTCATCCATAACGGGGCCGCGGGGCCCCCGGGTGCTCCCAGGGCCGGGCCAGAGCAAACAGGGAATTGAATGAGCTGAAGGTAGACAGAAATGTCTCCGTGGAGGTCACGCTGGCAAAATTGAAAGTCTCAGGTATAGTGGGGCCTGTCGGTTTAATAAAATGGAATTTCCATTTATCCGCAACACCCACCTCCTTAATGCATTGTTCTTGTCAGGGAGGGAGCGCGAATGAGCCAGGAGCAGAGGAATACGCTTTATAGACACAAATAATCGTAAATTGGGAATGTCACCTTTAAGCCTGGGCATTTTTATTATTGTTAGTGGTGGTGCTGAGTGGCTCTGATGCTTTATCCTCACAGGAATCCGATGTTCCAGGATCCCAATCATCTTTATCAGGTGCCAGGAGAAGAAGGAGGAAGAGAGGGGACTTTAAGCCAACTTGCCCTCCCCCACCTCCCCCTTCGATGCAATACTTCTAGGTGAGTGATAGCAGATGTTATGCTTTAAAATAAAGCCATCCATTAACAGCGCTCCCTGTTCTTTACCCGCAGCATTTACTGCTGTCTGCGGGCCACTCAGCCTCCTCCTGGCTGCAGACCTGGCCTTCGCCATACAGGTGTAAGCTCTTTATTTACTGCTATTATTTAGATGCAACAAAGCTTCCTGTCTGCTTTATGGTTGTGACTTTATAGATCCTCCCTTCCGCTGGAATATTAACCGTCTCTCCATGATTCAATACGAAAGCACCAGGGGCTCCTGGGAGCCGTAGAGCATGAGAGCGAATACAGGTACTTCTCTAATTGAAGTCCCCCGAGCTTTGGGACTATAGAAGATATAAATTGGACGCAGCAGATATTGACAAATGTCTTACAGTGCCTTTCTTGCCATCCGCTCTGACTGATGGGCAGAAATACTAAGCAGCATTATTTCTCATTCAGGAGTAGCCGGGCTGAGTAAGGAGGGAATGGACGTGACATAAAAAAGAAAAACAGTTGTATATTTAAATTAGATTTGCAACACTTGACTGACTCTCGCAGACAGAGACCTGTTTATTCCCCCTCTGTTTTGCATTATATGTGAGTGCCTGTGCAAATTAACGAAGGGGGCCCTCCGTATTTCCAGCTCTATGTTAATTGCCAGAAATAATATTAGGGACGTGTGATTCTTACGCCTGGGCATATTGCATTATAATAAGTTCAGGAACATTACTGGAGAACACAGCTTATTAGGGAGAGGCAAGGTAGAAGCTGGGTAGAGATAGATTTAGCAGTAATGTACCTAATCCTGAATATATTATAAATCTGCATGCAAAACCTTACACAAGATTTGAATATTAATTGAAATATGCAGATGATGTATAGGGTTGTAATTATTGCTGATTTTGAAGTATAATTGGATAAAAACTTTCTTTTTCTTTTGGACTCTTCCAGAAATTATTATGCATATTCATGGATGAATCTGCTGAACTGTTATTACTGACAATTGGTTTGGAGAAGATGTTTGCGTGGCGGGGTTGAAAGGCTGCATGAAGACAATAGAAAACGGGGAACAATTGAAGGGAAGTGAATATTTTTTCATTTAGGTTAAGGGAAGAATTTGAAACAAAGACGGGCTAATTATGAATGCTTTAGAGACTTTTTTTAAGCGCGTTTTTTAATTTTCTGATCTTGCAGTTGTGGACAAATGCTTTTAATGTGTTATGAAAATGTGTAAGATGAATGCATTATGTCTAAAGGGTGCACTGTTGCAGAAAACTGCATCCAAATGTTCAAAAACTTAAGTTTCAGTCTAGTTAAACTGTTGAACCCCATTTTCTTTTTGAAATACAAACGCATCAGGTGGATGAGAACTGGTTTTTAATGTCAACCAGTTCATGGTGTAGCGGTAGGGATGATTATTATATGTGAATAATAAGATGGAGAGAAGCAATTTTTATCTAGTACTTTAAAGGGATAAGAAAAATTATTCCAAACCAGACCAGAAACCAGAGAGATTTTGAGTTTTCCTAATGATCTTATGCTCTATGCTAAGTTAATTCTCAATAACTGTTTGGTTAAGCTGCGTTTGCGTAAGCTGCTACTTTAAACAGGTCAAAATAGCTTATCTTTCCTTAGAAATGGACATGGGACCAAAATCAATAACTTCCTGTAAAATACCTCCCCTTATTAAACTATATGCTCTTCTTGAACCATTTGGAGCAGATAAAGCAAGCTGGTCTTTTTGTAAACAATGTTTTGTGGTAACACTGAATTTTAAACTAGGGAGTCTATTACTTTATACATTAGCTTAAAGTTATTGGAGTTGGAACACACATATTTCTAGCTTCCTCCCCCTTTACCTCGACTATTTTCTAGATGTATGTGGTGTATCCATACACTTTTGTTAAGACTAGGCTTAAAACTTTCCTTTTTGATAAAGGATATAGTTAGAGTTGCTCAAGTTACCCTGAGCCATCCTTAGAACAATGCTGCTATAGGCTTAGACTGCTGGAGGACTAACAGACCACTTTTCATTTTTCTGCTTCAAACTTCAGGTTACCACATCTTTTTCTCAACATAGTTGTATAATTTGCCCTTGCGCTCTGTTCAGCTGTGTCACATCACCCTAAGGTGAGGCTGTTTCCGTCCTAAAGAGAGCCACCTGTTTAGCTAGTTTATCTTTTCCAATATAGAAAGTATTAATGGATGAGTGACTTTATCTTCCTTTTGTTTGTCTGCTTCTCTCTCCTTAGGCCCCAGTTAACCCTGGTAGAGGCTACACTAAGCCTGGTTCTACCGGAGTTTTCTTCCTGTTAAAAGGGAGTTTCTTTTTCTCTACTGTCGCTGCGTGCATGCTTGGAATGAGCGATTGCTATGGAGTCAACGACTCAATGCAAAAGAATATCTATTGTTGCTATATGCTCATCCAGAAGGAGCAATCCCTGCAAAGTCAAAGATTAAATGCAATCATCTGGTCAATTCATTAGACAGAAAACTTTCAAGCATTCAAACTTTCAAAATCTGCTGGTATGATGTCTCACACAGCAGCTGAGAGCTATATTGACTTTTATAAAGATTCAGATCTGTCACAGCACAGAGAACATGTGGGTCTCATGTTGAGCCGGATCTCCTCTCACCTGTTCCTAACAGTTTCTAACCCGACTCTTATCCTCTTCACCTGGCTCCTGTCTTTCTGAGCATCCTGACAGACAGGATCCCCTTAAATGCAATCCACCGGAAACAGCTAACCGTGACCTGGCCTGTCTGGAGCCTGCCGACGTCCCTCCTCGCCTGCCTCCTCCTGTCACGCAAACAGAAGGGGGGCAGAAAAGGACCACCGCTAACTGCTGTCAGAGCTGTCATGCACTCGGCCGCCGCCTGAGCCTTGACAAGCAGTTGGTTATAGTCCCTGCCGAGACACACTGCCCCCCCCCCCCCACCATTGTTATTTCCCTATTTGGAAAGCTGATTTATTTTATTCAGCTGTTTCTATTCTTTTAAACTTAACCTTTATAAATTTTGTAGACATCTTTCAATCCTTTTTAAAACAGGAGAGACGTGTTCTCATCTTCTATCCATACATCTTCTATTCATACATGTTCTAGGGAACAGAAGATTCTTTTCAGAGATAAAGTAACTCAGGTGTAACCGAGGTCTGGTCAGATTCCAAGACTCTTCGTCCTTCTTTTTGCCCGATTTAAAGGACAGGTCCGGTGTATCCTCTCTATCCTTGGTTTTCCCAGGATTCATTGCGAGTCCAAGCAAGCCGGCTGCTCCGTGATCAGAGGAAAAATGTACTTGGCAGCGAACAGTGGTGAATATTGGAAGTTCAGTTTAATAATAGTTGTTTTAATGGTTATTGATTCAGATATGTGGCGGTAATTATTGATTTATCTAAAGGTTTTTAATCTGTTACTGTGTAAGTGGGTTTGGTTGTAATTTAAGGACAGATTCTAATATACCTGCAGTGTGGGGACTATAAATCCAATCAGATTTATAGTCCCCACCATTTCTAAAATAAAAATTAAGATTTAAAAGATAAACAATAAAATACTGTACTGTAAATTGTTTTAACAATATAAAAAACTGCACATGGAGAATAAATAACCAATATCCAGCTATGGACATTTTTACAGTAATGGATATTTGAAAATAGCAGCAACATCAGAGATGTGCAAAATGACAGCAGCGTGTTATTTAACTAAGGTAACATTGGCTTTTATTTGTTCACAATCCCTGCTTCAACACAGCTGATATCCATTGATAGGTGATTAACAGGTTTTGCTGGACTGCTTTCATCAGGATCAGCTGTGCTAAAGCTGGGAAAACCTCAAAAACCTGCAGGACAGCTGCCCTCAATTACCAACTTTGGGCATGCCTGTATTGGACCATACCATGCTGCAAAAACCCCAAGATCTACATCAAATTAAAGAAACCCAGACTCACAACAGCTGAGTCAAAGTCAAGACTTTAATGGGACTGTACGGCAATCTCGGACTGATGAGTCTGCAGGCCTAGTTTGCCCTTTAAATGTTACATTTTAGGCCGTTTTGTTTTATTTTCTCTCTTTTATGGACTATTTCCTGTCTCTTCCTAAAGTACTTTCTTTCTCACCTCCCTTTCTGTGTCCGTTGTATATGATTTTACTTCCCAAATAATGTTCAATAAAGTTTAACAGACAAGTATCAAGCAGAACCTTATGGCAATAGTCTGTTGGGTTATCAGCTAGCTTAATTCCCAGAAGTATATTGGATAAAGAGGACCAAAAAAAAAAATTACATTACATGTAAGGAAGAAGATTAGACAGAGAAAAATGGTGAATGCAGCAATTTCTCCCAAGGTAGTCGCATGATAACCTGACTCCGCCAGATGGATTTGCTCCACATATCCATCTGGAAACCTTCCGTTGAAGTAATTTTGGGAAGGGGCGAAAATACTGGTTAGCTGATTGGTCTATGTTGGTGATAGACGGGCCAAATAAACTAATCAGATCAACAAAGCATATGACGTACTAACAGAGAGACGACGAAAACACAACCACAAGCCAGGCTGCTCTAGCCGAAACCAGTCGGGAGAAGAGCAAAAACATCTTTTCCTCAGAGAAAAGCCTCCAGAGCAGTGTTTTGCTCTTCTTTCAGTGAAGAAATACTCTGTAATTCCGATAAAACTTGCTCGATAGCCACGCTAACGCTAGTTTCATCGGCTGAAGCCGCCATGTTCTTTAGACTGAACTGTCGCGCTTCTCGTTGCGTCACACCTCAACCCGCCTCAAAGCCAACGCTGATTGGACGTTCGTTTGGCGAACGGCTCCAAATTTTATTCAACGGAGAGTCTCCAGACTGATCTGCGAGTGAAACCTTGAAAGCTCGCGAGATCAGGATGGTCTCACGAGGCTAGTCGCATGAACCATCTAAGAACAGATCTGTTTGTTACAACGCTTCTTGCAGTACAATACCATGATGACCAAATATGGAAAAAACGATACATCACATTAACCCCACACCAGAAGTTTAGGGGCAATGATATGAGCTGGACACTACAAAAAAGGTCAATAGTCATAGTTTCAGTCAAAACCAGATTTTTGAACAGAATAATAAACCATCAACCAGAAGCAGATCTGCAATGGAATGAGTGAGAAGGAAAAGAAGGTTTTGCAATGGCCCAGTCAAAGTTCACACCTTTATCTGGTTAAAATGCTGGAGAGCTGAAGAAGGAAATATTGGAAAACCTGAATGAACTAAAGTAAGGTTTCCCAGAGTCTGAGGTGACTTCACTGATCTGCCTGGAGAACATTTCAATTAAAGCCCCTTCATATGTTTATCCCCCCCCCCAAGCTTCACCTTGACACCAGTAACAAGTAGACTGCCAGGCACTCCCATTTAAACCGCCCACTGGGAACGGTTACCTCCCAGAAATATCCTGAATAACATTGAGAAAGGAAGAGGAACAGACTCCGAGTCAATTCCATGAAATGAATCCCTCAATAAGTTGTGTTGCAGCTTTAACCGCGTCTCTGCTAAAACAGTTTCATTTTCAGTGACATGTCAGCGTCCATGTGCATTTACTGTTGGTTTTTGCATGCGTGTTGACATAAGAGTCAATGGAGAGAGGGGGGGGTTACACTCTGTATTTGTTTAGTCCGTCTGGCGGCCATGCCGATTTCATGATAAATATTAGAGCTCAAATATGTGAGTAGGGCATTTATTGAAAGTGATCGCTCCAAACATTGTTTGTTTGTCTGCAGAATTGCAGCGGCCTCTTTTTGTCAAGCGTGTTATGAGAAATTTCTCCCCAAAGCGGCCCAAATGTAACCAAATTCGATTTGTGTTTGTTTTTTGCCTTTTCGAGACTGTTTGTCAGTGTTTAGAAGTGCTTGTGCGTACGAGTGTGTGTCCACATGTGTGCGACTCTGATAGCTACACCGCATTCAGGAAAAACAAACACCTCAAGAGACCCATATATATCCAGTCGTAGGGAAGTTTTTACAAACCAGAGGGAAGTACATTTATCCACCCACTGCATTTTTTCCCCTACATGGGATTACAAGGTGGCCGTGCTCTGCCAAGAATCCCTAGGTGCAGCGCAGAGGGAGCAGAGAGCACTGTGTGTGAGAAAAAAAAAAAAAAAGCCTAAATATGTGACTGTGGAGTCAAGCGGGTGGGGGGTGGGAAAGTAAGGGAAGAGGGGTCTTGAAGTCGAGAGGCAGGAAATGGAGAGAAGACCAGGGAACAGTGGGAGAGTGACCTTTTACAAGACAGCTGTTCTCTCTCAGGTGCCTGTTCTCAGAAAGTCTGTGGACCCCTTCTTTTTTTTTTTTTTGTGCATTAGTCATTATTTGGTCCCTTGGGATGAAGAATAGGCCGAGCTAAGTGTTTAATGTGGCAGGAAGGAAAAGTAGACTCTCACAGAAAGCCTGTGAACATCTCGCAAGAGCTGCAGTCCCACAATCTTTTATCATCTTCTTCACTTTATAATTTAGCTATGAGAAAAAACGGTGAAAACCTGGGAAAGAATCCACAGATTTTCTTTGCATTAAATAATAATTTTTTAGGTGAAAATGAAATAATTTGGCAATAATAATAAAAAAGTAGGATTTAAATGAGTTAGTTTAATTGATCTAGGTGGACATTTCTAAATACCCAGGTATAAATATTTGATAAAACGTCCCCGAGGAAGTTAAAGGCAGCCATTATGCTGCCTTCGATTTGCCCGCTCTAAGAATATACTCCCCCTCCAGTAGAATGCATCCCAGTGGGACAGCCAGCGGAGCTAATTGTTGTGATGCTAACCACTATTCAGAATGCAGCCTGTTAAAGCATGCCTCATCTTTTATGGGTTTGAGGAAAAAAGGAACATGTTTCCAAAGAGATTGTATGTGTTCCCAGTTAACTGTGAGACAAATAGATAGTTTAAAGCTTCAACTTGCAGTTTTTTTTTTCATTTTTTTTTTCATGCTGTGAATTATAAACTAGGGGCTTATTAGCAAAGTTCAAAATTCCCAGTCGGAGTTACAATTTCCTAATGCGGAGGTCTTCAACGGGGGGTCCGTGACCCCTAGGGGGTCCACGGAGGTAGTGCGTGGGGGTCGCAAACGTTTTGGTTGATTAGATTTTTTTTTATATTCCCCCCTGCAATTTTTTCCACTAATTGAAATGTCTTTAAATACACATTAATATGAATTCAACACACTGTGGTAAACAGATAAATGGAGCCAGAAGATGTCTTTCAGTCATCAATGCACACATTAAGCGACACACAGGAGCTCTTTCAAGCTGGACGCTGTTTCATTCACAACACCTGTCCCATCAACCAGGAATCAGAATCAGAAATACTTTAATAATCCCCAAAATTACTATAAAACGTTTTAGCCCCCTGTCCTATTGGAAATTTGATTTTAAGGTGAGAAGAAATTCCTGGTAGAATCTGCAATCAACCCCACCCCCATCCCTGGTGCATCAGTATCGCCAGCATGATGCTGCCACCATCATAGTTTGTCAAGCCTCCTCTTTCTGGCCTAACATGAAATTCAAACATCCAAACTGGTGTTAGTATGAGACAAACAGGCTACAACAATTCCTCGAAAAACAAAAACAATAGGGTTTAAATAATTTCATATTTTAAATAGCTCTATAGTTTCTGTCTATAAGACCAATTAAACATGTAGTGATCTGATTCTTGAAAGGAATAGTGTTGGAAAGTTTGGCTCTTTTCAGGGAGCTGCCTCTTTTAACTCCCAAATGGCTTTATTTTATTGTCATCAGTGACCTCAAATTTTAGAGTAAGTTGGTAACTTTAAATTTTGTTATGTAAAATAATTGCCTTAGGCTTGCATAATTGTATGCATTTGTTCTGTTCTGAAAGAGGAATTCTTACTTTTTTGTGTTACTTTAAACTTTAATCGTTTATATAAAACAAATGAACAAATCCCTGCAAATCATTCCAGCAAATAAAACTATAACAGAACCAGAAGCAAACTCCACCTAGCTGTTGCATCTACCCCCTTTCTGATTTGGCAAAATGGTTTGATCCTGTATCCTCGCATGTGATTGGCCACAAGGCAGCTAAGACTGGTAATCCGCGATGCCGGTCTTAATATCATCGTGAGGCCCGGCCCGCCTTAAATCATACCGGCCCCAACACTTACTCTCCAGCTGAAGCACCTACCTGTGACAGTAAATCACTCAAGGAGCTCAAGAAATACTACAATGTTAACTACCTAAATGCATGCAGCATATATAGCCCTTCGTTGTTGGCATATGGTGTAATTTTCTATTTCTTCAAACTGTAAAATCCTTACAACAAACTAAATTATAATAAAACTAAAATTCTTTCTTTAAACCAAACTACGATGTATATATTATATTTGGCGAATTTATGTTTGAATATTTTGCAAAAATATGTTGCAGTGCATGATGGGGTTTTGCATCTAAAGGCTAACGTTTCCCGTCTTACCTGCATTGGTCCCAGGTTGGGATGTATCCCAATGTGGCAGTTTAGGATGGCCGTCTATGGGTGACATTTTTTTTTCTTTAGATTTATGGCCGAAGAGTTCAATAGACTTTGGTTCAAATTGGGCAAGATTTCGTATATCCAGGTGGTTTATGAAGACCGGCATAAGTAGGCCAGTGTAGATGGAAAAATGCCAGGGCCGAAAATCATTCCCAGTCCGAGGCTGCCAAAAGGCCACAATGCTGGACGTAAAAATGAAGTCCTGCCTGTGAGCATGACCCCTCACTAGAAAGGAAGGAGTGAGTTAGCCACTAAGGTCCATCCTTAATCTATAACAGGAAAAGCCCGATCAAGGTGGTGGGTTCACGCTTATTATCACAAAGGGCCCTAGGAGTCTGTAAACCTGGAACAGGTCAGCTGACCATTACTATTCGTATCACTGTAGTCTTGTGTTATGGTTCAAGTGTTACTGTTATTCCTTTATTTCCTTCTGAAGGAAAATAGGTAGGAAATCCATCCTATAATAAAACCTTAAAATTATTTTAGGTTGGGTTTTTTTCGCCCCACAGAGAGTTTAAAGTTTCTTTAATATAACACATTTTGAGTTAAACCCTTCAAGACAAAAAAAGAATATTTTTACTTTCCTCTTCTTCCAGAGTTTTTAGCATTTTATTGTTGTTACACTGTCAAAAGTACAGCTAAACAAAATTCACTTATTCACCACTGCATTTACCTCATCCACTTGGGGAGCAGTGGGCGGACATTTGCGGCGCCCGGGGAGCAGTGTGGAGTTAAGGGCAGGGTAGACTTCTGCAACCGCACACATCAAATGTCCCTTGGGTCTGGTCGCGAACCAGTTTTGCTGGTATACTTCTGCGCCGTCGGTCTGGAATTTCTAGTTTCCTGACAAAGCGCAAGAGTCGAGAACTCATGAGAACTTCGGCGGATGGTCAAGAGAATTTTGTTTTGGCAGAGACCTTGGCATCTTTATATAATTTGTCTAAGGCATCGTACAAGTGGTTGTACTTCTGAACCTCCTCCGAACAACTACGAACCTTTCGCCGTATTTGTCCATTGTAGTTGTTCCTTGGTTTTAAAAAATGGCGCGCCCCGGCACTAAATCGAAAAGGACAACCAAACAGACAACCGGAAAGGCATACCAAGGAACAATCACAGCTGGTTTTTCTGTGCGAACTTCTGCTTGAGGTCTGCGCAGGTTTGCGACCGTCCGACTCGTGAGGATTTTTTTGAGGTGTGCAACAGAGACAGAGGCTATGCGTCAGACGCATAAATTGGCCATTGAGGGTCTTTGCTCAGGGACCCAGAGTGGCAGTCTGTGGGAGTTACAACATTATTGATCTCACATTGGAGAAATTTACCTATGCATTTAACCCACCCCCCATCAACCAATTAATGATCAACTTCAGGAAATTAAATAATCAGATTAATAAAGTGTGACAAATGGGAGTTGGATGCATTTCATGCAGGTTTTCTTTTAGGAATGTACCAAAGCAGTCAGAAGGGAGGTTTGTCTGACGGGAGGAAAAAGCGTTAGGTGATGCACAACACCTCATCTCTTTCGAGCATTGCAGGTTACAGCAGCTCAGGGAGGGGAAGGAGTTTATTCGCCCCCTGAAGCGAAAGTCTTCAATCTTCTGAAGCCTTGGGGGTTGAGTAGGTGTTTAATTATTAAAGGAGTTTGAACAAAAGGCTATTCTAAGCCTGCTGGAGCCACCAACTGGACATTCTCCACAGCGTTTGATGGATGACTGCCTTCAGAAATAGTCCGTCTCTTCTGCCGTTTTAGGGTTGAATTACTTCCAAAGACTCTCAGAGACCTGCGCTCTGTGCTCTATTCAGTGTAGACGGACAATCAGGTGTTTCACTGATGCAGCAAATACATTCAAATCTAAGAATGCCAGCAATACCACCTACAGTTAAAATCAATGAGTCTTAAAGCAAAAAAAAAAAAAAAAAAAAATTCTGTGGTTTCCACCATTTTCCCTTTTAAATATAACTTTTAATTGGAGGAAATTTTTTTACATCCTAAAATAATTGCTTCCTATTGGCTCCTCTCAAGATTTCTAGTGACCACATTTACCTGAAACATTTTCCTCTTCCAAGCTGATCAGATGGTCCAATAATAATACACTACTAATAGATGTGTTCCTGTTGGTCCTAATTAGCTTTCTGGAGCCACAGGTGGGTTAATTGTTCTTTTGTTGGGTTGCAAAATGATAAATTACATTATTGTGACATCAGAATGCCACTATTTATTTATAAAATATTATTTTCTTACACAAATAAGCCAAAATCATCAAAAGCTTCCCCTCTTTTGACTTAAATTCTATCCATCTATGCCTTAGATTTTTCAGAACTCTAAGCTTTAGTGCTGATGAAGGTTCTCAGTCATCCAGGTCATAGTCATTCCGTAAAAATTCAAAAAATATCCACTGGAATTGGTTTCCAAGATTTAAAGACGTTTCGCCACCTCTCCAGGAAGCTTTCTCAATTCAAATGTCTGGATCTGCAGTGAGTTTGAGTCTTATATAGACAAAGCCTTGTATTGCTTGGAAACATGCAAATGGTAACCGATGAATGGGTCGTTTGGTTCCATCGTTAGCCTGTAATATCTGAACCTGTCTATGATTCTGAGGGTCGGTCGTTAAAGGGGGGGGTTTGCCGTTAAGGGGATGATTGTCTCCTGTATTACCTGAAACCTGTCTGTAATTGTTAAGAGTCGGTCGTTAAGGAGGTAATGTTCACCGGCTGGAGCGGGTAGGTCCTTCGTTCCTCTGTGATGGGGTGGGGGGTTTGGTGATATCTGGAAGGGATCATGTCTATGATTGAATTGTATGTTTTTGGAAGCTGGAATCTGAATCCACCACCTCTGTTTAGAGTTGGTTTTTCTCTCTTAACATAGATGGCTTCCTTCACGCCTCTCTCAAACCACCTATTTTCTTTATCTAGAATGTGAAAATTCTGGTCCTCAAAAGAATGTCCTTTGTCCACAAGGTGTAGATGTACTGCGGAGTCTTGTCCAGAGGAGCTAAGCTTTAGTGTAAACTAGCTGTTATGAGTGAGTGACTGTTATCTTTGGAGGGCATCTAGGGTTGTCATCTTTCATAAATGAAAGTAAGGGACGCCCATGATGCGGACCTCTTTTGTGATCAATTTTTTATTGTTTTTCACATTTTGTACATTAGAGGAGGAAGAAGTGCACCAGCCACAAATAGTCAAAATTTTGTAAAGTGTATACAAATTTGCGTCATCATTAATAGAACACCCTTTAAATCAGTCTTCCATAGTCTATTCCGTAACAGGGGTTTGTATGAATCTTTAGCTATGAATTTAATACTCTCGGAATTATCGTTGAATCTTGGTAGCAAGAATTACATGTAGGGGATGATTTTCTAACTCCATTCCCCATGGAATGCCCTGTGCCCGCTTTACAGACCTTAACTGTAAATAAAAATAAAAAGTGCCCGGCAGGTTATAAGATCTGTCAAGATCATGGAATTCACGGAGTCCTTCTTTCTCTATAATGTCTCTAAAGATACAGACACCTTTATCCCTCCACTTTGTGAAAACAATTATCTTTTTATCAATTAAAAGAGAATAGTTTGTTTGCATTTTGGCAGCGTTGAACCTTATGCCAAACAGTGAAAAGATATGAAATTATGGGCCCAAAGTCTCGCTTTACTATCTTGTGGGTTATATTGGAGTAGATTAACTCAGATAAGCAGTGAGGGTATACGAAATGTTCTTCTATGGGAGGCCATGACACTGAAAATCCTGGTTTCAACCAACTACTAAGTGGACGTAGGGCAAAACACCAAGAAAACCACTCAAAATTGCGTAGATTAACACCACCTGAGGATTTGTGACTTTGCAAAGTAGATGATTTGATTCTAGGTTTCTTTTTGTTCCATAGGAAACGATTAATAATACAATGGAGCTTTTTCCAGTGGCCCCCTGGTGGAGCTAGAGGGATCATGGAGCTAACAAAGTTAATCCGAGACAATATATTCATTTTAATTGCTGAAAGTCTGGACTGAAAAGAGGTAGGCAACTTGCTCCATCTCTCTAATGCGGACCTCTGTTGACTCTCACGCAGCGATATTCTAGATGTTTTATTTTATGCTGCCGTTTTATGCTAGCCTCCTGAGACCATCCTGATCTCGCGAGCTTTCAAGGTTTCACTCGCAAATCAGTCTGGCTACTCTCCGTTAAAGAAAATTTGGAGCCGTTCACCAAACGAACGTCCAATCAGCGTTGGCTTTGAGGCGGGTTGAGGTGTGATGCAACGAGAAGCGCGACTGTTCAACGGAAGGTTTCCAGATGGATATGCGGAGCAAATCCATTTGGCGGAGTCAGGTTAGTTTTATGCTGCAATTTGTCAAAAAAAAAGAACCAAAAGACTAGATAAAATAAAAGGCTTTTTTGGCCTTTTAAGTAATTTTAAGGCCAAATGGCCATGACTTATACTGCAAAAAATGTAAATCTGAATAAATATAAGAATGTTTTCTTAAAATAATTGAACTTTTTCCTTGAATTTAGGAGATAAGTGAGACAATTTGCCAATGAGACAAGACAAACTACATTTAATATAAGAAAAAACAATTGTATTGTCTTATTTCAAGTGTATATTATCTAATCATGCTATTTGAAGAGTAAAACTACTCCTTCCATTGGCAAATCATCTTATTTACCCATTGAAATTAATGGTTAATATGCATTTCTAGATCATTTTTGCAGTGAAGTTAATGAATAGTTAGCTACTTAATGTTGCTCGGGTAACTAAAAGTAGTCAGTTTGTGTAAAGTTGGTAACAAAGAGCTTTTAAATTGGAAACTAAATGTTAAATATTCTAATAAAACTGCTCTACAAGAGCGACATCATAAGCAGTAAAGTCAAATGCATTTTACCAACAAAAAACAACAACAAGCATTTCTTTGGCAATGCCTTATTCTTTATAAAATTATTTTTTAAACAAATTAATCAAAAATATCATTGTGACATAAAATGCACAGAAGATGCATCCTAAGAAATGAACTAAACAATCCTCTGATTTTCCAATATTTTGTTGCTCAATAAACTCTTTCCAAATTGCATCCAAGATTCATGAACAAATGCATATATGGATTATAATGAGCAGCTCATATTATGAGTAGTTTAGTATGTTTTTCATATTCCATAAAAGGACGCGCTGTGATTTTAAAAAGGGAAGCACGGCAAACAAGTAGTAAGGAGAAAAAAAAAAGTGAGACTTTATTAAAGAGTAATGTAAGCAAAGCAACAAACATAAAAGCAAAACAACATAAAAGCATCACATAAAAAGACTGGCGTCAGGAAAAATTAATAAAACTTCAACACATAAAAGCATGTGTCTAAAAGTGAGGTTCAGAAGTGATTTAAAGAAATAAGACTGATTTAGTCGAACTATTGCAGCCGGAGCTGCAGGAAAGCTCAGGAGCTCCTCCGCTCTGGGAATCAAACATCCAAACCAAATTATCCAAGTTTAACTCGGATCAAACATGGTTGTGACCTATTTTCTGTTGTTTACTCGCATGACGCCAGGTTGTCTACAGTTTCTAAAGCTGCAGGAAGTTGAGATATTGGCTTTACCTCCAGAGTCAAACTTTGAACTGATTGCCTAACGCTGTATCTGTGTATTTGCCCCAAAGATGAAGAGCACAAGGGTCTGCAGAGTTTAACACTTCATAATCTAACTAATAAAATTACTTGCATGGACAAGCACGAGGTCCAACTTGCAGAATTGAAAAGACACGTCCCATCAATCAATCAGTCCATGAGGCTCCTCAGAAATGAAAAAAAATGTTGATTGTCCCAGAATGAACTGCAAGGACTGGACTTCATTCCTCCAGCAAATACTGCTGAATTTCAATAATTCTGTCATAAGTATTTTAAACAATTCTGACCTGCATTACTCAGTGTTTAGAGGAATAATACAGTTTATTTAATCCCCAAATCCTAAAAGATTTTCACTTCCAGCTGCAGTAACTAAGCTTTGTTCTGCTTGTCGTTATTCTCGTTAAACTTGGGCATTAACGGTGATCTCTCCTGAAATAACTTCCCCGACCTGATGTACGATGAAAATTAGTTTTTTTTGCTTGTGGTCATTGCTTTAATGTTGACTTAAAAAGCTAAAATATCCCACCAAATGCCTCAGGTAACGCCAGAGGCTTCAATATCTTCCATTACCGTCATGTTGCATCAGAGATCATTTCACGCTGGGTTTCATTTCCCTTATTTTATGGAAAGCATCATGTCGGTTAGAGACAATCATTTATACTGACCGGATTATTGGGAGAAATTAAAGTGAAGACTAAAGGCGGATTTATATTTTGAAACCGGGTCGTCTGCGTGGGTGTTGCAGTGAACGCAGAGACATCCCCACCTCTCCCAAATTGTAGGTGACCGCAGAAAGCGCCGCAAACAGGAGACCTCTGATTGGTCAAATCTACATCCCCTCTACACTATTTGTATTTCCTGTTTGGTGCCTTATCAGCTTGTTTTGTGTCCGCTATTGTGGAAAAACGACTCAGGAAGTTGGACCAGCTAGAAGAACGAGAAGCTGGGACCCTTTTTCTACCTGGATCCTTGCTCTTTTTGTCCCTCATGTCCCTCGCACAAACTTGCCGGCACTTCCTCACCACTTCGGTCGTATCTAGACCCACAGATAGTTTGTAATTGGCCCTCTAGCGTTGTGGCGTGGAATAACATGCTTCGATATTGGGCGTTAATCAAAAATATCTGCAACATACCTGCGACAACCTCACTGCGACACACTGCTGTGGAAGTATTATTAGCCCTAAATGGTACATGATGAGCTTTACTAAACAAACTATAAAGACGCATCCATCCTCCCATCACCTCAGGAGGACAAAATCCCAGACATGTTTTTCCCCAGTGGAAAACTCTGGATTACTGGATCTAGAAGCATATAAAGCCAGTATGAATCTATTACCAGCTTCTCCATTACTGGTTTGGCATTTAAAACTCACACCGCAACTGACATGGTTAGAGTGGTACAGAGAATGAACCTGTAAAGGATGAAAGAAAGCTGAAAGCTATTTAACTGGTAAGACATGAGCTAAACAAATAGCCCAGTAAACTAGACTCTATCAATGCTTCAGGCTCTAGAACTGGCTGGCCAATAACAAGGCAGAGATGTGTTTAGAATTTTCAGATGCAAAGCGGACGGGGTTTTGAGGGCGGGACGACAAAGCTGTGCGACGCTGGAGAAAGCACAACAAGGAAGATGGCAACAACTAGGACAGGAAGAGGCTCTACGCTCATTCAATTTTAAGAAGGAGGTATTCGCCGTTTTACCGACAGGCTGTTTGTTTACATTCCCCTACCAGCTTTCTGTCACGCTCACTACGTCACGGTCAGTTGCGCTCATTGGTCAGAGAGTTGGAACAATTTTCGGCCTCCATCTACATTGGCCATTTTATGGACCCCCCCCCCCCAACCATCAACAAGAGTTCTATAATCCAGTTTCACTGGCTTTGGTTATTAACACGGACGCGACAGTGACTGCGTAACGTCCATACACACCACATAACATTGCCAGATGTCACTAAATCACGTTTTTCAGAACAACATTTTCCTAAACCGCCTGGATATACGAAATCTTGCCCAATTTAAACCAAAGCCTATTCATCTCTTAGGTTATAAATCTAAAGAAAAACATTTTTCACCCATAGACGGCCATCCTAACCTGCCAGACTGGGAAACATCACAACCTGGCAACAATGCACCTAAGACTGGAAACATGCACCACAACATATTTTTTGTTAAATATTCAAACATAAATTCACCTAAATATAAGAGGAACATTGTAGTTTGGTTTAAAGAAAGAATTTTAGTTTTATTATAATTTAGTTTGTTGCAAGGATTGTACAGTTTGAAGAAATAGAAAATTGACACCATACGCCAACCGTCACAAGGATGTGCATGACAAGGAAGGGCTATATATACTGCATGCATCATTTAGGTAGTTAGTATTGGATTACTTCTTGAGCTCCTTGAGTTATTTACTGTCACAGGTAGGAGCTTTGGCCGGAGAGTAAGTGTTGGGGCCGGTATGATTTAAAGGAATAGTACACCCAAAACATGATTAGCCTTCATTTTCTACTCACCCCCATGCTGAACAACACTCTGGAGTACTTTTTTGATATCTCAAATGCATCTGGAGATCTGGGAGGCTTCTTGCTGTCTGCTGACATTCAAATAATGGAGGTCTATGGTGCCCGAGGCAGAAAGGTCCATAAAAGTCCACAAAAAACGTGTCAATATTCCTCCATACTGCTCGTCCAATGTATTCCAAGTGTCCTGAGTGGGTAGCGTCCATAATTTACTCAAAACGAAGTCATTTAGAATGTTTTTAGAGCATAAACAGTAGTGTATAGGATTTCCTAAAAGCGCGTTCACGAGTCTACGGAAACCGCGGAAGACCAAACCAGATGAAAGTGCGCATTCAGCGTCTGCTCTGCCGATAATGCAAGCGTAGAAGAAGAAATGTGCTGTTTGCCTGTGCAAAGAAAGAAACAACGAAAGAAAAATGTCTGAGGACTTCAGTGTTGAGGAAGAGCATGAGTTCTTTGCCGAGCTGAATGCGCACTTTCATCTGGTTTGGTCTGCCGCGGTTTCCGTAGACTCGTGAACGCTCTTTTAGGAAATCCTATACACTACTGTTTATGCTCTAAAAACATTCTAAATGACTTCGTTTCGAGTAAATTCTGGATGCTACCCATTCAGGACACTTGGAATACATTGGACGAGCAGTATGGAGGAATATTGACACGTTTTTTTTGGACTTTTATGGACCTTTCTGTCTGGGGCACCATAGACCTCCATTATTTGAATGTCAGCAGACAGCAAGAAGCCTCCCAGATCTCCAGATGCATTTGAGATATCAAAAAAGTACTCCAGGGTGTTGTTCAGCATGGGGGTGAGTAGAAAATGAAGGCTAATCATGTTTTGGGTGTACTATTCCTTTAACCAGGACCAGCCCTCGCATGCTGAAATTAGGACCAGCCCACAGGGCAAATAATACTGGGCAAATGCCCGGTATTACCAGTCTTTACCAGTATTACGAGTCTAGATTACCAATCTGAGCCTGGTTAGGTCTACTTATCTGCCGGACATAACCAGGCAGAGCTCGATTCTACATCCCAGTGTTTTATATGTGAAACTGAGCCATAAGAACGAAGGAAATGTAGGAAATTGGTATACTTTATGGAATCCCATAGAATCATAGAATACGCACACAGCAAGCTTAATTCTGTGGGAGCCTTGAGAGCCCAACAGCCCTAAAGATGAATCGTATCCACTGCCTCCTTTCTTTTTTGGTCATGATCCGTATCTCATGGCAGCTCTAACAAATATAGGGAGGGCTTTCCCAACTCCTCAACCCCAAAGCCCAAACCGAGCCGTTACTAGATAAATATTTCCCTTTCAGAAGAAGGACCTTGACTCAACACAATCTTTACCAAAATGACAAGAGGTTGTAAAATCCCCCCCCCAAAAAGGGCCTGCTTTGGGAACATTTCTGAAGAATCAAAATTAGTTGTTTGAGTTACCACCTAATAACAGAGTAGGGACATATTTCTGGAGACGAGGTAACCTTGTGGTTGCTTCAGCCTGATTTTTCCCCCATTAAAAGAATCCATCCTAAACCTTGCGGTGTTCCAATACCTGCTTTGTCAGGAGTCCTCGGTCGGGAAAATTCCAGGTTGGAAAATTATCGGCAGAGCTTTCAGACACATTTTGTTGTTTTTTTTAGACGGTAAGAGCCCGGAGGATAAGGAATAGAACTTGAGAGACGCAGTTTATACTAGTTTATATGAGAATTACATTAATTAAACAATAAAGCATTTCAATCAGCTTCACCTCTCCGTATGAAACACCTCATTTAAATCTAATTGTAAAATGATCCCTAAGAATATAATTCAGGATGTTTTACATTTTACCATTCCTCAGCTTCACTTATGGTTCTTACTTGTGGCCCAGATCTATATGTTCTCCACTGACGGACTACGTGCTTTGTTAGGTTTGTTTGGAAAATGCCTTCAAGCAGTTTGGATAAACTGAACCCTTATTTTGAAAATTGATTTTTATTTGGAGAGTGAAGCAGTAGAGCAGCATTAATACTTTATAGTTCAGAGGAGCAAAGAAACCAAAAAGAAAATAACCCAAAGTGATGGATCCTTATTCTATTTTATTTACAACAAACACTAAATATGGTTGAAATGATCCCTGAATTGGCACTTTTTTAAGCTGCAGTGTTAAAAGTCTGGATAAATAAAACAAACTGGGGAAAGTAGCTGAAACTATTATATTTATCTAATTATTAAGAGGCCTGCAGAGTCTGAGGCGACGTTCACACGATTTTTTGGCCCATATGCGACTGTGGTGGATGATCCTCCCACCACCACATCGTGTTAGTATTTCCATTTCTTGCTTTATATTATATTACAACAGGTATTTTCTAATGGGTGCACACTTTAGTTAATGTCTGTCTGAATGGTTTATTTACACTTGTTCTTTTGTTTGAGGTGCTGCTGATACAAACCAGCTGGAGAAGGAAACCTGGAGCATACCATTTTTGAGAGACTGACGGGGGAGACTTGTTTGAAGAAGTTTTCAATTAGTTTGTCGCTTAAATATTCACTTATTGTTTCTGCTAAGTAAAAGTTAGTTTTGCTTTATTTGTTTCATAGAATGGTTCATTTTGTATTTATTGGTTCTTGTTATGTTGTGCCTCCCTCATTTTGTCGACTTGGGTTACTCCATCCCTTTTTAAGCAGCCTTTAGTTCTTTGTTTGTTTGCTGGATCTGATCTTTTCATGGCTTTCTGAACAACACAGATCCGATTTTTTTTCCAATGCGACCCAGGCCACTTGGCTATGTGGTCCCAAATCCGATACGAATCTGATCTTTTTAAATGAGACCTGTGTCTGAACGGCCAGGTCGCATTTATCCGACCTGAACGTCATTAATACCCGACAAAGGACACTATTCTGGATCTCGCTATGAAGAAGCTGCAACAAAAACAACAGCCATTGCGGACGATGATGCGAAGAGCAGTATTTATGTTTAACCAGCTTGAAAAGATTGGGTTTTTATGGTTGGGAAAGATCGCTAGATACGCTACTGCACTACGATCCATGTTAACTTCCGTAAGCACAGAGCACGATGGCCTGTGATGTCATTGCGTCCTCTACTGCGCATGCGGGACACTTGAGTTGCATGACTGCAGCTCACACAGGAGATTACATACAAGTCGCACTTATTTGGAAATGTGAACGGCAATGCAAAAAAAAATGTAATTAAGCATCAAGGCCTGCAGTGTAAACGTAGCCTAAACCACCTTGGTGGTTCATGTTACAGAGCATCGCACGTGGACTGCTCACCACTGAGTATTCCGTGGTTGAAAAATGCCTGAATTTTCGGAGGATGTCGAGGTTATACAGGTGCTGGTCATAAAATTAGAATATCATGAAAAAGTAGATTGATTTCAGTAATTCCATTTAAAAAGTGAAACTTGTATATTATATTCATACATTACATACAAACTCATATATTTCAGATGTTTATTTTGTTTAATTTTGATGATTACAAATGACAACAAATGAAAATCTCAAATTCATCATATCAGAAAATTAGAATATTACTGAAGACCAATAAAAACAAAGGATTTATAGAAATGTTGGCCAACTGAAAAGTATGAACATGAAAAGTATGAGCATGTACAGCACTCAGTATTTAGTTGGGCCTCCTTTGGCCTGTATTACTGCAGCAATGCGGCGTGGCATGGAGTCGATCAGTCTGTGGCACTGCTCAGGTGTTATGATAGCCCAGGTTGCTCTAATAGTGGCTTTTAGCTCTTCTGAATTGTTGGGTCTGGTGTATTGCATCTTCTTCTTCACAATACCCCATAGATTTTCTATGGGGTTAAGGTCAGGAGAGTTTGCTGGCCAATTAAGAACAGGGATACCATGGTCCTTCAACCAGGTACTGGTAGCTTTGGCACTGTGTGCAGGTGCCAAGTCCTGTTGGAAAATGAAATCTGCATCTCCAAAAAGTTGGTCAGCTGCAGGAAGCATGAAGTGCTCTAAAACTTCCTGGTATGTGGCTGCGTTGACCCTGGACCTCAGAAAACACAATGGACCAACACCAGCAGATGACATGGCACCCCAAACCATCACTGACTGTGGAAACTTTACACTGGACTTCAAGCAACGTGGATGAAGTGCCTCTCTTCTTTTCCTCCAGACTCTTGGACCTTGATTTCCAAAGGAAATGCAAAATTTACTTTCATCAGAGAACATGACTTTGGACCACTCACCAGCAGTCCAGTCCTGTTTCTCTTTAGACGCTTCTGACGCTGTCTGTGGTTCAAGAGTGGCTTGACACAAGGAATGCGACAGCAGAAACCCATGTCTTTCATACGTCTGTGTGTGGTGGTTCTTGAAGCACTCACTCCAGCTGCAGTCCACTCTTTGTGAATCTCCCCCACATTTTTGAAGGGGTTTTGTTTCACAATCCTCTCCAGGGTGCGGTTATCTCTCTTGCTTGTACACTTTTTTCGACCACATCTTTTCCTTCCCTTCGCCTCTCTATTAATGTGCTTGGACACTGAGCTCTGTGAACAGCCAGCCTCTTTAGCGATGACCTTTTGTGTCTTGCCCTCCTTGTGCAAGGTGTCGATGGTCGTCTTTTGGACAACTGTCAAGTCAGCAGTCTTCCCCATGATTGTGTAGCCTATAGAACTAGACTGAAAGACCATTTAAAGGCTTTTGCAGGTGGTTTGAGTTAATTAGCTGATTAGAGTGTGGCACCAGGGGCCATCAATTTTGAACCTTTTCACAATATTCTAATTTTCTGATATGATGAATTTGAGATTTTCATTTGTTGTCATTTGTAATCATCAAAATTAAACAAAATAAACATCTGAAATATATGAGTTTGTATGTAATGTATGAATATAATATACAAGTTTCACTTTTTAAATGGAATTACTGAAATCAATCTACTTTTTCATGATATTCTAATTTTATGACCAGCACCTGTACATGGGCTGATCTTTGTTAAAAGATCAGGAAACTAAGCACTCAAATAACTAAAAGGCATAAATATACAACATAACATTTAAAAAGGTTAGGATTTGTACTTTAAGCGCATTTTATGTCTAAATGTTTTACAGTTTTTGGGTGGTACTTTAATCAGAGAAGGTCCGTGGTGACTATGGAGGTAGTGGAATCTGGTAACAGGACGAGCCTCTTTGGTCTTATTGAGGCCAGACACAAATAAAAGTCCACATAATCTATAATCTAGTTGTGTTTCTTTGCTAAAATAGTTTGGGATCAGTTTTCATTTTGAAGAATCTGCTACCTACTGAGCTGCCTGTGTTCCGTCTCTGGCTGTGCCACTGTTTGCTGTTAACTCTGAAAGCTTCTGTGTAGAGGTTCATCTCTGACCCATTGACACCGTCATTCGCACCACAACAGCAGGACTCGGGAGAGAATCTAGCTTCAAATTACCTCTCTGCTCAGACCTGTACTTTTTGTTGTGTCTCTGTTTTTTAAAGGATCGTGAGGGATGGAGGGCTGGGGTCATAGACTGCCTTGACCACAGGCTGACTGCTCGCCCTGAGCCCCTGGCGTCAGTGTCAACGGGAGGTGAATCAGACTATCTTCACTAGCAAATCTATCCCTGGGGATCCTAAAGCCCTCACGCCATCCCCACCTCCTCTCCCACCTCTCGCAAAACATCCTTTTAGAAGGGGTCCATCGGCCATTATGTCCCTCCTCACCTCTTTCACCATGCCAGCAGGGCGCTAATCTCTTTCTGCTGGTGTCGCTGTCTGCCTCCGCTCTCCAAGGACGGCTACCTTCCCTGGTCAAGGTAACGGAGAGTTTAGTTCCTCCTGCAGACCTGGACTGAGGGGTTTATGAATTACAGGGCTTGCTTAAGTGGTAATTTAGCCAGGAATTAAGGGATAACATGTATTTTAAGAGAGGAAATCCTTTGAGTTTCCTTTTTATAATAGAGCACCTACCTCACAGAGGGTAATTGGAGCCAGATGTTGCTCCATGCAGCATTTAAAAAAGCGCAGGCCTCTCTCTTTCCACCCTCTCTACAACGTGAAACATCTTGAAATTCTGTCATCATACCAGCTTTTGTATGATTGCGTGCTTGCATGCACTTCCTGTGTCGGTGCCACATAATCACATTAGTTAGATTTAATCAAAGAAGAGGCAAATTATGCGCTCTTCCCATCAAATTTTGCCGTGTGACGAGCAGCGTGCAGAATCGACAACTACAACCTATCCCTAAGTGCTTCGAATGGATGGTACAGGACTGGAGAAAAAAGGATGAAAGGGAATGCCTCACATGTGCACTGGCAAATTGTCTGCTAACACCAGCGAAGCAACACACTCTAGCTGGGAACGTGGCAGCCGGCTCCTAATAAGCAGCATGCACTATTTATGATCATAAACCAAGGGCAAGGAGGGTGAGCGCTGTCAAAATAAAAAAACATGTCAATCTTCGCTCCCCACTGTTACGCGAGCTCGTTGCCCGGCTGTTAACGCACTGTTTTTTCATGTTTTTTCTTCTTCTGTTTTTTTTTTTTTTTGCTTGTGATGTACAAAGGCGGGAAAAAATCACATCAAACCCGCAGATTTCATAAACTTCTACATATCTGAAAGGGGAGGCAGGAACGGTGGAGGGGGGAAAAATCAAAGGGAATATCAAAGTTAAGGAGAAGTACAGGAACACGTCTGTGAAAAGTAAATATTTTGTCCTAATGGTTTGCATGTTTGCAGGGGAAAAAAAAAAAAAAAAAGCGGAGATCTGAACCCCCGTTTCATTCCGGGGATGGTAAGGTGGGGAAGAACTGTTGCTTAGGTGGGGAAAAAAAACGGGCCAAGCTTCGTTTTTAATACTTCATAGGGCATCGAAAATTCTCTCTGAATTTCTTTAACTTCTCCCCGCTCTGTGCAATTATGCATGTTTATTCATTTTGATTAACAGTGATGAAAAGTCATGAGGCTGATAGATGAACATTTGTGCCACTGAGCGAGTGACAGTCCATCAGCAGCAGATGAAAGACCAACTTTTACACTTTTTTCTTTTTTTTTCCCGCCTTGTACCTTCAGAAACAGCAGGTAACTGGAATGGTTTAAATATTTCACCCATCCGTCGGGACAATATTCAAAGACGGAGGAGGAATACCAACGGGTTTCACTTTGAGCTGGCGTGACACAAGTAATACGTTGATTAGCTGCTTTGGGCCCAGACTCCTTTCGACTTCTAACAGCTACTTGACTTCTTTCTTCTCAGAGACGTTCCACTTTGAATCTACCGGCCACTCGAGGGACACAAGGAGGGAGACACGGAAAAGTTAAATATGGAGGGAGCGAGAAATGTAGCAGCCGTCAGGTTAAGACCTTCATTTTTCTTCAGGGTTTGTTCAGAACTTTATCTGAAAAGCATTTTTACCTGCATGTTTTCAGTTTTTATTAAAATTATTAATTTCACAGTTACTTTAACAAAAGTTAATGACTTCTTGAATTGTTGAAATTGTTAAATGGTTAAACAATAAAAATATCTTTATAAAAAGTGACTGTTTCAGTCTTAAAAATTTAAATAACAACCTTTCAACCACAGTAAGAACAGGCAGATGGTCACAGTCATCCTCATTTCTTCATGTATATCGTTTTCACTATTAATTATGACCGGCAGGTCTTGACAATAATTTTAAATGATGCCTTTTTGAAAAAGCCTTTTTGCTTTAAAGACCTTTTCACTGGTGTCATGATCAATCATCTTAAAAGCGTTCTGTTACTTTGCAAAGGTTTCAAACCGCTTTTGATGTTTTTTTTTTTTCTTTGTATTTGCTTCACTTCCAAGCAGCCAGAATTTCTTGTAATCTTTTGAGTTCGTTTAAATCAAAAGTTTTGTAGAATTTCTGAAATTTGGCTTCTTTTCCCTGATCCCTAACCATAAAAAGCATGAAGGAAAACGGATAGTTTGGAGGCTGAGGAAAGGAGAAGAAAACGACATCTTCAGTAAATGAACTGCATTTAAAAGGAACAGATCTAAGAGACACATATTTATCATTATTCACCTTGTTGCTGAAAAAATATATTATACTCTGTGTATCTGTCACTGTTTTTACTGTTTTACATTGATTTAATTTAGGAAATAACACATAGAGGTAAACTAAACCAATATAAGAAACTAAACTAAGATAAACCAAATTGGTTTAAACTAACTTGGGGCAAACTAAAGTAGCTATACTTAAATCTGAAAAAAAAACACATGAAGAGAAAAGACAATTAGGAGATATTTATTGATAAAATTACTTGGTCTTTGGCGCTCAGACCTCGGCAGGAAACGTAGCGCAGAATTTTGATAGATATGTATGAACAGGAGTAAAGAATAGAGCTGGGTCAGTGAGACGGTCTGCTGAGCTTTATGGGGAGATCCTGATACTAGAGCTTCACTCAGGGACCTGGAAGATGGAAGTCCAGTTTGGATAACACAGGTTGAGAGAACCTGTCCATGATGAGCAAGCATGAAGTGACAGTGGAGAGGAAAAACTCCCATTTGGGAAGAAACCTCTGGCAGAACCAGGCACAACATGGCGGTCTTTTGCCAGACTGATTGAAATGAGATGCGGAATGCAGTCAGAGTCCGGGAGGAATGAAACTGATGACGCTTTAGCTACGATGGTGGAGGAGGGGATGGAGATGGGTTGAAACGGGGTCATCTGAATGAAATCACATGGTGCAACCGACACCTGCGCACTAGGAGAAGACAAGTTGCGGATCGGAGGCCTTTTAAGGTAAATTTGGCTGCCGATTGGCTTTCGTGGAGGTGTGGTTCAAAGCTGATTGGCTGTGCCGCAGGTAGATGAAGGAGAGCGATCAGTTTCTTCAGCATAACTTCTGCCTAGGCTCCATTTAACAGTAGAATGAATGAAATTAGGAAAGGATACTCTAAGCTAAGATAAACCTGGCTAAGATAAACTTAATTAGCCCATGGCACCCAAGATGGAACAAATTTAACATAAGGAAAAAAAGAAAAACTACATTATTAAAGTATGTAATTAAAACATAAAATTGAGCTAAGGTAAAATAAATTCAGATCGATTTATATAGACCAAAATAAGACATAGAAACATGTCACTTAACATGCTTAAACTTGGTTTATTTGTATGACTTTCCAATTAAACTCCCCACAGTGATCTCAATTTCTACTGTCTGGTGTCTATACTGTAAATCAAACTTTTTAAACTTCCATTTATTTTATTTTTTTCACTCTGGAACATTAAAAGTATTTCTTCTCTTACTTAGCCTTATCACCTTCATTATGGTCGGGTAAACTTTACTGCACTTAAACAGGACGAGGCAAACTAAATAAAGACAAACTAAGGTAAGAAATCAAAGCTACAGTAGGATTGAAAGCAAAGGTTAGCTGTAGCAGGATAAACTCACAAAACTAAAGGTTTTTCTGGTTTCAATAAATATTTTTTTTCTTTGTATGTTTTCTTTAGGTGTTCAGATGCTAAAATGCTAAGATGCCACATATAGAGCTAAAAGCTCTTTAGGAATATTCTATGGAAGAGGATTAGGGCCAGTGGAAAAAAGAAAAAGTTAACTGATTTTTAAATTTTATTTCAGTTTAGTATGGGAAAAAAGTCAGAATTCTGACTTTTTTCTCAGAATTCTGGCTTTAATCTCAGAGTTCTGACTTTAATCTAAGAATTCTGACTTTAATCTCAGAATTCTGACTTTAATCTCAGTATTCTGACTTTTTTCTCAGAATTTTGACTTTTTTCTCAGAATTCTGACTTTAATCTCAGATTTTTGAATATTTTCTCAGAATTCTGACTTTAATCTCAGAATTCTGACTTTAATCTCAGAATTCTGACTTTTTTGTCAGAATTCTTAAACTGAAATAAAATTTAAAAATCAGTTAACTTTTTTTTTTTTCAGTGGCCCTAATCCTCTTCCGTAATATTCTACTTATTATGCAACCTGATTTTTTTTTTTTTGCAGCAAACTGGGGAAATATTGCCTAAACTGTTTTTTTTTTTTCTTTTTTAGATTGAGGTAAAACTGTTTAAAAGCGGAATAATACGTAACATCAGTTTGAAACTTTATGAAGAAATCTGGCCACAAGGAAAAAAAATTAAGAAAAGGAAACAATGGATGAAGGTTTTTGCACATTTTCCCAATCAACAAAGGCTACAGTAAATCAAAGGGAAAAATCTATTCCCGTTGTTTGTACAAGTAATCTTATAAGATAGTGACCATCTTTAAGTATAGATTTTATAAGGGATAAAAGGTATGACGGTTGCAATTAATTAATTTGAGCCGGAAATATAATGGGGAAGGACCTGAACAAGCAACGTCAATCTTCCAGAAAGCAAGCAGTGAACATTTCCAGTGATGAAACATGGCTGTATTGCCGGGGACTGGACTGGACCAGAGGAAGAGAGATGGTGGAGGAGACCACAGCAGCTTTGGAGTATATTAATAAAAGAGGAAAAAAAGAAAGGAGAAGAAACAGCAATTTCCCCCCAACAGCTGAGCACCTAGAGGTCATTATTTTCTGTGTAGGCTCGTAATGTGAAAGTCCCGACCCGTGTTTGGTGAAACTTCCTTCTGTTAAATCAGCTGTAAATAATGACTTGGTCAGACTTATTTCTCTACCTTGACCTCTGGCATTAAGGCAGCAACAATCTGTAAACTGGGATGTTTGATCATGACAGGCCTCCAACATGAAGTCAATTATTAAAGGTTATTATTTTGTTTTCTCATGTGTCAAAGCAGAAACAACTGAATTACAGCAGGCATCATTATGGGAGCCTTACTTTGTCTCTCTTCCTAATCCGCAGCTAAAACTTCCACCCTGAAGACAAACAAGAAAGTGTGAGTTAAGAAAAGGCTGTAAGCCTCAAAAAACATTACGCCGGTTTTTGCCACCTCAAGGTCTTCGTAAATGTGTTAAATATTAGAATTGCGGTCAAGGACAGAGTGAAATAAGCTCTGAAAGACCTAAAAAGCTTTAATTTAGGGATAGTTTGGTAAACATGAGAGACAGCGAAGGGATGTAAAACTCTTCAAAAGGGAGCCACACTTTTATCAGGCATTTGACAGAACATCCAAAAGTCATTTTAAACAGGAAAGGTGTTGAACTCCTTTCACTGGGTCCTTTTCATGTAGTTTTCAGCAAATCCCACATATTTTATATTAGGTAAATATTATCAGAATGAATGCAAAAATTGTTTACAAGTGGGCAGGGGCGGATTTGGGAAATGTGGGGCCCTAGGTAACGACAGGCAGGGGGCCCTCTAAGAGCAGAGTTTGCTGCTTTTAGATGTTGTCTCCAAAGTCTCCAGTAGCAGAAAAAAGTGGCTACATTTGGCGCTAGGAGCTTTTTAGAAATCAAAGTGCTAGAGGGGTCTGAAAAGTGGCTAAATATAGCGACTAAAGTGCTAAGTTGGCAACACTGCTCTTTGCATGGTTTGTTTTCAAATGGTTTGCTGCTGTCTGTTTGGACCTTTCTGAACATGTGCAGCAAATGGACTGATCCAATATGGTGGACACTGAAGGGGGGGGGCTGAGACACACTTAATATTATCAGCGTTCTGATGGCATTTTAGCCAAAGGATTTTTATCAAAGACATAATTAATGTGCACAAATAAGGAATAGTTGTATTAACAGAGATAATGGGCAGCTGCCTAGTATTGCCTACACTGCAAAAATGGTCTAGAAATAAGTAAAAATTTCTTAAATCAAGCGTATTTACCATTCATTTTAGTAAGTAAATGGGATGATTTGCCAATGGAATGAGTATTTTTACTCTTAAAATAAAATTATTAGATAATATGCACTTGAAATAAGACAATGTGGTTGCTATTTCTTATTTTAAATGTATATTGTCTTGTTCCATTGGCAAAGTATCTCACTTACCTCCTCAATTCAAGAACAAATGTACTTAGTTTAAGAAAAAGTGACTTATTTAGATGTTCATTTTTTGCAGTGTAATGGTAAATCCTCCCTTGCAAATGGGGGATGTATTAAGAGAAATACAGTTGTCTGATTGATAGACTAGAACTAAGAAAGAATCTAAATCAGAACCCATCAGGCGACATGAAGTAGGCCATTTTCCATATATGGAGAACGATTATGAGCAAAAATTACCCCAAGACGACCTTAACAGTTGATCCAGGAGGTAAAAAGATTCAAGAACATAAAAAGCTCTGTTCTGTTATCCACACTAGAGAGGCGCTCTTATTAGCCAATCTTGCTATCATCACGATAAAAACGAGCGATTCCAACAATCAGGAATCACCAGCAGGCGGTCAGTAAGTCTTGCTGCTTCGCAAACGTTTTATATAATATGCACGAGGCCAGGGAAAAAAGGTGAATTAACCATAGCAAACTGCAAATTTTGCTAAAGCTGCATTCATATAAATTGTAAAATGGTAAATTACCTTTACACTACATTAAGTCATTCACTTATACACCAATGGTGTGAGCTACACTGTAGCCACAGCTGGCCTGGGGCTCACTGACAGAAGCGAGGCTGGTCTCAACCCTTCGATTTCAGGGCAAACTCCTACATCCGACGCCACTGTCACCTTAAACTAAAGTTCTTGTGCTTTCTCTCATGATAAAAAAAGGGTAGGAAAAAGGGTCCAAGTTTTTGTTTGTACTAAAAACTGATTATCATCAATTGAAAGACATTTTCAGATGGATTTTAAGTGAATAAAATACCACTTAAAATCCTTTAAAACAGCAGAACAAGTATCACAGAACAAAAGAACTGCAAAAACGATATAAAAATAAGTAAACATTTCTTAAATTAGGTGTATTCACCCTTAATTTGAGTAAGTAAATGAGATGATTTGCCAATGGAATGAGTAATTTTACACTTAAAATAAGATAATTAGATAAAAAACACTTGAAATAAGACAATGCAATTGTGTTTTCTTATTTTAAGTGTAAATTGTCTTGTTCCGTTGGCAAAATGTCTCTTTTACCTCCTCAATCCAAGAACAAATGCACTTATTTTAAGATAAAAATGACATATCTAGATTTAGATTTTTTTGCAGTGAGTTTAGCTTAAAACTGGAAAAAATCCAAATCTAGATTAGTGATTTTTTCCTAAAATAAGGGCATTTGTTCTTGGATTGAGGAGGAAAAAGAGACATTTTGCCAATGGAACAAGATGATTTACATTTAAAATAAGAAAACACAATTGCATTGTCTTATTTTAAGTGCATATTATCTAATTATCTTATTTTAAGAGTAACAACACTCACGCTGCAAAAACTAGAAATCTCAATAAGTTATTTTTTCTTAAAATAAGTGCGTTTTTCCTTGATTTGAGGAGGTAAGTAAGACACTTTGCCAATGGAACAAGACAATTTCCTTTTAAAATAAGAAAAAACAATTTTATTGTCTTATTTCAAGTAAATATTATCTAACTATCTTATTTTAAGAGTGAAAATACTCATTCCATTGGCAAATCATCTTATTTACCTGCTCAAATTAAGGCTAAATATACTTAATTTAAGCCATTTTTTACTTATTTCTGGACTGTTTTTGCAGTGCATTCCATTGGCAAACAGCCTCGTTTAACTACTCAAATTTAGGGTAAATATACTTAATTTAGGAAATTTTAATTGTTTTTCCAGTGAATGATTTTAAAATTCAAGAAAATAAAGAAAACTATGCCATATATTGAACTTAATTTAACGTTTTACATTTCTTAAAGTGTCAAAATATTGTCATTTAAATAACATCTAGCCTGTTAATGATGGTCTTGGTATGAAATGAAAGGTATTTTGATATTTTTAAATACAAATATAACATACTGTTTTATTTAGCCCTTTTTTTTATCAGCCCTAAAACCTTCAATCAAACTCAGCCAAGTTAATTCATCCAGGAGGTGTCCTCTGATTATTTCTGGGAACTAAGAGCTCAATGAAAACCTGCTTTTTAAACCAAATATTTAACTATTTCTTCCCCTTTTTAGCCATCTACTTCATTTTGACACATATATATATAAACATGTTTGCTGTATGCTTCCTTAGTTACCTGTCTGCCTTTTTATATACTCTTATCTATGTTCTTTTCTTAAAAAAATGAGCACATACTGTGCTGTTACCTCCTATTTGGTTCTTTTATAGCCTTTTCTCTGCACTCTCAGCAGGATAAACATGTATATTGTATATACTTGTTGATTATAGTCATTTTTATGTGACATCCATAAATTTATTACAGCAGATGACCCCACCTAGGAAAAAAAAAAAGATCCCTGGGCGGAGAGAAAACAGGGAAGAAAAATTATAGTAGAGGAATGATAACAACATCTAAACACTCTGACTCTGGAGGCCGGGCTAATGAACGTGCGAGGACAGGAATAGAGAGTGAAAGAGCCAGGGCCGTCTTCCAAAATATCCACTCCCACATAGGTCAGTGGACTTTTGGCTACATCCTGAGTGGCGCTGAGGAGGGATGGGATGGGAGGGAGGGGAGAGAGCCGTTTAAATGCCTGGGATCTGAGGAAAGAATTCGCTGGGGCATGGGAATGGCAGTGTCACGGCAGTCGCCAGAGAACGCTCTTAAAAAACGCCGCCGCGACACTCGAGCCTGCCTAGGAACACTGTCACTCCTCAGCCTCAGATTCCCCCTCACTCTCTCTCTCTTTTTTTTTATTTTTATGAGTTTGTTTTTCAAGGACGAGAAACCCTGTTTGCTCAAGATGTTCTCTAAACAAACGCAGTGTGAATAAAGAGGATTATTTACCGATGTCAGATTAGACTGAGTTCTCGAGAGGAGACACGGACCAGCTGCAGTACAGTACCTTCTCGGGAACATTCCTGTTACATCCACCTCTATTTTCTCAGGGGATTTTGAAATGTTTTTGCAAGGGAAGCGTGCATGGACAGGGAAAAATTTAGGATTAATAGCAACATCAGAGTATAAGACAAACAGAAGGATGGAATTACAGTGCCCCGCAAATCTGTTCACACTCCTTGAACTTTTCCAAGTCTAGTCACATCATGAGCAGAAACCTTCAGTTGGTTTTTGTGTGACAGACCAACAGAAAGCTGTGCAGGACTCTAAAGATGATATATATCTGAAAAGTGTGGCATATGTATGTATTAACCCCTCTGATTAAACAATCTGTAGGACTACCTCTCAGGCTTTTCCTTTTGTAATGAAAAATACTGCGCCCGGAAGCTCAATCAGAGCAGACGGAAAGTCTCTGAACACTAGGTTTTAGGCCATGCCACAGATTCTCAGTCATACTTAGGGTTGGACTTTATGCCTTGATATAATCAAGTTGTCTGAAACTCCTTTCTGCAGTCCCACTGTGTCCTGCAACTTTTGAATGCATCCCTGCTCCATCGCTGAAACAAAAGCATGAATTGCATCCTATTATAACTATATTGGTTCAACCCATTTATTGAATCAGATCTGCTGAAGCAGTGACATTATTAAAGTAGCAGACCCCTGATCAACACCAGTCTATAATATTTCTCTGTATGTTTAGGATGGTGTCCTGCAGGAAGGTTAACATCCACCTCAGACTAAAGTCTTCTGCTTCCTCACGTTTCCTATTTTTAACCTTCCTCCGTCAAGTTTGATCAGCTTCCCCTTCTCCACTAAAGAAATGCACCCCCTACTTTTCTTCTAAATGCTTAGAAGAAATCAATGCCTGGATGTGCCATAATTTTCTTCAACTGAATAAAAACATAACTGAAGTAATACACTGGAAAAACGAAAAAAATTCCTAAATTAAGTGTATTTACCATTAATTTGAGTAGGTAAATGAGATAGTTTGCCAATGGAATTAGTATTTTTAGTCTTGAAATAAGATAATTAGATAATATGCACTTGAAATTAGACAATGCAGGTGTGTTTTCTTATTTTAAGTGTAAATTGTTTTGTTCCATTGGCAGAATGTCTCTTTTTACCTCCTTAAAGGAATAGTACACCCAAAACATGATTAGCCTTCATTTTCTACTCACCCCCATGCTGAACAACACTCTGGAGTACTTTTTTGATATCTCAAATGCATCTGGAGATCTGGGAGGCTTCTTGCTGTCTGCTGACATTCAAATAATGGAGGTCTATGGCGCCCGAGGCAGAAAGGTCCATAAAAGTCCACAAAAAACGTGTCAATATTCCTCCATACTGCTCGTCCAATGTATTCCAAGTGTCCTGAGTGGGTAGCGTCCATAATTTACTCAAAACAAAATCATTTAGAATGTTTTTAAAGCATAAACAGTAGTGTATAGGATTTCCTAAAAGCGCGCGCCTGCGAGTTCACGAGTCTACGGAAACCGCGGCAGACCAAACCAGCGCATTCAGCTCGGCAAAGAACTCCTGCTCTTCCTCAACACTGAAGTCCTCAGACATTTTTCTTTTGTTGTTTCTTTCTTTGCACAGGTAAACAGCACATTTCTTCTTCTACGCTTGCATTATCAAGAGCAGACGCTGAATGCGCACTTTCATCTGGTTTGGTCTGCCGCAGTTTCCGTAGACTCGTGAACTCGCAGGCACGCGCTTTTAGGAAATCCTATACACTACTGTTTATGCTCTAAAAACATTCTAAATTACTTTGTTTCGAGTAAATTATGGACGCTACCAACTCAGGACACTTGGAATACATTGGACGAGCAGTATGGAGGAATATTGACACGTTTTTTGTGGACTTTTATGGACCTTTCTGCCTCGGGCGCCATAGACCTCCATTATTTGAATGTCAGCAGACAGCAAGAAGCCTCCCAGATCTCCAGATGCATTTGAGATATCAAAAAAGTACTCCAGAGTGTTGTTCAGCATGGGGGTGAGTAGAAAATGAAGGCTAATCATGTTTTGGGTGTACTATTCCTTTAATGCAAGAACAAAGTCACTTATTTTAAGAAAAAATGACTTATTTAGATTTCGATTTTTCCCAGTGTAATCTTTGGACCAATAGAGGAGAGATCTAAAGTTAGCACACAGTCGCTTCAGCTAGTAACCACTGATCAGGCCCGAAGTCTAGGTGTAGGTGTAGTGCTGGATTCAGACTTGAACCTCCAAAAGCATTTAAAGACAATTACAAGGTCGGCTTTCTATCACCTGAAGAACATTTCCAGGATTAAAGGACTAATGTCTCAGCATGATCAGGAAAAACTAATCCATGCATTTATTTTTAGTCGAATTGATTACTGCAACGGTGTTTTCACAGGTCTGCCTAAAAAGTGGATCAGACAGCTGCAGCTGATCCAGAACGCTGCTGCCAGTGTCCTCACTAAGACTAAGAAAGTAGAGCACATCACCCCGGTTCTAAAGTCCTTACACTGGCTCCCTGTATCTCAGAGAATAGACTTTAAAATACTTCTGTTAGTTTATAAATCTCTGAATGGCTTAGCACCTAAATATATCACAGACTTGCTATCAGTGTATCAACCCTCCAGACCACTCAGGTCTTCTGGCTCCAGCCTGCTCTGCATACCTAGAACCAGAACTAAACATGGAGAAGCAGCATTTAGTTCCTATGCTCCACTTATCTGGAACAAACTTCCAGGAAACTAAAAGTGCGGAAAGTCTGAGTTCCTTTAAATCAAGACTAAAAACACATTAGTTTAGGATTGCCTTCGACTGTTCTAGTTAAGCAGTTCAACGAAAACATCTTTAGTTCAACTTAATTTTCTTTAGTCCTTCAGGCAAATAAATTTGCCTTGGCTACCATGAAACTGCCACCATGCTTCATAGTATGGATGGAACATTTGTGATGCTTGTTTTATTAAAATCTGAACTCAACTGGTTGCACTGAATTTTACTTGTTAAGAAAACGAATTAGGGAAAAATTCTTCCACTTGATTATGCTCATTTTTTGGGGGCCTTACACAAAAAATGCATGTTTGTGGTTGTTTTATGACAAAAGGCTTTCTACTGCAACATCTTGAGATGATACTAGGTCTAGAAATTGTGCTTTTTAGGTAAGTGAAATAGAATGAACTGATTACTCACCTTTATCTGCCAACGACACAGCCAATCAGCTTTGAACCACACCTTCATGAAAGCCAATCAGCATCCAGAGTTCATCTTAAAAGGCCTCCGATCTGGTTAGGCTGTGTGACTTCATTCAGATGACCCCGTTTCAACCCACCTCCAGCCCCTCCTCCACCATCGTAGCTAAAACTTCATCAGAATTTCATTCATCCTGGACTCTTACTGCTTTCCGCGTCTAATTTAAACCGGTCCGGCAGGAGACCGCCATGTTGAGCCTGGTTCTGCCAGAGGTTTCTTCCCAACGGGGAGTTTTTCCTCTCCACTGTCGCTTCATGCTTGCTCATCAAGGACAGGTTCTTTCAACCTGTGTTATCCAAACTGGACTTCCATCTTCCAGGTCCCTGAGTGAAGCTCTAGTATCAGCTCACGCAGTCCACTGGATCTCCCCATAAAGCTCAGCAGACCGTCTCACTAACCAGCAGTCTACAGACTGACCAACTTCATCTATCTCCACTCCACCACCAGTTTCACCCCTGGAAATGGCCCTATTCTATACTCCTGTTCATGCATATCTATCAAAATTCAGCGCTATGTTTCCTGCCGAGGTCTGAGCGCCAAAAACTAAGTAATCGCAGCGATTTCTTCTAATTGTCTTTTCTGTCTGTGTGAGTTTTCCAAATTGAAATATATTTTACAAACGTTGAAATCAATGATTATGTTACTGAGATAACACAGGTAAATATAACAAACGTCTTCCATAATCAAAACATAAATTTGTCTGCTGTGAAAAGTTTTCTCTGCCTTCATAAATACGTATTGATGTTTGGATTCCGTGCATATGCATGAGTCTGCACGCCACATGCAGGAATGTGAGCAAACCTCCATCTCTTCATGATTAAATTCCACTTTCAACTTTGAAGGTGCACTCCAAACATAGGCAGAGTGTGAGTGTGTGAGTGTCGTCGGCAGCCGATAATTTATTTATGTTTTGAGACCAAATCTGGGTCACTGGAACCTCTCTGTCCTTCTCCTCCTCCTCCCACCCTGGATCCCTCTGTTCCCCGAGTGGGAGGGAGGTGCTGTTGACTAACCGCAGATAACAACAACACTACACTCTTGTAATTTATTATAATTACTGGCAGGTCCAAAGAGGATAGTGTTCATTTCTAATGTGGAGAGTTGGAGGGGGATCCACCCGAGTCCCACAGAGAGGAGTGCTGGTCAGATTAGAAAGTAAACAACACAGAGAGGATTTGGATTCTTTATCTGAACAAAGTTGCTGATATTGTTGTGATCACAGTTGGTCTGGCTGTCGATTGACCGAAGTGGCAAACTGGGAATCTCTTGTCACCTTCTTTTTTACCCTCCTCCCCCCCCGTCTTCTCCTTTTTGCTTTTGTAAAATGCTTGATGATATTTACGGGGTCTCCTGTGGCGTTCCTTGGCCTCATTCTAAACAAATAATGGACACTTCCTCAGTCCGTGCTGGGAATATTTCACACATAGGAGGAGGGGAGTTTGTTAAAGAGGGAATCAGTCATTTGTTAGAAATAATGTGGAAAGATGACTGAAGCACCACAGAACATAGACGGCAAACAGAAATGAATTTTTTTTTATTTATTTTTCTCTATTAAACTATTTTTTAATGCCACTTCCTTCCAGTTATCTCCTCATTTCCATATTTGCTTTATGATAATTAATTAGAAAATCAGAAATTTATTTCAAAATATGAATTTAGGCTCATTAAAATTATCATTACCACATTTTTTTTATTTAATTCCTTTCAGTTAAACTTGATTTGTTTTGGATGCCCTGATGTATTTTCATAATCCAGATTAAAAAAAAGAACGAAAAAAAAAGTTCAAAACTGCAAGATGGAAAAAAAAAAAAACTTCCAAAAACTCTGGAACACGTCCAGAAAACTAACTTATGATTTTGGATCTTTTTATCAGGTAATCTGATTACCTGAAAATCAGATTAGGTATTTTGCTCTGTCTGAACACGTTATTGAGTAAAAAAATTATATTAGAAAATGAATGGAAAATAAAGAAAACATCAGTTTTTTTATGGCTATTTTTTAAGTTAAATTAAAAACCAGGAAATAATTCATCTTAAATGTGAAAAAAAAAATAGGAAAACTCAATTATTTACACCTTTTAACTTTAAAATAGATAATTAATGATAGATTATACATTCAGCTATTCTGTGCCTGCTGGTTATTTGGTGAGGTTTGTTTTTATTTTTTTGCTTTATACGTAGCTTTAAAATTGTGGTAAACAGACTAAAACTGTACACTGGAAAATATCTAAATCTAGATAAGTATTTTTTTCTTAAAATAAGTGCATTTGTTCTTGGATTGAGGAGATAAAAGATAAATTTTTGGCAATGGAACAAGACAATTTACATTTAAAATAAGAAAACACTATTGCATTGTCTTATTTCAAGTGCATTTTATCTAATGATCTTATTTTAAGAGTAAAAATACTCATTCCATTGGCAAACTATCTCATTTACCTTCTCAAATTAAGGGAAAATACACTTAATTTAAGACGTTTTTGCTTATTTCTAGATTGTTTTTCCAGTGTAAGGTGTTTGCTCATCCCCTGCTGGCTGAGGGCCTTCGATGATGATCAGGTGGTTCTACTCTTTTACTCATCCAGGTGTCCAAATGAAAGTCCTGCTAACAGACTAAAAACAGACTAGGGACCATATGGGTTGAGCTGCTTCCTTCCTTTCAAGCCATTTTTAACAAAACAATAACCAGACAGGCCCTGGAAAGGATCTCAGACCTTTATGTTTCTCAGATAATGGTAAACTTTTTGGTTTATTTTGTGAATTAATCTATTATCCTGATCTAAAAAATATCCATTCTTGGATGTTTTGTAATATACTTTTGAGACATAAAATATGTGTGAACGTTATCAGATCTTTGCGGATTTTTTATAGTTATGTAGCAGCTAGTGTTTGTAGTTAATGGACAAGTTTATTGTTAAAATTTAAGTTAAAACCAGATTTGTTTAAACTGAAGATGAGTAGATCGATAAAAAAAAAAACAAAATCAACCACTGTGGTCCTTTGCAGTCTAGTTCTAGAGTTCAATTCAACTCTTCAATTAAAAAGAAATGTAAAATTAGTCCTACACTGGAAAAAATCAAAATCTAGATAAGTCATTTTTTCTTAAAATAAGTGCATTTATTCTTGGATTGAGGAGGTAAAAGAGACATTTTGCCAATGGAACAAGACAAGTTACGCTTAAAATAAGAAAAAAACAATTATATAGTCTTATTTCAAGTGCATAGTATCTAATTATCTTATTTTAAGAGTAAAAATACTCGTTCCATTTGCAAACTACCTCATTTACATACTCAAATTAAGGGTAAATACACTTAATTTAAGAAATGTTTACTTATTTTTAGATAGTTTTTCCTGGACTTGCAGAATGCATTGAGATTCAACATTCTATTTTTATGTAGAATATCAGCAAATTTCATTGTTGAAAAGTCCTAAATATTTAAAGGATTTTGTTATAACATGTTTTTTTCTGCGTTAAGCTAACATATGATTTTTTATTTGCTACATTGCTCAGCTTAAAGCCTTAATTCTTGATATTAACATTAACTATTTATTAAAATATATATGACTTACCTGATTATCTTAGGAAATATCCATGTTAAATGTTCCAGATTCTACATCATAAACTCGATTTAATTGTTGATAAATATTAGTTTCTTAAAGCTGCAGGTGTAATCATAAAAGAAAGAAAGGAAGTGTCTTTATCTAGATAGAGATTTATAAAGAAATCCCAGCTTTTATTCACTTGTATTAGTTTAAGCAGCGTGAGATGAGGCTTAGAAAAGCATCCAAAGGTATTTAGGTGAATCTCATGGTTGAGTCTTCCTCTTATCAAAGCAGGGATGTTAGTTTTTGCAGGTATTTTTGCAGCTGCAATTAATAGATGCATGTATTTTCTCTTTCAGGGGAAGCACAGGATGTTGTCGTACACAGATCACATGCTGAGATGGTAAAGAAACCGTGACTCAAAGGAACATTTCTTGACGAACATCCCTTTTTTTTCTTCCCTCCCTCCTTTTTAAACCATCACTCAGATTAGGTGCTGCTCAAAAAAACAAAAAAAACAAATAATTTTGCAGTCATTAGTTTGCAATTATAGCACAACTATCTGCCAGCTTTGCAATTATCAGTGTGGAATATGCAAATCTGGCTGATTTCATGGACTGATTCAGGGAAAAAACAAAGCCACAAAGAGTTGAGGATGCAAGAGATTAAAAAAAGGAGCAAAAATTGTCTTGGAATGAGCTTGAAAAAGAAGTTAATCAACAACGTGTTAATTGAAAACAACTTCTATAATTGTTGTATTACAAGCGCAAACACTACTTCACTTAAATATTGTTAATGCATTTTTTTTTGTCGCACCTATTAGAGATTCTTGTCTGAGAGTTAATTTCATTATGCTAATCAGGCCCTCATCCGTACAGAACCTCTGCTTTGATCCGTGTTAGTCGTCGTGATCTTCAAAGACAACGTCACCACTCTTTTTAAATGAATTTTACATTTTTTAAAGGAATCTCATGGAAATTAGTTGGTGGGGGAGGGGGTTGTTAATTATTTTTTTATGATGTGTCTCTGTTTTTTTTTTACTGTCGTGGGGAGACGGAGGCTGGATTTTATTCCAGTGTTTCAGTGGGAGGAAACATGGAGACGGGACGGTGGGGAGAGAGGGAAGGATTTCAGATGTAAAAGATTAAAGAAGCTGTGAATCCCACATTTAATTTACTTTACTGTTTAATATGCTGTTTTTTTTGGTCTCAGTGTGAAAAAAAAAGAAAGTTTTCCCAAATTTTCCTTTCTCATTTCCTTCCTTACGCTCTGCCCCCTTGCTGCTCCTGGTCTTCCCAACCAGATTCTCTCTCACACAGCGAGAGCTTCCTGTCCGGCCCCGGCCGTCTTCAAATTTTAGCCGCAAGGGAAGCAGGTCTTCTGCAGGAGGAGGAGGTACGTCGGTGGGGGCACCACCCGCAAACATGTCTGCATTATTAAAGCAGGACAGCGCTGTGAATCAGAGGCCTGGAATTTGTCTGTAAAACCGGGCCTAAGACGGTACGAGTGATCAAAAATAAAAGACGAGGCTCCTGTCGGATTGTTTGTTTATTATTCCTGTAATGTTCCTGAACATTTTTCATGCAAAAAAGGCTTTAATTCCATCATCATCATCTTCGGCTAAAACTTTAATGATACAAACACAGATAGAAATGTGTAACATCGTCTACGCAAATTATTTGAAGGAAACTATTTAAAAATATTTCAAAGACTTTTTTAATTCAAAACAGAGCAAATTTATTGAATATTAAGGATTAGATTTTGCCTGTTTGTTTAGCCAGGGTGTTGCATCACATTTCCCATTAAAAATACACAATGTGTTTAAGACCCACTGGTCTCTGTTGAAAACACTGGAAAATCCTTCAATTCATAAATTAAAACATTTATATTTCGAAAGGTTTTAAATATGCAGTTTGTTTGAATTATTATATTATACATTATACAATACCATGGTAAAATATTCTACCTATGCATGTATATGCCAGATTGTCCGATTTGTTTTCTTATGATCTAAAACAAATATATATCACTGTAGGGATGCCACTTTGATATGATGGGATTGATAGTCCGTAATCGTCTGTAGTGATATTCTCTTGAGTTTCAGCCAATGGGAGGGACCTCCATGGCAAACTGCCTTATGAGAGGGGTCAGATTAAAGTGATTTAAATATTTTTAAAGTAAGATGATAGTTACAGATAACGCGCCCGGATAAGGGTACAGAAACAGCAAGTCTGAACATCCCTATGCCCAACATCTTAATAAGGTGAATGGGAGATAAAATCTCTTGTCATTGCTGCAACTGCAAGAGGCCTAAAATTGTAGTTTTCCATTCAATTGCAAAGCCAGGGTGCTACCGTTTTCTTACCAACCTGCAAGAGTCAGCAAGGAATTTACTGAGGTGGTGTGCATGCAGCTCTGACATTAGTACAAATCAGCTCACTATTGGCCTTTCAACAGCTATAGTGAAAATAATCTATTTCAAAGGAATTCACTCATTCAGCTGAGCTAAAAAATCTTAAAGAAGGAACTCTAAGGTCAGAGTGGGTCGGATTCTCTACCTTGAGATGTACAACAACAATTAAACATTGATTGGTTGGACATATTTTGGGCTCTGGGACCAAGGACAGCTTATATCTGTCACACTCCGGGTTCTATCCGGGTGCAGGCCAGGTTTTCTCTCTCTCAGCAGGGATGGATGGGCAGGTGCACTACATCTGATCTGATCACCACCCTTCTTAAGGAGCTGGAACCAGGAGGAGGGCGTCAGTTCGTTAACGCCACTGCGTTGGTACAGACCTAACCCAAACCTAGTCCTTGTGATTCTTAAACCCTTGTCTAAATCCAGCTCTGAACCTTTTCCTGCAGAACCATTGTTTCTGACCCCTGGACCCAGCCGTGAACCATAGACCTTGGACCCCCACCTGAAAACAACCAGCCCACTCAGCCCTCCTACCTGCGATCACCTGCCTGTCCACCCTCGAACCACCAACCAGGGAGAGAGTACTGGTCAAGCACTCGGACCACCGGGGACACTTCCCCCAAGATCGGACCACAGCCTCTCCACAGTGAGTGTCAGCCCACCATAATCCTCCAGCAACTGTTTCCTCACATTCACCAGTCTCATCTTCTCTGCAGAAGCCTAGAAGAACCTGACCAGAACATACAGCTTCCAGTTCACATCCACTATCTTGTTTTTTTTTTCAATTAACCTCTTAAACCTTCTTCTGCCTGTGTAGTTGCTCTCGTCCAGAGTCACCTTCAATTATGACAATATCGGTTCTGTACAAGAAGCCCATCATGAGTCTAGGCCATGTAAGATAAGCCCATAGAAGAAGGAATAAAAGAAAGGTCGTGTTGACGCCCTCAGGGGACATTTAGAAATGCTGTGGACTATATTTGAAGAGGATACCACATACGCACAATCAAAAACACTTCCCTAACAAGGTGTAGTGACATGTAGTCTTAAACATAGCATTACAAGTTGCTGACTAGATCATTGGGGAGCAGCGTCAATACATCATTTAGACTGCCATGGATTAGTCATTAACTATTTCAACTGGTTTAGGTAACCGTGGCATCATGATCAAGGTGACTAACCAACATAGAAACAAAGATCTTCTTGGCTGGACAGTGGCTAAAAACTAATAAGGTGTGAAAATGTGGAGCTGTGTTAAAACTAAGCTTTTTATATATATAAACAATACACCCTCTAGCCCTACTTTCCAGCCCTTCACCTACATTTTCATTCTTCTTTGTATGTGGAGTAGTGGACATAACGAGGGGTAGAGGGTATGACTTTAGCCCTTCAGAGATGCTGACTTGCAGAGGAAGGGCCAGAGATAATTACCCAGAAAAGATGGGAGACAGGGATTCTATGGTGCAACTTTTCTTTACTTTTAAACCAAAACCAAAACAAAGCCGGCGTGAGCAACCCTAGGTTCACCAGATTCTCCCAGGAAACAGAGGCAAGGTGAGACAGCATTCTGAAGCTCAGATAGAAGTAGTGGGAAATCGGTGAGGGAGCACCAACAGAGAGGGCACCAGAACTGAGACAAGGTGGCCAGCTGTGCCCCCTTTAGAGCTAAGGAACCACAGTGAGAGCTAAAGGAGCACATTGATAGATCGGTGTAGCCTGCCTGGCAAACAGGGGGCCGAAGATGGGGGCTGGCAGGGAGGAGGATATCGGTACATTAGAGAAACCCGGTAGGGTGATGGAATGTGGAGAGCTACCGGCAGCCGGGGATAGCCTCTTGCAAACTGCGGGAGATTGAAGAAAGAGGACAGTAGATCAGAGAATCAAGCCTGGTAAACAGAGTGCCAGAGCATGGCCTTGGTGGCTAGCTGGTGTCTGAGCTGTAAGTAGGATGACGAAACAGACCTTCTAGGGCTAAATCAAAACTGCCTTTTTGAAGGCCACCTAAAATCGTCTTATGAGCATTCATCACTTCATCCTTTGTCAACATTATTTCCTCTATCTTAAAACTTGATTAAAAAGGCTTTGCAACCTCTTTTATTGTTGGAATTACGGTGATACATAAATACACCGTTGCTTACATACCAGAAAGTCAGCTTTGCAGCGAGGGGTGTCCCAATTCTTAGGGAAGGTTACAAAGCTCTAACAATTGTGGTTAAATTTGAGGGTGTTATGGCTTGCTGTGTGCTCCTGTAATTTCTAACTCCACACTTTTCTATGTTCTTCTCAAGAACATTGTTGGCGAAGACCCGAGTCCGTACTCCCGTTCTAGTGAATTAAGAAACGGCCTGAGTTTAAGCATTTTGTTTTTAAAGGCATACTATGCAACATTTTTCAATTAATTAATGTGTTCCATAACGTTTTGGATGATTAAAGCTATAGTGTGTAATTTTCAGCGACATCTAACGTCCAGACTGCAGACCGCAGCAACATGAACATCTCCCCCCCACCGCTTCTCCCCCCCAACAGTACGGCGAGCGTTACGGGACAAAATGTCTTCCACGACGTCCGCATCACCTACCTTCTCAAGTGATGATGTTTGTTTACATAGATAATTTTACAGATAGTATTTCATTAGTCTGTGTGTTCAGTACCGTCCCGGTTCAGCTCTCTCAACTTGCCATAGTTACTTTCGAGCGTAATGGGTGATCTCGCAATCGGTAGTTTGTTGGCTCTGCGCTGCCGTAGTGCAAAGATGTCTGCCTCCATGGCTGCGAGACCCGCTCCTATGTAATTATAAATAACGAATTCTAAGGCAACGCAAATATTAAGGTTAAGAGGCTGAGCTCATAGATGATGATAAATAACATAGTTATGTGTAATATATTACATTTCTGACTGTATATCCCTGTAATTATTACACACTGTAGCTTTAAATGAGTCATTCCAGTTCGAACAAAGGTTTTCTCGGCCGCCCTGGTGGTCTGTAGGGGAAATACCGTACTTGCAGCGCGAGAGTCGGTCTTGCTTTACGGCGAGAACTGCTACACGCCCCGAGTGAAAAGCATGCTCGTTGCTAGCGCAGTGGCGATATTTGTGCAGTTATCATGGTTAGTTAACATGCTAAATTTTAAAACTCGAAAATTGGAACAAAATAGTCACTTACCGCAGTAGACATGGTGATTCGTTGCGTTCGCCTGTCTGCTAAGCTAATGCATGACGGAGAAACCAGGAGAACAGCTGAGCATATTTACGACAGTGCACTTCTACTTTCGGGGGAGCCTCGCTGGAAAATCAACACCGGTTCCATAGTATACTGAATACTGAACCTTTATTCAGTCATGAATACTCATGTTGTTAATGTTTATTCTACCTCAGCCCTATTCAGTTTTCAAAAAACATATCATATATAGGTTTTTATATGTAATGGTTTGTTATGATGATTCTGCGTGGAATCAAATCAGGGCCCCTGAGTTTAAGTATAGGAGGGTCTGAAGGGATTAGCTCCACTTTAACGCAGCATCCTTGAATTTCAAAAGAGAATTTTAGATTCCGATTAATCAAAATAGCTTTCCTCTTCTTCTACATCGAGCTTAATTGGGTCCAGAGAAAGAAGAGTTTGAGAAGCAGGTTTTAACTTTGATTAGCGAGTGCAAAAATCCTTTTAAAAAGTTTATACTAAATACCAAGAGTAGATATTAAAGTCTTGGTAGGTATTTTAGTGTCAGAATATATTTAGAATAGGTAGTAAATGGATGAGGCATAATTACTGTTATTGCTGCAGTTACAATTTTACTTCTGTATTTCTAAAACATAAATTCTTAAACTTTTATTAAATATTTTCTATATATGTAAACTATTCTGTTAGCTGTTTTTTTTTTGTTTTTATATACATTTCATATTTATTTCCTATATTATCATGTTATCAATTTAAATTTTTTAAATATTTGTATTGTTTTAGTATTTCTAGAAGGTCCCTGTTTGTTTTTCTTTTTTCATTTGCCCATTTGATCCCTTTTAAAATTTTATTCACATATTAAACCAATAATTTTCATAATTGCAACTCATAACACATATTTCTGCCTCTTTCTACCAAATCTAAATCCTTCAGGGTAGGACCTGAATCCTGTGCAGCTGCTGTACCATCCTGCACGCAGCCAGTTGTCCCCGGTTGTTTACGTGTCACCGTGTCCTTGTTGGATAATATCATATAGGTGGACGTGGCAGATTGTGCTTACCTACTAAATCCGGCATTAGAAACATTTCTGAAAAAGCCTCTTACAGGCCAACAAAACATCAAATCTGTCCTGCCTCAACGCTCAGGCGTCCTGCCAGATCTACTCAGGTAATGCACGCTGGAAGCTGACTGCACAAATCTACCGCCGGCTGTGCCTGGGATACCGCGGCTATAATTTTCCATCATCTATCATTTGAGAACCATACTGTGGCATGTGAAGTAATTAATTAGGAAGACAAATACAGGCAGGGAGGGAGGTTTATGTCAATGGGAGTTGTGTTTTGATGGATTGGACGGCAGATTTCTGGGGTTGAAATGGAGCTTTGGGATAAGCTTTTTTTCCCTGTAATTCCCCTGATCACTTCAACTCTCAGGTCTATTTTTCTTTCTATTCCTCCTCTTTATATCCCTTCCGTGTTTAAGCCGTTATTCTTGGCTAAATATGGTCTAACCCACAGAAGTTAAAGGTACATTAAACACAGTGATCCCAAGGCAGTACCAACTTTTACTCCCAGTACTTTGAAGCTACTGCTGTGCTGCAAAGTTGAGAAGCATCCCTGCTCCAACTTAGCTAAAACCAATAGATGTATCATCTCCTCAGCATGCTATCAGGTCCTGCTAACAAGACAATCATTTAATTCAAGCATGCTGGAAAAGGACAGTGGTTCTTTAGGTCTGGATTTGAAGGCTGGTATTTCTTAACCTGACTCCGCCAGATGGATTTGCTCCGCATATCCATCTGGAAACCTTCCGTTGAAGTAATTTTGGGAAGGGGCGAAAATACTGGTTAGCTGATTGGCCTATGTTGGTGATAGACAGGCCAAATAAACCAATCAGATCAAATTGATAGATCAAACCCTTGCCGAAACCAGTCGGGAGAAGAGCAAAAACATCTTTTCCTCTGAGAAAAGCCTCCAGAGCAGTGTTTTGCTCTTGTTTCAGTGAAGAAATACTCTGTAATTCCGATAAAACTTGCTCGATAGCCACGCTAACGCTAGTTTCATCGGCTGAGGACGCCATGTTCTTTAGACTGAACTGTCGCGCTTCTCGTTGCGTCACACCTCAACCCGCCTCAAAGCCAACGCTGATTGGACGTTCGTTTGGTGAACGGCTCCAAATTTTCTTCAGCGGAGAGTCTCCAGACTGATTAGCGAGTGAAATATTGAAAGCTCGCGAGATCCGGATGGTCTCACGAGGCTAGGTATTTCTCTTAGAAATGATCAAGCTCAGTTTGATGGGAAGGACGAAATCATTAAACAGCTTTGTTTAATGAACAACCAGAGGTATGTTAGAATGATCTATGAAACCATTACAGTAAATTAAAATAGATTTTTAGGTCTGAAAGGGGATCTTAGCTCCCTGCCTTGAGCCCACTGCAGTCTCTAACAGTTTCTATTGTTTTTTTAGCTCCACCCAGCTTCCTTTTAACACTGATCAGCTTTCCTCTCATAACCCCCAGCATAATGCTGCCACTTCTTTGCTTCTCTTGCTTGATTATGCTCAAACTACTGGACTCTGTTGTATGATTTATGAGCACTGTACTTTTTTGAGCTGCGTCCAGTTGAGGAGGCCAAATCTGACTGTATTCACTGTTTTTTTTATTTATTTTAATGATACTTGGAGAATTTTTCCTTCTATTGTCAAAGGTATACACTTTAGTCTGTAATATAAGACGGCGATAAGATAAAAGAATGCTTGTGACTGTATTTTAACATTATGTTTTAAAGGATACACTAAAAAAATGATCTAGAAATAAGTAAAAATTTCTTAAATTAAGTGTATTCACCCTTAATTTGAGTAGGTAAAGGAGATAGTTTGCCAGTTGAATGAGTAATTTTACTCTTAAAATAAGATAATTAGATAATATGCACTTGAAATTAGACAATGCAATTGTGTTTTCTTAAGTGTAAATTGTGTAAATTGTGTACTTTAAGTGTAAATTGTCTTGTTCCATTGGCAAAATGTCTCTTTTATCTCCTCAATCCATGAACAAATAAACTTATTTTAAGAAAAAAAAGACTTATCTAGATTTTAATTTTTTTGCCGAGTACCTTATCTAAGTAAAAATTATCTGAATTTGAATAATGATAGTCTGCAGCCTCAAAAAGTTGCGATGATAATGTTAAAATCTCAGAGTGAAACTATTTGGTGTTGCAGGAAACTGTCATGATCTGTTTCAGGTGGGAAATAAATACTGGCTTATTCTGTGCAGCGTGCAGCACCTTGCATAGTCCCATCAGGTGCCTTTCTGGACTTTGCGGGTGTTGATCCAATGCCAGCTGGCTGAGCGGATGGATGACCAACCACCAGGCTCCTTCCTTCCTTTCTTTACCACTTTTTCCCCCCAAAAAAAAACGTTGGAAGAAAGAGGCGAGGAGAGACCAAGAAGCGGATAGTGATCTAAGGACCAGAAACTGATTGGTTTTCAAAGGGCTTGGCACAGACCCACTGCCGGAGGCAACCTGCCAAGGAAAGGTTCCTGTGTACTTCCAACAGCAGTAAATGGGAAGTCTAATCAGGGCTATATTGAAATGGTGATTTCCGCCACGGACACATCATACCAATCCACACGAGGGCTGGCAGTCCTGCATGGACACGTTATACAATCCCACGCGCATGCTTTATTCATGTAGATACACCGTGTCAAAGAGAGGCTGCTCCATGGCAAGAAATATATGCACACAGATAGCCGAGTATACACGTTTACACATGCATGCACTGACACTACAAGCCTAAGCTTTGTGAATAACACATTTATGTTATCTATACTGCATGTTACAGAGGTATAAATATGTTTGCGCCAAAAAAATATTACAGTTAAAAGAAAAAGGGTTTATTCCTTTGATTTTTGATGCCTGTCTTTATAAAGTGAAGCACTTTTCCTTAAAGGTTGCTTAAAAAGCTCCTTCAGGTCTCAACATTTTTTATGAAGTATTTGAACATGAGAGGATCATAGCAAATTCTAAATATCTATAATAGATGTTCTGGGTTTTTATCTTTTGACATATTACATCTGCTCGGTGTCTCAGTGGGTAGCACTGCTGCCTTGCAGCGAGAAGGTTGGGGGTTCGATTCTACGTGGAGTTTGCATTTTCTTCCTGTGCATGCATGGGTTCTCTAAGTCCAAAAACATGACTGTCAGGCTTATTGGCTTCTCTAAATTCTCCTTAGGTGAGAGAGTATGCATGAATGGTTGTGTGTCCTGTTTGTCTCTGTGTTACCCTGCAACAGACTAGGGACCTGTCCAGGGTGTACCCCACCTCTCGCCCGTAGAATGCAGGAAATAGACACCAGCACCCCTCGTAACCTTGCTTGGGATAAGCGTGACGGGAAATGCTCATGTTCCTGACATCGTTAATTTTAAGACAGAAATAGCTTCAAACCAATGCTTTTTAAATTTCTCTGGCTCTAATTCTATGTCTCAGGAATAGCTTTGAGATCAAAAACCGGTTAGGTAATTTTCTATAAGGTCTGATAGATGTATTTTTCTAACCACAAACTCAGGTGCAGAGAGTTTCAGCCATTATCAAGGAATTGAAAATGATGGAATTACATGGACACACAAAATTGTGTCCATGTAATTTCAATAGTTCTATGCATGTCTGACCTACTAAAGCAGCTCCTTTAATTCCTGTCTTTCATTACTGGATAACCTGATTAATCCAGGTGTGTCTGGCCATCGTCGTCATGGTTACTGGGCACAGGTATACCTGAATTAATCAATTCCTTCAGTAGAGAAAGCCAGGAAACAAAGACGCTGCATTAAGTTCAGGAAGTTGTGGAGTCATGCATAGAGCCCTTTAGCCCTATCCAAGATTTCCTGGATAAAAAGTCCCTGTCTGAGGGTAGAACGTTCAGATTACTCGGCGAACGAGGCTATAGTTGAGGTGAGGGGTTGATTTCTGCTGCCATATTGAAAAGCTGTGTGCATTTGTTGTCCTTCACTTTAAACCAGATTTGGATGTGTACACTCTGGAATCCAAAAAGGACCAAAAAAAAAAAGAAGACAACAATAGGTGGATGAAGGATGAAGCTCAACTCTTTTGAGGGCTTTAAGATATTCAAAGGACTCTCGACCTTTATATTTGTACTACCGCCACCTGCTGGACTGGAGGTGTAGCGCAGGATTCTTTACAACCTCCCCTTACGTCGTTAGGCCTATTTATATACCTTTTCCGCAACCTTTTTGTGCAGTGGGAACAGAAAGCAATCAAAGAGGGTATCCCTTTACCTAGCTATATAAAAAATACTTAAAAGTATTCATATATTGGGACTTATAGTAGCAGCGATTCAAAATGGCCCTTCCAAGTCAAACACCAGCCGGATGGAATCACACTTCCCTGCAGCTCCAAGTGAAATCCCCTCCAACTTCCAGCCACTGGAGTGAAACCCTAGCCTCGTGAGACCATCCTGATCTCGCAAGCTTTCAAAGTTTCACTCACAGATCAGTCTGGAGACTCTCCCTTAAAGAAAATTTTGATCCGTTCACCAAACGAACGTCCAATCAGCGTTGGCTTTGAGGCGGGTTGAGGTGTGACGCAACGAGAAGCGCGACAGTTCAGTCTAAAGAACATGGCGGCTTCAGCCGATGAAACTAGCGTTAGCGTGGCTATCGAGCAAGTTTTATCAGTATTACAGAGTTTTTCTTCACTGAAAGAAGAGCAAAACACTGCTCTGGAGGCTTTTCTCAGAGGAAAAGATGTTTTTCGTCGCTCTGTTAGTACGTCATATGCTTCGTTGATCTGTTTGGTTTATTTGGCCTGTCTATCACAAACATAGGCCAATCAGCTAACCAGTATTTTCGCCCCTTCCCAAAATTACTTCAACGGAAGGTTTCCAGATGGATATGCAGAGCAAATCCATCAGGTTAGTGAAACCCTCCTTCTGGGCATGCATATTTTGTTGCTCTGACTGCACACTTTCACTAAATTACGGGGTCTGACCAGGAGATGACGCTTCTCTTTTGAACTTATTGTACACAAATCATGCCAAGGGCCCATCAAGAAAAGTGGGGAAATTGTGAATGGCTACTACTGTACAGAGGAAAAAGGCCTCTAGACACTAGAAATGATGTAACCCTGTGAATGTTGTTGAACAGAAACAGTGGGAGGTAGGAAAACAGCAAAAGATATTGACAATATTCCTCTTTCTTTTTGTAACTAACACAGTAGATATGTCTCTGAAACCCTAAATGTCAGGGCAGAAGCTTGTAATAAGAGGTCAAAAGCCAGAGCAATGAGGTAGAAGTGATGTCTCCATCTGGATCATTGCTGGACGAGAAGTTTAAATGAAGTCCCTGTCTTTTTTCCCCCTCACATGTACATTTACAAAGGTCAGCGCGTGGCTTTATCTCTCGCCAGCCGTGTGGATTAACAAGCCCCGGCTCGGCGCTGCACCTGACTGAACCTGCCTCTCAGCTGGAGGGATAATGCCTCTCTCCGCCCGCCGCTCTGTCCGACCTCGCCCTCAATTTGCTCGGATTTGAACTCCTGAATTATGGCTTACTAACAGAGTCTAACAGCTGGTACAAGGAGAGCTTCTCCTGCATATTTAATCGCATGAATTAAAGATGACCAGGAGGCAGTTTCAGCAGGACCTTTTTACCTTTAGTATCACTGATACAAAGAGCAAGTCAGCTCTGAGTGCAGAGGTGAGCTGTGATACAAGAAGGGTCGAGACTCTTCCTGGCCCTCTCACATCAGTTTATGTAATTTGAAAGGCCTAATACTTAAACAATGGACTTAAATGTCACGGCAGAACAGCTTTTTCCCCCCAGAAACTTCTATGGATCATTGCAGGTAATATTGTACAGTAGGAGCATGTCATCAGACCGACAGTTTAGAACAGTCACTTGTATAAAAAATGGCCATGCATTTATTTATTGTTGGGATCATTCACAATATCAAAACACACTGGAAAAAACATCTAGAAATAAGTTACATTTCCAAAATCAAGTGTATTTACCCTTAATTTGAGTTGGTAAACGAGGTAGTTTGCCAATGGAATGAGTATTTTTACTCTTAGTATAAGATAATTAGATAAAATTACGGAAGAGGATTAGGGCCACTGGAAAAAAAAAAAAGTTAACTGATTTTTTTTTATTTTATTTCAGTATAGTATGGAAAAAAAGTCAGAATTCTGAGATTAAAGTCAGAATTCTGACTTGTTTCTCAGAATTCTGAGATTAAAATCAGAATTGAAAAAAATACTTATCTAGATTTCGATTTTTTCCAGTGCATGTGCTTATCACTACAAACAAAATTGGTATATTAAAACATAAAAAAAAAAATCTGAGATTAAAATCAGAATTCTGACTTTAATCTCAGAATTCAGACTTTTTTTTCTCAGAATTCTGACTTTTTTATTGTCAGAATTCAGTTAGTATTCTGAGATTGAAGTCAGAATTCTGAGAAAAAAGTCAGAATTCTGGCTTTTTTCCCAAGTTAAACTGAAATAAAATTTAAAAATCAGTAAACTTTTTATTTTCAGTGGCCCTAATCCTCTTCCGTATAAAATGCACTTGAAATAAGACAATGCAATTGTGTTTTCTTATTTTAAATGTAAATTTTCTTGTTGCATTGGCAAAATGTCTCTTTTACCCCCTCAATCCAATAACAAATGCCCTTATTTTAAGAAAAAATTACTTATCTAGATTTCAATTTTTTCCAGTGCATGTGCTTATCACTACAAACAAAATTGGTAGATTAAAACATAAAACAACTAAATAAATATCAGTTTAAATGCCAAGTACAGTAAAATGTTTGATAATAAGAGCTGAAAGGTCATTATTTTAAAAGTAAAGACTAATTTTGGAAAATGCTGAACATTTTTAATGTCTCTTCGGTGAATCCAGAGAACACTATAGTTTCTATCAAGTACAAAAATATGAAGGAATCTTTGCCATCTGGTTGCACAATCATCTGCTCTTTGTTTATGATGAAATGTCAATGTGGGAATGTGAGAAACCACTGGTTTCCTATATGGATACATATAATCTCAAGGGGAATTTTACACCACTGCTGTTGTGCAGAACGTTCCCAAGGTTATGAAGTCTGAATGGTTTTCATGTGATCATCGTAGTCTTCGGTTCCGTTCATAGGTTTATGATTGAGGTCAGGACTTTTAAAGACCATCACGAATGCTCAAAAGTTACTTTATTACCATTACTTACAATAAGAACGATGTGTTTTAAGTTAAATCTAACTTTCCATTTCCTGAGGCATTCATGAACTTAACAGAAGGAACCTCTATGACATCGAGACAGAGAGTTAAACTCATGTTGATGTTATTTGATCTAAAGACTTAAGGCCACGCTTTTAATTTTCCCAAGAAAGACACGTCACCACCTAAAGGAAATCCTGTGATAGGTAAGGTGGTGGCAGTGTCATGCTCTGGAAATGAAGAACACCCTTATCAGGTGGTTCTTTACAAGCCTTTGACAAAAGCAATTTGTCCTTGGTCACAGCTGTGACTTTTTGGTAGATTTAATGCGATATGGGTGAAAAAAGTGTGAAAAATGGTGTACTGGTCCCAGTTTGATACTGGGAATGTGTGTATAGATTAAAACTTCAACAGTTGGTCCAGTAGGTCAATAGAGAAAGTAACGATTAAAGACTTTTTAGATATTCTTATTCTGACAACAAGAGCATTAATGAAAAAATACACGCATTTCTTATAATTTCATACATTTTCATTTACTTAATTTAAATGAATTTTTTTTATTTCAGACATTTATTATCTTTTAGTCAGATTTCTAGAAATGAATTAGAATAATTTCTAAATAGCAAAACCAATACATTAAAGTCATTTTTGTTCATAATCATAATGATTAAAAAACTAAATTTTTTCTTGTAAATTATTTTTGTTTCACCAAGTTTATTCTTCTTTTGATGTTATCTATATAAAAAGATGGAAATATTACTTTTTTAAATAAGAAAACACATCTAAACTACCTTCTGCTGCAGTATTTTAGTTCTTATGACAAAATAAATATTTTACAGTCAAACATGAATCCATAAACCACCTACATTTTTCTTTGTAGGTGATTTAAATAACTTTTGTTCAAAACAAGTCATATTTATTAAAATATCTCTTTCATTAAATTGCCTAAAATACTTCAGATACTGAAAATTGGGGATCAATATGAATTATTTTTACACTTAAAGTTGAGCTACAGATATCTAAAAGTCACCAACTTTCCATTTGGGAAAAATTGATTTGATTTAAAGCAGTCAAACAGTGTATGTAAACAACTTAAAATACATGATCAATAAAACAGATTCTTTGATGCTTTTATATTTAACGTTTAGATGAATATTTAAAATATGTTTAAATGTCTTGTAAACATATTAAAAAGTGTTAAGAGGTGACTTAATACTCATCGTCTTGTAGAGAGTAGGTATGCTTATACATTTTAAATTGAGTCTCACAGCAGTGATGAGACAAACCACATCACATGTGCTGCTTTCGCTGAAGCCAGCAGTGGCGCCGCGTTGGAACCCGCTGAGCTTCAAAGCCTACAGGCGACCAAAGAAAGCCGCGAGTCTCAGGTGTGGTGGGTCTCAGCCAGACAGCAGATGTATGGAGGGGCTCCCACTGCACTGATCCCTATTAGATCTCAACAATTACCCCGGCCGAGTCCCTGCAACCCTGCTTCAAATTAGCATCTGGCTCCCCGAGGCGGCCGGGGCCTCCTGTTAGTTCAGACTGAGGTTAACGTCAGGTAAGCAGCCTGACTGGTGGTCGCTGTCTTCCTCTGGAATAATTACATTTTGACCGTTTGACCCAAGTCGTTCAGCTCTAGACGGGGGAAGAGGCTGGAAAGCCCAACTTCCTCGAACAGAGGGGCCTCTCGTTGCCTCCTGTTAGGTGCACCAACCCCAGGGAGAGAAGTGGGGATAGACATGCTCTTATATATGATATTATCACACCACACCATGAAGCGCCGCCGCCTTGTTTTGAATGCTGGCAATTAGACGAGCCTGAGAATCATCTTTTAAAAGCAAGACTGCCATTTTCCTCCCATTTCCCCGCTAAAGTGATCCAGTCCAATTTCCCTACTGTGTATGACTCTGCTAATAGACCCTGGTGCATCCGGTGTCAGGTCAGGATCTAAATAATCTCTGTGTAAAGTAATGTCCTCTGTTTACAGGCCATTATCTGTTCACAGTCCCTCTCTTGTCTGTCTCTTTGTTACTCCCAGCGATGGCCTAATTGCGTTATCCAATATGCACTCCCCTCTTTGATCACTTAGCGCCACTTAAGGTGTCTGCTAGAGTTGCTGGAAATTGTCGGAATAAAGCAAGAACAGGGGAGGAGAAGGAATAAAGGCAGGGCGAGCTGTCTGCGGAGAGAAGAGGCCTCTTTAATTGCGAGGCCTTTGTTTCCTGGAAGAAAAAGGTGCCACAGGCGCTCTGACGTAGCTAATGTGAGGAGTTGACAGCGCTATTCTCTTCAGTTGAAAACATGGGCGACAGATGTCATAGGGACACTGTGTAAAAAGCCAACAGGGGGACAAAGGAGAGCTAGTTCAGATAGAAGTTGACAAATCAAGACAAAACCTGATATGAAGAAAAGTCATTTTTCACATTTTAGATCAGCTTGCCTTTAGACAAACCAATTTGATGGAGTTGAGAAGCTATTGATTCGCCACAAGTCAGTTAAAAAGAGAAACACCTAATGATAAAGCATGATAAAGCAACACTGCTTCAAAGTATGAAAACAAAGAGCAAGTCAAGAAAAATAAAACATCCAAGCAGGAAGAGAAAAGTCGATCTGATTCCTTTGGTACCTCCAGATACTTGAAGGTGCCATGTTGATCGGGTCACACATTTCTACCTAAACAGCTTGGAAATGTCCAACTAGCATGAAGGACACCGGTTCTGCATCCCATGGATGATTGTGAGAATCAACCCCAGAAAACAAGCAAGATTGTAACGAAGTTTACAGTTTCATGTTAATCCATGTTGTCTTTGTTTTCTAGCTTTATTGGTGTGTTCTGGGTTTATTTTAGTTTCTAAGGTTTTTCTTTGCTTGTTGCTTGACCTTGAGTTTTCTTTTCCCTTGGCTTCCTCAACAGCTCTACTCACACCTGCTTCTTATCAGCTCGTTAGTCCTGCCTTTGTTCAGTCAGCCATAAATACACTCCCTGCCCCTCAGTGCTGGTTGCTTGTCTTACTCCGTCCTACCTTGGCTCCTCATGATTGTTTTCCCCTGATGTCTCCATGGTTCTGGTTTGTGTTTGATTCTTATGTTGGATTTTTGGATTACTGTTTGGCCACCTGTCATCCTTCATTAAAGCTTCAAAGATCTCACCCCTGCCTCTCAGCTTCTGCTTTTGGGTCCTCACAAAAACCTTAAAACCAAACCTTGACAAAGAGAGCTTGTGAAAAAAAGTCTGCTACCGTTAGGGACTGAAAAGCTTGCAGGAGGGACCAAAATAGATGGCAATATGGGGAAGAAACATGACATCTAAACATCTCAGAAAATCAGAAGGGAAGCCAAAGCTTTGGGACAAATGTAAGAATCCCACCTAGTTAGCCATAAGCCGCTTTCCCACTAAAAACCCAGGTTTTTCAAAACCCAACTAACAATTTCTGTTTGGTTCTTCCGATATGACCGAAAAGCCAAGTTTGACCCCCTGCTAGCAACTGCGTGGCCACTGTCCACCACCATTGTGTATCTGATGAAGGCATCATGCTGGGTGAGCGTTGCTGATGTCAACAGTGCAACGAAAATCAGGGAAATAATCAATGGAGTGGAACATGGAAGGAAAACAGGGTGTAGACAGTATGCTTTATTGTTTCGTTCTATTTTCTGTATGAATCCTTCCAACCAGAGCTGCTCCATATTTATTGAATTTAAACAGAGTTATTTCGGCTTTTTGGATCGGAAGTGACTGGTGTGGTGTGTTGAAGTCCGTACGTTGCGTTCAATGGTATCACGTACTTTACCGGCTTTGGTGTTCCCACAGCAGGGTTTGTCGGCCAGTGAGAAAGGGGTATTAAAGAGGCTTAAAGACAGCCTGCTCTCAGGACTATTTGTTAAAGCAAGGCTAAAATTGTGCTAAAGTAAGAAACATACCTGTCTCAGTTAGATTGGTCCTGTGAGCCAATTATAGTGGAAGGTAAACTGCATCCTTTGACTCAAACTATGAGGCTTATATGGCAGCTCAAGCAAATAATATTCATATATATATAATTTTATAATATAATATTTAGCAAAAAAAAATCATTTTGTGACCTAAAATAGGGAAGGTTTTGTCTAATCTAATGTAAGACCGGTTAAAAAAATATAAAATAATGCATTTTCATTTATTGTATATATGGAAATTGAAGGAAAAATGTACCATTGTCTCATTGACCCTTTTAGCATGATAAATAATGCCGTTTGGCTCCAGGACCCAGTTTATTTGTCCCTAACCTCTGAACCTGTGAATCGAGAGCTTTATTTTAAGCTCTTCTTCACCACAACAAACCCCCCAGACAAAGCCTCAATCCATGTGATCGCAATCAAGAAAATTAAAATTCCGTCCTATATTTATCTGCAGATTTTTGTTTTCAGTTTGACCCAAATAAGACCCACAAGTTTAGCAGGTAAGCTAACAACCCTCCATCCAACAGTCCACTAACCTTTGTTCATCTACCTAATTTCCACCGCCTCTAAGCCCTTAATTGCATCCCCTCGGTTCCCACCTCTCTTGCCTCTCTGTTGACTCTTTGTAGAAAAATAAACCATGGCAAACACGACATACATGCGTGCAGCCGGGGCTGTAAAGGAAACCGACAACTGAAAGGTAAATACCACTTTATCTGGCCTGTCACAGCGACGAGCAGCTGAGCACTTTGTTTACCTCGACGGCGAGCGAAAGTGGCTCAGGCCCTGCTGCCGCTGCGATATGGCCTCTAATTAGTTTCCAGGCAGCCTTTACCTGCTTCGCCCTCACAGTTAAAACCATCAGCTCCCTTTTGTTGCTCAGCGTCTCAACAAAGAAACCAAAGAAATCCTTCAGTCCTCTGCTGGTTTTTACTTTCCCCTGTTAGTCGATGTGTTCATCTCCAAACCGTTGTGTTTTCTGCGTGGTTACTCTGACATTTTTATGTTAATACAAAGGCTATTCGGCTATGCAGGCGATGAGTACACTAATGCAATCTGCTCCTGAGAAAGCTTTTATAGCCATTCTTATGAACCTCAGAAGAAAACATCCAAACATGGAAGTCATGTGGCTCCGGATGCGAGAGAGCTATTGTTTTCCTTAACTAAAAGTTGGAAAGTTGTGCCTTCCTTGAAGACATTTAATAAATGATTGCTTTAACGCGCTGCAGGGGTTGGGAAATAAACCAGCAACCTTTAAGCCTGCCTGCTAGAAGGCAGTAACATTACCTAAACCCTTAATCTCCTGCTTTTCTTCTTTTTTTTCACCTCCTACTCATCTTCTTTCTCCCTCCCTGCTGCCGGTGGTGTGGTTCACCGCCACGGTTCGCTGAGCCGCTCCAACCCCCCCAGGGAGCAAATTTGTGCATGCATACTGTACATAAAGTTCTGATACATAAATAAACACAGAAGGAGCGGCTATATAACTGAGCAGGAGAGAGAAAAATAAGGAGTAAGGTCGAGATGCGGACAGGTGAAACAGGTGTGATTAAACCCGCCGTCGTCACGCTTCCTGCTCACATTAAGGATTTTGTTTCAGTGTGGAGGCATACAGTATCAGCCACCCTGACTTCCCACACACACTGCTGGAACATCTCTCTTCTTTCACCTTATTCATGCACAAACCATGTTGAATATTAGAGGTTAAAGCGAGAGCAGCTCCCATCGTCGACCTGCGCGTAGGTGTTTGGCTGCTTCACAAAAACCTGCCTGGCCTTTAACCGAGCTGCTGCTTACAATGCGAGGAGTTTGTCTTCCAGAGTTATGTAGAAACTGCTAATGTGGCCGCAACTTTTTAACCTTAAATGGAAGTAAAGTTTAATTTTTAATTAAAAAACAGGGTCTCAGAGTCAGGAGGAGGCGTGGAGAAGCATTGATCCCCATTACCTAAAGTCAAAAGGAGGATGAGATACAGACTTAACTAAGCAGATTATTAGGTATTTGCTTCTTTCCATCTTTATTTTATTAATTGAGTAAAAAAAAATAATGCCGCCATGCAGCCAGGAAAAAGTCAAACTAACGACATCCTAATTTAGGTTTTCAGATCTACTTCTGATAAGCTCCACATCTTCAGACTGCTACTACCACAGCGTCATTTTCATGGAATTACTGTTACTCACTAGTTTCTGTAATATTGATGTCCATCCCTGCAAAAAGCATCCATGCAAATAATTAAAATGGAAATACAGTGTATTTTTAACCTGAAATCAATGCAGATGAGGGTAGTGGTCAATATCTAATGCTTTCTCTTAAAGGACGGCGTCAGCTTATTGTGAAGAAACTGTCTGAAGAGAACACATGTCCAAAAGCAAAACAAAAGACTTCTGCTTCAATATTTCTCCTTCGGGCATGACAACACTTACAAACTAATGTCCATCCAGCTATAAATACAGCACCCCCATAGCCATATGATACATTCATCTTTTACTGCTGGTGCAGATCCTAATTTAATTTTTAAAAATATTGAAACAGGAACAGAAAAATCATGTTTAACAAACAAATTCTTATCTCATTACTTCTTTTAACATTCATGCTTAACAAACAGAATTCAATTATTAATATAAGATTTTCGTTTCCCTTCAAAATCAACACAAAACAGGCCTATTTTTTAAGCACATTTCAGGACATTCAAGTGAATCACTGAGTTTATTTTTTGTCAATCTGAAGATAGACATAGGAAATAGCTTAAGAAGCAGAGCAACATTTAAACTGTTTAAGACAACTCAAACTGTGGCAAATAAACCCTGTAAGGATGTTAAGGTTATTGCATTCGGCTAAGACGAAACATGTAGCCTGGGTGCCATTCCGAACTTAGTCCCGCCCACAACGTTTGAGGTCGGGAAATTCGGTCTGGCATTGCTCAATAGTAGCGCGAGTATGCTCGCCCAATATCTGGCAGGCCAATCAAATTGTCAGGGCGGGCTTTATACGATGATGGACAGATGATCAACAGTAACGTAATCAACGTCACCAAAGCGCGCTTGGGTGACAACAACAATGGCTGCCGCTGGAGAGTTGAGGTGAGTAGATTCTGCTATTAGGTCTGTTCTAGAAGATATCAACAGCAAATCAATTTAAAAAAAGGAACAGAGAAACGCGATCAAGGCTCATCTTCTTATTCTAGGCGTGCAACTGCACGCTTTGATTTTTGTTGACAACAACTATGCGTGGCTTAACATACGTCACGCATTCCGTTGCTCTTATTGGTTGTAGGTCACGCCCCATAATCACAGCTCTATGGAGCAGTATCAGACTCATATTCTGACTAGAATTGAGTAGGACTACGTCAGGCTACTCAATTACAGTAACTTGAGTAAATGTAATTCGTTACTTTCAGAGATGGGAAGTAACGAAGTACAAATACGTATTTGTTAGTGTACTCAAGTAGATTTTTCTGATATTTTTACTTTACATTACTACTTATTTTTATGGCGACTTTTTACTTCTACTCCTTACATTTTTACACAAATATCTGTACTTTCTACTCCTTACATTTAAAAAAATTGTCTCGTTACTTTAGTTTTGAATCATTTCAATGGAGTTACCGTTATTATTTTTCACGTCATCAATACCAAATTCAATCTAATTGAATGGGAATCTACGTTGCATTTGACGCACCACTACAAGATGAATCGACAGATTCGGCGGTATTCATTCGCGGCAAATAATTGCAGCTTGGTGGCGGTGGCGTTAGCATAGTAGCATGGACGACGAGATGATTGAAAATGAACACAACGGCGATCTAGTCCTATTGGCAGACATCTATTTAAAATGTAGGCAACGGCATGAAAAAAGTGGTTTCTACTTTTACTCTTATACGTTAAATAAATTTACAAGCCTGTATTTTGTTACTTTTACTTGAGTAAAGAAGTTTAATCAGTATTTCCACTTTTAACACAAGTATCTGTACTTTTACTCAAGTACGGAAAGTGAGTACTTTTGCCATCTCTGAAAACTACTCAGAAAAGGTACGCAATTACAGTAACTTGAGTATTGTAATTCGTTACTTTCCACCCCTGGTGAAAGGTCATGTTTCAGGAATGACTACAAGCGAATTCATGGAAAGAATACATCAACTCTGAAATAAAGGATTAAACATAAACATAAAACTCCTCTCTTAAATCTATTAACATGACAAAATAGCAACATTTGAGGGAGCCAACAACTGCAAGTCTCTGTCTCATGGTATCTTATTGCAAAGTGAAGAAACATTCATATTCCCGAAGTGCAATATGAACTGAGAATGTGTTGAGAACGACTGATGACAAAGGCTCAAGCGAAACAAGGATCCTGAATGTGCTGTGATAATATCCCCACGCCGGCTAAATGACGATAAGGCTCAGGTGGCTCATATTAACCTGAGAAAATATTTCCTCACAGTGAATGGTGGGTGCACGGATGTGATGGCATCGGTGGGTGGGCACTGCATGTGTGTGCGGGGCGGGGGGGGTTATTCAATTCCAGGCCATCATACCTGCCTCAGCTACCGGCTTCATTGAGATTAATTACTCTCCGGCACCCCTCGCGTACGAGCTCTCAGATAGCAGCCGCGTTAGCTCGATAGCATCCAGGACAGCCACCTCAGCAACCTGAAGAAAGAACGGGTGCGCAGACAAAAGGCGGGACCGCACGGGCGCTGATGCTATCGCCGGCGTTGTTGTGTTACAATTAATTAACTTCAAGGTGATTATACATCGGTGAGCACACTGTGGCATCTCCCGGTGAAAGAGGGGGATACAGGCGGGTTGTGGTGGTGGGTGAGATAAGGAAAACAAAGCTGGAGGTGATATTCAAATGCTTCCAGGACAGATTAATAATAAAGGGTAGTAATCTAAATATTCATTTAGGAGCATATGTGTGTTTAATACACCTTGTACTAGGGCATAAAGAACAATGGCATTCTGCCCTGAGCTGTTTTTGCAGCTGTGACCTATATCTGTGCATACTGCCATGCAGACGTTAGCTTCACGGTGAACAGAAAAGGGGGGTTGTACAGGAGCTATAGGCTGTGATATCACAAGCCTCTGGAATTAAAAAACCGCCAGAAAAGACAAAAACGTGCACATTTTACTTTTAATTTGGTTTTATTTCATGAAATAAGGACGTGCATTAGCTTGAAAACAGCTTTGTTGTTGCTTTATCTATAGTTTTTAATGAGTCCAATTCACTTATTTAACATTATTTTAGTTCTATCCTAATTCTCCTGTACATATTATACTGTTTGAAATAAAAGTCTGTTTAGACTAGAGTTAGGAAACGTTTTAAGGACTCTGTAAGTCTATAATGTAGAAAAAAGATTCTTTTTATAGTTATTCTTATTCAAACAGTTTATAACTGATGACAGACAGGCTATAGGCAATTTAGCTAAATTAGCCCCAACTCTGCTGCTTGAACTACCAAAGCCAGCCTGATTAAACACACCTGCCCTCCATCAACTTCTCCTGTATTTCAGCAGTCTGTTTCCTTCCTCCCATGCCAGTTCGTCTTTATTTCTTCCAGCAAGCGTTCCAGCCCTTTTTTAAACTCTTAAATTGTGGCCATTAGTTTTTTGTATTGCATTATATTCGTATAAATAGTGTGTAATTTAATGAATAAAATAGATGTAAAATCAACAAATAGATATAAAAAGTGGTTAAATCACATATTGCTGGACCTCTTTGTGGTGTTGACATCAGAGGAGTGTGATAGGACAGACAGGATGTATACGTTATTACATTCTCCCATGATGAACGCTTTAATAATTTAGGATAGAAATATTCACTTTTGATAATTTCCTAAAATGAATTTAATAGTGATCTGAACGGATTTCTTTTTGCACATGCACAAACTACAGATGGGGTATTGACACTGCTATTCAGAGCTAGCTGTTGTTCAGGCTAACTGTAAAATTCTGCTTCATTCTATCTCTATCCTCCCACTCTTCTTTTTTTCATAGTAGCTTTGCCTCGTCTGTTCCTGTTTGGCTGTGACTCCATCCTGGAGAGAAATATCAGCTGTGCTGCTGCCATCAACACCCTTGTTTATAGATGTTGGAGATCTGCCTGTTTTCCAGTGTAGTCCTGTTTCTCTGACTGTGATTTACTGGATGCGCTCTCTTCATCCTCTAACATGGGAGTTGGCTCGGAGCTCGTCTGCCTGGCTGTGTGTTTCCTGGACGGGGCCGCCTTTTACAGCTGCTTTTTGTATCTCTGCTTCTGTCTCCTTGAACCCCAGTCGGCCTCAGCAGATGGCCGCTCACTGTGAGCCTGGTTCTGCTGGAGGTTACTTCCTGTTAAAAGGGAGTTTTTCCTCTCCACTATCGCTACAAGCATTCTTATTTTGAGGGATTGCATTTGAGTCAATGAGCCGATGCAATCAACAGGTTTTCCTTGGATAGGACACTAAATCAATTTTACTGTATGATCTGGTGAACTGTAAAGTGCTTTGAGATTACATGTGTTGTGAATTGACACTATAGAAATAAACTGAATTGAACTCACATCAATTGCTATTCTAACTGCTTCTATGGCTATCGCCGTTTCAACCTCTATTCAACCTAAAAGCAGCTTAAGCCTACCAGCATTTGGAAGAAAAAATGCTCATGCTAATGATTATTTAACCACACAGCTAAGGATTTTACTACTCAGGGTTTTGAGTACAGTGGTACCAAGATGCAACATAATCGTTATCATGCAGATTTGCATTTACATTTTAACTACTCATATAAGGAAGGATGTAACACTTTTAGGGCAGCAACTAATGATTATTTTGCAAATTGATCAATTGGTTGATTATATTTTAGATTGACTGATTAAAAATCGAATAGCCAAAGCTTCCTTTAACAGGATTGTTTACTAAATTAAACCAGCTTTATAAAACTTTTCCATTGAGGAGTTCTGGATAGAGCACATTGACGGATGAAAGTAATTTTTTTTTATTAATGCAAAGTGTTTATATACTTTTTTACTATTTTGATATAATAACTGCTCTAGTTGGGTCCCTCTGTCAGCTAAAGGCATATTTTAAAGTCTCTGTACTCCAGTGAACGATCAATCAGTAACTAAATTAGTTGACGATTATTTCAATAATCGATTATTTCAGTTTTAAACAGAATACTGTCAAACATGTTACTAAAAGACAAAAAATATATATATATGAACAACTGTTAACAGAAAGAAATGTTTACTTCAACCTAATAGGCTTAGAAGGGTTAATGTAAAGAGGTATTTACAGACTTTTATTAGTTTATAGTAAAATGATTAGAAATGAATTTAAATTGAAAAAGCTTCTTGGATGGGAAGCGAAACGTCTTCAAACTTGGAAACAAAGTCCAGTGGATTCTTATGTTAGGAATGAAAAAGGTTCAACTATCCCCAGAAAATTCTTCCTGTTAAGGATCTAAAACACTACTGAAACCTATGGTGCTATTTCTTTCCCAGAGGTCCACAGACAGGTCTGAAATCAGTTCAGGTTTTAGCAGCACTGTCACACCCTTTACCACAGCAACACTTTGAGTGATAAAACAAAACACACCTTTCAGCATCAAACCACACTGCAGTCAAAAGCTCACATCAGTGAACTCCCACAGGAGCAAGAGGGCTTCAATTATCACCACGCACACTCCTAGAGGTTTCAACTCACAGCATAGACTGCACATTGACACCAATGAGTGTGTGCTTCGGGAGAACAAAAAATACTTTTATTTTAATTTTACTCGGAGAACATTTTTCAGTAAATATCAGGACCATGTGGGGAGTTGGAACAGAACGGCAACCATGGCATGCATCTCTGCAGTGTGTGACTTGAATCTGAGCTTCTGCTCACTGGAGACAGTTGTTATAAACGCTGGCATCTTGAGTCCATGTTAGCAGGCAGAAAAACAAGAGACAACAAAGAGAAGAAAGCCAAGTAGCTGTCTGGTCTGGTATTTAGGGAGATCCCCCAATTTACTAAAACCTTGAAAACACACGCTGCAGCCAGTAATTGAAAGCATGCAGTTTTCCATCAAGAAATATGTTTGAATATTGCACAATAAACCTCTGGTACATCTTGAAATTATTTTCTTTGCATACTGAGGATTACGACTCTACAGCATGCACCCTGTGTGGAGCAATCCCAAAGATCTTTTTCAAGTCTAAGGTGTCCATCAATGAGGAAAACAAAGGAAAAGCTGCTCATTAAGCTCTTTATTCTGTGTATAGAGATGCAGTTAGTGTGGCTGTCTTCCTAACTCACTGAGGACCACCTCAGCAGGTCAATAGTCTTTGCAGCACGTGGGGATCCGGTTACAGATACCTCACTGCACTGGTCCCCAGGTGAAAGGGATCCGTTTCATAACTAACTGGAGATATTGGCAAATATCATATGCTCCAGACCCCCCCTGTGGCTGAATTTTAGTTAACTCTTTAAATGCTAATAGAAACCAAGATGAACAGGAGGTGAATTTAAAAGAACTGAAAAAAAGTTCAGTAATCTCAGAGAGGGAAAAAAAATCCTTCCATTCAGTCCCTGAAGGAAGATGACATAAGTGACCATCTGCTGCTTGAAATACTACACTTCAAATATCCTTACGGTATTATGGCTGTTCCAGCATTAGTCAGCTAAAAGGAGTCTGCATAATTTCAGTTAGAAGCTCCCCATGAACAGAATCTGGTATTCCTCCTTGTTGTCCATTATAACCAGAGTAATGATTTTGGGTCAGTTGCATATAATTCCTCTTTTAATTAGGGATGCACCGATTCCGATACTGGTATTGCCATGGGGTTTGTACTTGTACTTGTATCCGTAAATGTGCTCCGATACTACGGGACAGGATACTAGTATACCCTCTTTTTAACAGAAAGCATTATTTTGCGATAAGATACTAGAAGAAGAAGACAAAGCAGCGACGAAGAACACAGCGTGACGTCAAGAACCCGCCAGCCAGAGCAGTCGACACAAAAAGGGTGGAGCTAGCCAAGTCCGCTATTCGGAAGTATTTTCGAGCAAACGAGGTCAACAAAAGTAAGGCTAGTTGCAAAATATGTAAATCAAAGTTATCAAGAAGAGGAACAAACCCTAGCAGTTACAACACAAGTAACCTGATTAAATATCTTAAGGCAAGGCAAGGCAAATTTATTTGTATAGCACAATTCAGTACAAGGACAATGCAAAGTGTTTTACATGATTAAAATATAGGAAAATAAAACAGAATCAAAGCAAGAAGAAAGAAAAAGCATTGTGTTAAGACACAAAACGACGCTGAACAGGAGGAGTACTCTCATGGAGGTGGGAAACTACAACAACCAACTTTGCAGCAAAAGCTAAAGAAGCGGGAGAAGATGTCCAGAGACAATTCACACGCAATGAAGATAACAGAAGCTAATACATTGCCCTCGATGATCAGCCATTATCCATCCTTGAAAATATTGGATTCCGACGTCTTCTTAGTGTGCTGGAGCCGAGATATGAAATTCCTAGTCACCATTCATTACTAACCATGAGCTGCCGAAACTATACGACTTTGCGTAGAGACATATCTAACGCCTTTTGCGAGATTTTACAGTGAATAGCTTAACAACTGATATCTGGAAGAGCAGCGTTAGCCCATTGTCGCTCATTAGCATAACTGCACAATGGGTTGACCAAGATTTTTACCCTGCAGAGGGCTGTCTTGAATGCAAAACATTTTCGGGGATCACACACTAGCCAAGCTATCGCGGAGCTGTTTGATGAGATGCTCCAGAAATGGGGAGTTCCCAAAACTTTGATTTAAGTCTACGTGATAATGCTAAAAACATGATAGAAGCCATGATGGATGCCAGACTTCAGAGCCTTTCATGTTTAATTAGCCAAATGAAAATAAAACATTTTCAAATTAATTCTGAGGAGTTAATGGTACATAATAGTACTTGTATTGGTACTCGGTACTGAAGTTGAAGTACTTGTAATCATACTTGATTTGAAAAAATCCGCTTTAAATCTTAGCTCTAGTTCTTGAAAACATTGTTATTTTATCTCTTTCTACTCCTAATCATTTCATAAACTTGTATTTGTAAGTGCAAATGATTTGTTTATTGTGTATATTTAATTCATCTTTACTTTGCATAACTTTCTATTTCAGAACTGATAATGGTTCTAACAAAGGCTGATAGTAAATTGTTGCATTCACTCATTTATTTTCATCCAGCTACAATGTTCAGCTCATTGAGCCTCATTTAGATTCTAGTCACTATTAGCTTAATCCAAAATAACTTTTAACAAAGCCACTTCTTTGCAATACTCTATTAGGAAATTCTATGATTCTGCTGAAATCCTTTGTTCCTCAAACCATCATACTGTGCAACTCCTCACTTCAGAGAAGGAGGAGGGGATAGGAAGAGGGATAAGGGTCAGCACCCCCTCCTTGGACATCTCGTGCAAAGATTTACCTATTGTCACTCGTGCAATATTCTTCTCTCTCACTGTGCAATAACACAGGCCAACTACTGTGTAGCCTCTATAATTTTTTATCATTTAAATAGTCAGTACATCTCTGCAGTACAATAATCAAAGTCAACTACTGTGCAGATATTTTTATATCTATAGGAAACATATTCCAGGACATCAACAACTTTTCTTATGCCGTTTTGTACTACCGGTATATACAATCTTTTTATAATGGCCTCTTGCCTTAACTCTTTGTACTCTGTTAGGATAATTAACATTGAAGATGTGTGAGTTTATAACACCCTGCACGTCAGAACCAACATTTTAATCTAATTAGGACAATTCCTCTGTCTGGATATACAGTTATAATCTTCATTTTGTACATGGCAAAGATTTGGAAATGGAATTAAAGCGTGTGCTTCAACTAGCAATGAAGTGTAATATTTTGATAATGGTGGAGCCATGGATGTCTAATCATCTGCTAATGTTTATGATTTAAAATATGATGATGTGGAAGACTGGAGATGTAGAAAATGCCTTTTTAACTATTAATTGGGGTCACTTCCTGAGAGGTGAGCAGCTGCCATTCTGTAACCCTAAGCAACTTCTCTGATCTGACTAAGATTACAGTTTCTATCAGAATATTTAATGCATAAAAGTTATGAAGTGTTATTTCAAGAGTTTGTCCCGAGTGATATCTTTTCAGGGAAAAGAACCGGAAAGATTGAGTATCAGGGTGCAGACACATAGCCTATCTTTAACAACTCTATATAAGCTACTGGAACCAGAATTTCCCTTATGGAGTAATCCCAAGGGATAAATAAAGTTGAGTCTAAGTCTAAGTCTAGAAAAGTGATTTCAATCTTTTATTAATGCAGGTTATTTTTTTTATTTTTTTCCAAAAGCAGCTAAGAATTGATTATTATTCAGTATAAAATATCAGGTGGCAAATATGATTTAATGTACGTCAAAAAAATGTACAATATAACCACCAATGCCAACATAGAACACCAGTTACCAGCTTATAAACTATCCAGTACATAGACTTTCTGCTCTTTAGGCCAGCTGCTATTCAAGTTCCAATGCCTCTGAAGCAAGGTGCTTCTCCACATAAGTGCCACACATTTAAACTAAATACTACAAAACAAAGTTTTATTTAAGTTTTATTTAGGGCTGCCCCTATTCATTATTAGCCTCGTGAGACCATCCTGATCTCGCGAGCTTTCAAGATTTCACTCGCTAATCAGTCTGGAGACTCTCCGTTAAAGACAATTTGGAGCCGTTCGCCAAACGAACGTCCGATCAGCGTTGGCTTTGAGGCGGGTTGAGGTGTGACGCAACGAGAAGCGCGACAGTTCAGTCTAAAGAACATGGCGGCTTCAGCCGATGAAACTAGCGTTAGCGTGGCTATCCAGCAAGTTTTATCGGAATTACAGAGTATTTCTTCACTGAAAGAAGAGCAAAACACTGCTCTGGAGGCTTTGCTCAGAGGAAAAGATGTTTTTGCTCTTCTCCCGACTGGTTTCGGCAAGAGTTAGCCTGGCTTGTGGTTGTGTTTTCGTCGTCGCTTCGTTGATCTGATTGGTTTATTTGGCCCGTCTATCACCAACATAGGCCAATCAGCTAACCAGTATTTTCGCCCCTTCCCAAAATTACTTCAACCGAAGGTTACCAGATGGATATGTGGAGCAAATCCATCTGGCGGAGTCGGGTTAATTCATTATAGCTTATTATAGTTTTCATTAAAGACAACTATAAAGCCCTTGATTATTTTTTATTAACTGCTTAATCTAAAATGAGATATTTTTTAGCAAAGTAAAATTAGAGAAAAAAAACCCTCATTAAAGTGATTGCAAACTCCAAAACATAAAAGATATCTACATATACGTATAATAATCTATATATGTTTATATTTGTAGAGTTTTGAGTTGTAGGTTAAAAAATTATCTATTATTTCAATTAAATATTTCAGCCCTTGTTTTTTTTTTTATGTAAAATTCCTTTTACATATATTTCATTACTTTACTGTACAGCTAGAACATCCACTGTTTTGTTCCTTACCTTTTTAATTTCTCATTATTGGCGCCAACGTTAATATATCTACACTCCCATGACTCTACATCCCATTGGACACATTCTCTTTTGTAAAGTTAGGAATAAAAGTGTCTGGGTGGGAAAGTTGACAATGGATAGGCGGTATCACAAAAACCGTACTAATGGGCGCACAAAAAGGGCTCCACTCCAAGGGCTGCATACATATTTATACCCATGTCCCCTTTCATGTGTTTCTACAAATCTTATCTCACACATCTCCTCTTGCCTGCTCACTGGCATAACAGCTCTTTGTATTAAAGGAGGCCCTGAACCACTCAGGCTCTATTTGGTTCCAGGGAGCCGATACCGTCTCATATCAGCGCACAATTTGACCGCAAAGAAAAGGGGATTAGACCTGCAAAAGTGTGACCCATTTTACATCCGACCTGCTAAATCGGTCGACTTATATTCATATCTCGCCTTCTTTGCACATCCCCTGCGAGCTCACATTCCCATTGGGTTGCAGCACATAACCTGGAACAGATAAAAAAAGGACAGAAGAGTAAACATGCAGGTCTTGTTCCGTAGAGTTAGAAGTCAAAAACAGAGCCAGGTTCTCTGTTTTCCCTTCTAAATCAATAAGAAGAGCTCCTTTGGGGTATCCAGCCAGCCATCTGGACTGAAATCCAGGGGCTCAGGTTGTCCCCTGGGCTCCCCCGCCTTCCAGCCCCGTGTTCTGGAGGACCTGGCACTAAGTTAATCGTCCTGCCTCTCCTTTCCCTCCCCCCACGCCATCCTTCATCATCCTCCTGCCGTCTGTCCCTCTACGTACACCTTCCATCTAATCTGGCCGGCTGCGACTCAAATGTCAGGCCACCTGGGAAAGGCAGCTGTTGGCCTGCAACGAGAGCTGCCACGGTGGGCCTGGAACGGTTCCTGAAATGCTCACTCAGACAGTGAGGAAAAAAACAGAACTTGTGGCGTAAATACCTTATTAGCCAATAACAAATATGCCTTCAGGTGTGACGTATCCCTCCCTATAGGTTGGGTAAGATGTGCAATGACCTATTTCTTCAGATTTATCAGCCTTCATTAGCATCATGGTTTTTATTCCTTCCGCATTCTGCAGCGCAGCAGGTTATAAATCCCAAACTGAAGTACAAATTGCAGCAGGTACACTAGTCTATCATTTGCCTGTAGAGGAAGGAAGAGGGGCCAGCAAATGAGAGGAGTGATTTTCATCAATACATCGCCAGATAAAGATCCATCTGGATCCACTGAAAGGAGAAGAAGAGGAGGAGGTGGAGGAGGGTGGGGGCAGCTTTTGGCATCGACGCACGGCCATTGATTGTGCGTCCCATTACCAGTATATGATCCAATCTACAAAAGGGGAGAAGAGGAGCGACGCTGCGAGCGGGCTTTGCTGCTGCCCCGCCATCAAATAACGAAGACTCATCCCACACCTCCCCCCTTTAATCACTCAGGAATGATTTGGGAAGGAATCCAAACATGAACACAGAGAGAGAAAAGCAGAGATTTGTTTGACTGAATTAAAATAAAAAAAAGAGAGGGGAAAAAAACACACCGACATGGCCTCTGTACAAATACTATGTCCTCTCCGTGGGGAAATAGGAGCAGAAAGGTAGCAATCAATATTGAAACACAGAAATTAAGCATTTAAATCAGTAATTAGGGAGCAGGCATGTTTTTTTTTTCACACCTGTACGCTGCTGAGGCTGCCAACCCCAGCGCATCTGTTTCCCTCCACCTGCCAGGCACCTGGTATCATTTCAATGGCGCCTGATTGCATTCAACCACCGAAGACTCTTTTAAGCTTCTTAGTGATTCCACCCTCCTTCTCCCCTCTGTCCCCTCGCCACAACCCAACCTCCCCCGCCCCGCGTCTGCATTATTTTGTATTTATTTGTATCTGTTCATTCCAATGCAGGTGCCTTGCAGTAATACTCAAGTGTGCCATACATGAGTGATTCTTTTATGCCTCAGTTCCTGCATTTGTCATTTTGGCGAAAGCAAGAGGATTAGGGGTTTGGATGTGTACCTCCTTCTCTCTCCTATTTCTCTCTCACACTTTTAACAACATCCTCCCCGAATGATTTGCATACCAAATTCTTTAACCCTGCGGTGGTCAGAAAGAACTGTCAAATCCTCTCTCTCCACTTGGCTTGGTCTGTGTGTGCATCAGACCTTTGACCGCTGACTTAGTTCCAACACAGTAGATAGAAGAAAAAAGAAACATTAAAGCAGTTCTTCCTGTTCTCCTTTTTTTCCCTCTTACTCACATGCATGTGATTCTTCACTATACCACAAATATTTTATTGTTATGAAGAGGCTCCAGGAGTAGGAGGAGTTTAGCAAAAGCTGTTTCCACTGTACTTATCCCTAATTTTCATAACATAACATCTGATTAAGGTTCAGACAATTCAACATAATGTCTGAATTTGAAGTTGGAGCCGCCATGACCATCAAACCGTCTAGGCGTGCCACCCAACATGGCACAAAAAGGGCGCTTATGCAATTTTTTTGTAATTTGCAAGAGCCAGATATGTGTAGAAATATATTACGGGATCAAGAGTGTAGCAAAAGTGTAATTAGGCAATCACTATAGATTCCAACAGTCGGTAAAAAACAATGAGGAAAGGTCAGCACAACCAAGAGAATGCCTCAAGGCCATATTCAAGAGGATGAACAGCGGCTGATGGAGAATAAATGTTGGTCTGGATGAAGAAAGAATAGGAACTGCTACTTCCATGTAGGTCTTTAGGGGGTTTAATAAATTTTTTGGCTTTGTCACAAGCATTTATACATCTGGAGAGTGCTTTATGGTCTTTTGTGGTAAAGAAAGAGGTCAGACAAAAAGCAGCTGGATACATCTAGGGAGACTTTTTTGGTTGGGGGCAACCTTTGGTAGCCTCGTGAGACCATCCTGATCTCGCGAGCTTTCAAGGTTTCACTCGCAGATCAGTCTGGAGACTCTCCGTTAAAGAAAATTGGGAGCCGTTCACCAAACGAACGTCCAATCAGCGTTGGCTTTGAGGCGGGTTGAGGTGTGACGCAACGAGAAGCGTGACAGTTCAGTCTAAAGAACATGGCGGCTTCAGCCGATGAAACTAGCGTTAGCGTGGCTATCGAGCAAGTTTTATCGGAATTACAGAGTATTTCTTCACTGAAAGAAAAGCAAAATACTGCTCTGGAGGCTTTTCTCAGAGGAAAAGATGTTTTTGCTCTTCTCCCGACTGGTTTCGGCAAGAGCAGCCTGGCTTGTGGTTGTGTTTTCGTCGTCGCTCTGTTAGTACGTCATATGCTTCGTTGATCTGATTGGTTTATTTGGCCCGTCTATCACCAACATAGGCCAGTCAGCTTACCAGTATTTTCGCCCCTTCCCAAAATTACTTCAACCGAAGGTTACCAGATGGATATGTGGAGCAAATCCATCTGGCGGAGTCAAGTTAACCCTTTGGTTGTTTCCCCATGTTTCCTACTACCCAGCTTTACAACTACCGGTAGGTCATATGGCATAAAAGTGGATCCCAGTTCATTCACCTCCCAGGTTTTTCCTCCTAAACCTGCTGTAACATGACATTTTCATGCAATCCTTAATGAAAGATTATATGAGTAGATGATTATATGATTAAAACACAGTGGCATTTTCAGATGCATTTATTCATTTTTATTACCTTAAGACATCAAAATAGCAACAATCGGGGTATTTTACAACAAACAGCTTGTAAAATTCTTATGGAAAAATTCCCTTGCTCTGCTACGTATGATTACAAAGTAGTTTAATAAAGTTTTAAATGAGCTGACCAGATAAAGAACAGGCCAAGTTTTAAGGCAAAATACTTGAAAGTAAAATGGACTATGGATGAAACTAAGGTTTATTTTGATTTAAAATACTATTCATTCATTAAAAAAGTCAACAGGTTTGGTTCCAATGCTGATATAATTCAGTTTAATCAGCAGTTTTGGTAGCCTGATTAAATGCTACTTGCCTTTGCCAATGACCCTTCTCCCTAAACTCCTAACCATCAACCTTCAATCATCTAGCAGTAGCCTCAAACTCAAAACTTGAACAGTCTGTTTCCTGTTTAATTCAAAGGGCCTTATTTAAAGCTAATATTTGATTCAGATCTGTTAAAAAAACATTGGTGGACACGGGCTCTAAAGGACTGAAGTTTGAGGCTACAAGTGTAGAAACTCAGAGTGGGTCTTGGCACACAAATTTGGTAACTGTGCAAAATATCTCAAGACTCCAATTGAAGCCTAGGAAATAGGTCTGAGATTCATAGCTTTAATGCGGGTGTGACTTGAAGATCTAAGAATTGTTTTTGCACTCAGCTATTATGCCTTTGTCTCACAATAGGTCTATTTATACAAACTATTGTCTGAAGACAACACCACCCCAATCTGGTTCATGAAGGTGACTTTGTGTCTAAATTAAGGGCAAAGTTCTGGGCAAACATCTGATTCAGGACTAAAACTGTAGCAGAAACGAATAAATAATTGATCTGTTGTTTTTTTTTATTTCATGAAATTCATCTGAATTGTGCATGTCATGTTGGATGATATGGGATATTGATATTTTAATGCACCTTCTTTGTAATCTTAAGGTGTTTGAGGCTGTGCACTATCACCATATTGCAAGAGCAACGCCTGAACAGAGAGATGCCAGATATGGATATGAAGTGCTTAAAGTCAGATGATCAGTAACCGCCTCATTTCAGCTAAATTTGTTGCACTTTAAAACAACAAAGAGGTTGATTTGCAGCAAAAAATAGAATCTATGTCATGAGATGTCACAGTCATATGCATTCCTGTGTTGGAAATATTGCCTTATGAACTTTAGGTAATGCTCTAATTTCATGCAAAGCGTAACAAATTTGTTTTCCATTTGTGCATGTGCTGATTTTCCACCTTGAAATGAACTCTTGCCACCTGAGTCACCCCTGACACCCCCTTCTTCCATAAAGCTGAAGAGTTGAGCAGGGAGTCTAGGATCAAACTTGGCCCCCGGCTGCACCATGTAAAGTGTTGCAAATCTGCAGAATTCCCTTACTTTTCAGCCCCCCCACCCGCCCCTGGAAGCTAATGGGATCATTCGGATTCGGTTACGGAGATTCAACAGTTAGAGAGCCACCATCTGGGTTTCTGTTAACCTGAGTCAGATGTAAGCCTGTCGCAACTGCAAGGTACAGCAGCTTGGTTAATGATTCTTAATCTTTTCTTTAATTAAATTGTGCAGCCAACCTGAAAAATCTATCTTAATGCAAATGAGAAACTCCTTTTTTTGGCATTTGCTTACCGTAATGCACTAATAAGGTTAATTTAATAAAAATCTGTTCCACTTTTTAGAGATAATTGTGTGTCTTCTTGATCTATTTTGCACAGAGTGGAGAGAAAAGGGAAAAAAAATTGTGTTTGTGGAAATGGTGGTATCACAGGATGAGCCAAGGAAGAGAAACCTGCCACGGATAATCGTATTTGTATGAAGTGAAAATCTATTTTTCTCCACAGCAGTGTCCCATTTCAGTCCTTTGTGACAGCTTCCTGTCAGAAAATAAGTCAGAAGAGTGTTCAGCACAAACGCTTACAAACGAAAACAAGTCAGGGACGCAAAACAAGAATAGGTTGTGTTTTACCTACAGGACAAAACAGATAACAGAGCTGTAAAAAGGGCCGATCTGTATTTTTTCTTTCAAAAATCATCCTGATTGTTTGTCCTGAAATGATCATCCAGTGACTGGATGAATGGCCAGCATTTGAAATCGGAAACTTTGCAGAAATCACAAAACAAACACTCTGAACTCTAAATAGCTTATTTTCTGCTGTCCACATGTTGGAGATTTTTCATTGCTCCACCCCCAGAGTAGCTAACCTGACTCCGCCAGATGGATTTGCTCCGCATATCCATCTGGAAACCTTCCGTTCAAGTAATTTTGGGAAGGGGCGAAAATACTGGTTAGCTGGTTGTCCTATGTTGGTGATAGACGGGCCATAAAAACCAATCAGATCAACGAAGCATATAACGTACTAACAGAGCGACGACGAAAACACAACCACAAGCCAGGCACAAGCCAATTGATAGATCAAACTCTTGCCGAAACCAGTCAGGAGAAGAGCAAAAACATATTTTCCTCTGAGAAAAGCCTCCAGAGCAGTGTTTTGCTCTTCTTTCAGTGAAGAAATACTCTGTAATTCCGATAAAACTTGCTCGATAGCCACGCTAACGCTAGTTTCATCGGCTGAAGCCGCCATGTTCTTTAGACTGAACTGTCGCGCTTCTCGTTGCGTCACACCTCAACCCGCCTCAAAGCCAACGCTGATTGGACGTTCGTTTGGTGAACGGCTCCAAATTTTCTTTCACGGAAAGTAGCCAGACTGATCTGCGAGTGAAACCTTGAAAGCTCGCGAGATCAGGATGGTCTCATGAGGCTACAGAGCAGCATATTCCCAAAAGGACCATCTAGGGATTAGATCCATAATCAGTGGAACTGATGAAGTTATGCCTGGAGATTTCGAGATTTCTTAAAAAAAAATGCACTTCACAATTTAGTACTGAAAATAAACAAATATTGAACATTTAAGCACAATAAATTGCTAAAGTCAGGTCTGGGTAAAGTGGAGATGCGGAAAAGCGCCCCCTAGGGACTCAGTGTAAAGGGCTGTTTTACTTCCGCAGCAGTGTGTCGCAGTGAGCTTGTCGCAGATAGTTTTGATTTATGCTCAATGTTGAAGCGTGGTCTGCGCTGTTATTCCACACCACAACGTAAGAGGGACAATCAGGATCTAGCTGTGGGTCGAGATACAGCCGAGGCGTTGAAGAAGTGGGGGCAAGTTTGTGCGATCACGGAGGGACATGAGGGTAAAAAAAAAAAGCGGGGATCCAGGTGGAAAAAGGGTCCCAGCATTTTTGCGCACCTCGCTCTTCTAGCTGGTCCAACTTCACGAGTCGTTTTCCACAAGGTACTTAACACAAAGGAAATACGCATGAGTAGAGCAGATGTACATTTGACCAATCAGAGGCCTCCTGTCTGCGGCACTGTCTGCGGTCGCCTACAAATTGAGGGGTTAGCGGTTAGACTAGTGGTTACGGGAATCCAGAGGTTCCGAATTCAAGCCCCACTACCACAGACTGCCACTCTGGGTCCCTGAGCAAAGATCCTTAACCCCAAACTGCTTCCCGGGGCGCCACACAATGGCGACCCACTGCCCCCCAAAATGCTCTGTACTTGTGACCGTGTAATGACAATAACACCTGAAAAAAAAAATGATAAGAAGATTTAGTTGTATGACCAAGTAAACCTCAACCTATGGAGGACCAACTCTGTCCTAAAGAATAAAACAGACAAAAATATTATAACATGCACATATATAAATACTTAAAAATAAGTTGAAGATTATAAAGGACAAACAAATACATAAGCTAAATGTTACAAAGGCAAATAAATAAAAAAGCTAATTAAAAGAGTTATATGCATTTATGTCTAACTGTATAATTCAATTTCTACTTACATTTATTTGTTTATTGTATTTTTGGTGGCAATTAATTGTATGCGTATTTATTTATAGAGCATTTATTTATTTCTGTATTTATTTTTAAATATGGCAGAGTTGGTCCTCCATATAAACCTTCCATTGTTCACTTTGTTACTAAGGTCGGGGTATGGATGCTGTGGGATGACCCAGGGGAATGTTTTAGGGGTCAAAAGGGGTTTCTAGTCACAGAAACCCGCCTAATCCCTTGAAGGGATTGCTGGTGGTGCTGGAACCCACATTATAGGAGCAAAATCTGGTAGTTTGAAAACTTGTTTGAATTTGAAAATATGAATAGCGGCATATTCTTGTGTTAAATGCAGTAACTAAAACATAAACACACATAGAGCCTGGATTGAGAGTTGGAGGTGCAATGAAGTCATTAATTAGATTACATTAGCTGCAAAGGCTTTGTGAGGATTAATGTCGAGAAACGTGCTCACTCAAAAGCCAGAGATAGTGTACCTGAGTCTGCTTCAAACCCGATTAACTCCAGCTCTGACAGCTCACATCTTGTTGTCTACCTGGCACTTTGAGAGTAATCTCTCCATTGTGCTTTGGGGAGAAAGGTTGATTTTGACGTCTCTGTCTGCAGAGCAACTCGCACTCACCAACTTTTTTTTTCATTTTCTTCCTCCCTTCAGGTTCATCTGTTCCCAGGAACAGCTAATCCAGGAGGTGTGTGTGCGTTTGTGTGTGCATGCCGAAGGTGTGCGTCATATTTTCAAAAGCCAGGCTTTAATAGGTGAATCACTGCTGCGTATCCCAGCATCCTCCCTGGTGGCAGCAGGAGGCTAATGTCAAGAGACTAGAGCTGCAGTACGACATGTCAAAAGCTCCTCGTCGTCGTTGTCCAGGATGGGAAAAAGACATCCGTCAATGTCTTTTTGGCAGGTGATTCTGCCGCTGATGGGAATAAGGAAGCCGCTCCGACATGGGAGTAAATTCTTTAGCCAGTTAATAAAATCTGTAAGAGAGGTGGAGAGGAGGGCCTCAGGGAGCTGATAAGCCTTCCTTTCATTTGGAGGTAAAAATATTATCATGCTACGTGTCATGAAGTGCAATCCAGCCGATAACTTGACGTCTCCGATTTCAGGAAAAAAATCACTAACAAGTCTGACAACTGAAAGTTGAGAAGAGCCTTCTGGGAGATGGAAGAGGTCTGTTGACTCCAACCTGCTAAACACACACTCCTCCTCTTCCTTTGACAGTGAATAAAATTGACTCGCTCCTGGTGTGGCAGTCAAAGGTGCGGAAGCCGGTAGCATCACCTAGGAGGAGGCGTGCAGATCACATCTTTGCCTAATGAGCTCCTTAGAAGGTCTAAAATAGCAGATCAGGCCCCTCTGCCTTCCAGTTTACCTATATGTGTCTCCTCACCCCCTCCTGCCGGCTTGTCAGGTGTAGCTTCCCCTGTTCGTGGCTCTGGCTGTCATCCAAAGAGAGGCGAGGCAGGAGGTGTGGAAGGTGATGAAGAAAAGTTAAGATATCAAGGAGGAGGAGAAGATCCATTGAACGCAGCTAGGAGCAGAGAAACACTGGTTTGTGGTAAGAAACATCAGGCGAAAAGACACTGACTGCATTAGATGTAGCATTTAGAAAACGTTCTTTGACAGTAATTACAGTGCAACCTAAACTGCTTGTTTTTTTAATTTGCAATATCTGCATAGATGTAACAGCAACCAATTCACCAATGTAATCCCGTAAAGAGGGTAACTGTTGAAATGACTGGAGGATTTTAAGTATCTTGATGCTTTGCCTATGGGAGTTGAGGAGATAAGTCTGATCTTCGCCTGCAGAGCTGAGGTCCATGTCTTCTGGTTCATAATGAAGAGGAGGCAAATAAAAGTTAAAACTCTCGATTTAGGAAGTAAGACTTTCGCCTTTAGAAAGACTTGAAGAGCTGCAAGAGAGTTTAAGTACCTCAGCATCTTCTTCCTAAGTGATGTCAAGGTTTTTATCAGGTGCTAAAAGTGTGTGTAGCACCAATGTGTCATTTGTGTTCATGGTCCAACCCTGAGCTATGTCCATTAGATATGGATTGTCAACCAAAAGAACAAGTTCCCTGATTCAAGAGCTAATTGTGAAATTCCTTTGTTTGACCACAAGGTTGGGAGAATTTAATTATCTCAGCATCTATGAAAAAACATCTTCATCCAGGAGAAGTTTCAGAACAGGAACATTTTCTTCATATGGCATCTTAATGGAGCTTTATACTGGTAATTATTTGATGTATTTCCTTATTTTATGTCCCCTAAAAAAGCCGTTGCGCCTCAGGGGCTTCCTCACGGTTCTTTTCCTGGGAGCAAGTTATTTACTACTCTTAACTCAAACTGGGTAAAACCATATAAAAAAGGACTATAAAACAGGGGTAAAAAAGTAACAAAGTTTATTCCAGATCAGGTCGTTACAGGACAGAGAAAATGCTTGGAGCTTGCACAGCTGTGGGCTCAAAAAACATGTCCACGAGCGTCCGGCAAAGATTGAGCCCCGAACAAGGTCATCTTCTCCTTCTTATAGCTCATGAGTCTATGTGTTGGATCATGTGGATGTTTAGCTGTTCGTATCAGAAACTGACACGCCATCAATGCCCGAGGATTACAGATAGTTCTCTATCAGTCCGGCACTCCAAGATGTGCCCATATCCTGTGTATTTTTAAAGACATGAAGGCTGTCCTGATTAGATGACCTCCGTACACACAGTGACATCCACAATGTGAAGGAAGGCCTTCTACTCTCTCTAATCTGGCTAACAAAGTAACAGTGCACATGATGTATAAAGCATAAACCTAACAACACAGTGGTATACCATACCGCACTTCAGATTATTCTTTTATTATACAATTTTTGGCTGCTCAGTGGAGCAGTGGGTAGCACTGCTGCCTTGCAGCAAGAAGGTTCCGGGTTTGATTCCCGGCCCAGGGTCTTTCTGCATGGAGTTTGCATGTTCTCCCTGAGCATGCATGGGTTCTCTCCGGGTACTCCGGCTTCCTCACACAGTCCATAAACATCACTGTTAGGTTGATTGGCTTCTCTAAATTCTCCTTAAGGCCCATTCATACCTCACGTTTGGCCTGCACGTCCGTATTTCTGTCCGTACGTTCTATCCGTTGACTCCTTCATACCTCCGTCCGTTGAGGTGCGCAATAACCCGTATTTCTTCTAGGTGGCAGTGCTGGGCGCCAATGATTCGTCATTGATCAAAACATGGCGATGGTCCAAGACCTGATTCTGTTGCATTTGCTCCGTAAGCGAAAGAAAAGTAAAAAACGAGATCGATGGTGGAACGTGAGGCCATTGAATATCAGTCGCCCTTTCCTCGAATCCCGCCATTGTTTAAAGCCCAGAATTCTAACCTTCTTTGTGATTTTGTTGACATTTTGTACTAAAAACTCAATAGCGCCCCCACCGTTTCCGGTAGTATTGCTCCGAATTGATCCGTTTCGTCCGTAAGCGTAAGCTCCCAATTTTCGTGTCAAAGTACGGACGAAATCGACGGTTAGAACGTATGAAACACTCCACACGTATCCGTCTTTTACGTGAGGTATGAATGGGCCTTTAGCTGTGCGTGAATGGTTGTTTGTCCTGTTTGTCTCTGTGTTGCCCTGCGATGAACTTGCGATCTGTCCAGGGTGTACCCTGCTTCTCGCCCATTGACAGCTGGAGATTGGCACCAGCACCCCTCGCGACCCCACTTGGGACTAAGCGTGTTAAAAAATGGATGGATGGATAAACAATTTTCAGTTGTTCTGCATGCAAAGGCAAAATATCAAAATTATCATTGTGAACTGGTGGGTTGAAGCTGACCCACCTGTGCAGCCACAAAGTAAGGGTAACTCTGACACCAAAGAGGTATAGCAAAGGAAACATAGCATTAGCATTAAGACGTTCATATGAAAATGGATCCATTAAATCAATGTTAATTGGATCTAAATAGAGAAATACTTAAAAGGATATTCAAATATTCAAATGTTATCAACAACATATGGCTGCATAAATCCATTTGTGGTGTTTTAGACTATGGTAAAGGAAAACAGTCCAGAAATATGTTGTTTCTCGTTGCTTTTACTGTAGTTTTGCTCTGAAAAGATCTGAAATGCACTTTTCCTGAAAGGATAAGAATAATTTTCTGAGTTTTTAATGAGAAACTTGAATCAGATCTAATAAAACATAGACAGACTGCTAGTACGAGATCAAAGACGAGCAAAAATACATGAGTTTTTAATTTCCTTATTTAGAAACGTTTGTTATTTTTGATTGAGAGAAGAAAGTCATTTTCATTTTTTTCCCTCATCCAGATATTTGGATTCCAGAGTACAAATGACTCTGGAGACGAGTATTAAAAAAAAAACATACCAACCTAACAGGTAAGAATCATAAATGCCAACAAACTAGTCGAGTTAACTCATGTTTTTTAGTGTAATAAAGTTTCTTTCTCATGATGACATCCAATACAAGCACAAACAGACTGTGTTCAAATACATTCAGCTGTAAGACATAATTCACATCCTGTCAATAATTAATCCAGGAATACCTTCTCCCAACATGTGTAATCTTTTTAGGATTATATTGGAGGGAAAATACGCTGCTGCCGCCGTGACAGGTGTTCCTGCATTAGCATCCATTAAAAACAGATTATATGGCAGTTGCTCTCATTTCTGTGGCAAACGTGCAGGAAAATGTTGATGCAGGCACATGGCTCTGGAGCGCTCTGCAACACGCCCCTGTAATCATGGACGCCGCTTAATCTAGATGTCTTTTTAAAACCTTTACTTATTCGAAGAAGGTTTGCTGAGCTTGCACATCCTTCAGCAGAAGATTATTTGGGTTTGGGACGAGACTTTATTGTACTGGATGTTTAGCCTGAGCACATCTATGGTATAGGGAGTAAAATAATGAGAATTTATCAGCCAGGTCACAGAAATCCTCCTTTATCAGCTGATTAATGGCCAGTGGATCACACATGCAGGCTAGGAGGGGGGGAAAAGAGGAAGTGCTAACATTCAGCCACAGATTTGAGTTCACATAATGAGGCTCAGAAAGAAGACGCCATGATATCCTTGCTAATAAGGTATAATCATCTCATTGTAATCTAGTTATATGCAATTTATAAGGGTTAGGGAATGGGCCTTTTGACTCGTGATGCTGGTTTTTCCCCTGTTCTCCGGATGCTGGTCTCCGGGACTGAGACAAAGCATTGTTGAGGGGTTTGCAGAGATGAATGGCAATCTGTTAAACCTCCTCTGCAAAGGCGGATGCCGGAGGAAAAAAGAAGTGGCTGTTTTGTAGGTAATAAAATGATATCTGATTCATAAAAGGCAAATAAATTGTATATGAAAATAACAAAAAAATATCCCATGACATCACTAGTTTCTGGAAGCAAATATAGGTTTTAGTTCACTGAAAATTTTATGAATTTCAGGAGAACAAATCATTTTAGTCCGGATGTGTTTTGATCTGTATTAGTCAGTCAAAACCTACATTTATGATGTCTACATTCAGAGCAGTTTAAATCTGCTGGAACAGTTGAAACGGTGCTGGATAAGAACCTAAATTCTTCTCTCCTCTTACACAGCAAAGAGGAAAAATAAAATAATAAAAAGTTAATGAACCAGAATAACCGTTGAGGTCACATGAGCTGTTCGCTCGGAAGTCAATCCTTTAGAAACCTTAAACATGTGCAGAAGGTTTCTTTTTTTTCTTTCCGAAAGCATGACTTTTAAAACTTTGGTTTAAAAGTTTTAAGGAAGAAACTGATTCCCCACCTATAGTAGCTCAAGCTAAGGCAGATGTAAGTTCACTTATTTCTGCAAGGAGGCACACCTGCGATAGAGTGAAAACTCCTTACTGACTGCATATTTTGGTGTTGTCTAATTAAAGGGGTGATAGAATGATTATATAGGGTATCTGGTCCTTCAGGTCTCTGAATAGGGTGTGTAACATTGGTTGGGCTGAAAATGGCATATTTGCTGTTCTATGAGCCCTAATGCAAGCCTGGTTAAAAGCCCTAAATGGAAACGACAGGTTTTCTTCCTTTTATGGTATGATCATGAATATTTAGATGAGCTGTGCGCTGATTGGTTGGTTTACAACGAGCAAAGCTGCTGAGCAAAGACGTATCATAGCAACAAGCACTCACTCACTGAAACATCATATTGTTGATAGCAGGGGGACCAGACATCCTATTTTTCCCAGAAATGTTCTACTTTTCATACCTAAAAAAATGTCAAAATCGATTTTGGTCGACTACAGTGCAACACAGGCGGCTCATGGCTCTCTGCTGGGGTCCGGTGCAGTCAGCCGCCCAGGAGTCGACACTTCATACCAACCCCCCTCCCTTTGGCCAGTGACCCAGTAGGCTTGTCTGCATGTCAATTTTGGGGCGTGACAAAGCACAGGCGAGAACCAACAACAGGCAACATCCCCCGAGTTTACGTCAACTCGGGACTTCGTTTGAATTCGCCCATTTTATGGTGGAAGTTAAGAATTGTGAGATTTGCAGAGAAAGGAGGTGTCAATGGGGTTTGAACTTCTCTGTACGTCCATTTCACCCACTGAACTATCGTTATTCATCTACGACAATGGAAACTCGGTTTTGCATTCTATGACCCCTTTAAAAATCAAGTATTCACAGATTTTCTCTGGTTATTTGATCTTGAACTAGTGTGCAAAGAAGATAGAGAATACCTTTCTGTCTTTAGACTGGTGGAGAAATACCTCAAAATGTGAATCCAAACTTCCTGACGCATGAAGACTGAATACAGATGCACTCGGACAACATTTGAAAACAACTAATCCAACAAAGCCACTTCACAGTTATAGATTACTCTTTTGCACTATAAAATAAATACTTATTAAAAAAAGAAAAGGAAAGCTAAGTCTTGGGTTTGTAAGGCAAGGCAAGGCAAGGCAGCTTAATTTGTGTAGCACATTTCAGCAACAGGGCAATTCAAAGTTCTTCACATAAAATCAGTTAAAAAATAAATAAAACACAGAACAAACTGTTAAAAATAAAAAGAGAATAAAACACAAGAATAAAAATTACAGTGCAGTATAAGAGATTAAACGGTAATTTGAACATCATTTAGAGAAAGGCAACATAGTAGCAGCAGACCTGCAGGTTTCTGGGAGTTTATTCCAGATGTGAGGACCATAGAAACTGAAAGCTGCTTCCCCACGTTTAGTTCTGACCCTAGGAACAGAAAGTAGACCTGTCCCAGATGACCTTAGAGGTCTGGGGGGGTCATAGTGTACTAGCAGGTCAGAAATGTATTTTGGGCCTAAAACGTTTAGTGATTTATAAACTAGCAAAAGTACTTTGAAATCAATTTTTTGAGACACAGGAAGCCAGTATAAGGACTTCAGAACTGGAGCGATGTGATCCAGTCTCTTGCTCTTAGTGAGGACTCGAGCAGCAGCGTTCTGAATCAGCTGAAACTGTCTGATTGATTTTTTTAGGGAGACCTGTAAAGATCCCGTTACAGTAGTCAAGTCAAGTTTTTCCAAGTCCTGTTGACACATAAGTCCTTATATATATATTCTTAAGGTGATAATAGGCTGACTTTGTAATTGTCTTCATGTGGCTGTTAAAATTCATGACTACCCCAAGATTTCTGGTTTCGTCTGTTGTTTTTAACATTGTTGTTTGAAGCTGAGCGCAGACTTTTAATCGTTCCTCTTTTGCTCCAAAAACAACCACCTTCAGTGGTACCTTTCTCTACATAATCAGACAGAATCCTGATTTTTCCAATATGGAGATGGCGGCCCCTGTATGTATGCGGCCAAAACATCAGTATGATAATCTCGGCTGGTTAAAGTTTTAATGAAAATATTGTTTCATACAAACTCTGTGCTTAAAGGGTATGTGATTCATTTTGAATGCGCCTTTATTTGGAACTGAAAATCTGTAGCGAGCTATTTTTGTTTTGTTTGTGGTAATGTTATACAACTTTCTCCTTATATTCATAGTAAAAAAGTTTTCTCAGACCCAAAGCAAACTGAACTGGCTAACCTTCTCGGACCAAATGCGTCCTCTATGTATGTAGCCGTCTCCGTGCTGGAGTAATTGCATTCCTAAGCCAGACACCCACCCATCGGTGATTTGATACGTCCGTTTGATGCGTCTGTGGTGCCTGGAACACTTTACTGTGGGTAAAGCCAACCTATCCGTCATTGTACTAATAAAGGTCTTGTTCCTTCGGCTTTCTCCCAACGTCAGACATCACCAATTACATGAAACGACTCCATCTGTGGCTGACACCATCTTTGAACTTCTAACTGTATTAGTGAATGTTAGGTTTAAAAAAACAGGTTGGGGAAAGAAAAGCGTGTCACATGTCAGTGTTTTTAGAACATTGATATTATGCCTTTTAACGTGCAGATAAAAAAGTGGGCCCATTATGGAAGATGGTGTATGACAGACAAGGTGAGCCTGACAGGAAACAGACGGATGCTTTGTTCAGCTCTTAAATAGGAACTTCTGCACACTTTCCCTGCGATTTAACAGTCTTGCACAAAGACGAAGTTGGAGTCTGAGTGGGTGAGCGCCTTACTGAGACAGCCCATCAATCAGCCCTTCGAACACCTTTCCCCCCCACTTCCTGTAAGTGCTCTGCGATCCACGGCGGCCGCAGCGAGTCCACGGGAAGCCACCGGGTGAGGATTCAGCAAACCTATTTTTTCCCTTTTAATTTGAGCAATTGCTGCTGGTATTGATTCGAACGAGAGCACGATGTAGTAACGGGAGAGGTGGGGAAAGGAGCCCCGGTGCCGTTAATGTAGCCCCAACTGAGGAATCAAACGCTCCCTCTTGTTTTAAGAGCTGTTCCACCCCGGCAGCACAAGGCAGTGGTGCCGAGCGGGTCGATAGTGCTGATTAAACGGCACATATCCTGGTCATCAATATTATACACACTCTATTTGCAGGGCACCAACGTTGAGGTTGGACTGATGGTGAAGTGGATAAATACAGCGGAGATATACAGTGAACAGTTTGGGTCAGCTGGCCTCAAAGGAAGCAGGATGAAAGCAAAGGATTTAAAGTAAAACCAAACGAAACTATTCCTCAAGTTAAATGCAAGAACTTAAATGATACAGTCTAAAAAAAAAGGCTTAATTCCAGGAGAGGTTGGAGTAATCTAAATTATTAATAACTGGGAAATGTTATACCTGTCAAAACAAACCTTACTTTATAAGAGTAGCTTGTAATTTTCTTAAATCTAAGAGATAATTTCTCAGAAGGATGTGCAACATTTAGACAGATCCACGCTACAACCTGCCATTAAAGAATGGGAAATTAACAAAATGAAAAAGTTGCTCATTTAATACAGTTTCATACTAAAAAAGAGATGCAAAATGCAGAGAAAAATTAAAAAACCTAAAGGATTGTAATATATACATATATTATATATTATCATTCTCAACTCTCAACTCTCAACTCAACTTTATTTATAAAGCGCTTTCAGTCAGCCAAAGCTAAAATCAAAGCGCTGTACAGGTCATTTGAGCAGATTATAAAACACAATTATCACCACAACACAGGACAAACTCAAAGATTCAGGTAATATTCACCAGAGGTGGATTAAATCTTGATGCTCCGAGTCACAGCTGATGTACACAACAAAAACAGTCGAATTCAAAGTCAAAACATGCAAATTGATCCTTGAGAGCACAAAGGTAGAAGTAGAGGACAATGAGGATATAAAACAGAGAAAGAAGGAAATATAATATCAAAAGAAAGGTGGGAGGAATCCTTCATAGTAGGACATTTAATGGTGAGTAGTGTTTCATGGCAATGGTTTGAATGGAAAACGAAAATGCAATTCTTTATTGTACCAAGTATCTCATTGAAATACAGTAAAATGTCAGACAAGTGTTGGAGGGGCTGTGGCCAGAAAGGAGACTACAAACATATATTCTGGGATTGTCCCAAAATTTAAGAATATTGGAATGATGTAAGGAAAAAGATTGCATTTTACCCAATACATTGTTAAATAGAAAAAAGAAAATCAAAGAAAAGCAAAGAAAATAATAATCTTTTGGCTTAAGCGACCGAGCACCGACCTTTGGTGCGAAAGAGTTAAGGAAGTGATGGGAATGGAAAAAAATAACAGCAAAATTACAGTTTAAAGATAAATAGTTTCAAGAGACATGGGCACCTGTACTTATGGAGATAGAAAAACCTTAACTGCTCTGGAATTTTAACTGTAATAATTTTCATCTTTGGAATGGATAGGAATACAGAACGTGATGGATTGACATATTAAAATGTCCTCTCTAAATTTTTGGAAAAGTTTTTTTATGTATTTGTTTTGACTTTTGTAATTTGTTTTGTTTGTATTCATAAATCAACACCTTTGGGAAAGGAAAATGTATACAATTTATGAAACTCTGTAAAGAAATGGTTTATGCCTTTAACAAATAAAAAAGAAAGCACAAAGTCGAAATTTCAGTAAAGCTTTACAAGATCTAAGTCAAGACCGAGGTTCACATGATCAATCAAGACACGCATGTCAAACAATGCAAGCTTCAAGTCAAGGCCTGTTTCAAGATGAGCAAATCCCATGGAGACCCAAGTCAAGAGAGGCATGTCACTAGCCCATCATCAGCCAAGATATTCTGCAGCAAAGTCAAATCCAAAGGTTTTGAGTAAAGTTTGACAGCAGGACATGAAACTCCCAACTCCTTTAATTATTTCAATATTTTTATGATCAAGAAGAAAGTAATATGAACAAATCTATTTTATCTACAGAACATAGTATTCAAAAAAAATCTAACAATGTTAAGGTTTTGGTTGAGGACCTATATGCAGAGGCAGAGAGGCTGAGGTGATTTATTGGGGTTTTAATTGGAGAGAAACAGTAAACAAAGGCAGGAATCCAAAAATCCAACTAATAATGTAAAGCTAACCAGAACTATGGAGACATCTGGGGAAACCAAACATGAGGAGCCAGGGAGAGACGAGGTAGGTAGACAGCAGCATGAGAAGACAGCAAAGACAAGGAACCAACAAAGAGTGACAGCAGAGGGAGAGTATAAATAGCTGACTGAGACTAACGAGCAGATAAGGAGCAGGTGTGACAGGAGACAACGAGGGAGCCAAGGGGAGAAGAGCACACACAAGAAGGCAAAAGAGGACAACAACAGAAAAACCTGAGAACTAACATAACTCTAGAAACTACAAGAAAATAGGAATTAAACCAATAAAACTAGGAAACATAGCCTCGTGAGACCATCCTGATCTCGCGAGCTTTCAAGATTTCACTCGCTAATCAGTCTGGAGACTCTCCGTTGAAGAAAATTTGAAGCCGTTCACCAAACGAACGTCCAATCAGCGTTGGCTTTGAGGCGGGTTGAGGTGTGACGCAACGAGAAGCGCGACAGTTCAGTCTGAAGAACATGGCGGCTTCAGCCGATGAAACTAGCGTTAGCGTGGCTATCGAGCAAGTTTTATCGGAGTTACAGAGTATTTCTTCACTGAAAGAAGAGCAAAACACTGCTCTGGAGGCTTTTCTCAGAGGAAAAGATGTTTTTGCTCTTCTCCCGACTGGTTTCGGCAAGAGTAGCCTGGCTTGTGGTTGTGTTTTCGTCGTCGCTCTGTTAGTACGTCATATGCTTCGTTGATCTGATTGGTTTATTTGGCCCGTCTATCACCAACATAGGCCAATCAGCTAACCAGTATTTTCACCCCTTCCCAAAATTACTTCAACGGAAGGTTTCCAGATGGATATGCAGAGCAAATCCATCTGGCGGAGTCAGGTTATAGGAAACAGAACCAAGACCATGACAAACAATAGTTATTCATTTTATTCTCAGATTACAGAAAATGTTTTGGCAAATAATCTAAAGAAGGTCGATACCAAAACTTCACAAACAGAATAAGTTTTTTTTTAAGGTTTAGGTATTAATCATAAATGTATATTTTTCCCAAAAACTTCAAAAGGCCAATTGTTTTTTTGGCCTTTCTTGAGCTTTTTACTCAAATATTATACATAAATTTACATTTAGCAGTTTATATCTAAGCTCCAAAAACATAAATAAAATGAATAAACTCCAAACTTTTCAGGAATCCTTTAATATCAGCTGAGATGGGGCCTCAGATTTCTACAACAGTACGTAGTTAACAACCAACACTGATCTTAAACGGTTTAGCAGTAATATTTCACAAACTGAATTAATTTATAAGAGAGTTTATGATGTGTAGCAGCAAAATAAACAAAAATAATTTGCAAAAGGCTCGGCTGCACTTCAACTACCGACACAGACCCGTCGTCACGTACAAACACATACGAGTGTTGGACAGTCGATAGCACTACCGCATGATAATCGATTGCCATTTGTAACAGCAGGGTGGGCAGAAGGGTACGATCAGTGCAAATTATTGTCACCGCATGCTGTCATGCTGTGCAGTCAGCCGGCCGGCATAGCAGAGCAAGATAAATGACAAAAGAGTCGCGGGAGCAAGATAGCAGTTAGTCATACCTGGTGGTACAGGGGAGCCGACGAGGGGAGGGGGTGGCATCAATATGACCCTCCCCAATAATAAGGGGAGGGCCGAGGAGCAGGAGGAAAGGAGGAAGAAGAAGCTGGAGTGTAATGAAAGGCAGCAAATAAAGGACTTCTTGTCATTTTTTATAAACTAAATTTGGAGTGCCTGTGAATTGGCTTCTACACTGCAAAAAAGATCTAGAACTAAGAAAAATTTCTTAAATTTAGTGTATTTACCTTTAATTTAAGCGGATAAATACGATGATTTGCCAATGAATTAGTATCTTTACTCTTAAAATAAGATAATTAGATAATATGAACTTGAAATAAGACAATGCAATTGTTTTTTCTTCTTTTAAATGTAAAGAGTCTCACTTTCGTCCTCAATTGGAGAAAAAAATGCACTTATTTTAAGTAAAAATTACTTTTTTAAATTAATTTTTGCAGTGTAGTAAATAAAATGCAATGTTGAAAAAGTAAAACACCAGATTTTAAGGTTTTGTTATTGCATTTAAGAGAGGCTACGCTACTAATAACTGATGGGTCTGATTATGTGATCTGGGAAATTGTAACTATGCCTTCTATACAAGCAACTGGTTGGAAGCACTGGAAAAATAATCTAGAAATAAGTAAAAATTTCTTAAATTAAGTGTATTTACCTTTAATTTAAGCGGATAAATACGATGATTTGCCAATGGAATTAGTATCTTTACTCTTAAAATAAGATAATTAGATAATATGAACTTGAAATAAGACAATGCAATTGTATTTTCTTCTTTTAAATGTAAAGTGTCTCACTTTTGTCCTCAATTGGAGAAAAAATGCACTTATTTTAAGTAAAAAATTACTTTTTTTAATTAATTTTTGCAGTGTAGTAAATAAAATGCAATGTTGAAAAAGTAAAACACCAGATTTTAAGGTTTTGTTATTGCATTTAAGAGAGGCTACGCTACTACTAATAACTGATGGGTCTGATTATGTGATCTGGGAAATTGTAACTATGCCTTCTATACATGCAACTGGTTGGAAGCACTGGAAAAATAATCTAGAAATAAGTAAAAATTTCTTAAATTAAGTGTATTTACCTTTAATTTAAGCGGATAAATACGATGATTTGCCATTGAAATTAGTATCTTTACTCTTAAAATAAGATAACTAGATAATATGAACTTGAAATAAGACAGTGCAATTGTTTTTTTCTTCTTTTAAATGTAAAGTGTCTCACTTTCGTCCTCAATTGGAGAAAGAATGCACTTATTTTAAGTACAAAATTACTTTTTTTAATTAATTTTTGCAGTGTAGTAAATAAAATGCAATGTTGAAAAAGTAAAACACCAGATTTTAAGGTTTTGTTATTGCATTTAAGAGAGGCTACGCTACTACTAATAACTGATGGGTCTGATTATGTGATCTGGGAAATTGTAACTCTGCCTTCTATACATGCAACTGGTTGGAAGCACTGGAAAAATAATCTAGAAATAAGTAAAAATTTCTTAAATTAAGTGTATTTACCTTTAATTTAAGCGGATAAATACGATGATTTGCCAATGAAATTAGTATCTTTACTCTTAAAATAAGATAATTGGATAATATGAACTTGAAATAAGACAATGCAATTGTTTTTTTTCTTCTTTTAAATGTAAAGTGTCTCACTTTTTCCTCAATTGGAGAAAAAATGCACTTATTTTAAGTAAAAATTACTTTTTTAAATTAATTTTTGCAGTGTAGTAAATAAAATGCAATGTCGAAAAAGTAAAACACCAGATTTTAAGGTTTTGTTATTGCATTTAAGAGAGGCTACGCTACTAATAACTGATGGGTCTGATTATGTGATCTGGGAAATTGTAACTATGCCTTCTATACATGCAACTGGTTGGAAGCACTGGAAAAATAATCTAGAAATAAGTAAAAATTTCTTAAATTTAGTGTATTTACCTTTAATTTAAGCGGATAAATACGATGATTTGCCATTGAAATTAGTATCTTTACTCTTAAAATAAGATAACTTGATAATATGAACTTGAAATAAGACAATGCAATTGTTTTTTTCTTCTTTTAAATGTAAAGTGTCTCACTTTCGTCCTCAATTGGAGAAAAAATGCACTTATTTTAAGTAAAAAATTACTTTTTTAAATTAATTTTTGCAGTGTAGTAAATAAAATGCAATGTTGAAAAAGTAAAACACCAGATTTTAAGGTTTTGTTATTGCATTTAAGAGGGGCTACGCTACTAATAACTGATGGGTCTGATTATGTGATCTGGGAAATTGTAACTATGCCTTCTATACATGCAACTGGTTGGAAGCACTGGAAAAATAATCTAGAAATAAGTAAAAATTTCTTAAATTTAGTGTATTTACCTTTAATTTAAGCGGATAAATACGATGATTTGCCAATGAAATTAGTATCTTTACTCTTAAAATAAGATAATTGGATAATATGAACTTGAAATAAGACAATGCAATTGTTTTTTTTTCTTCTTTTAAATGTAAAGTGTCTCACTTTCGTCCTCAATTGGAGAAAAAATGCACTTATTTTAAGTAAAAATTACTTAATTAGATTTCCATTTTTTGCAGTGTAGTAAATAAAATGCAATGTTGAAAAAGTAAAACACCAGATTTGAAGATTTTGTTATTGCATTTAAGAGAAGCTATGCTAGCAGTAATAATTGATGGATCTCATTATGTGATCTGGGAAATTGTAACTCTGTAACTTCTATACAAGCAACTGGTTGGAAGCACTGGAAAAATTTCTTAAATTAAGTGTATTTACCCTTAATTTGAGAAGGTAAATGAAATGATTTGCCAATGGAATGAGTATTTTTACTCTTAGAATAAGATATTTAGATAAAATGCACTTGAAATAAGACAATGCGATTGTGTTTTCTTATTTTAAATGTAAATTTTCTTGTTCCATTGGCAAAATGTCTCTTTTACCTCCTCAATTCAAGTACGAATGCACTTGTTTTAAGAAGAAATGATTTATGTAGATTTAGATTTTTTCCAGTGAGGTCTTTAGGCACAAGAAAGCTGCAACTCGGCTGTTTCAAACAATATACAGTATCAACCACATAAAGCCTTAAAAGAATGTTGACTTTCTTGCAGATTTTATGTATTTTTGCTTTTTTTCCCCTCACTCTTTCATGCCTAAGTTAAACATAACTTGAGAAAATACAAAAATGAGGTGGAAATATAATAAAAACCTATAGCCTTATCTCTTACACTGCAAAAACGATCTAGAAATAAGTAAAAATTCCTTAAATTAAGCGTATTCACCCTTAATTTGAGCAGGTAAATGAGATAGTTTGTCAATGGAATGAGTCATTTTACTCTTAAAATAAGATAATTAGATATTATGCACTTGAAATAAGACAATGCAATTGTGTTTTCTTATTTGAATGTAAATTGTCTTGTTCCATTGGCAAAATGTCTCTTTTACCTCCTCAATTCAAGAACAAATGCACTTATTTTGAGAAAAAATTACTTGTCTAGATTCCGATTTTTTGCAGTGTAAATCAGAAATTAGCTGTGATTAAAAGATTATTTTGGAACAGATTGGGCAACTTTCACTTTCTACCTCCAGCTGTGATTTACTTCCACAGTTATGGGATCAAGAAATCCCTTCACAGGCAGCAGAAAGTAAGCTAGATTAAAAAAAAAAACATATATCATTATCTAAAGGAATAAAAAAACATTAGAAAAATCAAAAGATTCTTCTGGAAATTGTCGATTCTAAGGCTTTTGGATCCTGATTCATCAGTGAACATTAAAATGTAGAAAATTTAGAGCAGTGGAAAACCTTCTCTGAACAGAAGAATGCAATCACAAGTCAAAATGAGTCCAGAATATTTACTTTTTTTCCTTAAAAAATTCAATCTTGCTTTGAAAATACCAAAAAAGATTAAAATACATATATAAAAAAGCTTTATTTACAAGCGCAGTTTTCAAGACTCAAAATGTAGTCAATAAAAAACAGGAAAACAAAGACACATCTAACTTTACATCTGGTATATAAGGTGTTTTTTTATGTTTAGAGTGTAAATGTTGCGAGTTTGGCTTTGTTCAAGTACTTCAATAATAACACGAGACACGCAATCAGAACCAGAATAAAGAAGAATAATTTCAGAGCAGCCCAGCGATGAAGACACCTCTCAAGAAGTCAGCAGTGTTACATCAAGCGGTCCCATTGATCCAAAAACGGGGAAATGGAATGCTCCCATTGATTGGAGATGCTCAGGGTCTTATTAAGCAACTGTGGCCGTCCCTAAAGCAAACGTTGGGGACAACTTACCTAACATCTGACTACACCACATTGATTTTTTTCCCCTTTTCCTTTCTATGGCGGGTCGTGTTTGCATGTCCCCCACGCTGCTCGCCGATAGCTCCGCAGCACCGGAGCAGCTGTAATTTGTGATAGCCGATCAGACGCTCCCTTTGGGTCGATACTGCATCTCGTGGAGGAAGCCGGGTAATACGAATAAACATTTCACCTTTGTCTAAACAATCGAGTCGTGTGCAGTCTCCGCAGCACCGCAGGGACGGCGGGTGATGTTGTTAGTTTGCAGGGCCCTTGTTTTAAACGCTCCTTGTATGGTAAAGATCACACATCAATGAAGAAGTCATTTTGCTTAGGTACTGTAACTCAGGTGAGGCTTTAATTGTTTCACTTGAGGTGCTAAAACCAAAGTTTCAGGAATATGTGAAGCTATCTTAAAGGATGCAAACTAAGCACTCCTTGCAATATATTTTTTAGAAACCTGAATTAATTTGGAAATACATACATTTAGGACTTGATTACTGATATTTTAGCAATGCTTGTGTTAGTATTCTAGTAAAGAGCACTAAGAATGGAATAAAATGTAATTGTTAAAAAACAGCAGAGTTCTCTTGCAACTGAAGTCTATGTTAGGTTTATTATTTATACATCATGTGCATTGTTAGCCTCGTGAGACCATCCTGATCTTGCTAGCTTTCAAGATTTCACTCACTAATCAGTCTGGAGACTCTCCATTAAAGAAAATTTGGAGCCGTTCACCAAACGAACGTCCAATCAGCGTTGGCTTTGAGGCGGGTTGAGGTGTGACGCAACGAGAAGCACGACAGTTTAGTTTAAAGAACATGGCGGCTTCAGCTGATGAAACTAGCGTTAGCGTGGCTATCGAGCAAGTATTATCGGAATTATAGAGTATTTCTTCACTGAAAGTAGAGCAAAACACTGCTCTGGAGGCTTTTCTCAGAGGAAAAGATGTTTTTGCTCTTCTCCCGACTGGTTTCTGCAAGAGTAGCCTGGCTTGTGGTTGTGTTTTCGTCGTCGCTCTGTTAGTACGTCATATGCTACGTTGATCTGATTGGTTTATTTGGCCCGTCTATCACCAACATAATCTGGCTAACAAAGTAACAACGCACTAACCTGACTCCGCCAGATGGATTTGCTCCACATATCCATCTGGAAACCTTCCGTTAAAGTAATTTTGGGAAGAGGCGAAAATACTGGTTAGCTGATTGGCCTATGTTGGTGATAAACGGGCCAAATAAACCAATCAGATCAACGAAGCATATGACGTACTAACAGAGCGACGACGAAAACACAACCACAAGCCAGGCACAAGCCAATTGATAGATCAAACTCGTGCCGAAACCAGTCGGGAGAAGAGCAAAAACATCTTTTCGTCTTAGAGAAGCCTCCAGAGCAGTGTTTTGCTCTTCTTTCAGTGAAGAAATACTCTGTAATTCCGATAAAACTTGTTTGATAGCCACGCTAACGCTAGTTTCATCGGCTGAAGCCGCCGTGTTCTTTAGACTGAACTGTCGCGCTTCTCGTTGCGTCACACCTCAACCCGCCTCAAAGCCAACGCTGATTGGACGTTCGTTTGGTGAACGGCTCCAAATTTTCTTTAACGGATAGTCTCCAGACTGATTAGCGAGTGAAATCTTGAAAGCTCGCAAGATCAGGATGGACTCACGAGGCTACAGCTAAGGGCCCTTCAAAAGAAACGGGACATTTTGAATGGCTTCTACTGTAATGTAAATCGAATATTTAATGCACCTTTTCTTCTTAAACTGTTGACTTTGATTCACAGCTCTCTATATGCCACTGCTAACCCTTCTCTAAGTCAAATGTCATAATATAAGATTGATCTAGTTTTGGTTCAGGTAAAGTATTGATTAATACCACACAGACACTTCTTTAAAACAAAAAGGATTTAGAATGGTTTCACTTGCTTTCTGTCTCCTTTTTTGACATTCCTTCCACCTGCCTGGATCAAAGCATCATCATACAGCAAATTAGGTGTTGATGTAAATTTGCAACTTCCAGGACAGCTAACAGTGACCTTTCCTTAATGTAGAGATTGCATCAGCATGGACTAGGTTAAGCCCAAGTTTATTTAAGTTTATTGCTATCACAACGTAACACCAAACATAAGCTACTGATAGCATACTGTCATACTTGATCGTATGAGATATATTTTGTGTAATTTTATCTGCATTTCAGGTGTTATTTTATAGAAAAGTTGTAAAATGTATTTCAACTTGGATGACTGTTGTGGAACCTGTATCAAACTGGATCATTATGAAGTCTCTACACATAGGAGGCCATTTAAAATAACCCATCAAACGTGCCCTCTGGGATGATCAAAGGTCAGCCCAAAGGCTGTGTTTGATGTCCTGCTCACGGCCCGTTAAGGTCCGGTGGCCACAAGTGATTTGCAAAAATGAGGCAGACTTAAAGGGCAAAAGCGCACCACAAATACATTTAATCTCCGTTTTCACCAGAGCAAATGGCGAAGACGACGCATCGTCAATTAGCAGTGGGGAAGGACGCCGCTCCTTCTGCTGCCCCTATTTGCTGCTCGGTGGAAAGAAAATTAGGATTCTCAATAGCTGCTGGAAATAAAATAAAACCCACTGAAAATGATCTAGCCGGTTAAAAACATGCATGAAACGATGAAGAACTTGGCAGAAAGTTCTCTTCTTTAAAATGTCAGATATGGATTTAAATATTCAAATAACCAGTCTGTCACTCTTGAGACAATTTAAAAATCTCTTAAATTTGAGGTAAAATATTCTGGATTATAAAGATTTTCTATGAAACAAACTGCTACTAACTCCTTACTTGTACCATAATAAAGTTCTCCTGGACCACTTTGGCTTGTTTTCTGTCATCAGGGAAACTATTCTGTTTCGAAAAACAACCAGAAGATCACAGCATTGGATCAACTTTCCTTTTAAAGGGGAGTTCATCCTCTCAATCACTGCCGTTTATATCTAAAACTAAATCTATTGTGGCATATATGCAAAGACCAAAGTTCAAGGTGTAACTTTTGATTATTTAAATCCCCCATTTATGGTATTAAAGTAACTAAATTATACCATAAGTGTGCATTTATGAACTCCACCACAGATCCTTTACAGCACCTGTGCCAGGCGGGGAGCAGATGCCGCCATATTGGTTTGCTGCACTTGAGCTGCTCTGATGTGGCGAAGGTACTGCGAGGACAAATAGTTAAACACACTGATTCATGTCCAGCCGAGCGAGCTGCAACACAGCTGTGCCGCTGCAGCTCCAGCTTATGGCTCCGTAATCATACTTCAATTATGAAGAGAAACAGATGAGGGGATGGAAATGGTGTTAAATTGGAAACGTCCTGTTCAGGAAGCAGGAATCGGGTTGAAGACGAATGCGTCTGGTTGAGTTTTAAAGGCTTGTTTGGATTTTATCTCGCTACTTGTTCAAGATTTAAGCCTTTAGGGTAAAAAAAATCCTGCAATAAGTCATTTATTGGTAGATAAGAATGATACAAGAACACCATACATTCATAAGGGAAGAGTTTGCAGTTTAATATATGTTCTGCACTCTTTTCCATGTTAGTTTTCATATCTTTAAACCAGTTTTACCCCGAGTACAATGCACATACCAGAACAATGGCTGCAAATGGGGCTGCCTATGTGCTTCAGAACCTAAGGTGAATAGGAAGATCTAGACTCCTGATACAGTGCAGCAGGGCCACATAAATCAAGCCCTCCTACAGATTCCCATTCACGTATCGCTCCGTCTGGCTGCTCGCTACAAGCTGTAATTACACACCAGCTAGCTGCTGTACGGCACTGAGGAATGAGCTACAACATAATGCACAATAAAGCCTGTCATATAAAAAAGTGGTGTAAAATAACTGGATCAACACTGCGTTTTATGCTCTCTGAGTAAAACGACACTCGAATGTGTAAAGATGAGAAGTGAGAGGACGGCGGAGGACTACATGGAGAGCAGGGGATTACGGGCGCAGTTTGACCTATAAACATCCCGTCAAAAAAGGAAATGACTGTAAATCAATAAATAAAGAAGAGAAAACAGTTCGTCGTGTCTCTGGATGTATGTTTAGTGTTTGACCTCCTGCAGGGTAAATATCCACCTCAGTTTTCTGCAGCCTTTAACAGGTGGTCTTTCAGGATCAGGCTGGATTTATAGATCCATGATTAGCTTCCCTTGTCCTGCAGAAGCATCGGCTGTAATGCACGAGATTCGGACCTAAGATTCAACCAAGAAAGGCCAGTGACTTTTACAAGCTTTATTGAAAATAAACAAGGGAAACGCTTAATGTGCAGGACACGCTGCCTCCCACTGGAACCCCTGACTGAGGAGGACCAGGGACCAGGGAGATCCAAGAGGGAATGCCCAGGTCCGTAAAGTGATAGGTTTTAGAGATCCACAAAAGTTAGGTAAGATCCAGTACTCGTAGGCAGGAGGGTCAGGCTTACAGACAGGAAGTCCAGGAAAAACAGGGACCAAAGTCCAGAGGAAGATCCGATCAGGTTTCCAGGCAGGCAGACAGAGGCAGAACAGGGACAGGCAGACACGTTAACAGAAAGAAGATCAGGTCGGTCAACAGACAGGCAGACAGGCCTGGATTCAAACGGCTGGAAGGTTCTCACCTGTAGGTTTGAGACCATCTGGTACTGGAAGCTTATCTGAACTTATAAGCAGGTGGAAACAGGTGAAACCAGTTGAGGATGATTGCAGGTGAGGTGGAGCTGAGCAGGAGGGCAAAGTGGACCGTTAGGCCAGATGCAGTGCTTATTATTATCCCCGCAGCATGATGCTGCCACAGCCGTGTTTAACAGGCAGCATGGTGTGTTTAGAATAACAATGGATCAACAATCCACTTTATGTTAACTTAATTGTCAATATCTAGAGTTGTTTATCTCCAATAACTTTTTTGTTAAAATATCCTTTTTTGTCATAGGAAGCAAACTAATACCTGAGTGAGTCTGAAATAAGTGCATCAACATCCTCTAAGCCTGGATGGATCCTGAACACGGGCTATGAGGCTCTGGCTAAGGACAAACAGAACCAGAAAGCTACGCTGAGGTCTGGCTTTATCATTTAAATAAGAGCAATGTTTGCTTTTGATTTGAAAAATCGAGATCTCGGGGTCCAGAGCAAGAGAGGAGAGGCACTGAGTCGATGTAGCTTAGAGTCCATGTCATCTTGTTCTGGTCCATTTGTGTTTCTAAAGCCCCTAGTCAAGGATTTTGGATCATTCCACGCTTCCTTCTGTGCATAAGCTTTATGGAGATTTTAACTTTTCCCAGCAGGACTTGGTGATGGCCCACACAGACAAATTTACCAGAACCCTGGTCCAAGGAGTATAGATGATGGAGGCTGTTATCAAAGCATCCTGGGCTTCTACTGGACCTCAGTAGAACCACAGGCTGATCCCCTCCATGGCTGCATGTATTTAGTATTTCACTCAACAACAAAGTGCTAAATGGTTTGAAAGGAGCGTCTCTTTCAGGAGCCGGACATTTAAAATTAGCTTTTTGTGTTGATCTGATTAAATATTCTAATCAAAGCTGAGATTTTGAATCCTTCTAATGTCAATAAATGAAAGCTTAAAATGTTATACTCTATCACTTTCTGTAGTGAGGCAAAAAATAAGCCTCTTTGTCATATCGTAATATGTTTGGGACGCAAAAATTCAGCTTTTTTTTTTTACTTTGTTTAGTTACTAAGATGCTAAATGAAAACTACAGCAGAAACCTGGTTAAGGCTATCGCTACTGTTGCAGAAGATATTCTGAACTTCAGGAACTAAACTTTTGCTTTTATAGCAAAGGATTTCCATAAACCAAGCTTGGCCTTTCAGACTGTAGAGTTTGGTCAATTCAACCTGTAATATAAAGCAGCATAATGAGGCAGGAAGACGGAGCTTGGGAGCCAGAGAGTGGAGAGTTTGTAGGGGTTTGACCCCGGCTATTTAGCCTACGAGCTGCAAGCAGCAGGAAGCTGGGTTAAAGTCGGAGCTCGACGGGGGGCTTGTGGGGGAACGGCACACTTAAACTTGACTGGGCACTTCCTGCTCTAGAAGCAACAGAGGCCACACATGGTAATGCTGAAACTCCTCCGGTGACACAGCTCCTAATGGAGCGGGGAAAGCCTGAGGAGAGTCAGGTCGAGGTGGGGAGGAGGGGGGATCAATCGGTATTGTGGGAAGCTTTTAAAGACTCCACTTTGGTTTGAGATTTAAAAATAGAGACGCTCCTGCCTCTCCCATAGCAGGGGAGGAGCGCACCGTAGGACGCCTCTGGACCGATGCACCAGGCAGCAGTCCCACAAGTATGACACGCTAAAAAATATTAAAACGCAGTGCTCTCTGAACCCCTACTGGGACTCTGTGAAAGCTCAGTCATTTACTTTAGTAATTAACTTCTCCAAAAGATCCATTTTATTTCAACTTCCCTCATCTGTTTCTACTTCACAGCAATTTCCCACATTTCTAAAAGTTTGTCTTTACACAGCTGTGGGAGTTTTCTTTTTTTTTAAGGTTATTGAAAGGAAAACAAAAGCTAAAGTGGATTTAAAGATTAGCTGAGAACTTATCTGGATATTGTCCAAGGATCAAGTAGCTGAACGTCTACCGACCTAATAAACTGGACACACTCTGACAAATACAGTTAGGTTCCCAGAGGGGATGATCAAATATGGACCCGCTCTGATGCCCATGTAAACCACTGGTATGTAAATGATCTAATCACAAAGAGTTGGAAATCTAAACAAGCACGGAGTGACAGTGGGGAGGAAACACCTCCTTTAAACAGTGAACTGTAATCAGCCTCTGATCTGGTCCTTCGGTAGCTCATATTGTTGAGAGCGAGCCATTGCTGGTCTGCATGTGGACTGGATTCCAGTTTACAGGTGCTGGTCATAAAAATAAAATATCATGAAAAAGTAGATTGATTTCAGTAATTCCATTTAAAAAGTGAAACTTGTATATTATATTCATACATTACATACAAACTCATATATTTCAGATGTTTATTTTGTTTAATTTTGATGATTACAAATGACAACAAATGAAAATCTCAAATTCATCATATCAGAAAATTAGAATATTACTGAAGACCAATAAAAACAAAGGATTTATAGAAATGTTGGCCAACTGAAAAGTATGAACATGAAAAGTATGAGCATGTACAGCACTCAGTATTTAGTTGGGCCTCCTTTGGCCTGTATTACTGCAGCAATGCGGCGTGGCATGGAGTCGATCAGTCTGTGGCACTGCTCAGGTGTTATGATAGCCCAGGTTGCTCTAATAGTGGCTTTTAGCTCTTCTGAATTGTTGGGTCTGGTGTATTGCATCTTCTTCTTCACAATACCCCATAGATTTTCTATGGGGTTAAGGTCAGGAGAGTTTGCTGGCCAATTAAGAACAGGGATACCATGGTCCTTCAACCAGGTACTGGTAGCTTTGGCACTGTGTGCAGGTGCCAAGTCCTGTTGGAAAATGAAATCTGCATCTCCAAAAAGTTGGTCAGCTGCAGGAAGCATGAAGTGCTCTAAAACTTCCTGGTATGTGGCTGCGTTGACCCTGGACCTCAGAAAACACAATGGACCAACACCAGCAGATGACATGGCACCCCAAACCATCACTGACTGTGGAAACTTTACACTGGACTTCAAGCAACGTGGATGAAGTGCCTCTCTTCTTTTCCTCCAGACTCTGGGACCTTGATTTCCAAAGGAAATGCAAAATTTACTTTCATCAGAGAACATGACTTTGGACCACTCACCAGCAGTCCAGTCCTGTTTCTCTTTAGCCCAGGCAAGACGCTTCTGACGCTGTCTGTGGTTCAAGAGTGGCTTGACACAAGGAATGCGACAGCAGAAACCCATGTCTTTCATACGTCTGTGTGTGGTGGTTCTTGAAGCACTCACTCCAGCTGCAGTCCACTCTTTGTGAATCTCCCCCACATTTTTGAATGGGTTTTGTTTCACAATCCTCTCCAGGGTGCGGTTATCTCTCTTGCTTGTACACTTTTTTCGACCACATCTTTTCCTTCCCTTCGCCTCTCTATTAATGTGCTTGGACACTGAGCTCTGTGAACAGCCAGCCTCTTTAGCGATGACCTTTTGTGTCTTGCCCTCCTTGTGCAAGGTGTCGATGGTCGTCTTTTGGACAACTGTCAAGTCAGCAGTCTTCCCCATGATTGTGTAGCCTATAGAACTAGACTGAAAGACCATTTAAAGGCTTTTGCAGGTGGTTTGAGTTAATTAGCTGATTAGAGTGTGGCACCAGGGGCCATCAATTTTGAACCTTTTCACAATATTCTAATTTTCTGATATGATGAATTTGAGATTTTCATTTGTTGTCATTTGTAATCATCAAAATTAAACAAAATAAACATCTGAAATATATGAGTTTGTATGTAATGTATGAATATAATATACAAGTTTCACTTTTTAAATGGAATTACTGAAATCAATCTACTTTTTCATGATATTCTAATTTTATGACCAGCACCTGTAGACTCTGCAAAGTGGTAAGGCAAGGCAAGGCAAGGCACATTTATTTGTATAGCACATTTCAGTACACAAACAATGCAAAGTGCTTTACATGATTAAAATATAGCAAAATTAAATAGAATCAAAGCAAATAGGGAAAAAAATAAAATAAATAAATAAAATAAGATAAAAAAAAATAATATATATAATATTTATATTTATATAATTGGACGACACAGATCAGATCTATCCTTCCAAATAATTTCCTTCCCGCAAATTACCCTAAAAATAACTTTGGAAATGAAAAATAAGGAGACCCCTCTTCATTTTCAGATTTCTAGCAGATAACTGGAAGTCTTGGATCAATTGGAAAGTTGCTGCTTCACCTTGTTTTACTCTGGGTTTGACAATCAGAGGTACTTTATTGCTAGGTATTCATTCCTCAGGGTTTGCATTCGGGCAGGGCAATACATTGATTCTATTGTTTAGTCATTTTTTTAATAATTTTATTTTTGGAAACTCTGGATTTTATTCTATAAATGCTCTCCTCTGGGATTCATACCTCAGAGTAACACAACTTCATCACCATTTTTAGATATAAAACTTTCACTTTTTATGTTTATTTCATGTTAGGAAAGGGCCTAAACTGGGTTTCTTAAAAAGATTTGAGATGTGAGGTGTATACTGTGCATATTTTTGAATTATTCATAGTCATGTAGGTCTGGAATAATCATCTTATGAATGAAAATATTTGTAGGGATGTGAATGTGTGTTTATATGCCCATAATGTAATTTATTTATTCAGTTGAAGGACTTTGAGAGATGTATGGAATCATAAGTTAAAGGTATAGTGGAGGATTTTCACAAATTTTTAACCCACCTATTAAAGCGAGTTTTTTTCTATTAAATACGTGCGAGAGCGTGCACAAGCCCATTTCTCCTCGTGCACGCTCTGTTTAAAAGTGGCTGTTTGCAATGCTCATATAAGCTTACTTTGCAAAAGAAGATTTGCAATTTTACCACTAAGTAAAACTCACCACTGGTCAAAATCGGGATGAGCACGTAGGACAGATTTCCATAAACACATCAGCAGAATAATTGACAATTAGGAGGACCAATTATTTTGATGATCCACCCTGAAAAAGATCCTCCTCTATACCTTTAAATAGGAATAGGGAAGAATTTGTGTTAAGAAGCATAAAATGGTAAAAGGATTTATTTAAATAAGTTTCCATTCTCATTGTCCCCTTTTCAGACATAAGCACTAAATCATACATACATCTAATCATGTATATAATGTAATTTGTAATTAATTACTAATGTTTTGTTAGTGTTATATTTGAAATTTTACTGTCAAAATATAGTTGTTAACGCTCTATAACATGATTGTTTTGCAGAATTTTACACAGACTGAATGGCGTTGCCCTTTTAATTAAGGTCACCTCCCTGAAGGGAAAACTGAAATAGTGATATGTATACCAAAAGCTAATTTTTAAAGGTATTGTTTGTAATTTGCCTTTTTTTTACTCTGAAACTAGAAGAAATGTAGATAAAATGTTTAATTCATTATGTCAACCAAGACTGAACAGAATATCTAGACATGAAATGTCTGGTTTCTCCTGACTGATACCTTCGTACAACAAGATAATGTTGGTTTTTCTGACCTGCTTGGAAAATCTTATCAGAATAAAGGATTTTGTGAAACTAAAGTCAGGAAATAGTACAGGTGCTGGTCATAAAATTAGAATATCATGAAAAAGTAGATTGATTTCAGTAATTCCATTTAAAAAGTGAAACTTGTATATTATATTCATACATTACATACAAACTCATATATTTCAGATGTTTATTTTGTTTAATTTTGATGATTACAAATGACAACAAATGAAAATCTCAAATTCATCATATCAGAAAATTAGAATATTGTGAAAAGGTTCAAAATTGATGGCCCCTGGTGCCACACTCTAATCAGCTAATTAACTCAAACCACCTGCAAAAGCCTTTAAATGGTCTTTCAGTCTAGTTCTATAGGCTACAAAATCATGGGGAAGACTGCTGACTTGACAGTTGTCCAAAAGACGACCATCGACACCTTGCACAAGGAGGGCAAGACACAAAAGGTCATCGCTAAAGAGGCTGGCTGTTCACAGAGCTCAGTGTCCAAGCACATTAATAGAGAGGCGAAGGGAAGGAAAAGATGTGGTCGAAAAAAGTGTACAAGCAAGAGAGATAACCGCACCCTGGAGAGGATTGTGAAACAAAACCCATTCAAAAATGTGGGGGAGATTCACAAAGAGTGGACTGCAGCTGGAGTGAGTGCTTCAAGAACCACCACACACAGACGTATGAAAGACATGGGTTTCTGCTGTCGCATTCCTTGTGTCAAGCCACTCTTGAACCACAGACAGCGTCAGAAGCGTCTTGCCTGGGCTAAAGAGAAACAGGACTGGACTGCTGGTGAGTGGTCCAAAGTCATGTTCTCTGATGAAAGTAAATTTTGCATTTCCTTTGGAAATCAAGGTCCCAGAGTCTGGAGGAAAAGAAGAGAGGCACTTCATCCACGTTGCTTGAAGTCCAGTGTAAAGTTTCCACAGTCAGTGATGGTTTGGGGTGCCATGTCATCTGCTGGTGTTGGTCCATTGTGTTTTCTGAGGTCCAGGGTCAACGCAGCCACATACCAGGAAGTTTTAGAGCACTTCATGCTTCCTGCAGCTGACCAACTTTTTGGAGATGCAGATTTCATTTTCCAACAGGACTTGGCACCTGCACACAGTGCCAAAGCTACCAGTACCTGGTTGAAGGACCATGGTATCCCTGTTCTTAATTGGCCAGCAAACTCTCCTGACCTTAACCCCATAGAAAATCTATGGGGTATTGTGAAGAAGAAGATGCAATACACCAGACCCAACAATTCAGAAGAGCTAAAAGCCACTATTAGAGCACCCTGGGCTATCATAACACCTGAGCAGTGCCACAGACTGATCGACTCCATGCCACGCCGCATTGCTGCAGTAATACAGGCCAAAGGAGGCCCAACTAAATACTGAGTGCTGTACATGCTCATACTTTTCATGTTCATACTTTTCAGTTGGCCAACATTTCTATAAATCCTTTGTTTTTATTGGTCTTCAGTAATATTCTAATTTTCTGATATGATGAATTTGAGATTTTCATTTGTTGTCATTTGTAATCATCAAAAATTAAACAAAATAAACATCTGAAATATATGAGTTTGTATGTAATGTATGAATATAATATACAAGTTTCACTTTTTAAATGGAATTACTGAAATCAATCTACTTTTTCATGATATTCTAATTTTATGACCAGCACCTGTATAAGTCTTTTTTTTTTAAGCATATAAACCTGAGAAATGTTTGAAGTATGTCATATAGATTTATAGCAGATCTATGTACGTTTAAAGCAGCTTATCAGTGTTACAGACTGAAACAGTTTGGTGAGCAGAGAAAGGGTATTTCACAAAAACCTCGAGGAGAAGCGCTCAAATTAGAGCCACTTTGCTTCCTTTTTTTACGGCTCGATGAGTCGAGATCTTTTGACGAGAAGAAGGAGCTGTTGTCAGGCTGAACCTCCCGTCCCACGGCCCCTCCTTCTGCTCTAAATACACAAAGGGAATGTCGGGGGCTGTGAAGCGGCGAGCCGCTACCTGAATAAATGACAAAAAGCGTGTGAGGAATTCAGCCTTCCTTAGCCATGTGTGAACCGAGGTGGCTGGGGGGATCCTCTGGTATAACAATGGGTGAGATGTTCTGGGTTTAATGGTGTCATACTGGTGCAGAGGTCTTGATTTCGATGTAATTGGAGATTTTGGAGACCTGACGTCTGTAAATCTTCCACGTTTTCACAGAAAATGCCCCAGAATCCTCTTCTCTTCTTACTTCCTTCTCTGTTTGAGGCTGATTACAACTGCCAGGAGTGTTTTGCTACCAGAGGATTTGACAATAGTTGTTTCTCTTTCTCTGTTAAACAAAGGTACACTTGTTCAACTGTCGGCTCCAGCCCACCGCCCTCCACTCGTTCAGGGTTTTTTGGCCTGCTCTGTTTCCATGGAATTGCTCTCCCCCGACAGAACGAGACCTAATGAAGATATTTGTTTCCACTCAGGTAGAGCTGGCTCGTGCCCGCCTCTGCCTGAGCTCTCAGAGACAATTAGGCGACACCTGCTCGCAGCAGATTGCTCTGGCAGATTCCTGCCACTTCTCGTCGCCTCCGACACCGCCATCTGGACCGGGAGAGGTGTTGCGCAGGTCGCCTTGCGGGAACCTGCCAGCCAGGAGCAGATCAGGGGAAAAATAAAAGTGGAGCGTCGTTGTTGACATCTTTATGTCTGCCTGAACATCTGATCTTTGTTTCTGGGCAGAGATTTCAGCTTTTGGAATCACAGAGAGGGAAACGTGTACTGCTCTCATTCACATCCTTTTAACTTTACCAGTTTGAAATGTTTTAATTGGATTTTATGTTAGAGACCAACATAAATGATACCATTTATGACAAAGAAAGAGTAAATAATGAATAAAAAGCAGAAGGTGCAAGATCTCTTTCCTTTTTTCTGATAGCAACTTGATAAACTTTATAACAATCAAAATTATTGAAAAACCTAAATAAGTATAGCAAAAAATGGTAGCATTCAAACTAGAACTGAAACAATAAATCGGATTAAATGTGATTCCTTAAGTGGAAAAGTTTCAATTTCACCTGCTTTAATTTAACCTGCTTTAATTTAGCCAGCGTATGCCTGACATTCCAGAATCTCCTAAAATGCTGGCATATTAGATTAGATTAGATGAGCTTTATTGATCTCACAGCGGAGAAATTCACTGGTCACATATTGGCATAGTAATTAAAGAAGGTGCAAACAAGGAGGAAAAAGGTGCATATATATAAACAATATATATACAGTATATCAAGATAAATCAGGATTACGGTGCAAGTGTACATGTATCACACACAATGAAAAACAAAATAAAAAAAAACAAAAAAAAACACATTGCAAACATTGTATGTATTTTTTCAATTTTGAAGTATTAATAACGAGTCCTTAACTTATGTCCAATTACTTATGCATCATCCACAGCAGCGTAATTATGAAGCATCAGTTAAAGCTGCTCCCTTCAGGCGCATCGCTTGATCTTGATAAGTTATGCACAAGTTACTAAGTTTTGGATAAGCTAGATGCCATGAGTAACTTACACCTAACGTATGTCAACAATCAGATAACGTAACTGTAACTTATGTCCCACATACTTCGGCATACTTCCGAAATTTTGACCATGCTCAAAATTTCTCAACATACTTGCCGTATGTTGACGTGTTTCAGCGCGCTTCAGCTTACTTCAGTTTGCTCATAACTTATTCAAAAGGTCCCTATAACTTATCCAACATATCCCAGCATTTTTTGCCATATGTTTTTAAAACCTTCAAACCCTAAAAACACATTTGCCATGATGGAACACGGTGGTGGCAGCATTGATGGGGGCCCTCTATTCCAATAGGACAACCACAATATTTCATTATAGTTGGAATTTTTCACGTTTTGCTTCCTCTTTAAAGGTATACTATGCAACCGGTGTTGATTTTCCAGCGAGGCTCCCCCCAGAGGGCGAAAGTAAAAGTGCACTGTGGTAAATATGCTCAGCTGTTCTCCTGGTTTCTCCGTCAAAGCCAGGCGCGGTTGTTTTGAGCTTAGCAGACAGGCGAACGCAACGAATCACCATGTCTACTGCGGTAGAGAGCCCTTTTCCTCTTTCTTGCCTGCTCCGACATGGGCTTTTCGCTGGTTCCGACATGATAACTGCACAAATATCGCCACTGCGCTAGCATCGAGCATACCTTTCACTCGGGGCGTGTATCAGTTCTCGCCGTAAAGCAAGACCGACTCTCGCGATGCACGAGACTTCTAAACCTGTGGGTGCGGGCCAAGGGCTCCTGCAATTGCAAGTAGTGTTGCGCCGATGCCATTTTTTGGCCCCGATACCTGGCTGTGCAGTATCGGCCGATACCGATACCATAATAATGTAAAATAATTGCCATCATGTTTTTGTCAAGGTGCTGCCTACCTTTGTGAAGCAAGAAAAAATCTAATACAAAGTGAAACCAGTAGAACTTTTTATTGCCTACCAGGAGTGGGTGACAGTAGTTGAATAAACTTATGGCTCTCAAAATGGTATTGGTGCCCTAATTGTTGATACTCGCCGATACCGATACCACCATTTTAGGGCAGTATCGGGGCCTCGTCCGATACTGGTATCGGTGCAACACTAATTGCAAGTACGGTATTTCCCCTACAGACCACCAGGGCGGCTGAGAAAACCTTTGTTCGACATGAAATGACTCATTTAATCATGCAAAACGTTATGGAACACATTAATTAACTGAAAAATGTTGCATAGTATGCCTTTAAGTTGTTTAAAAATCTGTTACTAATTAGAATCTAAAAAGTTTGGCATGCATGTGTTCCAAACCCCCTGCTCTTTCAGAGCCCTAAAAAAAATTACAAAATTGACACGGTGACACATCCTTTAAGGGCTCCAGGAATTATTATGTTGCCTTTTTATTCACACCTCCTATGTTTAGCTTCTCTGTTGCTGCTGAAGCCAGGCATTCCCAAATCATGATGCTGTCACCATCACTGCTAAGAGCCAGCGGGATTCTTAAGTTCAAAATGGCAGATATGGATATCATTTAGGGGTATCAGGGTGAAGACGCCTCTCTATTTGTAAAAAAAACAAAAACAAAAAAAACATTGAAAACTAGTTTTTTTTCCCATGAAGGCTTCATTTGAAAGTAAAAAAAACAGCCCTGATCTGAGACATTCAGAGGATTCAACACGCCTGTAGTATCAGGATCACCGCCTGATAGATTTTAACACTCATTAGTTTTCTTGTATTGTTTCAAACCTTTTCTTGTTCAATTCTTCGCCTTATTTGTCACTAAAACTAGAGATCTGCACAAGCCTGTATTGTGCAGTAATTTAATTTATTGTAATATTTGTTACTGATTGGCCCTTGGGGGGGACATGTGGGGGTGGGGTCCTGTTGCCTTGTTTTACTGTTACAATCACTGAGTCAGAGAGGATGGAGAGCGTCACCTCAACGCCTCACATGCTGGAGCAAATCCTCGTCCACCCAACTCACCCCTGAGCAACGCAAACCAAAAGTGACCGGCCGGATCGCTGGCGATTCACGACCACGACACGGCTGCGTCCGCCCATGATCCTAACACGCTTAATATTCATGTTTCAGACAGAGAAGGCAAATCCGGTTGATTTATTCGATCATCTCACTTATGTGCACTTCACTTCCCTTTCCAAAACGATTCAGGTTGCAGGGAAGGAGGAAACGGCTCGGGGCGAAAAACACCAAGAAGCATCAACACAAAGCTGAGTGCAAACACCATATGCATGGACTTACAGGGGAATCTTCAATGGAAATAAAGAATTTCTACATATATTAAGACATGCTAGGCTTTTTTTTCCTTATGACCTTAATTTTCTGATCAGAAAAAAGAACAGTGATTATTTTTTGTGATCTGAAAAATAATTACATAAAATATATGCATTGAACTTCATCAGGTCTCTGTTTTGAGCCGATTAAATTTCCAAAACAATAATTTCAGGGACTAAAAAGATGCTCTGATGAGGCCCGTTTGGCTGATTAAAAGTATATTTCAAGGAATTTAAAATAAGCCTACACCCATAAAATAAAAATCACTTTTTTATGACACTATTACAATATTCTAAAATGTTTAAAATGTTTTATTGGCTCTGGATGGAAATCATAACCGACAGAAATACAGACTTGAAAACATCAATTTTGTGTGCAATTATACTACAAATTTTGTTTCAATGAATAACTATCTCTGATTATATTTTTATACAAAATCAACTTCAAGATTGCATTGATATTTCTAGAGGGAATCTGGGTTTTGCTTCTGGATATAAAGAATATGGCTGAAAACAGAAGCAAAGAAACTGGTACGGAATGATGAAAGAAAGGTCTGACTGATGGACGGACATTCATTAGAACATGACGGCTAAATGAGGCTATTTGAAGAGGTACCATAGATCAGCGGTTCCTGTAAAGTTGGGTCTTTGTTATAAACACCTGATTTACATGATTGCATGATCTCTTCAGCAGCCATCAAGTACAGCAAATGTATTTTAAAGAGCTTATATCATGCAAAATCAACTTTTTTTTTAGCTTTAAACTTTTTTCTATTGCAAAATCCTGCACAAAGAACTATTTCGCTTGATTCATGAATCTCGGAGTAAACCTCATGAGCTCTGCTGTCTGAGCAGCAGCCCCTCCCTGACCTGTGAAGACGAGTAGCTAGAGATTTTCTATAGCCTCTTTCCCACTGAAAAGAGTGGGTTAACACATGTTTTTCATACACAGGTCAACCTGTTAACAACTGGCAAAAAACCCCACCATCACACTGTGTAAGCGCTGATGATGTCACCAGTGAGACAGACATTAGGAAAGTAAACAATGGAGAGCAACATGTAACTGAGCCAGAGCGTAGTCAGTGGGCTTTCTTGAATCTCTCTCACCAGAGCTGCTCCATGTTTACTGAATGTGAGCAGAGTTGTTTTGGCTTGTTGGATCAGAATTTATTGCCACTGTGTGTTGATGTCCATACCCTCGACCCGGCTATGATGTTTCCACAGCCTGCCGATCAGAGCCGAGGCGATTTTAACACGGGTCGCTATCAGAGTCATTTGACCCGGTTAGACATGCATCATTGAGCTGTTCCCACTGCCACTAAAAGCTGATTGCTCCCGGGTTTAAATGGATTTTCTAGCCAGTGGGAAAGGGGTATAAGCAAGAAAAGCCTTCCTTCACAAACTCTTTACACAGGGGAGAATCTTTTCTATTTTTGCTTCGTCTCAGTTGGAAAAATCTTTTTTTTTCAACTGCACATGTTTAGGCTTCCAAATTGGTTTGATATAGTTTGTCATGAAATGAAAGGTGTGCAGCAGCAAGAAAACATCTAAAACATGCTGGTCTGTGTTCATTAAGGACCACGGTTGGGAAAACGACTGCCATAGATGGGTGGATGGTTACAGCAAGGTAGATCTAGTCAAAATTCTTAGTTTGTCCCACAGTGGGGAAATTTGTTGTCTGCATTTTAACCAATTCTCTTGGGGAGCAGTGGGCTGCTATTGTGTGGTGCCCAGGGAGCAATCAGGGGTTTAAGGATTTTGCTCAAGAACCCCCTGCCTCAATTATAATTTATTCCTCTCACCTGTTTCCTCTGGTTTATATTCAGTTCAGCCTGAGCATTCAGTGCCAGATCATTACTTGTCTTTCTGTTAGTCTGTTTGTCTGAGTTTTTGCCTTGGTTCATGTCCTGGATCCTAGCTGCAAGAGTAAAGAGGGTTTTTGTGTTTCGTCTCCTGATTGTCCACTGTTCCTCCCCCGCGGAGTCCTCTGAGTTTTTGGCTCCATATGCGGGAAGGTTCGGTTTTTATCTCAGTAAGCCTGGCTCCAGGGAGGAGACCAGTTTAAAGTCCTGCATCAAGTTCTGGTTCCACGTCCTGTCTCGGCTACCCTCTTCCACTGAGCCTGCCTGTCTGCACCTGATCCTGTCTGCTCCTGTGCGTGACCACCTGGTCATGATTCCGGTCCCAGTCAGACTCTGAACCCTCCTGGGAGCCTGTGGATGCCTGGAAGTCTGGATCCTGCTGTTTCTGTCTGTTCCTGTCTGTTCTGGATCCCTGACCAGGATCAGCTTCCAGCATGACCTCTGGAACTGCAGCACATGGGGACATTCTAGGACTGGACTGTTAAACCAGAGTGTCTGTGATTGGGCGGTGCCCCGCTCCCCATCCTGCAGTGTCCGCAAGCCACAGCTCCGCTTTTGTTTTGTTTGTTTATTTTATAAACGTTTTGAACTTTCCTACTGACTGTCTTTCCTTGAATACTGGGTCCCTCTGTCCTCGGTTCATGACAAAGGGAATCTAACCGAATACTTGCAACCTTCACAGAGCACAAGCGCACTACTATAACCCACTACAGTCCCCCTAATTAAAATAGAAATAAATTCTGAGCATTTACACTCTAAAAAGCGAGTCAAGGTTGAATCAAATCTGTAGTTTGGTCCATCATTTCTGCAGGTAATAAAAAAAAAATGTTGGTCTTGGCGCACTTGTTTTATCAATTGAAGCTGTTTTCTTTAAATGAAATCAAACCAGTTTATTTATATAGCACTTTGCAAACATACCAGGAAGACCTTATTTAAAGAAAAAACATTAGACTACAAAGAGGATGAAACTGCTAAATGAAACTCCACCTCTACAAACATGCTGTCTGTGAAAGATTAACAGGTTGACTTTAAACAGCTCCAAACAATTCAAAGCCAACGCAGAGGCCCAGAGTGCAGGCCTCCTGATGCCTGCCTTTCATCCACTGAGCTGCACAGCTGCTCACCTTATTGTCAGCACAGCTCTTCAAACCCCCAACCTTGCCTTCAAGGTACGCTCTGAATGTGTGTGGGCTTGTGTTTGCTTCTGTGTAGTCTGTCTGTACGTGGCTGTAGGTATGTACAAGTGTTTCCCTGGGGTCAAGCCTCGGAGGCCAGGCTAGCTGGCTGCCTTCCTCCCCTAACAGTGCTTTCATGCATGCATCTCGGCCTCCTCGACCCCCACATGTACACACTGAAACAGGTAGCGAGGGCAGCATGTATTATTCATATGAGAACTTGAATTGGCAGAGTCGGTCTGGAATCGTACACGCAGATCTGGATGATGTGGGCAGGGTGGTGAATGTCGACTTTCATTTCCTGGAAGTGGCGCTCGGGGAAAACGCTACAAACTGTGCTTCAGTCGCTCTCACAGTGTGAGTTTAAACTAAGTGCTTCATAGGGTGAACCCATCTACGCTCAGGGTACAACGACATATATATATACAAACGATACATATGGTGCAAAATAAATAAATTCTACCAGCAGAAATAAGCCTTCAATAATGGAATGTATAGTAGTGGTCTTTATGATTTCGTCCTGCATAGAAATATACTTCTTGAATACACATCTACAGCCATCAAGGAATTTGTTATGCAATTCCTGCCTGATTGAATAGCTTTGATGCTAGATGTTAGCGTACCTAAGTCCTTCTCATGTGTTTAAAGTCTCCAAAACTCCGAAATTTGATCAAGTTTCAACAATCTAGTTGGTGTAAAGTTGAAAAATCGGGGATAGAGAAAAGACTTTAAGTCAAATACTGACATAAATTATTATTAACATCCGTCTAATTTATCCCAAATATGTTGCTGATTGTTTACAGGTTAATTATTGAGGCCACTATTGCTTTTTCTCCCTCTTATTACATGTTGATAAATGACAAAATTAGGAAAAAATGTCATTTTTTATTAGCCAAATCCAGCAAAACATTAACATTAATTGTCAAATGTAGAGAACAGGAAAGCTTGCACTTTAATCTGAGCATGATCTTCCTACATGATATTTCTGTCCACAGAGCTTAGAGAACAGCAGGCAGTAAAATAGATCCACAGCTGTTCAGGTGTCCTTAGGTCGGAAAATCTCACTTTAAAATATTTAAACACACTTATTATGAGCATGAATGTTTTTTTTTTCTGTTTATCTGTCCATGTAGAATTAAGAAAGCCCCACAGCATCATGCTGCCACCATTGTGCTTAACAGTAGCAGTAGTGTTTATTGACATGACTACATCAGTGTTTTTTACCATTATCTGACCTGGCAACTCTTCTTAAAGAAGATATGTGGCCTGTGTTTTGGAGTAAAAAGGCCCCACAGCATCATGCTGCCACCATTGTGCTTAAAAGTAGCAGTAGTGTTTATTGACATTATGACTAGATACGTCTTTTTTTTTTACCATTATCTGACCTGGCAACTCTTCTCCAGAAGATATCTGGCCTGTGTTTTAGAGTAAAAAGACCCCACAGCATCATGCTGCCACCACTGTGCTTAACAGTAGCAGTAGTGTTTATTGATATTATGACTACATCAGTGTTTTTTACCATTATCTGACCAGGCAACTCTTCTTAAAGAAGATATCTGGTCTGTGTTTTAGAGTAAAAAGGCCCCACAGCATCATGCTGCCACCATTATGCTTAAGAGTAGCAGTAGTGTTTGACGTTATGATTAGATCAGTCTTTTTTACCATTATCTGACCAGGCAACTCTTCTTAAAGAAGATATCTGACCTGTGTTTTAGAGTAAAAAGGCCCCATAGCATCATGCTGCCACCACTGTGCTTAAAAGTAGCAGTAGTGTTTATTGACATTATGATTAGATCAGTCTTTTTTACCATTATCTGACCAGGCAACTCTTCTCCAGAAGATATCTGGTCTGTGTTTTAGAGTAAAAAGGCCCACAGCATCATGCTGCCACCACTGTGCTTAAAAGTAGCAGTAGTGTTTGACATTATGATTAGATCAGTCTTTTTTACCATTATCTGACCAGGCAACTCTTCTTAAAGAAGATATCTGGTCTGTGTTTTAGAGTAAAAAGACCCCACAGCATCATGCTGCCACCACTGTGCTTAAAAGTAGCAGTAGTGTTTGACATTATGATTAGATCAGTCTTTTTTACCATTATCTGACCAGGCAACTCTTCTTAAAGAAGATATCTGGTCTGTGTTTTAGAGTAAAAAGGCCCACAGCATCATGCTGCCACCACTGTGCTTAAAAGTAGCAGTAGTGTTTATTGACATTATGATTAGATCAGTCTTTTTTACCATTATCTGACCAGGCAACTCTTCTTAAAGAAGATAGCTGGTCTGTTTTTTGGATTAAAAAGGCCCCACAGCATCATGCTGCCACCATTATGCCAGCATGCTGCTACCACCACCAAAGAGAAGGCTTTGGATGTTAATCCATCTTCTATTAGCTGCAAGAACCCTCTGTTCAAATCATATTTTACTGAGGAACAAAACCTCTAACCAAATGTTAGAGAAGGTGTAAAAATGTTAGGGCTAAAACAATGGAATTAATTGTGATAAATCGAATACTGAAAAAAATTGTAAACTAAGTAATCTATTAATCATTAATTGGAGTGTAGAGACTGTTAAACATGCCTGTAGCTGACAAAGTGACCCATTTAGAAAAGTAATTGTATGAAAATTGTATGAAAATTGTAAAAAACCCAAAAACCCCAGAGTTTCACCTGGTTTAATTTCATAAAAAGTCTTCTTTAAAGAATCTTTGACTGATTATTAATTGATTAATAAATAATAATTAACAGATTAATCAATTTGCTAAATAATCTGTAGTTGCAGCCATAAAATATATAATTAAGTCACTGTGTGTAAGTTTAAGCATTTCCAAATATTGCTGTCTATGGGTTGCCAGATTGGTGTAACATCTTCTTTCCCCTGACCATTGTTGGTCAAAGGTCTAAAAGGAACAGAGGAGCAGAAGAGCATCAATTTTGCAGGCACAATTTTATGAAATACTGCTTTTTATCTACTCTTGCTTCAGGATCGCAATTAGTCTGACAATGGCGTATTAATCATTGCAAGTGTTTTACTCTGAGCTCCATCCCGTTAGCCGAAGCAGGCCGGAGATGAACAGAAACCCAGCAGTCGCATCGCCCACACAGAGTGTAATGGATGCCTGCATTAACACAAGCACTTCTTTTTTTTTTTCCTTCTCCAGCACGGCTGCATGGCCCGAGGGAGCGGAGAGGAAGTTAGGCACCTTTTAGCCTTACACCTGGCACCAGATACACATAGGAAGACAAAGTTCAATTCCCTCTGCATATGTGGGTTTTTTATTTTCTATGTGTTGGAGGCTATGTGTGTGTGTGTGTATGTCTCAATGGGAAAAATGCAATATGAGGTGCGAAGAGGCAGCAAGAGAAACCACAGGAACAGACCTGCATAATGGAGCCCAGATCCCCCATTGGTTCCTTTTTAACACCTCGCAGTAGTCTGAGAGGAGAGTGAGACAGTAGGAGACAGACAGAGAGGAAGACAGCCAGACAGAAATCAAGAAAGAAACAACAACTTGTAATGAAGCAGACAGCAAGAAGACTGGATGTAACAACAACTCAAGACTTCTGTGAACGCTCCTTAGAAGTTGTTTGGAGAAAGTTGTCTGACACCAAATCTGCACAGACGAGGCCTTTGGAAACACCTTATCTTTGGCGGTGCTAGAACATTTTCCAAGCTAGAGGGAAGGGGGGGGGATCTTATCGATTCCAAGTCGGACATAACTATCCAAACTTCACACACCTACTTGGGAGGGATTTCGTTGGCTACCTTTTGTACCTTGTGAGGTTTTTGTCTCTCCTCTGCCCTCACTAGATGAGATACAAAGAAGCAGTCGTGCTTTGAAAGGAGAGAATTTCAAGCTTGCTTTGGGCAAACAGGAGGCTTTGAAGCATCCACTTCTCTATTAAAAGGAGACTAGGGCAGAAAGAGAGAGATAGAGAGAGAAAAATCAATGTTGACACAAAAAAGTGTGCTATCTATTGCTGAAATCCTCACGGATGGAAGATAGTAACTTCTAGAGGATATGGAGAACTTTGTGAACTTCCTATTTGTTGTGAGCAGAAGTAAACTGGCTCCATCACCACTTAAAATGGCATTTCCTAGAAATATTCTATTCTCACAAACAACTACAGGTGCTTGGTTCCAGGTGCTCAGAGATTCACTTCCATACAGAAACCCCACATTCATATCTTCAGGTAACACAGAGTACATGTCAGACTAAATAATACTACTTCAGCGATAGTTTCAAGGTGTTGCTCTATTGCATGTCTCGTACCATTTCTTTTGGTTGAGCTGTTCTTTTTACATCTTTTTGCAGGTTTTTTTTTCCTTTTTCTTCTTCTGTTTTTCCTCTTCTGTTATATTTACATTGCAGTGTCCATATAAACTGTAAAAATCCCTGCATAATTATAATAAAGCAATTTATATGCACGAAACAAGTGGAACACTATGGCTATTGCCATACTGCTCCACTTGTGAAAGTAAAATCTGTTGGACTCTTTTTGGCATCAAGACAATGATTCTTATTGCCACATTGCCAGACACACTGCAAAAAATGTAAATCTAGATGAGTCATTTTCTCTTGAAATAAGTGCATTTGTTCTTGAATTGAGGAGGTAAAAGAGACATTGTGCCAATGAAACAAGACAATTTACACTTAAAATAAAAGTGCATGTTCTCTAATTATCTTATTTTAAGAGTACTCATTCCATTGGCAAAACTATCGCATTTACCTACTCAAATTAAGGGTGAATAGACTTAATTTAAGACATTTTTACTTATTTCTAGATCGTTTTTGCAGTGCAGAACACTGTAAAAAAAAAAAAAAAAAAAAAAAAAACATATTCTATTCAATGATTTTGGCTGCAATTATCGTTCTTTTCTCTCTCTTAAGCGCTGCTTTGTTAGCTCTGATGTTGGTTTCCCAAACTGTTCCCATGCTGGAAGGGATAAAGAGGTTTGACATCCTCCATAAACTCAACTGATGGCCCTCAAAATATTTCTGCTAAAGATGCTGGTTGTTTAAAGACTGCTGAATCCAAGCATACTATTAGAAAGTTGAGTGGAAGGAGAAGGTGCTCCAAGTAATTGAAATCTAGATAATACATTTTTTCTTAAAATAAGTGCATTTTTTCTTGGACTGAGGAGATAAAAGAGACATTTTGCCAATGGAACAAGACAATTTAACACCTAAAATAAGAAAACACAATTGCATTTTTCTATTTTAAGTGTATATTATCTCATTATCTTATTTTAGGAGTAAAAATGCTAATTCCATTTGCAAATTATCTCATTTACCTACTCAAATTAAGGGTAAATACACTTAAATTAAGACATTTTTACACATTTCTAGATCGTTTTTCCAGTTCATAAAGCAAAACTATTCAGGTTAAGTCTTAAGCCGACAAATAAAGAGCTACGAGTTACAGTTAAACCTTACTTATGAGCTACCGTGGAACAAGGAAATTCTCAACCCCAGAACCATGCCAGAACCATCCGACCTGGGCTACGTATCTAAGAACAGGTGTTGCACAGTGAGGCAAATCCTCTTTTCAATAAAAGTACCATATTTTTTCAAAATGAAGGTTTGTGAGTCTGAAGGAAGATTGGAGACACTTAGAATCCACCTTGCTTATAATTCAGGGTGAATTACAAGAGTCATTAGTGATGGTTTGGATGCCATGTCTGCTGATTCTGGTGCACTGGGTGTTCTGATGTCCGCAATCGATGCAGCCAACTACCATGATATTTTAGAGTCCTCCATGCTTCCTTCTGCTTGTAAAATCTATGGAGATGATAATTTCAGTTTCCAGCACAGCAAAGAAGTGACTCACATCATCAAAGGTACCATAACTATGGAAGTAAATCTGTGTCGCTGGGATTTGAATTAAAAATGCCTCTGAAATTTAAATGTTGTATGTTTGTTCTTACTGTTTCAGTGTTAAAATATATTCGGAACACATTTTTGACCTAAAAAAAAAATAATTGTTTAATTATTTCTACACAGTTTAAATTTAATTTGTTATTTTCTCTTCAAATAAAAATTCATGTTACTATTTCAAAGTGATTAAATTTTCAATATTTATTTTTCTGTTTCATTTTTGAGTGTTAAAAAAAAAATCAGCATATAAAAAAATTCAAACTTTTAAAATTCAGTCTCAATATTTTCAGCCTCCTGAGATTCAACTGGCTCTATTTCACCGTCTTAAATTCGGCGACTAAATTCAGTTTCAAAAGGGAAGGGTTACTTCAGGTCACAGATATTAGCAATGGATTGTGGCGTCCAACACCCAGCCAATCCTGTTACGCTTTCTTAGTCACGTGATGTGACACTTGTGGCGCTCATACGGAAGGAAAACCAGCATGACGGAGGCGGCCATGATATCCTAGGAAGGTAAACATTTATTTATCTGTTTATCTGTAAGCCAGAACCATTAAAATAAAGATTTTAAATAATTCACTATATGTAACTGATCTGTGTTTTTTTTATGAGTGACAAATAAATTAAATGTTTTGTGATGTTCTAATGCCCTAAACTGTGTAGACTACCTCCTGGACATCTGTCAAACCTTTAAGGTCTGGTTTATCATGAAAAGCTTGAGACATGTCCACAATTTCTGTATCACCCCCCCGCACTCTTTCTCACCTGTATATCTCACCCTAATCTAGTCAAGTCCTCCTCACCCTAACAGCTTTAATCCATCTATCACACCTACTTTCATCCCAATCTGCTCCTCCTTCCAGACCTAAACCTGCCAAACTGGCCCTATCCATGAATCTAGCCCACTAAAATCTGTCTTCCTTTTGGGCGTCCCAATTCCCTGATCCATCTCACCCAATCTATTTATTTTACCCCAGTCTGTTTATCCATCTCCCCCCACGCTGCCAAATTCCCCCTCACCCTTATCCATCTATTTGTGCTCCAACAATGAGTCTCACCCCTATCGGTTCATCTCACACCTCATTCTTTCATCATTTGTACACATGACTAACAGAGGCGTAGCCAGAATATTTTTATAAGGGCGGCCAGGCAATAACCAGTGTACACGGAGGGGTGGCCGCCAGAACCTCACGGTCGATCTACACTGTTCCAACAGGAAAATTAACAAGGAAAACATCCACATTTTTAAAATTTAGACAAACTTTACTTTCCTACAGCCTTTGCTAACAAATAGACGCATATATTTAAACATCCGTGCTCTAAATAAAAGGTATAGTGGATACAATTCTTTCAGGTTAGAGTTCTGGGTTGAACATCTTTTCCATTGTCATTACTTACCTACTTTTATCAATTATCAATCTGCAAAAAAAATTGATATTTACAAGTACTTATACCTAAATAAATAGATTATTTATAAATTTTTTATTAAAATAGTTATTTATCTATGATTCACTGAAGGCTCCTTGCAGAGACATGCTTTTATTTTTATAATTTTACCCCATTTAACACAAAATGTAGTTCTGAAAAGATCAGGAATTCTGTACTTCTCATCTTTAATGTTAGTATATTGATGTGCATAATTAAATGTTTTGAATATTTCACTTGAGAGTATTACTGCTGCCACCGTCTGTATTAGAGGGAATAAACTGTTAGGGGTGGCCAATGATTGGCCAAAGGTGGTGCTGGCCTAGCCTGGGTGCCACTCCGAACTTAGTCCCGCCCACAACGTTTGAGGTCGGGAAGTTCGGTCTGACATTGCTCAATAGTAACGCGAGTATGCTAGCACAGTATCTGGCGGGCCAATCAAATTGTCAGGGCGGGCTTTATACGATGATGGACAGATGATCAACAGTAACGTAATCAACCACGTGACCAAAGCGCACATGGGTGACAACAACAATGGCTGCCGCCGGAGAGTTGAGGTGAGTAGATTCTGCTATTAGGTCTGTTCTAGAAGATATCGACAGCAAATTAATTTTAAAAGAGGAACAGAGAAACGCGATCAAGGCTCATCTTCTTATTCTAGGCGTGCAACTGCACGCTTTGAATTTTGTTGACAACAACTATGCGTGGCTTAACATACGTCACGCACTCCGTTGCTCTTATTAGTTGTAGGTCTATCCAATTGATTCCTGAGGCATTTTTTCCCTGGTTCGTTCGAAACACGCCCCATAATCACAGCTCTATGGAGCAGTATCAGACTCATATTCTGACTAGAATTGAGTAGGACTACGTCAGGCTAGTGCTGGCCACCCTTGCCCCCAATCTAGCTCCGCCCCTGAAGACTAAGATACCTGACCTGGTCTAACTGGGGCCGATAGCCACTGCAGACCGATGGGGAGAGTTTCAGGTCTCTCTAGATAAGAACCATGGCTTTATCTTCTTCTTATGCTTCAAGGCTGCAAACTTTTAACGGCTCTGACTATTTCAAACAGGTAGATATGTACATGTTTAAATTTGTATTGTTCTGTCCTTAAAATGTTCAGTCTTAGAATAAAGACCAGCACATCTTATTCAGGGTTTGCTAAATGCATCAATACTATTTTAATATCAGGCTCTGGAAATGTTTCTGCAGATTTGTTTCCTAAATCTTCAGCTGAGGCTGACTTATTCCTGTAGGAGTGCCTCTTAAATATAAACCGCATCCACACGTTACCCCTGTAGCAGGAAATTATCAACCATGAATCAAAAAGATTTCTCCAAAATCTCTACATTTTTATCTATTTAGCTCTTTAGAGCAGGAGGTGTGGGAAGACAGGGGATGCGACCGCATCTTTAGACCAATTTTTAGCCTAATTAAAGTACCTTAAATCGTTAGCCATGTGAGACTCTGCCAAGCCTCGAGTTAGAGGATGCTCTCTGATAGTAAACGGACAAGGATTTATGACTCCAGTCTTCTGACATCAAAGCAGAAACTCAGGGGGAAGAAGGGGAAGAGAAAACAAAAACATTGCCCTAAACCTTTCCAAGTCCGGAACAACTCTGTTGTGGGTGTACCGAACCTCCAGGAGGAAGAAGCCCACCAAGAAGAAAGGAGATGGAGAGAAGAAGTGTTACTTCAGAGAACCACGGTGTCCTTTTTGCTTGGTGCAAATTAACTAACAGGTGGTAGCTAGGAGGTTTGGAAGTATGGATCTGAGGATGGGGGAGGCTGGCCAAGAGGTAGAGCCCAGACTGCAGCATCTCCAGCCCTGTGATCTCACTCCAAGCTGGCAGCACCGCTATCAACAACGGAGACTGCAGATGTTGCCGGGTTCCCCCCCCCCCATCTCCTCCACGGTGGCTTGGAGCTGTTCTAACCCCCGGTTACAGGATCCTGCATGCGTTTGTGTGTGTGCTGAGTGGGAGGTCCTGAGAGCAAATCCTGATCAAGGCCTCCGACTGTGTGACGAGCCATGTCAGGTCTCATTTCTGAGTACTGTCGGCTCCTTTCTTGCTTCTGCAGAGCCGTTTTTTGCTGGCATCTTTCACTTTCAACCTCTCTTCGTGTCCTTGTTTCAAACAAACCATTGCTCCTTTCTTGTGTTTAAGAGCTACTGCACCTAACTAGGTGGGCATAGACTGAATGAATCCCTCTCTGATGTATTCACAAAGAATAACAATGAGATCACAACAAAGTGGTTTGAATATCATGTCACAAAACGACAAGAAAAAAAGGCAGAAATTCATACAGGTTTGAAAAAAATGACTTTCCAACTAAACATTTATGTCCACAGAAATCTAAAGAAGTAGTTTCTGGTTATATCTTAGAATAAGATACTTAATATTGAATAACCCGCAGGGTTGGATTGATAAACCAATAGCTGGACCAAAGCATATAAGAGTGAAAAAATAACTGAATGATTAACAGAAGGACAAAACAAGCTGGTACACTGGAAAAATTAAAATTTAAATAAGTCATTTTTTCTTAAAATAAGTGCATTTTTTCTTGAAATTAGGAGATAAGAGACATTTTGCCAATGGAACAAGACAATTTACACTTAAAATAAGAAAACACAATTGCATTGTCTAATTTCAAGTGCATATTATAGAATAATCTTATTTTAAGACTAAAAATACTAATTCCATTGGCAAACTATCTCATTTACCTACTCAAATTAAGAGTAAATACACAAAGTTTGAAGACTTTTTGCTTCCCATCCAGGAAGCTTTCTCAATTCAAAATGTCTGAATTAGCGTTGAGTTCCAGGCTTTATAGAGGAGCCCAACAAAGCCTTGTTTTGGCTTAGAAAACATGGAACCGAAAAACGGGTCTACCCCTTAGTAATGGGTCTTTGTTTGCCTGCAAAACTCCATACTGGCTGATCCCTTTAAAGGAATAGTACACCCAAAACATGATTAGCCTTCATTTTCTACTCACCCCCCATGCTGAACAACACTCTGGAGTACTTTTTTGATATCTCAAATGCATCTGGAGATCTGGGAGGCTTCTTGCTGTCTGCTGACATTCAAATAATGGAGGTCTATGGCGGCCGAGGCAGAAAGGTCCATAAAAGTCCACAAAAAACGTGTCAATATTCCTCCATACTGCTCGTCCAATGTATTCCAAGTGTCCTGAGTGGGTAGCGTCCATAATTTACTCGAAACGAAGTCATTTAGAATGTTTTTAGAGCATAAACAGTAGTGTATAGGATTTCCTGAAAGCGCGCACATGCGCGCTCACGACGCTACGGAAGCCGGCAGACCAAACCAGATGAAAGTGCGCATTCAGCGTCTGCTCTGCCGATAATGCAAGCATAGAAGAAGAAATGTGCTGTTTACCTGTGCAAAGAAAGAAACAACGAAAGAAAAATGTCTGAGGACTTCAGTGTTGAGGAAGAGCATGAGTTCTTTGCTGAGCTGAATGCGCACTTTCATCCGGTTTGGTCTGCCGGCTTCCGTAGCGTCGTGAACACGCAGGCTTGCGCTTTCAGGAAATCCTTTACACTACTGTTTATGCTCTAAAAACATTCTAAATGACTTTGTTTCGAGTAAATTCTGGATGCTACCCACTCAGGACACTTGGAATACATTGGACGAGCAGTATGGAGGAATATTGACACGTTTTTTGTGGACTTTTATGGACCTTTCTGCCTCGGGCACCATAGACCTCCATTATTTGAATGTCAGCAGACAGCAAGAAGCCTCCCAGATCTCCAGATGCATTTGAGATATCAAAAAAGTACTCCAGAGTGTTGTTCAGCATGGGGGTGAGTAGAAAATGAAGGCTAATCATGTTTTGGGTGTACTATTCCTTTAAGCATGGCAATGCCCCAACCCAGGACTGAGTTCAGGTACTCTGGTATCTGATAATAAGGCTTGAGGTTCTAGTTTAGTTTTTTTTTTTTTTTACACTGGTTTAGAACGCAGATTTCAGAAAACATTTATTTGAGTTTTTTTGTTTACCTTACGCCAAAATCAATCAGAACAGAAATTACAACAAGGATGAATCTATATAATAGAGTTTTTTGTTGTTGTTGTTGTTCTTTAAAACTAATGCATATTTTTTAAATATTTTAGTTAATTAAGATGTACCTTTAACTACTGGACATTTAATATATTTATACAATACAAACAACCTGTGTTCTATTATAGTTATGTCTTCATTAGGAGTTAGTCATCTCCTCAATAGAATAATGTACACAAAGTTTAAAGTCTTACTTGTATTAGAATGTACGCTGACTTAATCCATAACAATCTACCTAATACACTGGAAAAAATTGAAAGATAGATACAAAGTTTTTTCTTAAAATAAGGGCATTTTTTCTTGGATTGAGGAGATAAAAGATAAATTTTGCCAATGGAATGAGACAATTTACACTTAAGATAAGAAAACACAATTGCATTGTCTTATTTCAAGTGCATATTATCTAATTTTCTTATTTTAAGAGTGAAAATACTCATTCCATTGGCAAACTATCTGATTTATACTCAAATTAAGGATAAATACACAAAATTTAAGACATTTTTTACTTATTTCTAGATCGCTTTTCCAGTGTAAGGACATGCTGTAAAGAAAAACTAATAAATTGAAGGAAAAACAAACTCAGAACTAAATATTAATTAAAAGATTTCAGTTAAAGGTGCTTGACCTGTACAAATTTACATTATTTTTTACATTGAAATAAATCTTAACGGAATAACTTTTATTGACTCACTGATATAGAGGTCTGGATTCATTTCTTTGCATTTGTAGAGTCTGAGTGTGTCTGATGCATCTCTGACTCCCCCCTCCCCTCCTCGTCTCTCCTGTCTGTGTCTGCAAATGCTGAACAATTGGATGCACAGGTGGTCGGTCCACTTCTCCTCTTCCAAGTGTTAGATTTCATTACAAACAGTGTTGGAGGTGGGTCGAATCAGTGTCTGTGAGTGTGAGTGTGTGTTGCATGTGTGTGTGTGTGTGGTGGCATTGGTGGGGGAGTCCTCTTGACATCTGTGGGCTTATTTGAATGGGCGGATGAGACACGAATCCCTGCCGAGTTCCTCCATGAAGAGGTGAGACTTCCCCAGGAGACCGACTGAGAAGAGATCATGAGATTCACCTAAAAGATTTTCCTCCGCTGAAGCATTTTTTTATGTGGTTATGAATTAGAAAAATATTCCTCAGTCATCAGTAATGTGTAGATTTCTTGCAAGCATGAGCCTCAAAGTATTTTACTCATCTAAGTCATCTAACGGACCACATTAGGCGATTTAGTATCACTTTTCATATACTCTCAAACATTTTAAATAAAAGTCTCTCTCCTTAATCCTAAAACTACTCAATACTCTCATAAAAAAAGCTTTTGCGTCAACGATTTATGAGGTTAACACTGACTAGAACAGGTGTGGGCTTCCTTCTGTACGTTTATGTAACGCTAATCTTTGCTAACACTCATAGGATCACGAACTTTAGCCTTAAGATGAAGCTTTATTTGTTGCATTAAAGGTATACTATGCAACCAGTGTTGATTTTCCAGCGAGGCTCCCCCCAGTGGGTGAAAGTAAAAGTGCAGTGTCGTAAATATGCCCAGCTGTTCTCCTGGTTTCTCCGTCAAGCCAGGCGCGGTTGTTTTGAGCTTAGCAGACAGGCGAACGCAACGAATCACCATATCTACTGCGGTAAGTGAGTATTTTGTTTGTTTTGTTTGAAAATTTAGCATGTTTTCATACATTATTTGTTATGCATGTGTCTAAATAACAAAGATTGTAGTTAGCCAAGTTCTCGCCGTTAAGCAAGACTGACTCTCGCGATGCACGAGACTTCTGAGCCTGTGGGTGCGGGCCGAGGGCTCCTGCAATTGCAAGTACGGTATTTCCCCTACAGACCACCAGGGAGGCCGAGAAAACCTTTGTTCGACCTGAAATTACTCATTTAATCATCCAAAACGTTACGGAACACATTAATTAACTGAAAAATGTTGCATAGTGTGCCTTTAAAGAAATCAAATGCAAAACCTGTGGGTCAGCCTAGTATATGTTATCCAAGCACAAGCTGCATAAATTTTTCCTTTCTTTGCCAGTGAAGTTAAAAATAGAGCCATCTAGTGGCACAAATGGTAAATTACAACTAAAGTTCCTCTCAACTCCCCTCTTGTGTGGCTGTTTATTTGGTTACTTGATATTTTAAGGATAAAGGGGTTTACTTGGTGCATTATTTCATAGATTCTCTTAATAGATACCTAAAAATTTGCTTTGTCCAGCTAACAGAATAAAAAAAAGATCTGATAAATGCCACAAAACTAAAACTTTTAACTCCAAAGAGCCAGCAGAATTTAGATGAGAGAACATTAGCTCCAAAGTGAGACACTTAGTGAGGCATTTTGTTTCCTCTTGTTCTTTTCAGACAAAGGTAGGAGCTTCGGCCTGCTGCTACTCTTTGGCTCCGGCTGTAACTGTTCTTGGCAGTCTCGTGAACCTCCTTCCTGTTACGTGCCATTTGAAAGCATTATGAAATCTGCCATCTTGACTGCTTGAACCAAATAACAACAAGAGTGAATTGTCCACCACCTGCTCCTCCACATTTAGGTGGTTTTAAATATGCAGGCATAATGGCACATATCCGCCTCAATCAGATGTAGCTCTAATCCAAACAGGCAAAAAAAGGGAGGAAAATGCTGGTTGTGCTACTTTCCACAAGCATGTTTGTAAAATAAATGATTTAGTCCAGTTCCTCTAAACAACTAAAACCTAAGGTACAGCTTTGCTTTGCTTCTGTGGGTCTAAGAGGCAGCATCGCTGGTGAATTAATGAGAAAATAACTCCGGCTTTTGTGATTTCCAACCTCATGTTAAGGGAGGATATATTTTTGTCAGTTGTTAATTACTGTCATATGGCTCAGCCACCTTTCTCCCTGAAAATGACAGGAGCAAGCAGGGATGGTGGGTGGGAGGGCACGAAAATTAACTCGACTGGGAGTGTGATCTTGTCATGCACCTGACGTACAACCAAACATGTCTTACCCTGTTTTGGAGGAATCTCATTTATTTATGGTTCTTGCAGTACTTTGGATGTATTTAAACCCATGGGCTCCGGCTAACATAAGGAGACGTGTACCAGTGCTTCCTCATGTTGTACCTCATCACAATATACAATACAGAGTAAATAAACAGGTTCAATAATTTATCATGGTTCCAATGAATTCGATACAGCAAAATTAGACGGATTCAAGCTGTATGCAGGCGAGTTCTGGACAATTTAACACATCAGGATTTATATAAATTAAATTCAGTTCCACACAGTCGCATCCAGCATTCTTTGCTAAGTTATATTCTAGCAGTTAGCAACTGTTTTCAAAGTAAATATGTTACTGTAGGACCTTATCCTCTTATTATTTATTTATTTAGTTATATTCTTCTGGTATCTTTGAGAAAATGGCCACAAACTAATATTAGAGTAGGATGGTGGAGGAGTTAGTGTTGTCCTCCTCACATATAGACAGGTTTTCTCCAGGTACTCCAGCTTTCTACTACAATCCAAAAGCATTGTTCTCCATAAGAAGTCCTTAAGTATGACTGTGTGCATTCATGATTCTTCTATGATGGACTCTGGACCCTACCTCTCCCATGGTGACTACTAAAGACAGCAAAGACGAGCAGGTGGAGAAAATAGATGGATGAATCTATTCTAATGTGCATTTTGCTTCATTATTTACAGTATTTTAAACAATCATGGTTTTTCTATTCAGATAGAAACCAGTTAGAGTATGAATTGTTGACAACTCTAAAAAAAAAATGTTCATGCTAAATATTGATTTAAATCACATGTTATCCAGTTGTTGCTACCGAGGAGAACTTTTTCATATTTACATCCTGCTTTGGAAAACATTTTCTATAAATCATGAAGTCAACCTGGAGAGACTTATGACGACGGACGGATGGACGGACGGACAGACAGACAGATAGATATTTTATTAATCCCTAAGAAGGGAGATTCACAAACAAAGATTATGGAGATTTATTAATGAATCTGACAGTTTTTAGCACTCGGAATGGCCATGAGCTTGGGTGACCATTGTGAGATGATGTCAATCTATTCGAATGTGCATTTTGCATAATTATTTATGGTATTTTAAACAATCATGGTTTTAAAATGTTAATTCTGATGATACGAGGCTGTAGATATCCTAAAAGTTATGTTTGATATCAGCAGTCAGTACCCTACCCACAATAGAAAGGTATTTGAAGAACCACATAAACTCTTAAACTAACAACTAGCAGGCTAATCAGATAGAGACCAGTTACAATACAAAATTGTTGACAATATACAGTATACAGTAATACACACACCTGTGGATGGTTGCCTCATTACCTGAGAGTGTTTGTCAGTTTTGGGTACTCTAGCCAAGCTGAGTTTTGCTGAGTCAAACTGAGTTTTTGTCAACCTGAGTCTTAATCCTGTTGTTTTTTTCTTTGCCTCTCGGCAGAAAGTCATCCTGCAAACTGGATGTTTTGGACCTTCGCCCCCTGGAAGGATTCTCTGAGCTTCAAACTGTGCTGGGGATTCAAACTGGAGGTTTGGATCTACTTTTCCGCAAAGGATTGTTTGAGCTTCACACTGAGCAGGGGATTCATCTCCACAAGATCCGTTCAAGTACAGAAGGAAATCTAAGTGGCAGTCAGCTCCTCCGTTCCTCAAGGAAACAACTTAACCTGGGTAAACCCTGTCCGCCCTCCAACGAGCAAACCAATTTCTGGAACAACCCGCACCGACTGGATTCAAAGAAAGACACCTTTTCTGGAAACGTGAGTCCTGTTGCCTTTACTCCCTTCTGCAAATCGAAGCTCAAATTTCCCACTGAGCCTGAACTAACCACAGGAAGTTCCCCTTCTCTTTTCAGTCCCGGTTCACCGGTGTTCAGAGCAGCACTGTACCCATCCCTACCAGTTCTCAATAAACCTGTTAAACTTTCCCCTGGTCTCTCTGATTGGTTTTCTGCATGTGGGTCAGATCTTTGAATAAAATCATGACAGAAGGAAGGAATCACATACAAAGATTATGGAGATTTATTAATGAATCTGACAGTTTTTGGCACTCGGAACCTCAGCAAGACAGGCCAGAGGAGAAGGAAGCCAGGAGGAGCCCAGGAGCATGATGAAGGAGATAGGGTGGAGACAGGTTGAAGCTCAGCTAAAGACCAGGAAAGTCTGTGGATAGATCGCTTTGAGCAGAACCTTACAGGATGGTTGGCTGAAGAGGAATGAGGACTTGAAAGTGATTGGCTGGAGCAGAGGCCCGCAATGACGTGAATGCAGGAAATGCTGAGGTGAGTCTTACAGTGTGCAAATATGTGCTAAATTTAATATCACCACGAACCTGAATTTCCTATATATTTAGGTTATCTCAGGCTAAAAAAATGTCTAGATCCCTTACAGAGGTTGCCCGTATCAACTTACCAGATGGTTTGTTTCTCTTCAAAAGATAATCATAGAAAATATCTCTCCCATCCTAAACAAAATAAATATGATCAAAACCAATTTGATTCAGTCAGTAAATGTAGCATCTGCACTATTTTGCAAAAAAATAAAAAAGCCATAAACACCAGGATAAAAATATGTCAAAGTCATAGAAAGATACAGCAGTAATCCCGGTCCAATAAAGTAACCCATATTGGTATATTACCTCTTATACCACTCCTTGTGCAATTGTATCTGTTTGTAACTCAAAATGGCTGTTAGGATTAAAGTCTTCAGTGGCACTCAATAGCCGGTGAACGTCCACTTCACACATATCGGCAGTGTAAAGGACAGAAAGTTGCTTGGCGCCTGGCTGGGGATTGTTTCCATTTCCTGGTTGACTGCTTCAGTAGTTGCCACTGACGAGGGAGGGGTCATTACTCCTCCCATCACATTCTGCCACCCTCAGACCGTGGTCTGGAAAGGCTAACCTTTTTTTCGCCCCTCCAAAACCAAATCAATAACACTTTGGCCACGAACTGGGAAACACTGTGTTGGCATTAATCACCTGCTCTTCCATGCTTGACTCTGCAGTTTCTTTCTTTACTCTGAGTGCTGTTGATGTTGTGAAGCTTTCGCCTTTGAGTCTCACTTTATCTTGAATAAATCCAATGGATTTAGCAAGAAACCTGAACAAATAACATGATAAAAGCGCCAATACAAGATAACTGATTAGAAGCTACCTTTGTATGAGCACTGGCAGCTGGACAACTTCACATCCCTCATTTTGATTGTTCCTTTCTGTTTTTCCTCCTGAGATTTCATGCACACCAATCATTTCAATCATCTGAATAGTCATTTTAGGGTCTAACGATCCCCTCGTTTTAGAATCTTTTGAGAATCCACATCCTGACTCGATTCGAGTTAATTCACCCCACCGTTGGCTTGCTTCACACTCGTCAAGTGTTCCCTGTCCTTCCTGTGATTGCATTAGCAGGAGCCAGATATCAGCCTTGCAGTCCCATCCGCATAAATACTCCTCTCGAGGCTCTTGTGTAAGCACGTACAGGTGCAGCCATAGAGGCCCTCGCTAGCGTTGGCAGGAAACAGGTGTCTGGCTATTGATAGCGTCCTGATGAAGGGGGGGATATGAGGAGTTGGGGAGGGGGGCATGCTATGAAAATCAGGTGGGTTGTTGTGTGGTCCCTCCAGTACAGCAACTACTAATTGTTACCAACGCTTTAGAGTCTATTTTCGTGGCCGGATGCCAGACGGTTGCGGTAGACGAGAGGAGGTAGAGAAGAAAGAAAGTTGGTGTTTATAACAGGTTGTTGATTCCTGATGAAAAGTGACCCCAGGGATCCCTTTAACACCTGGCTAGTAGAGAAATGAAATTATTAATAGACTATAGATGTGTGCAGGTGTATGTTTTCATGCTTTCTGCACAGTTTCAATGTGCAAATATCAGTTTGGACCAAGTGTGACTTCCAGGAAAAGCAGCCTTTGTGTTTATTTGTGGTTTTAACTGAACCGTAAAACATGTAGGTAGACATCATGAAAACAAAAATGTAAAAAAAAAAGGTGTAATTTCAACTAAAAAGAGTTTCTAATTTTAAAGAAATAATACTTCAGAACAAATGTATAATACATCTTTTGCATCAGCACAACCATCAACTCAGCATAAAAATGACGCAGTCAACAGTTGGGCAATCTTTGTAGTCCTGTCAGTGAGTCATCTCAATGCCATCCTGGCCCAATGTGGAAAAGTCATTAAGCTTAAACCTAATAACTGGCTGTGCCACCCTTGGCAACAACAGCTGCCATCAAGTGTTTAGGATAACTGCCAGTAAGCTTTTAACATCGCTGTGGAGGAATTCGGTATTTGGCAGAACTCTTTCAATTTAGCAACACTGGTTTGTTTACCAGTTTAACCTCCTGAGCCGCTCTCCTTGGGTTAAAGATCAGGTTTGGACCAGAACACTTAAAATCCTTCCTTTTTCCGTTTTTGAGCCAATGAGACATTGAGTTGCACTTGCATTGACCTAGTGTTGCACATTATCTTCTCTCTTCAGTCCAAAGAATGTCTTTCAAATAATTCAAAAATGTAACAGGATTTTATGTTCTTTTTGTTCAGCTGTGGTTCTGGAATCTTAAAATAACCTTTCCCTTCCTTATATCTCTTTAGATGGGTACGTTCAGCTCTGCTGCATGAGACATCCTCACAGAGCAGTGCCTCTAGTGGCAGCTGAGTAGTTTTGCACTGAGAGAGGGAGGAAAGAAACTGGAAGCGACATGAAATCGATCCCTAAAACACCTTGATCTTCCAATTAGATCCGCTCAGTGGCTGCGGTGAGATGGTAACTGTGATAAGTGCAGGTTGGAATGAGGCGGGGAGGAGGTGAAACCTACACAGGTACGTCTGTCACGGGTAATTACCTTCTCAGCGCCCTCGCCTCTCCAAGCTGCCAGTCGTCTGTCTGTCAGAGAGATCGGTTTACCTCTTGTCTGCGAGTGTGTGTGTGCGTGTGTGTGTTCACGGGTGGGAACAAAGTGAATGTTTATGGAGGAGCATGCAGAGAATGTGCATCTCTGTCAGGATGAGAGAGTGTGTATGGAAACATGGAGATCATTTGTATAAGTGAGCACGTCTGTGGAGAAAACAAGAGAGCAGTGAGCGCGCGTACAGGTGTGTTGACACGAGCTGCAAATGAGAATATGCAAAGGAAAACTGTTTCTGTGTACATCTGTGTTGGGGATGAGAGGAGGAATGAAATATCTTCATCTGCTGGAATTTAGACATTTCAAAACAGATAAACATTCTATTTCACTATAGGATTTTATTTAAGGGAGTAACGGGGAGCTAAAAAGCAGCACCCTTTTCTTTCACACCTGTGTTTGTAATTTCTATTTTTATTAAAACAAAATGTGTTTTAACATCTCTAACAAATGTTATTGTGTGAAAATATATCTTTAATCTAATCTGTAAACATTAGAAATAAAAAATGCAAAAAGCTTTAAAACGAACTAAAATGATGTCATGAAAAGTTGAAAAATATCAAATTATTAGGATATAATTACTGAAAATTCTGCCTTTTTTTATGTGATATTTGAGAAAAACATAAAGAAATCTTAGAAAACATGACTGTCCCAAATTAGAGAAAAACTGGAGGTTTGTTGGTGGATTTTGTTACGACTGTTGATGTTTAGTCATCACATCTCTTCTCATAGCTCCACATTTCAAAAGATTTTATTTTTTATTTTTTGTCGGGTTCATTTTCTTAAGAAGAACTGAAATACACGAATTATCTGTACTTTTCCTGCAGGAAGGAGAGACAGTTGAACCCCAGACTCAAACATACTGTCTCCCACTGGACCTCCTCCGCAGAGCGTTTTATTAACAGAACATGACGCATGGTTACAAACAGAGTTTTGTTCTGACAGAACAATTGATCAGTTCATAAAGACAGAATGCTCCATCAGAATAACAAGGCAGGATGGTCTCCTGACTGAATCATGAGACAGGAGTGGAGCATCCCCTCCAACAAATGTTTCATAAGCACACATTAATTTCATAATCATCATTGAATAAACCTAACATTTTTAACAAAACATTTATTAAACAATGATTGAACAATGAACAGTTAAAAAACTCAGGTCATCAGCACATCATTATAATAGCAGCTTGTTATATTTTAGCTTTCCTGAGTCAGAAATGATGCACAATACACTATTAAAACCCCACAGTTGTAAAAAAAAAAAAACCTTAAAATCCCCAAAGGCTCTGTGGAAGCAAAACTCCAGCCTCAACCTGGCCTTGACGTTACACTTTCACAGAGCCACTGCGGATTTGAAGGGTTTTTGTCCTTTCGAGTCATGTAGATTGCAAATTTTGGCTTCAGAGATTAAATAATTTAAAATTCTGGATTTGAAAGCATTTTAAAAGAAGATAAGGAGGTTTCAAAGTTTTCTTTAAACTTAAATATTCTTAAAGGCTTAATTAAAGGCTTAGTTTAACGTAAAATATTTGAAATATAAATGGATCTATTACTATTTTCTGACAGTCCTGTGTTGGAGTTAAATCTAAAATTCACCCATTCGATATGTCGTATTAGGCAATGTTGCTTGTTTGGTAACAATTTTTATCTTTTTATTTTTAAATTAGGTAGAGAATGGAGTTGACCGATGTGAGGCATTTTATATCAAATCAAATGTTATCCTTCTACTGTGATGTAAAATGCGATTTCCATGTGTTTTTTTTTTTGGAAAACACTCTCTACAACACGCATATGAACATGTTCGGTTTCCTCTTCAACAATTTGTTTTATGATCTGTTATATTTTGTAGAGCTGACTGGTCCAAACAGGTAGAAATCTGGCAAAAAGCTTTTCAATTGTACTGAATTAAAAGTGACTGGCAGTGTTGGATTTTTTTCAATCAAATATCCTCACAACTCATGTAGCTTCGTACTGACTAAAAGATATGGGTGTAAATAATAATTGTTTTTTATCGATGCATCGATCCAAAAGCCGACGATCCGATGCATCGATACGTCCGCAAGATATTCGATTCATGTTTGTTTTTTTCCTCCGGTCTATTTTTATCCATTTGCTTCTGGGCGTAATTCTCCCTCCCGTGCTGCGGTGGCGCTAAACCTATTTTGCCCTCCTACCTCGCTTCCTGGTTATACTCTTACAGCAGTGTGTTGCAGTAAGCTTGACAGAGACATTTTTGATTTATGCTCAATATTGAAGCGTGGTCTGTGCTACACGCTGTGGGTCTAGATACGGCCGAGGAGGCGAGGAAGTGGGGGCGAGTTTAGTCCAACGACGGAGGGACATGGGGGCCAAAAAGGGCGGAGATCCAGGTGGAAAAAGGGTCCCAGCGTTCTCGCGCACCTCGCTCTTCAAACTTCACGAGTTGTTTTCCGCAATTTCGGTCATAAAAACAAAACAAGCCGGCCCCCTGTCTGCGGCGCTGTCTGCGATCAGCTACAATTGGGGAGCGTCTCTCAAGGGGGCGGGGACGTCGACACTCTGGAGCCGAGGTATTGCATTGAACTCATTGCACTGATTTTGCGCAGTATTTTTGCAGTATTTTTTGATGCAATTTTTTTACTTCTGTTATTTGCTGTTGTTTCTAAAAAAAAATGCATAACAATATTACAGCTTTCATTGATTTATTTCAAACTTGAAACTTTGCTTAGCCTGTAAGGTGTAAAAAAATAAATAAAATAATATTAAAAAAATTCAACCGATTAATCGATTAATCAAATTGAATCGAATCGTGGTGTATTCTTGATTATCGAAAATAATCGAATCGTTGGGAAAATACATCAATGTATAAGAATTTGCAGTATTTGCACCTACTTTCTATTGAAAGATTCCTAGCAGTAGAGTGTTTCAGTGGCTTTTTATGGATAAAAATAAACAGTTAAATGTGTTAAATTAGCAGGCTAAAGAATTTGTTTTGAAGTTATTGCATTGCTAAGACAAAAGACATCCAGATAACACCTTTACTGCTTTTGCAGAGTTCTTCATCGGGACAGTTTGAACTCCAGGTCAAATCAAGTACTGACTTAGAGAAGCTGTCCAGCACCCTCCTTTCTCTGAACAGTTCCTCTCTATCGTCTTGACCGGAAGGTTGTGTGGGGTTAGATATAATGTGAAGCCCAACATAATGGACTTGAGAAGTTGAATTTGCACCATTAAGTCATTAAATGTGGTATAAGTTTCCTCTATGGAACATTTTCTATGATAACACCCTTACACATTCTAACAAACATGTTCCATATTCCATGTTTACTCTTTAGACCTTTTGACAGGAACAGAAACTTTGGCAGAAAGACTGCATGTTTCTGTAGGTGTGGATGGTGAGGAGAGAGACACCAGTGGTGTGAGAAGGACTGTAAGCGTGAAAATGCTCTGAGTGAGACAGCTTGTACCTGGAGAAAAAAAAAAAAAGCTAGATCTGTGTGCGCCTGTTTGCTGCCACCTCCTCTTAGGTTTCCACTTACCTTTATCCGACAGCACAAAGAGCTCATTGAAAAGTGAAACAGTAGCCGTCCGACGGGAGGGATTGTTGTGCAAACAGGCGAGCACAAAGGAGGTTGTGTTAAGAGGCGAGAACAGGTAATAGAGCAGACATAATGGGAGCTAAGTACCTGTAATCCTCGGAGATATCACTCCAGACAAGAGGGGGACCGTGGGTCTTTCCCTCGGGGTGGTGTAATTGGTCCCTCGCCAGGTTAGAGGGAGTGCGCACCGGTTGAGGGCGGGGTATCAGGTGTGAGAAGGGTGTCAGCTGCTCTGAGTGCCTTCTATTGATCCAGGAAATAAACTGTGTCCTTGGGTAGTAGAAAACAGATAAAAAAGCAAAAGTAATGTCGGATTTACAGGTGTGCACCAAAAGAAACAGGGTAACATCTAATTTAATCTGTGATATATTTGGCTTTTTGGCTTTCAAACCAATTTGTCCAAGTGCTGCAGCATCATGAGTTGGAGTTACATGATTAAATTAAAGCTAAATGAAAAGATGTGTGCGACGCTTCCACATGCATGCCCTGCACATGTGCCAGTTCGTCCCATTTCTTCTGGATATCAGCTAATTGTGCATTTCACTTCTGCTCAAGTGACTCTTTCAAAGTAAAACAGATATGGAGTGTGGAAAGCGCCGAGAGCGACGTTGAGAAGAGAAGGACGAGCAGACAGACATTGGAGGGGGGAGAAAAAAGAAGAAAAAATAAGAAGCAGCAGAAGAGATAAGAAACAGGAAAGACAGCTGCTCTTTTCCCTCTCATTTCATCCAGTTATTGGTTAACTCGGTGGAAAGAAAGTAAATGTTCAAGGGATTTCAGGTCAGCCTCTGCCTCCCCGAAGGTAGATGTGCGCTCCACTTCAGGTCTAATTCAACTCTTGTGTAGTATTGATCGCGGCGGCGTCCACAAGGGAGCCCGCTGGTCTTTCTTCAGACCAAGGTAGACAACGGTGAAAGAAAAATGTGCTGTAAAACGCTTCCTTTCCTCATGCTCTCCCCTGCTGACATCAAGTCTTCTTTACTTTTTTCTTCCTCGACCCACTCCTGAGTGCATTTGTTTATTTTTTTTGCTCCTTCAGGTTCTGCTGCAGAGTGATTGAACACCTTTGGAGCGCTGCCGGAGGGACCGCCGTTGGCTCGTCACTTACTGTAAATTGAACAGGAGGACAGGTTCTGTGTTTTCTGCTTAGATGTGCAGGTATACGGGAAATTGTTGGGGTGTTTTACTTTCGGCGTGATGAGCTGATTCAGCTGGACTCAGCTTGCGGGGGGGAGGGCAGGGGGCGGTGGACGGACAGCTGCAGAAGGGTGATGGTGGGGTGGACCAGGGGGTGGTGATGGGGAGGAAGTTGTGGAAGAAGTAGTACCTCAGATGAGAAAAATATGGATTCCTGTCGGCAAGACAAATTGATCTCCAGTGTGTGGGAGGAGCAGAGACGCTTGTGAAGGGAAATCTGCTGAGAGAGGCCTGAAAACAGGAGGAAGAACAGGACGGAGCTGGACTTTGCACTCCAAGTGTGTGCATCAAGGAGCAGCAGCTGAACCAGGACTCTCCAAACTAACAGATCATTAGATATTATAGATGCATGAACCTTGATCCTTAAAACTTAGCAGTGATACAGGCTGTAATTTTTATGATTGTTAAATATATGATGCTCACAGGTAATGCAGTCGGGTTGCTAATGTTTGCTATATATATATGGTTTTTGAGGCAAAACTTAGACATTCAAAGGTAATAATTAAGTAGAATATATTGAATATTAATAGTTCAAATACGTGTTGAACTAGTGGATGGTTAAAGGAATAGTACACCCAAAACATGATTAGCCTTCATTTTCTACTCACCCCCATGCTGAACAACACTCTGGAGTACTTTTTTGATATCTCAAATGCATCTGGAGATCTGGGAGGCTTCTTGCTGTCTGCTGACATTCAAATAATGGAGGTCTATGGTGCCCGAGGCAGAAAGGTCCATAAAAGTCCACAAAAAACGTGTCAATATTCCTCCATACTGCTCGTCCAATGTATTCCAAGTGTCCTGAGTGGGTAGCATCCAGAATTTACTCGAAACAAAGTCATTTAGAATGTTTTTAGAGCCTAAACAGTAGTAGTAGTAATGTCAGCAGACAGCAAGAAGCCTCCCAGATCTCCAGATGCGTTTGAGATATCAAAAAAGTACTCCAGAGTGTTGTTCAGCATGGGGGTGAGTAGAAAATGAAGGCTAATCAGGTTTTGGGGTTACTATTCCTTTAAGCTGCTTAGTGGGTTAAAGGGGAATAAAATGGATAATGGTATAAACTAAATTCAAATGCAAAAGACAGCTACTCAGAAACATGTCCAAGAATATATAACAAGCCATGCAACATATAGTATCATAAAACTGCAGCACAGATCTGAGAGGACAGTTGGTCTACAGGTTGGTGGACAGAAGAGTGTTTGGTTACTATTACAGAGAATACAGCTGGGTTTTTTTTTGCAGTTACTGGATTGCATGTAACCTGGCAGTAGCCAGGTTGATCTGTTTAGAACCGAGTTTAGTGCTACTTTATCCATCTGGGATGGCTGCTGTTGAGTCTGTCGTTGAAAATCAGGGATGTTTAGTACAATACATCGAGTTGATTGGGTGCAAGCTAGTACCTGCCTCCCATAATATGCTTTCAGCCAATCGTTGACACCATCATTGTCACCCAGCTTCATAGCAGAGATACCCAGCTTAACAGCTTCAGCGACTTGGTCGTCCATGAGAGCCACTAATGGAGACACGATAATCACAATTGGATTCGTCCGCAGCTTCTTAAATGTTTTTGCAACTAGCAGAGTAAGCTGGGAAATCTAACTTTTTCCAAATCCTGGCAGAAGAAAAGAACAGACATCTTTCCCATATAAAAGTTCTTCTCTTTGCTCCTTTTTTTAAATGAACAATTATCGCGATTTTAGCTAGAACGGAGTCAATATCGGTATTGACTTGTAGGTCCTCCAGGGTAGCCACGTTTGTAATGCCCTTCTGACTGTAATCGTTCCTTCAGTCCCGCACCGAAGAAGACTGCTGGCATGTCATTGGTCCGACCCGCTGACTGACGTATTAGCGGGAGTCTTTAAAGGTGTATTTGTTTTGAGACTGAAAACAGAGGGTGCCCTTTATCATTATTCAATGGATTATCAATGTTGATGTTTCGGTCGACTAAAAATACTTTAAAATTTCAATATCGGGTCATCAACACTTTAGTTCACCTTACCATAGATATAAATTCACCTTACATTAATATAAATGAATCAACTGTAAGATCACCATATGATTCCATATTGGCTGTAGGTTGTTAGTTGTTCATTTAAGAAAAAAAATGACAAGTTACCCCTTAAACTTTGACACTTTTAGTTAAGAGAAAGATTTGGACTGTGTATTTTAGGGTATTTCGGCATTTAGTTTATCCAGTTTTGTTTACTGAATCAATGAATTTGTAATTGAGCTCATGCTTTATTGGAGAAGACTGCAGGCCTGCATTTAGCCTGATTACTTTCCCCAGGCTCAGTCCAGTCTGGCTTTATCTCTAACCCAACTTTATGTAAAATAGGCCATTTTTGGTTGGTTATTTTAGTTTTGGGTCTCTTATTCATGTTTAGAGTAAATGTGTCTCATGTTAACCCTTTAAAAAAACAAAAACAAACAAAAAACAGACATGACTGGTTCACTCATTATCCAGCATTTCAATTCTGCAGTAAAATCTAAAGCTATTATAGGATTAGGAGATTACAAGGCCTTAAAATTAACTTCTATATGCACATGCATTTTGTAGCTATTGCATAAATAAAGAAGGTGTTTAATTTCAGCTTATTCTTGGATATTTACCTAGTGAATAAAAGCGGCTGTGTAAAGTCGATAAGTGTGTGTATCTGCAAATGTAAGACTCCCAACACCTGTTTCAACCCCCACCTTCTGCATTCAGCGAACCAAAAAGACAGACCCACACGTCTGTGTAAACAGGAAAGGAGTTATGTGAACAGAAATGCTAAATGTCCCCCAGGGAAACGAGGAGCAGTTCATCTTTTTGATTCCCCTGATGATCAGTATTTCAACTGATAGGTTAATGCACATAATAGGTTGTCTATAGTGTTTTTAACAAAATCTAGCATTTGCTTCAAACACACAGGACACTAAAAACTCCTTATACTGATCAAGCAGACATCCGGCGTATTGCTTCCTTGAAGCATCAAAAGCTTCATCCATAAATCATGCGGCAGCAAAGGTAGGTGTCACACAAAGAAATCCATGGAAGCCTTAACAGGTTATCGCTTCTTTCTCTAACCCATAAATCAAACGCAGAGAATGTAGGAGGACACATTTCAGGAGTTTCACAAATGCACAAACACCTCTGTTACTCAGGAGCCGTCTGATGATTTCAAATGTTCGCCATCTGTAAAGGCAGCCGCAGAGGTTTGAGCTCCGAGCTCCAGCCGCGTGACACCGTTATCGCTGCGGCGCCACAGATTGACACCTGTCACGCCGCATTCCAGCCACCCCGCCCCGCCACGAGTAACAATGACGGACAGGTCGGCGCACCAAACCTGAGGAAGCCCCCGTGGCTTCCCCAGTCTCCATGATGGAGGTAAAAATAAAAGAGGAGCTGCTTCACTCGTTTCATGTCAATGTCAACTCAATCTAAGGTTATTGTTTATAGATTTATCTCTAAATCATTGCATCATATTTATAAGCTTTAAAATATGTACAATTACTCAATCAGGTGAAAAGGAAACACAATTATTAAAGTTTCTTTCAATAATTGTCAAAATTTTTAAGCATATGTGCACCTTTAGCAATGTTTAATTGGGTTCAAACATGACATTATAGAGAAATATTTCTACTAGCTTCATTTTAAAATGGCAAAGACAACAGAAGAACGGGGAGAAGTGAGCTGATTTCAAATGAATAGGTAGGCAAAACTTGCCCATTTCTATAGTTGAATACATCTGTGTCAAATGTGACAAACAAGGACAGAAAATCACTGAAATATGTCTCGGCTTTATGCACAATAAGGAGTATCATGTGGAAGCACACATACCTTGAAGTTAGTTGTTTAAAGACTGTAAAAAGGCTTCAACAATTCTCAATGAGAACCATTAGATGCTACACAGACAGCAATATCCTAACACCAGGGTTCAGTGATGTGCAAAGATACGGATAAAAAGAGAGAATCCAGCTGCAAACAAAAAGGAAGGCCTTATATCTGAAATTTCAAAATATTACAACCTGGCTTTGACACTGTCAGGACTCCTGTCTGTGTTTTTGTGTTTCTGTGTTTGTCTCCCTTCATCCACCAGGAGGCGCCTGGCTCTGGTCCGCCTCCTCACACACCTGCTGATGGTTTCCTCGTTAACGGAGTGTTCTTAAGCTGCTGACTGCCACTACCTCGACGCCAGAGTGTTTGCCAGTTTGGGGTACTCTAGCCAAGCTGAGTTATGATGAGTCAACCTGAGTTTTAACATTGTTTTGTCTTTTGCCTCTCGGCAGGAAGTCATCCTGCTAACTGGATTTTTCGGACCTTCTCTCCCTGGAAGGATCAACTAAGCTACAAACTGAGCTGGGGTTCAAACAGGAGGTTTGGATCCACTTTTCCCAAGAGATCATTTGAGCTTCACACTGAGAAAGGGATTATTCTCCACTACGACCCGTTCAAGTACCGCAGGAAATCTGAGTGGCAGTCAGTTTCTCTGTTCACCTACAAACAACCGCATTCTGGTTAAACCCTGTTCCGCCCTCCACCGAATCAGACAAACACTGGAACCACAGCACACAGACAGGAGTCAAGGATTCAACAACTTCTCTGGAAACATGAGTCTGCAACTAAATCCTCCTCTTCAAGTTCACAAGTCAAATTTCCAACTGAGCCTGAACTAACCACTGTGTCTTCCCCTCACTTTTCAGTTCCGGTTGAGCAGTGTTCAGAGCAACACTTCTCTCTGTATTATCTCTTTAATAAACCTGTTAAACCTTTCCCCTGGTCTCCTTGTTTGGTCTTCTGCATTTTGGGTCTGAACTTTAGTAAAATCACGACAGACACTAATGCCCGGTCAGTCTGTCCTAAACGCCGTCCAGCAAGTGACCACACAATGGTGGTGAATATGTCTGATGGTTTATTAGCCTAATTTGAATGTGATTTCAAATGTGCCAATCAGATCTTTCCAAACATCGAAAGGTTGGAACTTTCACATCCATAGCTTCGTCATGACCAATATGGGCAAATCTATCTTAATATTCTGCTGATTTAAAAAAATTATTTTCCTTTGCAATATGTCCATAAAATAACAAATAGGTGAAAAAACTGAACCTGAATATAACTCTGTAAACAACATGGTAGTGGCGGATGTAAACACCTGAGATATAGCAATATTTCAGTGGGCGGCATCACCCTCCAACTACTTCAGCTCTTCTTTTGTACCTTTCATCCAAATCCAACCAATAATTCCTAATAATACCGTCTCCGAGGTCTGCTACCATCAAGGGTGCATCCGAACATCCGTCCTAACCCCTCCGTCATTCTATAGAGCGGAGACTATATAGTGGACTTCATAGTGAACTAACGGTTCGGACAGATAATCACTACTTTTCACTCCCCGTTGGTAATGTGACTCCGGCCTCCTGCACGATACCTGAGCCATCTTTGTTCATTCTCTCTCAGTTTAGGTGCAACTTTTGGGTCCATATTTGTGCTTTTATTAGATTCTCCCTCTAAGTGAATCTTTTATTTTTATAAGACCAGCCATGTTTCATGATGTTTAATTCTGTTATTTTCCTCTTTCTTTTATTTTTACATTTACTTGTATCACTTTAAATTATGTATGTGAAATGCACTATAAATAATTAGTATTATCTTTTTTTTTCAATAACAACCAGCATTTTTACCTCCAGGTACATGCTTTTAGAACCACATCTAGACTACCAGTAGAGCAGGTGGCACCTGAGCAGGGCGATGATCCAAAATCAATAGAATGATTCACTAGACACAAACAGAACCCAATCCAGTGGTAATATCTGTAAACAGGCCTTAATCCCAGAGAATCCATAGAGATTATGCAAAAGTTCCACTTTTTTCAGATCTAACCGAGAAAGATTGACAATCTGTTCACTACAGTCAACTAATTAATGAATGATTAGGTATTGATATGTCTAAATGGTGCTAAAGGTTTGGAAATATGTTGTAAAAAATGTGGCTTCCTGTCTGACAGCCATGGAGCCAGAATTTGTTGCCAATTTTTGCCATGTTGAGCTTTGTTTTCTCAACAACTTTAATTAAAAACTGCCAGATATTTAGGATTTTCAAATATCCCTCCTTTAAGGCGTCTTTCAATGTTTGTGTTTCTGTTCCAAGCGTCGGGGTCGGAGAAGTGGAATAAGCATCCTCATTGAGGAGGACAAGAGCAATGATCGATGCCGATGGCGTAATCAGGCCTTTATTTGAAGGGGGTCGCTGATTCTCAGTCCATCAAGGTTAAGAGTGCGGCACTTGTCACGGCGTGATTTATTATTGCCAGGACCAGACGAACAACGCCGCATGCCTCCGAGAGGTAGGAGGGGGGTTAGGGATTGAGTCAATGAGTCCCCGCCGTTTGGATTAATAAGCCCAGACGTTATGTGTGAGGCACATTTTGGAAATTAGCCTTGAAAAATTAGCATGCCACCATCAATCGGCATCAAATGATTCAAGGGGCGGGGTCTGGCCTTATTTAAATGGTATTCATCATCACAGGCATGCAGCCTAAAGAGCACCACACAGTCATCTCAGTATCTCTTTGTTGTTGGCCGTTCAACTGTGGAAGTGATTGAGTTTCCTCCCGATCCGTCAGTTCTTCGCTTTGACATGAGAATGAAAGTTTAAACTCCTGTTTTGTTTGGAGATTTGACAAATATTAAAAATGAAACATACACAACTTCCTGATAGTGCTGTAGCTTCATCATTTTCTTTGTGAATGGGGAATAAAGTGCTGCGGTGAAAGAGACGTCGCCGTGACGGATGCCTATTTACAAACAGAAGTGCGGCGGGACACTCTCGCCTGTCCGCCAGAACTCTGTGGTATGAGAGACGAATGGAGCGGAAACTGCATTTTTCATCCTGTTCCCCTCCGCTTGCACGGCCCTTACACACCCCACACAACAGGGAACACATGTAATGCATCACTCCGTGATTTCTGACAGCGAGGTGGAGGTAATAACTTTAGGAACGCTGCTCCGCTAGGCTCGACGCTCTTATGTTGGCCATCGATCTGTTGGGCTGGGAGACAACTCATTTCAGTGTCGTGACTCGCCATGATAGACCGGCGAGCCTCGAACCCCCTCGACCGCTTCCTGCCTCGGCGTTTCCAGCGAGCCGCTGTCAAGGCGACAGCGTGTCGGACGCTTGGTGAGTCTATTGATCTGCCACGGGTGGATGGGCAGAGAGGGAGCGGGGACATTCTCCTCAGGCACTTTCTCTATTTGTGTGGATCTTGTCATGCAGCCACACAGATCTGTCATCACATCTGAGATTTACTGAGCGGACGATACTTTTTTGGCCCCGTTGAACATTTTGATTACAGTGGGTTTTTTTTTAAGGGAAATATTAACAGTATTTCTCATTAGAATTCATTCCTAAAGTGAGAAATCTACTTAACTTGAATTAACTCAAGATAATCATGATGTACATCAACTATTTTGCAGCAAATATTTCTCCTTTATGGATAAAGACAACTGAACTAATAAAAAGCATCTAAAGTTTTGAATCAGGTCATCATAGCAGTTATTTCTTTTGCTATTCTGAAAGTTGTGGATGTTTCTCTGGATGTTTCTCTCATCTAATAAATGGGTCTTGAATAGGGCTTTCCTGGAAGCAGAGGAAATAAATCAGACATTTATATCTGGTGCGTTAGAGTGGAGCTGTTTCCCAAACCTGCAGCAGGACGACCATCAAACACCAGGACAGTTCTCCATTTCCCAGACTTCTAGAACGACCTTTACTATCATTACCACATATATCCAATTAAGAATAATAATAATAAAAAAAATTTTTTTCAGTAATTTGGTTCAAAAAATAATCTTAAAGTTTTTTACACCCGGATTTATTTTATTTCAGTATTTGGTACAAGTACAAATACTTCGTTACTATACTCAAGTAGATTTTTCTGATATTTTTACTTTACTACTTATTTTTATGCCGACTTTTTACTTCTACTCCTTACATTTTTACACAATTATCTTTACTTTCTACTCCTTACATTTAAAAAAATTGGCTCGTTACTTTAGTTTTGAATCATTTCAATGGAGTTACCTTTAATATTTTTCACGTCATCAATACCAAATTCAATCTAATTGGATGGGAATCTACGTTGCATTTGACGCACCACTACAAGATGAATCAACAGATTCGGCGGCATTCTTTCGCTGCAAATCATTGCAGCTTGGTGGCGGTGGCGTTAGCATAGTAGCATGGACGACGAGATGATTGAAAATGAACACAACGGAGATCTAGTCCTATTGGCAGACATCCATTTAAAATGTAGGCAACGGCATGAAAAAAGATGTTTCTACTTTTACTTTTATACTTTAAGTAAATTTACAAGCCTGTACTTTGTTACTTTTACTTAAGTAAAGAAGTTTAATCAGTACTTCCACTTTTACCAGAGTATTTTTTAACACAAGTATCTGTACTTTTACTCAAGTATGGAAAGTGAGTACTTTTGCCATCTCTGCTCTTTTCACTGCAATCATAGGGAAGACTGTTTACTTGACAGACATCCCGCAGACCTCCTCTTCACCTATAGGGTAAGACGCAAACATTCAGGAAGAAGTCTGTTGTTCAGAGTTCCGCATCCAAACGTATTTATAGAAAGCATAGTGGAAAGAAAAAATACACTCTACAAATATGCTCACACTTCAGGTATAAGATAACGCTTGTGAAGAAAGGTCCATTCAAGAGTTTGAGTGCTGTTGAAGACCAACAGCTCTCAAGGCAAGGCAAGGCAAGGCAAGGCAAATTTATTTGTATAGCACAATTCAGTACAAAGACAATGCAAAGTGCTTTACATGATTAAAATACAGGAAGATAAATAAAATATAATAAAAAATGCAGAAACAAAAAAGACAAACAGTTGGACTAAAAAAAATATGTTTTAGTTGAACTGTTTAACTAAAACAGTCGAAGGCAATCCTAAACTAATGTGTTTTTAGTCTTGATTTAAAGGAACTCAGGCTTTCCGCACTTTTACAGTTTGCTGGAAGTTTGTTCCAGATAAGTGGAGCATAGGAACTAAATGTTGCTTCTCCATGTTTAGTTCTGGTTCTAGGTATGCAGAGCAGGCTGGAGCCAGAAGACCTGAGTGGTCTGGAGGGTTGATACACTGATAGCAAGTCAGACGTATTTGTATTAAAGACAGAAAAATTGCTAAAATGTTTGGTTCTTTTTAAAATATAAATTAACTATGCATTTAAATTCAGAACACCCGAATCACTTCTCTTAGAAAAGGTAGTTCAGATATATATATATATATATATATATATATATATATATATATATATATATATATATATATATTCAGCTTTCATTGTCTTTACACTGTCACAAGTAGAGAGCAACGAAATGAACTCTCTGTGTTTGACCCATCCCGTTGGGGAGCAGTGGGCTGCCATTTGTGGTGCCAGGGAGCACTGTGGGGTTAAGGGTCCTTGCGTGGCAGTCTGTGGGAGTGGGGCTCGAACTCAGAACTTCTGGATTCCACGCATAATTCCCTAACCACTAGGAAGCCACTCCCCGTGACTATATACCATAAGATATCAGGTCCAAGACGACAATCAAGACATTTGTTCCCCAGTCAACCTTCCCCATTTTAAGAAACCTTCTGTCCAGGAGGGATACATTTCTCTTTCAGGGATTTCTAGACCTGCTGCAGGATGTTCTCTGACCATTACTCAAATGAGAAACAGCTCTGACGGAGAGGGAGAAGTCCATCTTTCTCTCTGATTGAGAACCAGCAGGTAAGAGAGACATTTTGCCAATGAAACAAGACAATTTACACTTAAATTAAGAAAACACAATTGCATCGTCCTATTTCAAGTGCATATTCTCTAATTATCTTATTTTAAGAGTAAAAATACTCATTCCATTGGCAAACTATCTCATTTACCTGCTTAGAATAAGGATAAATACACTTAATTTAAGAAGTTTTTACTTATTTCTAGATCGTTTTTGCAGTTGCATCACTTTTGGCTGTAAATCAGACTGGAGATCATGGAATCCATGCATCCATTAGAACCTCTCCATGAACTCCACCATCGGATAACCCCGATAAAAGGATAAAAGGCCTGTTAGGATCCAAAAAGTTGGACTTTATGGAGACAACTAATGTTTAGAGTAATGTTTGACCAAAGAAAATATGAAAGTGCTTTTATTTGGGATTAAAAAATAAAGATTGAACCTCTGGTAAAGGTCTCTTTCCACAACAGGAGCATTAGCGTCCCGACTGTCGGTTTGTTGTGTTTGGTGTTGCGGCCCCGAGGCGGTTCAGGTCATCCCGATTTCAGCGCAAGTGTTGAACCCAACACCTGACCCCGAGGCTCTACCACGGAGAGCCAAACCCAACGTGACACACGGCTCCAAACGGGCATAAAACACTCGCCCTGAGTTCTGCTGCATTTAAAAAAGAAAACACCCTCAGCTACATATTCATGGTGTCAGACGGAGAGCACGTGTAAGGTAAAACAAAGGCTACTGATTTCCTGCTCATTATGATGAATGAGCGCGAGTGCGAGGCGCTGAATGCAATTATGTTTTCCTGAATGCTTGTGAACGCAAGGCTCAAGTCAGGAGGAGTAATGCAAATTGTGCTGTCACTTCGTCTCTTGCAGGACGGTCGGATGAATGTGTGTGAGGTGAGAGAACGGGGAAGGTGGGGGGGGCGAGGAGGGCGGGGAATCAGGCCGGATCTCCTCAGACACGTTCATCGGTAGAACCTCGGGGCAAAGCTGAGCCTCAACCTGAACTTGAGAGTTCATTTTGTTTCTCTCCGTCTGGAGCTAAAGAAATAGCCTCAGGATACTACAAGTGTTTTTTTTTCTTACTTTTTGCTTGTCTGTTCATTTAATGTTTCAGGAAAATCTCTGAAATTACAGACAGGAAAAGGTAAATCACAGGCGAGGAGGCTTTATTTTTCCAACGTCTTTTTTTGTTTATGCCGTGCAGCTTTAGGGTGGAAGTGTGCTAATAAATCAGACTAGACAAAGGATAAAAACCTTCAAAATAAGCTCATATATACCCCAGCACTGCAGGCATTTCCCTCAACGGGTTAGTAATCCACGTCTCAATAAAATAATCACAACATTTTCCTGCCAGAGCGGTAAAGCCAGAGGTTGAAGAGGGCTTTGAATGCAAATCGTTTAAAACCTCCATTACAGGTAAAAAATGATTTTACTGTTACTTCCTGGCTTTCAGTGGTTCTGAGTATTAAGTAGAGGAGGTTTAGAGAAAAAAGTTCATTAAATACCACGGGGATTAGCAGACAGAGTTAAACCTCCGGTACCTGCTTCTCCCCGTGTGGCTTCTTTCCTCTTTTTCTAAAAGTACATCTTGAACAAGCTGCTTGAGAGAGAAAAAAAAGGAGATGAACTTAACCCCTCTGGAGAGCTTCACCTGAATGGTAATGAAATCAGCCAATTTAGGCTGAAACATAAACTCAAAGGGGGGAAGGACGGCGCTGAAGCATGCACTCGAATCTGGGAATTTAAGAGAGAGCTGCATCGAAGCACGGCGGCGGCTGCGGTGGAGTAAGGGGGGGAGAGAGGGGGTAGGTTCTGCAGAGGTGAGCAAATCTGTAGAGGGAGAGCAAGTCGCCTCATCAGGCGTAGATTTTACTGCCCCTGTTGCTCTAATCCTGACAAGCAGTCGGCCGTTGGGGCAGCCGCACCTCCCACCTCGCCTCCTTCCAGCTGCCCTCTCATTCTCTCCGAGAATTTCCAACTCCTGCCTTGAGCACACTCACTCCAAGTAACGATGACGACACTGATTTGGACTCTCCCTTTGAGCAGGATAACAAATCAATACCTGAACTCCAGGAGCCTTTCAAGGCAGCAGAAAGTAGCCAAGTGAAAACAGCAATCGAACGCGGCGCAGAAGCTTCGGCTCTGAACAAACAAAGCAATGCAACCGTCCGTATTTGGGTCTAATTAAATGCTTAATGCCAATAATATTGCAGTAATGTGATGCTAATTATGGGGTAATTATGTAAACGATGGTTAACTATGATGATCAACGCTCAAATTAGTATTCAAATCATTGCAGCGAGGGGGCCCACCTCTCGTAATTGCATTAAAAGATGTACACAACTTTGAAAGGCAAGCAGAGGAACCTTTTTTTTCTTCTGCAGGAAAATGTGCAAATCACCAAGCAACACAGAAGCACCCCCTCCTTGAAATCCTCCACCTCTGTACTCTTTTTTTTTTTTTTTTTTTTTTAAAGGCAGAACCCACAGAAACATCTGTTAAGTAGGAGCAAATGTCAGCTAATTATTTCACCAAAGCATGTTTTTAATTGATCAACAGGGGAACAGCTGTAGAGCGTGTTCTCGCGTCACAGAGCCAGGCAAACGAAGACGGAGGTGGTGTGGGGGGGTGAGGAGACAAGAGAGCAACCGGAACCCTCCTTCACTTTTTACTCCAAAGCTCCACGAAAAGCTTTGACCTCTCGCTGTAATTACTCCAACACGACGCCTTGACGAGTCGAGTGGGGGGCACTCGTGTTAAAACCTTCAGGAAGCCGATATTAACAGGTTCATCTTACATTTGGAGACCTCCACTCTCCACTCTGACTGCTAAACATCTCAAGTCTTTGTTTCACTTCATACTTGGCTTTTCTCGCTGATTTTTGAACAGATTTACTTTGATTTATTACTCAGGATTTAAAGATTTATAGGTTGTGGATGTAAAAAAAAACACTGAATATAAAAAATCACACCTGCTGCTCTGCATTTATGATAATAATAATAACACAAATATGAGACACTCCTCTCCTGATTTTGGAGGAGCTGCAGAGATACACAGCTCAGGTGGAAGAATCTGTTGACAGATAATAAATCTTATTGAGGAGGCAATGAAAAGAAAAATGGTGGCAGCATCATGCATTTTTAGACGGAAAGGAGTAGTGGAAGGATTGATGAATTGTAATCGGATAAACCAGACTAATGGGCCTTTCAGACAGGCTGCGACGACCGCACTGCTGCGCTGTGAAACCCATTCTTTTCAATGGCTTGCGCCGCGCCAGGGCGGTTTATCGCTGCGTCGAGCAAAGCGCAAGCACAGCGCAGCGCACCGCTTCGCGAGCTCGCGCGCAAGCCAGGTCAAAGTTGAACTATGTTGAACTTTGACCGCGGCGCGCCGTGACGAATACACGCGTGGCCAACAGAAACCATCGGCTGGAAAGACCAGGAAGCAAAATGGAGGAAAAGCTTATACTGTGTGTGTCTGAATTCCCCGAACTATATCACACAAGTTTGCAATTTCTTTCACAATCGGGAACTCCCCAAGCTGCTCTCTGGACCTGAGTGTTTCGTGCACCCACAGCCTCTTCTTTCTTGCTGCTCTTTTTCTTCGAACTAGCAGGGCTAGTGCTTGCTTCTTAGCACGGGTCAGATACATATTTGCTGCTGACCAAAAGCTGGAACAACAAACAAATGACTAGACCCGGTAACCCAGCTGGCGCAGCGCAGCGCAAATGCGCTGAACCCCGCAGCCAGCGCAGTGCAAATCGCTTCCTATCTGAAAGGCCCATAAATGTGAGATGAATGAGACATTGGAAGATTTTTGATGAGAACAAGCCGTTGTTTTTCAAACCATGTCTGTGCCTATTGGCCAACGCTCTGCCCAACGGAGCAACTGACTGTGACGCTGTAAGCGCGACAGAAAGCTGGTGCGGGAGTGTAAACAAACAGCCTGTCGGTAAAACGGCGATTACGTCCTTCTTAAAAATAAATGAGCGTAGAGCCTCTTCCTGCTCACATTTCTACGTAAACCCAAAGTCTAATTCTTCCAAAACTGATTTCAAAGCTGAGTCAAACGAGAACTGTTCAATAGTTGCTGCTGTCTTCCCTGTTGCGCTTTCTGCAGCGTCGTGCAGCTTTGTCGTCCCGCCCTCAAAACCCCGCCCGCTTTGCATCCAAAAATTCAAAACACATCTCTACGTTGTGATTGGCCCGCCAGTTCTAGGGCCTGGGGCATGATCGAGGCTAGACCACTCGCAGGAAAAAATGATTTTGGCCGCTAGTTTACTGGGCTAGATGAATTGGTGAATTGGTGAACGGATGGAAATATAACAGATCAAAGCAGTCTTGTGTTATAGAAAGGCCTAGTCAAAGTCAAGAACTTGCTACGACTGTTTAAGTTTAAAGATACTAATACCTGTGCACTGTATGTGACGGATGGCAGAAAACTGAGTTTTATTCATGTTACTAAACTATGGGAAACTAAAAAAGAAGATGGAACAATTATGAGATCGCTGGTTTTAGGGAATAATGACAAAATCTGGTTTGATAATTGTTTGGCTTATTCTATGATAAAACCAAGCCAACCTAAATGTCTTTTCTACCCAAAAGATGTACCTTTTTTTTTTTTTTTTCTACACACATTTAAAAATTGTGACTAGATAATGAGACCATAAGAAAATACTACTACTAAGTCCTAAATTATCATGTGAAATTTGTAGCTTTCTTAAAAACAGAAAAATATAAACTGTTATAAAATAACAGCAATATTAGGCTTCAGACTCCGTGATAAATTTCAGCTGTCCTTTGAAACTTAAGAACACACTTTCAAAATGAAAATGAAAGGCTGTTAAAAAAAAAGATAATAAAATAAATAATTTGTAGGAGAATATTGCATCTATATCTTTAACAGGCTTTGGTTTAGTTTATTGTTTTTTTCCCCACTTCAACAGGTGAGCAGGACCCTTATCCGCACTGAGCTCCCAGCAGCTGCAGGGAGTGCTGGCATAAAGGTGTCCACAGGGGGACATATGCTTTGTTCTTCTTAGGTTATATTCAAAAGAAACAGAGAGAGACCCAGGCCAACGCTTCCAGGTAGACGCGTCTCATCCCTGAATAACGTCTGACAGGCACAGAGCGTCTGATTCGCTGTGAGCTGGCTGCTTGGCGAAGGGAAAACACCGTATTGAGCTGATGATCCCAGTTCTGTCACATTCAGGTAGGGCCAAAAAGAAGAGGTGAGGCCCCAGAGAGACACACAAATCTGGGTTATCCATTGCAGACGCTGTCGCTTTAGGCTGGGAGTCAGCAGGAGAGGAGACCTCTTGTGCACAAGTAGAACTTAACATGTAGCATCTACAATAGTCATCAGAGTAGCATCTTTAATTCAAATGGAGAGTAGTTTCCATTTTTTTTAATTATCTTTTTTATTTATTTATTTTGTATATATTTTTATATAAAAAAAAGGAGTAGTTACAAGTACCTGCACCTTTGAATCAGCCTTATAGTATTTATTTGTACCAGTTGTAAATACTAAACTGCTAGGCTGGTTAGACAAGGCTTCAAAAAGGTATCTTCCTGTTCTTTCCCTCTTTATGAAGGACATTTTATCTGGACATAACAGCTTATCCAAAAAAACTCATGCATTATTTAATGCTGATAGATGCAATAAAGGGGCAAACTGCTGGAAAACTCTACAAGCTAAGACCAAAGGCCAGAATGCTAAAAGTAAATATAAATCAAAATGTGAAAGAAAATATAAACTCCCCATCATTTCAATTATATCCAACTTAAGACCCATTTATATAAGGAGGGAAAAGGCTCATTTAAAAAGTTAGTTGAAGATCTGCGTAAATCCTAAAATCAGTTCTGAAATTATACATTTATAGAGCCAACATAACACCATGTAGGTATATTGTTTTCTTCTTTAATCATAAATTAAAAACAGTTTTTAAAATATAAATGACAAACTTTTCCCTATTCACAATAAGACCTTCTAAATACCAATAAATCTAAAAGATCCCAGAAACGAGTAAATCCTTATCTGATCAAAAGAAATCCAGGAACAGATGAGAAACTAAATCAATGATGTAGAGAGAAACACAACCAATTCATTGAGAAAATTAGGAAGAGTTGAGATCCATCAGAGTAGAGGCCGGCCAACCAAAATTACTCCAAGAACCCATCACTGCAAAAAAAATTAATAAATAACTAATTTCCTCTTAAAATAAGTGAATTTTTTTTTTAATTAAGGATCTAAGTGAGACACTTTGCCAATGGAACAAGACAATTTACATTTAAAATAAGAAAAAACAATTGCATTGTCTTATTTCAAGTGCATTTTATCTAGATATCTTATTTTAAGTGTAAAAATACTAATTCCATTGGCAAATCATCTTATTTACCTGCTCAAATTAAGGGTAAATACACTTAATTTAAGACATTTTTACTCATTTTGAGATCATTTTTGCAGTGGCATGTTCACAACTCATCCAGGAGGTCACAGAGCACAGAAGAACAGTATTTACAAATAAAGTTCTACAGGCTTTGTTTCCTCAGTAAAAGTCAGTGTTTGTGGTTCAAAATAAGACTAGAAACTATGAAAAAAAAAGCCATTACTGACCCAACAAAACTGATGATCCTCTAAGACTTGTAAAAAAAAAAAATGAGTCTTTGGCTCAGATTTTCTGAAACTTCACAGACGTCAATGTAAGAGTCTGGCAATTTCTTTGTCTTGCACCAGAGAAATCAACAATTGGATGTCCATCCTCCTTTTCCAACCCTCTCTTTGTTGTCCAGGGTTTTCATGGCTTTTTTAAATTAATGGATTTTGTGTTTGCCCATTTGTATCATGATGAGTAGCACTTATTGAAAACGAGTTCCAGGATTGAGTTGTAGATGCTTAGAAGCTGCTTTCAAACCATCTCCCTGTTAAAAATCTTAACAATTTGGTTGTCAAATGTTTTTCCTCTGTTCTTTAAGTTCCAGTGTATGGCTGAACCTGTGTTATGCCATGAGTTTGGGTAGTATTTATTTGGTTTCTCCAATATACTAATCTGAGTAGTCCTTGCTGTTCTAGAAGGCATAAATAATAACAAAAGCTTTGTTTTGGGTGTTCTGTCTTTGACATGAAGTACTTTCTGTATGTGTTTTGTAGGGATGGGAATCGAAAACCGGTTCCTGTTAAGAACCGGTTCCGTATTTTTCGATTCCATGGCATTGTTTGGCAGCTCGCTGAACGATTCTTTTTTCGATTCCCGCAGCAACAGAGCCTAGCGCGCCGGCTCTGGGGAGCACGACTTACGTCACGTTTTTTACGTACGTTACGCAGCTTACGCAACTTACGCAAGTTACGCAAGTTGGAAGAACTATTCGAGGAGGAAGACAACGAGCTGCGGTCACTTTGTGAATCAAAGCCCCGTCTTTCCTTAGCCCAGAGGGTAGATCAGGAAATCCAGCTCTATAAAAGCTTGCCCTCCATCCCCTGCAGGGATAGCGCCACACTGTGGTGGTGGAACAAGCAAGATACGCTGCCCTTGCTATCTGGACTGGCTGAAAACTACCTCTGTGTGCAGGCTTCCTCCACCCCATCTGAGAGGGTGTTCTCCACGGCTGGAGACACCTTAAGCCCTGAAAGATCCTGTATCCTTCCAGAAAAAGCAGATATGCTCATCTTTCTGCAAAAGAACTGTTAATTTTCCCTACTACTGTTTTATAATTAGTACTTTTTGTTATTTAAAATAGGTTATAATCCCATCATTTGTTATTAGACATTGTTTGTTATTAAGTTTGTTCTTGTATTCATTTTTCATTTAAACACAGATGTTACTCCAGTTTCACATTTCCTGTGGACATCTTGATCTTGTTGATTTTGTAAGATTGTGCAATAGTTAAGTAAACAAAGTGATTCTGATAATCAAACTGTTTGTTCTCCTTTTTCCCCCAAATTGGAATCGAAAAAAGAATCGATAAAGAATCGAATCGTTTCATAGAATCGAAAAGGGAATCGGAATCGTGAAAATCTTTTCAATTCCCAACCCTAGTGTTTTGTTTGGTTTCAGATTCAGCGCCATGTTTGGTTAAGTAAAAATTCTTCAAGTCTCTCAAAAACTCCTGACATGTATGGCATTACATTTTTTTCCCCATGTGTTAGATACAGTGTTGTTCAAAAGATCTACACACTGCAAAAATGATCTAAAATTAAGTAAAAATTTCCTAAATGTAGTGTATTTACCCTTAATTTAAGTGCGTAAATACGATGATTTGCCAATGAAATTAGTATCTTTACTCTTAAAATAAGATAATTCGATAATATGAACTTGAAATAAGACAATGCAATTGTTTTTTCTTCTTTTAAATGTAAATTTTCTGGTCCCATGTTCCAAAGTGTCTCACTTTCATCCTCAATTGGAGAAAAAATGCACTTATTTTAAGTAAAAATTAATTAATTAGATTTCCGTTAGATTTTGCAGTGCAGGTGCCTGTTGCACCTGTAGAGCAGAACTAAGATATTATATGAGCTATCTCTATAGTTATGCTGCTATAGGCTTAGACTTATGGAGGACATAGGGACCTCTTTTTCATCATTCTGTTTCATTCCATCTCTATTCTCCCATTCTGCAGAATCTGTTAGTTCAATCTCTAACGTTCTGCTCTCTCTGCTTTTCCTCATAGTAGCTTCATCTGGTCTGTTCCTGTTTGGCTGTGACTCCATCCTGGAGAGAAATATCAGCTGTGCTGCTGCCATCAACACCTTTGTTTATAGATGTTGGAGATATGCCTGTTTTTTCAGTGTAGTCCTGTTTCTCTGACTGTAACTGGCTGGATGTGCTCTCCTCATCCTCTGACATCGGAGCTGGCTCGGAGCTCGTCTGCCTGGCTGTGTGTTTCCTGGAAGGGGCCGCCTTTTACAGCTGCTTTTTGTATCTCTGCTTGTCTCCTTGAACCCCCGTCGGCCTCAGCAGATGGGAGCTTACACTGAGTCTGTTTCTGTTGGAGGTTTCTTCGTGTTAAAAGGGAGTTTTTCCTCTCCACTGTCGCTGCAAGCCATGCTTAGTGTGAGGGATTGCATTCAAGTCAATGAGTCGATGCAATCAACTCGTTTTCCTTGGATAGAAAACTTTTAATCAATCTGACTGTATGATCTGATGAACTGTAAAGTGCTTCAAGATGACATGTGCTGTTAATTGGCACTATATAAATAAACTGAATTGAATTGAATTATATCAAACATAGAATTCAGAGATGTTGAAGTTAACTTGATGGTCTGGGGCTCAAAAAGCTACACAACTTACTACAGTTGATAGAAAAGAAAATCCAGAAGGGTAATATCCAATTAGCCAATTAGCTCATTGAGCAGCAACAATTTATGGGACCTTGCAGGGGCCTTTTCAAAGCCTCGACTTAAATTTGACTGAATTCCATGGTTTGATGATGCCTGGAAACTTTTTTGCGTGTCTCTTTATTCCTTAATAGATTCTCTTAGTATCTTAAAACTAATCAGTTCTTCTTAGTTTCATAAGAAATGTCATTATCTAAAATATTCAAATGTGACATTAAAGCAGAAAAAATCAGTACAGTGGAAAATATTTGCTGACAGCTCTTTAGATTTCAGGTTGTTTTTCTTTTCTACACCATTTTCTACTCCTGAAAACACTGCAAATTTACTGGTCAATAAGCCTTTGCTGCTTCCCTCCCAGAATGAAAAGGTTGAGGGGAAGAAAGATGAAGAGCGAACACAGGAGGAAGAGAGAAATCTTCCAACTGGCAGGAGTATGGACTAAGGGGGAAGCTCAAGCATGACTAAAAAGTACATTCACCGCTAGTCAGTGAATTCTGCTCCCTATTTGTCACTGCCACCTTGGAGAGCAGTAAGCATTAATAATACATGGGAGTTGGGGGAATCTATTAGAGGCTATCCTTGCGGAGAGGAATCAGACGTAGGCAGGGCCAGTGGAGCTGTTAGGCTCCGGGTGGGAACACGAGGAGACGGAGAGAGGGGCGGAAAGCCACGCTGCTCTGACCGTACCGCTCTTATTTATTGAAGAGGTTTTTAGAGAGGGGTTGGGGGTTGTCGGAGGTGCCAGGTGGGGCTCAAGTGATGCATCATGAGAGGAAGAAGGAAGGACTGGTGAGAGGAACCTCAAGACACGGCTGTAATTGAGTTCATTGATTAAATCCAAGTGGAGGGATGTAAGGTGGAAACAATGAAAATAGAGGCATGCTGTTATCTAACGGTGCATTCAAGCAACTCAACAAACTCAAAGGGGTCCGGTTGTTTTGTTGAATCGGGAGGATTCAGGTCAATTCTAAACTCATTTCATCTTTATTTTAACTAATCCCAGCAGAAACATCTTTGACTTGGTAATATTCGCTTTGAAAAAAGCTCTCCACGAATGCCAAACTGTTACAACTTCGTGGTGTAGTAGTACCCATTCAAAATGTCCCCACTTTCCTTAAAGGCACACTATGCAACATTTTTCAGTTAATTAATGTGTTCCATAACGTTTTGGATGATTAAATGAGTCATTTCAGGTGGAACAAAGGTTTTCTCGGCCGCCCTGGTGGTCTGTAGGGGAAATACCGCACTTGCAATTGCAGGAGCCCTCGGCCCGCACCCACAGGCTCAGAAGTCTCGCAAGAGTCGGTCTTGCTTTACGGCGAGAACTGCTACACGCCCCCAGTGAAAGGCATGCTCGTTGCTAGCGCAGTGGCGATATTTGTGCAGTTATCATTGCGGAACCAGAGAGAAAACAGTGAAAGCCCATGTTGGAGCAGGCAAGAAAGAGTAAAAGGGCTCCAGACAGAGAGAGGAGTCGTACATGGGTGAACATCGGGCAAGCTTTTTCCGAATGGCGAGAGCTAAAATAAAAAGAAGGCTGCAAGGCTGACGCGGACCTCGCGTTTCTGCTGATTCGATTGTAAGTAACATTGGAATGGTTTCTCTCTCTCTGTGTGCATGTTCATACTTTCACTGTGTTAGTCATTCATTGCGTTCGCCTGTCTGCTAAGCTCAAAACAACCGCGCCTGGCTTGACGGAGAAACCAGGAGAACAGCTGTGCATATTTACGACAGTGCACTTCTACTTTCGCCCTCTGGGGGGAGCCTCGCTGGAAAATCAACCCCGGTTGCATAGTTTACATTTAAAGGGCCCTTGGCTGGTCCCCTACAATTCCTTTGTAAACGTCAATCTTCATACTAAACTATTCTTTCTGTCATGATATGTGGACATTAAGAGAAGAGAAGCGTTATCTCCTGGTCAGACCCTGTAATTTAGTGAAAGGATGGAAGGGCCAGTGGCTGGAAGTTGGAGGGGATTCTGTAGAGAGTTGCAGGGAAGTAGGCTGCCATTCAGCCGGTTTTTGACTAGGAAGAGCCATTTTGAATGGCTGCTATTGTATATAGATATCTTACAGACAGATGAGGTTTGGGGACAGACTCGTCTGTTTAGGGATCTCTGAAAATCTGTATGATATATCCATGTTTTCAAAGCTGCAAGGAGATACTAACCTCACAGCATAATACTGCCTCCACCATGCTTCATTTCTGGTATGAGTCTTTTCCCCACATTTTGTAAAGGGTGTGCAAATGTTTAGGTTTTAGGCCAGATTAGTGTTTTTATGTTTTCGTTGGAAGAAAATTCTGCTAGGACTCCTCGTCCCCCACAGTTCCCTGCTTCAGACACTCAGGTGTTTCAAACATGTCCAAGGCCAATGCCGTATAAACTCTTGCACTTCTACAGACATTTTTTTAAAAGATGCACTGAGAAGTTCAGGGATGTTAAGCATGGAGGTCACCTGTGCATTAAAGTCAATCACGAAACCTGTTATTTGCAGTGCTATAATGAAGTAGAAGTAAATATATCATGAAAAATCACATTTGTTTACCAAATTTTAATGTAGTTAAACAATTAGTAGTTATCTAATGCTACACTTCTATTCTCTTTAATTATATATGAAGGATGGATGGATGGATGATATATACATTTTCTATTTTATTTAGATAAATACATATAAAATAGGATAAAAAACACAAAATTAGATAGACAAATATTAATGGTAATAAAAAAACTCAGTCAAAGATCTTCTGTATTTTTCCGTTCTGCTTCTGACAGAACTATGGCTGCTTTTTAAATTTTGCTGGCTGGCAAATTTTGTTTTATTCTGGAAGTGCAGCCCGGAAAAAATAAGTCCAGGGGCTGGAATTGGCCCCCAGGTCATACTTTGGTCACCCCCTGCTCTGTATGAACTGAACTTTGCTTCAGTTCTCTGAATTGCCATCAGGTGTAAACTAAAAAGACTGCAGCAAACAGATTGCTGTTCCTTTTTGGTGTTTTATAGGATACACAACATATTGCTTTTTTAATGATTTATTGCGGTCTCATTTCTTTATGTCGCAGTAAAATTTATTTTAATCAGCATTCTGCAAACCTTACAGGTTCAAACAACATAAAAGTAAAACAATCATCAGAGAACAAAAAGAAACCAGTTTGACCGGTTTCAGACATGTTTCTCCACATGACGTCTCTCCGTGTCACCACACACCCCCTCTCCTACATTTTGGCCAGGTCTGAGGACTTTGTGAAGGTGGGAGGGTGAAGAAATGCTGAAAAAAAACTAAAAAGAGGAAGTAAAAGTGGACCATTTGTTGCTTCAGATGTGCTGCTAATCCTTTGATCGAACCTCTTATGCTCTTCAAACTTGCGAGCGGGGCCAAGCCACTAATGAAATTCTGAGGCCGGCAGATAGGCCTCGAGCCGGAGCGTGACAGAGTCCATCTGGTGTGCTAAAGTCCCCCTCTGCTCTAAAACACTTTGCTCTATGTAACTCTATGGGAACACTTTGAAGTGTCGTTGCTGTATTTAAGCCGCTGTATTGGGGCCAAGTCCGCTCTGCTCCTACCTGAAATTAGACACCGCATTAGCCATGCCATGTATATTTTAATAGTAATAAGTCACTTCCCATTACATTCCTGGCGCACTGGAATAAAAATAAGCACGTCATGATGAAACCGTCAGCTTGTCCAACAGTCTCTTCACGACATTTTTCATTCGGAGCCACCTGCTCACATTTGGAGGGGGACCTGCTGGACGGCTTGAGGTGTGGGGGGGGGGCTGTTTCTCCGGAGCAACAGACACAAAGACTTTAAGAGTGTCTGGAGACAGCAGATGGTGGAAGGAGTCAAACACTTTCAACGTCCTGTTCCGAAAATGACAGGGAAAAAAAAATAAAAATGGAACGAAACTAATAAACCTGTTAAAGCTATACTTGAAATTAATCGGGGTATTCATTAGTTTGTGTAAGATTTTAGGCAGGAGGCAAATGTTAATGCAACACCTGCAGATGTAACGGAAGACTAATCATCCTTTGAGAGTAAATGTGATTTTATGGAAGAAAAAACAGGCATTCATTTTAAATTTGGTCACATTTTAAGAAAAAACTCCAATCCAGTCAAAGGGAGTTTTTCTTACAAGCTTAAAGTAGTTGTAATTTACACAGTAAAGTGACAAATATGCTGGAAAAATTCAGGTGTGACTTAAACTTTTAAGACCAAAAATCTAAAAATGGTGCACCTTTTTTTTCTTTTACCTGTTACAATTAAATACAATCTGGTGCAGCCAATTGCCTATTTATGTTTCTGCTAACACCAATAAAAAGAAAAACTTTAGAACCTTAAGCACATGGAAACATGGTGGCAGTAGCACAATGATGTGGGGCTGCTTCAAGCAGGACAAGTAGTTATGCTGCTATAGGCTCAGACTTCTGGAGGACATAGGGACCCCTATTTTATCATTTTGCTTCATTCTATCTTTATTCTCCCACTCTGCAGAATATGTTAGTTCAATCTCTAACATTCTGCTCTCTCTGCTTTTTCTCATAGTAGCTTCATCTGGTCTGTTCCTTTTTGGCTGTGACTCCATCCTGGAGAGAAATATCAGCTGTGCTGCTGCCATCAACACCTTTGTTTATAGATGTTGGAGATCTGCTTGTTTTTTCAGTGTAGTCCTGTTTCTCTGACCGTGACTGGCTGGATGTGCTCTCTACATCCTCTGAAATGGGAGCTGGAATAGAGCTCGTCTGCCTGGCTGAGTGTTTCCTGGACGGGGCCGCCTTTTACAGCTGCTTTTTGTATCTCTGCTTCTGTCTCCTTGAACCCCAATCAACCTCGGCAGATGGCCGCTCACACTAAGCCTGGTTCTGCTGGAGGTTTCTTCCTGTTAAAAGGGAGTTTTTCCTCTCCACTGTCGCTACAAGCATGCTTGGTGTGAGGGATTGCATTGGAGTCAATGAGTCGATGCAATCAACTGGTTTTCCTTAGATAGAAAACTTTGAATCAATTTGACTGGATGATCTGGTGAACTGTAAAGTGCCCTTAGAAGACATTGTGAATTGGCGCTAAAGCAAATAACTGAATTGGATTGATTTGAATTGAACAATCCCCCTAAACGCACGGATGAAGCTAAGATCAGGACCCAGCAGCCTTTCCAACTTAAACAGCAAGGTTTCTAACTTAAAAAACAATGTATTTATAGTGAAATTAAATCGGCACAATTGTGTAGCTAAAGACAAGCAAATGAAAAAGTTTAGGTAAAAGCTTAAAGTTTGTATCCCCCCCCCCCAAAAAAAAAATTCCTTTTATCATCAGTGTCCTGTTGTGGCAATTCTATGCAAACACAGCATGAAAACACAAAAACTCTGCTATACCAGGCTTTTTATCTGTAGCTCAAGTTTTTGTCAGTTCTAGCTGAAGTCGTGCAGAGCAAATGGATGGATGGCCCAACGAGCCAATGGTTACAGACCTGCTCTGGTAGATTAAAAAACTGATAAGGAATTATTTGCTTTAGAGCGTATATATTTAGCAAAGAATAATGTATAGATATCTCTATGTCTAGTCAAGTTAAATTTTCAAAATAAAAGACCAGTGATTGTTAGGTATTTCAGGTTAGTCTGTTTTTGCTCAGAATAGCAGAATTCCACCAGAACATACGACAAAAGCAGAGAGAGCGGGTTAAGCAGTCAATAGAGGGCAAAGCGACAGGTTTATGAAAGCTGAGATAAGAAAACAAAAAATTATCGTTCAGTCTCCAAAGATCCTGCTCACCGCAAACCGTAAAATTCCTTACTTTATGTCTAAAGAGTAACACTTGACCTTAGAAAGCTGGGCTATAAACAAGACAATGACAAGAGAAAGTCTCATGTTTTATCTAAACAGATTAGCATGTACAGTAGAAATATATTTAAATTTTATTTAATTCATAAAAGAAAGTGTTCCAGTTGAGCTTATGGGTCAAAATCCTTTTTTTCTGATCTACAGGTATGCCTAAGACACAGTGGTGGTAGCATTATGCTGTGGGAATCTATCTATGATGGCTAAACACAAATGCATGCATATTTTCAGATTTAAGTGGGTACCTCACATGATGCACCACTTTCGGTCTCTGTTAAATCACAGTAGATCTCTTTAGAGTACCTTGAAGGTGTGAAAAGGTGTGAATACTTTTATTTTTGGAGCCTTTACCAGAAATCATTCCAAAGCTGCTTGTTGTGGATATGTCTTATTAGACTCCAAACACAGGCTCTGTTAGATTACCTACAATGTATTGGCAGCTCCATAGAAGAACCTGCAGAACTTTTTACTTGTGCCAAAAATACGAGCAACCTTGATGACCACAAAGCTGCTTGAAGGAGCGAACCACAGAAAAAGTTGACATGCTTTCACCCAAACTATTGTTTTGTTTTTCTTAAACCCAAACTCACCAGGACCGGGATCGAAGCAGTATTTTTATTCCCCTCCACGCATCTCCACACTTGTCAGACCTGCGTAGGAACCCTGATCCCGTCTGGTAGCTCTTGTTTGAAAGCATGCCTGGTTGCACTGACCCGATCCATACTCCACACATCCCTCCTTCGCCTGGGAGGATCAAACACACACAGCCTAACATGCAAGGATGCACGATGATGCTAACACAGAGGGGGAAAAAAAACAACACACACATTAGACCATACGCTTTCTAATGCCTTTAGGAAAAAGACGAGGAACAGCAGACCACCTGCTGGGAACAATACACACTCATTCTGCTCGGCTTTGCTTCAGTTTGCTGAACTGGCTCTATTGATGTGCCGTTTGTCTACTTTTTTCACTTCTCAAACTTACTTCAAAAGCGCTTCTGTTTGCTCACCATGCTCGGATTTCCATTAACAAACTGGCTCTAATCACGACAAGTTCGATACAAATCCAGTTTTCCCCATCCTCCTTGATACACTCCTTTATTTTGTTATAAAGAAAAATATTATCTGGTGATGTTAAAAGACAAAAAAAAAAAAAAAATCTAATTAGGGTCTTAAATGCCCATAAAAACATCCAAATTACTAATTTCTTGACTCCAATCGTCCGCTTTGGGTGTGAATAACCACATAACTCCAAAACCCATTTATAGTCTTCATAAAAGAAAAGGTTTAAAGCCCCATCATCATCATCATCATCCTCCTTTTATACATAAAGCTATAACTATGACTCAGAATAAAGCAGAACGACTTCAATCCAGCATCAAAACGGCTGTTTTCCTGCAGATATCAATGGCTTTATTATGGGGCCACAATCACATGGAGTGGACTAGAGATGAGACGCGTTTTGTTTGTTGCCCCCGAGGCTCGCACTGAATCTGGCTTCTCATCACGGGGAACGACAATGGTGTCACAGTTGGTACTTTCAGAAGTCATCTCTTTGACCTGCGAGGGCCTGAGAGGCTATTTGGACCCTCAGCTACGGCGAACTTCTAGAGGACGGCTGATGAGACGGTTCAAACGCATCAGGAGGGGGAAAAAAAGATACCTTTTGGTTTAAACGGCCGAGATAAAAAATATTGTTTCAGCTTTCAGGACTTTATTCTCTAAACAACTATGTGAAATGTTTTTGCTGTCTGTAAAGTTCAGACAAAGATTACCTGAGGAAATACAAAATGTAGTTTTGAAATTATGATTTAATTTCTATCCAGACCAACCTGGCCACACATGATAATTAAAAACCCTTTAAACCTTTGAACTGGAGGGTTGGCCAGGCCTCTGCAGCTACATTAAATGGCAAGTGTTGGTGATATCTGGCACAGTTCTCCATAAGGGTTTTCTGCTACAGACCAGAAACCATGAGATGTAGCAAGTAATCCCAACCCTGAAGCAGCAGAGATGATGTTCTCTCCATGAACAGCTGCACACCTCCCAAGAAGTTCCTTTCCGTCTCATTTGTCCACAGAATATTTTCCAAACTGCCTTGAAGATTGAAATGTAGCTTTTAGGTTCATGTGAGGAAGCCTTTGTGTTCTTCTTCTTGGACATAAGGGGCAGCAGTGGAGTCGGCAACTAAAGGTTTGTCGGTTGAAGTACCATTTTGGCTTTCAGTGTTGTTGTGTCTTTGGGCAATACACTTCACCCGCATTGCCTACTGATGGTGGTAAGAGGGACTAGTCGCACACTACTGTTGCACTGACTTGAAAAAGCACTACAGCCTTGAAGGGTTCTACACTCTTCCATGTTTTCTAAATCTTAGAAAGGATATTTTAACTTGTTACTCATTGATAAATCACTTTGCTTCCAATCTGTCCTTTAATGTCTTTAGATCAGGGCATTTTTTCTTTTCGACTAGTGAGCCTACTTTAAGTTGAAAGGTGCTATTGGACTTATTCTTCCAATTTAGTCTGCTCAGTGTGCTCAGCTTTCAAGAGAGTGAAATGAATTTAAAAATGTTAAGGTTAGATTATTTAATGTTTTTTGGGGGTAATCTTCTTCTCTCGATAATTGTAATAATCCTAAGAGAACTGATTTTTTTAATTTAATCAATCTAAGTTCTTTTGTCTTTCAAACTTGAAAGAGTCTCTGAATTAATAAATCTCTCTCTAATGTTGTGCTTAATGTCCATTGGCATTAAAGCTCTATAGAATTTAGCTACCTTTATTTTATAGGTCTTGTTTGTAATAAACTCAGATAAGTGTATTTTTTCTATGTAAAGATTTGATTATTTTTCTCTTATTAAGTACAAGGTTGGATTTTTCTAAATTGCTCTTTGGGATTACTAAATGTCAACCTGCTGCTCTTCTAATCTGATCAACATTTCAGTGGAATTCACTTTATAATAAAAATCCAAACTAAACAGGAGGGAGTTATTAGTAAAACCTTACCAAAAATTCTCAAACACAGAATTTTCCTCAACTGTTAAAAAGATCCACTATATAACTCAGACCATGTTTGGTATAACCAGATTTCTAAGCCTTAATGTCCCTTTTACAAATGTCCCCAAGGCATCCTGTTGTCAATAGACAGCGTTAATATATCTATATTTATATGACACGGTAAATTAAATTAGGTTGTTGTTACATTTTCACAACATTTCATCACCCAAGAAAATATGTTTTGGAATTGTGTGCTCATATTACCCAATAACACCTCTCAGTGAAGTCAAAAATGAATTGGATTGTATTTTTTACCAACCTTTTCATTAATTTCAGATTTTTCTTTAAGTTTCCTCAAATCTTCCACAGTTTTTCATAAATTTTTCCACAAGGCTTGTATGAACATGTATAATGCACTCTCGGCTCGGTTCACAGTCATATTACCCTACTCCGCCATCATTCATACAAACTCCATAAAGTCCATATTCCTATTGTAAAGAAACGTGAATCTGGATCAGGTGTTTGGAAAACTACAAATCAAATCTGGGGACCAAACAACATCTGCAACACTAAACAATAGTATTTTCGATTCACCGCAGACTAGTTTCGCTGGTATACTTTGTTACATCCTGAGATTTAGACATAAACACTTACAAATTTACAGCCTATTGTCAGAGGGGCTATATTTCAATTTTTCTAATAAACATCTCAGCACCCAAACATTAAATTTTTCTTGATTTTTCACTGTGTGGCCCCGTTCATCACACAAGCACAACCATGTTGGAATGGCAACATTTATATTTGTTGAGGTGGGGAAAGTTGTTGGTCATAGTGGAGGCATGTCATTGGTTGCAGCTGGGGAATGTCATTGGTTGTTGTGGGGGCATATCATTGTTCATATTGGGGGAATGTCATTGGTCATCATGGAGGCATGTCATTGGTTGTAGTTGGGGCATGTCATTGGTCACCGTGGGGGCATGTCATTGGTCGTCATGGGGGCATGTCATTGTTCATATTAGGGACATGTCATTGGTCGTAGTTGGGGCAGGTCATTGGTCGTAGTTGGGGCATGTCTTTGGCAGTCATGGGCGCATGTCAATGGTCATAGTGTGGGCATGTCATTGATCATCATGGGGGCATGTCATTGCTCATATTAGGGACATGTCATTGGTCGTAGTTGGGGCAGGTCATTGGTCGTAGTTGGGCCATGTCAATGGTCATAGTGTGGGCATGTCATTGATCATCATGGGGGCATGTCATTGCTCATATTAGGGACATGTCATTGGTCGTAGTTGGGGCAGGTCATTGGTCGTAGTTGGGGCATGTCTTTGGCAGTCGTGGGGGCATGTCATTGTTCATATTAGGGACATGTCATTGGTCGTAGTTGGGGCATGTCAATGGTCATAGTGTGGGCATGTCATTGATCATCATGGGGGCATGTCATTGCTCATATTAGGGACATGTCATTGGTCGTAGTTGGGGCAGGTCATTGGTCGTAGTTGGGGCATGTCATTGGTCTTCATGGGGGCATGTCATTGGTTGTAGTTGGGGCATGTCATTGGTCATCGTTGGGGCATGTCATTGTCATATTAGGGACATGTCATTGGTCACCGTGGGGGCATGTCATTGGTCGTCATGGCGGCATGTCATTGTTCATATTAGGGACATGTCATTGGTCGTAGTTGGGGCAGGTCATTGGTCGTAGTTGGGGCATGTCTTTGGCAGTTGTGGGGGCATGTCATTGTTCATATTAGGGACATGTCATTGGTTGTAGTTGGGGCATGTCATTGGTCATCGTGTGGGCATGTCATTGCTCATTAGGGACATGTCTTTGGCAGTTGTGGGGGCATGTCATTGTTCATATTAGGGACATGTCATTGGTTGTAGTTGGGGCATGTCATTGGTCATCGTGTGGGCATGTCATTGCTCATTAGGGACATGTCATTGGTCGTAGTTGGGGCATGTCATTGGTCATCGTGTGGGCATGTCATTGCTCATATTATGGATATGTCATTGGTCGTAGTTGGGGCATGTCATTGGTCATAGTGTGGGCATGTCATTGATCATCATGGGGGCATGTCATTGCTCATATTAGGGACATGTCATTGGTCGTAGTTGGGGCATGTCATTGGTCTTCATGGGGGCATGTCATTGGTTGGAGTTGGGGCATGTCATTGGTCTTCATGGGGGCATGTCATTGGTTGTAGTTGGGGCATGTCATTGGTCTTCATGGGGGCATGTCATTGGTCGTTTTGGGGGCATGTCATTGGTCATAGTGGGAGCATGTTGTTTTCCAGGGTCTTTGTATTTAGGGGTTGTTAGAAAAATTGGCTGTTGGATTGTTTGTATGTCGGAATAAGGCTTGGACCCTATCTACTTTCTATACCCCTCTCTACCTTATAGAGAATGGATAAAATGGCTTCGGAGGGCACATTAGGATGATCTCCAAAAAAAAAAAAATGTATATATCCCAGGTGTAAATCTTCTCCAAAAGGTCAAACTCCTTGGCATCCATCTTCATCAAGATTTGTTCTCCTTTGAAGGTTTGTTTTGTTTTTTATATCCTATGTTTTCCGTGTTCCTGAATAAAAGCTTTTATCAAAGCTTCTTAAACAATTTATACTTTCAGAAACAATTTAAACTTTCAGGATAAGGCCATAATTTAGCATAAATGTATGTTTTTAATGCTACATGTACATTTATATTTAAGGCCAAAAGATCTTGCAAAATCCATTATGCCTTATCTTGATAGCACAAGAGTCTAACAAGAGACCACAGTTTAGCCTATATTGAAAACTTTTTGTAAAGCTTTTGGACTAATTTGGTTTTCTGACAGTATACAATAGGTAAATCAGAGCAGCTGGTATGAAATGCAGCCTATGTGACGATAACAGGACTTAATAAGACCAATATATAAGTTTATGTTTCACGTCAAGAGCCCCATACATGTAAACTGGACTGGATTCATAACTCTCAACATTACAGACAAAAAGAAGCATAGTCATGAATCCTCCCTTCCAGCATCTGTTAGGCCTTATTAGGATCACTTCTCCCAACAAAATAAATCTGTTTACATCCCTGTTGTCTTTACACAGTTCTTCTATTATTTCAAATAGTCTCCCGTTTGCCTTTTATTCACAATATGCAAGCATTTTGTAAGCATTTATTAATCCCTAAATTAGTTATCATGTTTTAAATGTTTCCGACTATCTGCATGCTTTTATTTGTCCCATTAACTACATTTTGTATTCCATATGTATTTAGAATTTTATTTTAGACAGAACATGACAAATGCATGAGAGCCCATTAATTCTGGTATCATGATCTTACTTCAAATGTCAAACTGTGGAACAACTAAAATGAATGAATTAATTTTAATCGGGATGAACTAGTTTCAATTAACTTAACACTGAATAGTTTACAGTCTTAGATGGAAAGCCTTAAAAATCCTCTCATATGAAACCAAGTCTGCTGCATCTGCCTGCCATGCTTAACCAGAGTAAATACAGCATGTTTCTCTTTTTCTATTTGTAATTTGGGTGAGCAAACCCTGGAGGCAATAACAATCCTTAAGGGTTGAATAAAAGCTTAAAGCTTAATCCACGCACTCATGGCTGTTTAAGAGATCATTACTGCCTGGATTTGCCCACCTTCTGATTCACTGCTGCATCACTGATTTATATCTGCAGAAGAAAAAAGGTGGGAGAAATCTTCTTTTCTGACAAAGATAGAAGTAGGTCTTTAAAGGTAATTGTCTGGAAATGTAAAAGTGTTTTTTTTTATCTGGTTAATCCTGTTAGATCTGGATGCAGATTGTGAGGAGTGCTTTAATCGGTTCCAAGGTGTGGAAGAAGGGATAATGGAGATTGAAAAAGATATGAAGTGTGTTTCAGGCTTTTCTGTAGCTTTCAGCGAGCCGTACTGAAGGTGAAAATTAGCTTATAGGGATCAGAGAAACGCAGAGAAATTTTGACAAGTTAATAAATATTATACTAATGAGATAGGTAGATAGGAAAAAAAAGTAATAGGATAAAATGTTTAAACTGTGTTATTTCTGTGAACAGGATGAAAAAGAATGGCATTGATTTTTATTGTTTTATGGCCTTTTATGTCTTTGACTGAATTATTGTTTCTTGTCACCTGATTGAGATGCATTCTGTCCTTCAATGTTGGATGGTCACATCCTTTGACAGATCTTTAAATCTATATCTTAATCTGGGAGATGCCCTGATAGTTTCCATCCCGTCAACCAAACCCGTTCATGGTCAGTAGTAAACTGAGCCAACAAAGACCCACGTCAGATTTTCTTTACTTTAGTTTAGTTATGTTGTGACTGAAGGGGAAACAAACATCGAACTATGAAGACTGACTTCTGAATTGTTTTGGGAATTAACTATAAAGAAACTATTTTCTTTCACTGGAATATTGTTTCCATTAATCATTCATTTTCTTAATAGAAAATATTCAATCCTCTGAGTCATCAAACTTTACTGCATTACTTTCCATACCTCATTCCCAAATAAAGTGTCAGGGCTCCTATCTGTTTGTTTGTCTTTTGTGTTTGTCTTCCTTCCACCAACAGGAGGCGCCTGTTTCCGGTTCGCCTCCTCACTCACCTGCGGACGTTTACCTCATTAACGGAGTTCTCTTAAGCTGCTGATTGTCACTACCTCGACGCCAGAGTGTTTGCCAGTTTTGGGTACTCTAGCCAAGCCGAGTTTCACTGAGTAAGAGTGGGTTCTTGTCTCCCTGAGTTTTAACTTTGTTTTTGTCTTTGCCTCTCGGCAGGAAGTCATCCTGCAAACTGGTTTTCTCGGACCTTCTCTCCCTGGAAGGATCAACTGAGTCTTAAACTGAGCCAGGGATTCAAACAGGAGGTTTGGATCGAGTCTCCTTTTGAGGACATTGAAATTACTCTCTGAGCAAGGGAATCATCTTCACCACGACCCGTTCAAGTACGGCAGGAAATCTGAGTGGCAATCAGTGTCTCCGTTCCCCTACACCGTCCGAGTTCTGGGTAAACCCTGTTCCGCCCTCCACCGAGTCAGACAAACACTGGAAACAAACACACGGATTGGAGTCAAGGATCCTTCACTTCTCTGGAAACATGAGTCAACAATCAGATCCTCTACTTCTTATCAACGAATCAAATTTCCCACTGCCTCTGAACTAATAGACTGTCTTCCCCTCATCTTCGAGTTCCGGTCGAGCAGATTTCAGAGAAACTCTGCACCGAGCTTAACATCCTCAATAAAACCCGTCAAACTTTTCATCCGTGTCTCTCTTGTTTGGTTTCACTGCATGTGGGTCCGAGCCTTAGATAAAATCATGACATAAAGTAATCCTCACCCAAGGATGCTGTATCATTTCTTTGCCTTCAATCATGGACTTAACATGTTAGAAAAAAATGACCACCTAAATCTAATAGAACTTGATCAAATTGGACTGAATCAAATGTGTTGTCTTATAATTGGTTAAAAAAATTAAGCTTTTGTCTTGTAAAGTGTGTCATTCATTCACTTTGTACATATGATATAATTGTTTTGGTTTTATAGAAGAGGTGTTTATTGAGCAAAATAGAGAAAAACTGCTTGGTTTTTATGAGATTAGCAATGTTTAAGCATGTTAAGTGTTTGTTTTTTACTCTTCTAAGATACCTTAATAGATGATCAATATTAATGGGTAATCATGGCACACCATAGAAAATGTTTTTTTTTTTTATTCTCCCCTTTTCTGCACACCTAAAGCCTTGTGCGGATAAATAAACCCTGCAGGTTAAACCCATCAGTGTGGTCTCTGATTATGACCCCTCTGTATATTATTGGACATTACTGCTGTTTATGCATGAGTCCCAACATCGGCGAATTAGGCACAGTCATGCCCAGACAAGGGTTTATCGTCGCGGGCATAAACACATGAGCACAGGGAGGAAGGTGAAACGGAGAGGATGTTGTGGATCTAAGATGCAGGTTTGAGATAAAAGGCATAATCACAACAAATGACCGAGTATTATTACAGATGTGGAGGATAACATGTTAAACGTGGGAGAGAGCCTGAGGGGGAGGAAAGGAGGCTCGGCGGTGGTTTGTTTTCCTCAGCAACAGGAAAAAGAAAAAAGAAAATACCAGCTTGGATGCTGAGATTGCGCCCACGCCATTCCCAGGTTGCTCCACGCTGACCTCTGCTCAGGTGGTCTTTGAAGTTTTACTGCCAAACTTAAAGCCTGAAACTTTCACCCATACTGCTACAATCTACAGTTTGAAACGAATTCATGTTTGCAGATATGCACTGTAAAACCAAGAACAATGTGAATCAGTGGTATGGTGCTTCCTGAGGTCATGCAAGAGGACACTGATGTTCCAGGTTTAACATGGCTGTAGGAAAATAAACCTCAACAGGGAGGAAATGTTGGCTTACTTGAGCTCAGGAGCAAAGCAAAGGAGGATTTAACATCTACAACCCTCCTACACTCCCCACCAACTCCCAGAGGCAGTTTTATGCTTTCTTTTCAAGCCATAAAATATCTAATATGCCTTTCCTGTACTTAACTGAAGCTTACCTTATTATATTATTGTATCACGTGTTTGCTGCCCTACAAAAGCCAAAGAGTGAGAGCAACGTGGGCAGTGAAACCGAGCTGAGCTGCTCCAACAAGACGGCAGCGGTCCAGCAAAGGATTATTTATCATTTAGCTGTATATTTATGAGCAGAATTAGTTTCAGCAGTTAAAGCTGCGCTGTTCTTTTGACCTTTCCTTTTACTTCCGTTTCACTTTTTTTCTTCCTCCTGGAGAGAAGCTCTACCAACCAGGCAGAAACTCCTGCAGAACCCTTCAAGTATCCTGAGGTCACCGCTTATTAACTCATCTATGCTAATTTAATTGCATTTGTTTGTAAAAAATACTTACTACTAAACTAAACTCTCAGTTAATGAGCTTCATTCTTAATACTGCATGTGACATATAATAGCTTGCAACAAAAGCATACAGTAGTTACTGAATAATTCAAAGGAGGACTTCGTTTTCTGGAGAAACACAAACTGTGAAAGCAACATATATCTTAACCAATGTTCAATTAAATGTGCCCATGTTAGCCTTCCTCAGAATAAAAACATTATCTCACACCTTGTTGCCACCCAATAAAACAGAATTGTTCTCCAAGCAAAGTGTGGATTTTGGGTACTTGCCTCTGAATCATATTCTAGGGAGCAGTTTGCTTTACTACATGAATTAGTAAAGTTAAAAGATCTTTATTCAAGCAAGCAGCTCTCAGCTCTACATATTTTTTCGAAAATGAAAAACCAAAACAAAAACTAAGGTGTCAGCTTAAGGTGATCATATATATGTATTTCAACTTAGACTTCTCAGGACAAATCTAGTTTCATCCCCTCTGGCCACAGCTTCCAGGCTGTTTTCACAGATGGGGAACAAGCAGCATCCATCTTTCCAGGGAAGTCATTTTCTCTGTGGCCTTGGCATTGTCAGCCCAAGTAAACAGGGTTTTGATAAATGGAGGTCAAGGTGCGCAGTCACCTGGTGCTCCTGTTAAGGTCTTGTATTGTATTTGAAAAGTCCACTTCCTCATTCACTTGGTCACTATATTACATTCTTTATATAGAGGACGTAATGGAGCGGGTTCGCCAGACTCTTTTTCCTTTTGCAGCTACACAAACTCTACTGCTAAATAAAACGTAATGTTAAAAAAAATATCACTCAGATTGATCATTGGTCAAAGTAACAATCCTTTTTCCTATTGGTTGTGTTGCACACATAGCCTTGGGCTGTATTCACTATATTGACAATTACCTAATATGACCATTCAGAAACACATTAAATTTGAGAAGCTACTTATTAACTCAAAAGATAAACATATTTTCCATAGTTAGGTATGCAGAAAATGACAATACCAAATGTTATACTGATAAGAAAAGTTGTTGTGTGACACTTAGCTATTGCTAAAAATACAAGTTTATTGGGAACAAGAGAGATAATTTAAGATTATTAGTTAACCAGCTAATTTTAGAGTAAGCACTCGACCCACAGTATTAAAATATGTATGCTTAAGTGTTTTAGGGCAGCGGTCCCAAACCTTTTTTGCAGCATGGACTGGTTATATGTCAGACAATATTTTCCCGGACCGCAGTGTTAATTTTGTTGACGAAGACTATGATGAAAAATACTCGTCAACGAACCTTTTTCACGGACTTAAACTAAAAAAAAAACTAAATAAAAAGTGAGATATGATGACTTAGACTATTACGAAAATAACTGACTTCTTTAGTCAACGAATAAAAACGAGACTAAACTATTAGGGAGGGACGAATGGTGATCCTATCAGAATTACTTTTTTTGTGGGACAAGTTGGGAAGTAATCCAATCAAAAGTTAGTTGCCAACTGCCATAGAAAGAAATCCAGGTGGCGGTAAAATGCATAAAGCTGTGCGAAGAAGGAGAAGAAGAAGAGAGTGTGTATGGTTGAAGCATAGAAGCCGCATTTTCGTAGCAGTAGTAGCCTTTCAAAAATCAAATGAATAATACACATGTTACAACAGCTAGGGCGAAAAAGAAGAGTTGATATCTGGGCACACTTCACATATGACACTAAGGACAACAAGACAGCCTGCAAACCGTGTGGAGCCAAAAGAGAAAAAAACAGAGTACTCATCCAGAGATACATGCGAAGGTAAGCCTACACGCTAAGCATACAAGGTTATTTTTTATTTGATTAACTGCCGTGTTTGCGCTAAACTTTCAGGGAGCAAAGCCACAGTTATTCTTTTTGAAATTCAAAATAAAATACATGTTTTGTATCTGTAACTGTTCAATCTGTGTCTAAATCTAGATAGATACTTTATTGATCCCCAAGGGGAAATTCAAATCTAATTCAAATCTAGACTGAGACTAAACTCAGACTAAAACTCTTTTGACATTTAGTTGACAAAAAACTAGACTAAGACTAAAACATTTCAGATGACTAAAATATGACTAAAACTAAATGGTGTGTTATTCAAAAGACTAAGACTAAGACTAAATCAGAATTTGCTGTCAAAATTAACACTGCTGGGCCAGCCTTTAAAGTAAATATGATCAAATAAAATGATACTACTGGCATAAAATCAAATACAAACAGCATAAAGATAAAACATTATCTTGAATTAGTGGGAGCCCTGAACTTGTTTCTCCGAAACAAGCCGGTCCCATCTGGGCGTAATCAGAGACAATTACCCCATTTACACTACCCTTGAAAAACCGTGCCGAGACCGGTCCGAGCTCAGTAACTGAAATAACTTATCGTATGTAAATGGAAAGCAAACTGAACTGAACCGAGCTAGACACAACCGGACCAGTTCCAACCGTTCCAGAGGTGGGCTCGGCTCGGTTTTTCCCTGGCTCCGTTCTCTGATAACAAGAGCGCATGAGCAGAACGCGTCATCTCCGTCTGGCTGCACATCGCGATTCACACTCCATTACAGTAGTTGGCGGTAATGCCCCTCCTGAAACAGAAGAAGAAGAACAACTTCTTCTTCAGCTATAAACATTTGAAATCTTCTCCACGCAACATTTTAAATAAAGGCATTTTAAATAATAACACCGAAGTCCAGCAATAATAATCATGCATAACTTTCTGAATGTGACGGGAGCCGCCATTTTGATTTGCTCGATTCCCTCCTCCCTCGTCGTCTTCTTCTTGTGTTTTATGGCGGTTGGCAAACAACTTTTAGAGCATTACCGCCACCAACTGCTTGATTTCCTCCTTCAATACTGGCAGTAATACAGCAGATCGTCACTAGGAGGCGAGGAACCGTGATAGCGTGATGTGTAAACGGTTGTCAGATCCGAGCTCGGACCGGTCTCGGCATGGATCGGTTTTTCAAGGGTAGTGTAAATGGGGTAAATGACACACGAAGTGTGCTCCTGATGTCCAGTCTGCTCCGTAGCTTTGTTTTGGTCGCTGTAACCGCAGTAGATATAGATAGGATGCGTCTTGACCTGAATTAACCTGCGTCAAAAGGCACAGATGCACCGACTGATGTAATCGGGATTAGTGGCATTTTTAAAAATATTTTTCAAAATAAAACATCACTCAGACTCTGATCGTCGATAAATTATATATATATATATTTTTTTTTCTGGCCGGCCCGGTACCAAATGACCGACGGACCGGGGGCCGTTTTTTTAGGGCACAATGCTTGTATGCTAACATTACCATCAGCACCCACAGCACAATTTTGCCTACATGCTAAGTGTGAGATAAAGCCTTTGATTCAATGAGTCGACGCAATCAAATGGTTTTCCTTAGATAGAAAACTTTGTTTCATGCCTTGAAATGACGTGTTGTGAATTGGCGCCATATAAATGAACTGAATTGATTTGAATTGAATACTGGCATAATGTAAGATATTTACCTTAAATTTAAGCCAAAATTTAAGGGAGCAGGGTTATGTCTATATACATGTATTTATACAAGGTGCTGAAACCTGCTCCCATGGTGTCAGTAATGTCATTATCAATAGAGGAATAAAAAAATGAAACACCTTGCATATTCAGCAGCTGTTCTGGTCAGCTGCTTTGACAACAGAACATGCATATCTGCATGATTGCAACACTTGTAGTGGGAGCAGCTCTGTGATTAAAAAAGAGTACTTGAATTTTGAGGAGCACAATAGGGGCCTGACCTTCCTGAGTTCTCAAGTGGGCCACCGGGGCTCCTGGGGGCTCCTCACCGCGACTACAGATCTCATTTCAAGACATCGTGATTAAGTGCAGCCAGAAGCCTCAAAAGCTTCGGCAAATCCTCGAGATTTCAACAACCTACAAGCAGCTGAGGAGAATCTGATTATAATAGCAGTTTTAGAAATCCTTGTTGAGACACCTATCATGGTTTTCTGATTTTTTTCTGATAATTGTAAAATAAAATTCTAGAAGGTGTGGTGAAAGCTATTTTTAAAACCTCATCAATTCGATTTCAGTCCGGATATTAAAAGCCATTCTAACATGAACATGATTTCATCTGAATCTTCTCAATTCCTCTCTAAGTTGGCATGTCTTTAGCTCCATTCATCTCCCCACTCACTATTAACAGGTTCAAAGTTCATGGTAAAATTAAAAAACAATTAAACATCCCATAGGATGTTTCTATCACCATACTTCACCACAAAACAGTGTGATTAGGTAGTGTTTTTTATGCATTTAGGTAAAAAACATTTAGACGCATAGCATTGGAACACCTTCTTTCCAGTGTTTGCTTTGTGCTTTATAAAGGTTTGACCATAAAAGGCACTTTTTTCATGCCTTTTTTCCCCATAAAGGCAATTGATTTTTAAATATGAATATCGTTTTGAAAGTTTTATCTGACACATTGATTGTCTTTTTATGAAATAGATACATTCTAGAGGGAATTGTTCAAAAAGGAAAGAAAAACAGAGAAGTGTATTTATCCTTGTAAAACCAAAGGTTCCCACAGCATGATGCTACCACCACTTGGCTTCACCATGTTTTTGTGTTACGGTTAACGTTTTTTATATTATAATTAATGGTTTAATTGGGGAATCAAATGCTCTTGATTTCTCTTCAGGGTGTCAGAGTACATGGTCTAGACATCTAGCTTTTATATGCCTTTGTTTGAGATATTATTAGGCACAAAGATGGCTGAACAAAATTTCCCTCCACACTTTTCATATTTAAGAAAGGAAGAAAGAAAGAGTCAAGTTCAAACCCACTTTGGCTGTTTCATGGCTTTGAACAAATTAATAGCTGCAGCCTGGGAGCAGGATCCATGCAATGCGGGGTCAGCCAATGATCGATAAGGCTGTAAACATGCCAAGAGTTTGGCCACATTATCTAAACCACGTCATTTGGTTTTGAAATTAAAATTGCCTTGGTTAATTTGACTAGCCCAGGGGTTTATTTACAACCTGTCTGACCGTTCCACTGTTTGTGTTTCCTGCCCAGTCAGACCTCTGCTAAACAATCTTGCAGCGTTGCCAGATACCAGCAATTAACATGGTGGATACAGTGTTATTAACACTAATAGGAGACAGAGAAGTTGGGGGTAACTTTCCTTTAATGCTGCAAGATTATGAGAGTTAAAGGGAACGAGACAAGGTTTGGCAGCATTTGCCTTGAATAACTTTTACCCCCCACCCATGGACGCCCATCTGTGAGTTATGTCAGATGGAGGATAATGACGAGGATAATGCCAGGAAGATAATGACGAACAGATGTGAGTCGCTTGCTCGCCTTCTCCTACATTCACCTTTTCTTTCTGTCATCTCAGCTTTTCTCCCAGCTCTGCTCTCTTTTCATCTCCCATATATTTCTCACCTTTCCTCACCCCTCTAGGTCTCCCTTCGGCCACCCACAGCTGTCCGGCACGAGGTGCTGGTGAATGCTCCCCGGAGTGGAGGTGCACTTGTTCTTTCCTTCTTCTAAATAGGGTGCATCAATCACGCAGGTGTCTCCACCAGCAGCGTTAACGCATCACACATGCATCCAGAGACTATCTATCAGCAGATAGACTGCGTTAATGTGGGGCCACGGACATGTTTTCTGCTCCTGCACTCTGCTCTGTCATTGCAGGATCCCTCACATGGCTGCATGCTTTGCGTTAGTTTGTTTGGGCAGGTGAGAACAAGGACGCAATAGCCGAGAAACTGTGGATGTTTCTGGTCTTCAAAGCAAACTGCAGCAGGGTTTGTTAGCAGTGAAAACAACGAGGAACAACAGGAAACACGAGGGGATTAAGGGTGTAAGGACACACACGTACTGAACTGTCTCTTTCTGTGCTCTAACACCAGATCATGGAGAATAAGCTGAAACATCCGGGTCTGATAAACAGGAATCTGGTGAAGGTACAGATCGGGACATGGACATCAATAATGCTGAGGGCTAAACCTAGAAAAAAAAAAAAAAAAACGATCTGAAAACAACTGCTTTCATGGCAAAATGTCTCAATTACTGTATAGCAAGAAATTCTGGAATGTACAGTCCTTGAACAACCGTTAAAGACAGAACCTGTAAATAAGATTGGATGGATGGATGGATGGATGGATGGATGGATGGATGGATGGATGGATGGATGGATGGATGGATGGATGGATGGACGGATGGACGGACGGACGGATGGATGGATTAATGGATGAAGGGGGTGAGTAGATGGGTGGATGGAAGGATTGATGGACCAATGGATGAATCAATGCATGGATGGATGGATGGATTAATGGATGAAGGGGGTGAATAGATGGATGGATGGATGGATTAATGGATGAAGGGGGTGAATAGATGGATGGATGGATGGATTAATGGATGAAGGGGGTGAATAGATGGATGGATGGATGAAGGGGGGTGAATAGATGGATGGATGAATGGATGAAGGGGGTGAATAGATGGATGGATGGATGGATGAAGGGGGGTGAATAGATGGATGGATGGATGAATGGATGAAGGGGGTGAATAGATGGATGGATGGATGAAGGGGGGTGAATAGATGGATGGATGGATGGATGAAGGGGGGTGAATAGATGGATGGATGGATGAATGGATGAAGGGGGTGAATAGATGGATGGATGGATGAAGGGGGTGAATAGATGGATGGATGGATGAAGGGGGGTGAATAGATGGATGGATGAATGGATGAAGGGGGTGGATAGATGGATGGATGGATGGATGAAGGGGGGTGAATAGATGGATGGATGGATGAATGGATGAAGGGGGTGAATAGATGGATGGATGGATGAAGGGGGGTGAATAGATGGATGGATGGATGAATGAAGGGGGGTGAATAGATGGATGGATGGATGAATGGATGAAGGGGGTGAATAGATGGATGGATGGATGAAGGGGGTGAATAGATGGATGGATGGATGGATGGATGAATGGATGAAGGGGGTGAATAGATGGATGGATGGATGGATGGATGAAGGGGGTGAATAGATGGATGAATGCATGGATGGATTAATGGATGAATGGATGAAGGGGGTGAATAGATGGATGGATGGATGAAGGGGGGTGAATAGATGGATGGATGGATGAATGGATGGATGAAGGGGGGTGAATAGATGGATGGATGGATGGATGGATGGATGAAGGGGGTGAACAGATGGATGAATGCATGGATGGATGGATGGATGGATGGATTAATGGATGAAGGGGGTGAATAGATGGATGAATGCATGGATGGATGGATGCATGGATTAATGGATGAATGGATGAAGGGGGGTGAATGGATGGATGGATGGATGGATTAATGGATGAAGGGGGGTGAATAGATGGATGAATGCATGGATGGATGGATGGATGGATTCATGGATGAATGGGGGTGAATAGATAGATGGATGGATGGATGGATGGATGGATTCATGGATGAAGGGGTTGAATAGATGGATGAATGGATAGATGGTTGGACTGATGGATGTATAGATGATGAATGGATGGTAGTTGGATGGATTAATGAATGAATGGATGGAAAAAATGGATGGATTGGTGATTAATGGATGGATAAATGGATGGATGGAATGATGGATGGATGGAATGGTGGATTAATGGATGGGAGGATGGATAGATGGATAGATTAATGGATGGATGGATGAATGAGTAGATGAATTTCAGACTGCATCAGAACCCTGAATGAAGCAATAAAAACCACTTATTTTAAAAGCTAACCAAACAGACCCAACTCTTGTCTTTCTGGGTCCAATTAGAGTTAGGGACCGGGTCCAAATGATGGTAAAATGCCTGCCAAAGCAGCTGGAAAGGCTGGCAGAACAGCCTGACTCGGCTGGGGAATTTTCCAACTACAGAGGTCGTCCAACAGCTCCAAATGTGACACTAACCTCAGTCCATCCAGGGAAAACAAAGTCAGTAATGGAGACACCTAAAAGTGGACAGAAATGACACTGTTCCCTCTAGTTTTTTTCATGTGACCCACCCTGTGACTGCATTTACTTACATACTGACACTTTAATAGGCGTTCTTACATTGGTGGACAGCTCAAGGTTCTGGCCTGGATCTCTTTTACACGCTGTAAGGCCTTTATGTCTTGTCTTTTTAGGCACTAATATATTAGAGCAATAACATGATGTCACTTTAGCTTGGTCTCAATAAGGTAATACAGGGTCTTTATGGCATTACATTACAAGAAATTCTGGAAACCGTATGAGTTTGAACAACGTATTATATTGGAAGCAACAGGGATGGCCCAGGGAGCTGGTGTGGTTCACATAAAGAATGAGCAATAATCTTATTCCCTTTCCGATTTTTCAAAGTTTCAGCCTTTAGTCAGAGTTTGAAACCATGCGCCATCTTGACTTTACTGGTATTTGCTTAACCTTCCTTGCAGGAGTTTTCTCAGACTACAATCACATCTCTTCTTCACAACTAAAACTTTGGACAAGAGGTGTATTTTGGAAGATGTATATGCAGAAACTTAGTGTTTGAATGGATTAAGAAGTTCATCCACCTTTAAATAAAACAAAATAAATTCCCTCTTTCCTCTTTTGGAGGATTTTTTTTATTTTAACCCTTTAACCCTCTCAGGCTGAAATTAAGTTGCAGTTGCAAGAAAAAATTTGATATTTGGAGAAAATGATCATATGGGGTATTAATATACAATTTTTTTTTGAGAGAGACCTTCACATGCAATGAATTCTGGGATGTTGCAGATTTGCAACACTGGCCCGGAGTGGTAAGTTAACACTAAAGACTGAATCTGATATGAACGTTAACTTTATTTGAATGTCACAAACAAAAAATTAACAAAACAAAATTCGAAAAAAATTTTTTAGAGACAACTTTTTCTCAAACTTTTTCTCCAACGAAATCTCAAAACCTCTTGAGAAGGCCGTTTCTGTTAAACTGTTGCTCAAAATATAGGCAAAGTAGAAGATCAAGCATGTAGCATCCATTGGTACCTGTTTGGGCACACGTTGCAAATCCACAACATTGAAATCGAGATGAAAAACCCAGAGGAGATAAAATCTGCTAATTGGCTTGTGTCATATCTATACACATTCATGATTTATCTTATGGAGTATTGATTTCAAAATTATGGAAACTGGTAGGGATAGTTACATGAAATTAGTGCTTAGAAAATCTATTTCAGTGACGCCAAAGACTCAGCCATGTTGAAAGTGAGTCAGCAGTGCTATCTGATGAGATGTAGAGAAACTGTTTGTTGCAAAAGCACAACTGAGTCCTTCTGTTGTACTTCTGAGTAACAAAAGCCCTTAAAATATGAATGTTGAGTAATTAACTAAGTGGGATTTAGCTGTTGCAAATCTGCAACATCTGCCTGGAGAGGGTTAAAAAGAAATGGTACATGCACAACCCTGTACGCACTGAGAGTAAACGTCTATTAAACACATGCAAGGGTGTGCAGAAGCCCATTTGTCCTTGTGCACTCTCCGTTTAAAAGGTGCTGTTTGCATTGCTCATACAAGCTTACTTTCCAAAAGAATATTTGCAATTTTTCCACTAACTCAGACTGACGACCGATAAGTGAATATGAGCACATAGGACGGCCTTACATGAACATATCACCAGAATGATTGACAATTAGGAGGACCACTTATTTTAATGATCCACCCGGACAATGAACATCCTCAATTATACCTTTAATAGAAACATTTAAAATTGGGTTTAAAATAAATAGAAAAGTAATTAATTTGTTTCCTCCGTGCAAGATTAAATGTCAATTAAAAACTGCAGGGTGACTTTCTGCTAATTCCCACTATCCACCATGTGAAACAGGACTGGTTACTAATTTCGATCACAAACATGCTAACAATGTAAGAAAGAAAACGCCTCTACACATCCATCACTCACACCGCAACTTCTACATGCAGAAATGTTCCGTTTCCAGATTATTATCCAGAATTAGGTTAAACAAACTTCACTTGATGGGTTTCAGGACATCAGTTAAGCAAACACTCCACCAATTAAGCCTCTGCTCCACAAACAGATTTTCATTGTAAACACATATTCTGTCCCAACATCCTTCAGCTGCCAGTCATCAATTAGAGCGAACGCTCAGACAGCAAACAGACCAATTGTTTCGCAGGCGAGGGGTGAGTAAATTAGTGATTAGCAGACGGCGGTGGAAGTGGCATTATTGTTGCAAAACAGGCTGACTGTGCAGCTGCTGGTTTAATATGTACATAGAAAATTATTTTAAAATTTTTATCGCACAAGTCTTTTGAATCTCACAGATGAAACAGCATATTTTCCCCCTCTTGCTGCCTTGGGCCACATCCACGGTGCCCTAGATCCCTTCGCCCGCTGCAGTGAAGTTACTAGGAAGCTTCTTCTCCCTGTGGAACCGGGCGCTGTGGTGAATTCTGCACCGATTTCCTGGGATCAGGAGCCTCAACCAGTAACAGGGCCCCAACCTCAGGAGGTGTCAAGCTTTTCAAAGAGAGCATACTCTGTTGGTGATTATTATTTCAAAAGAAATTAGACGCTTGTGCTCATGTGTCATGGCTATTTCGGAGTGATTCACTCAGAATTAAAGGTCCAAAAGGATTGCATTAGTAAAGAGCCTCTAGATGCGTCATTAGCTTTATAGGATCAAGGAGGGTTCTGTGATGGTAATTATCTGATATGGTCACTGCACCGAAAACCTGCCCAGGCAATGTTTTATTTATTACAAAGAGGGATTAAGGAAATCTAACTTAGTTTTAATTTTCAGGATAGCGAAAGTTTTGCAGAAATCTGACCACAAACACCAGCCTTTTCAGCACTGACATAGATTTGACCGTAGCTGTGAAGTTCAATAATTTTGAATCTAAAACTGCATCAGTATTGCAATTGCATCAATTATTTCCACATTTTCTAATGTTGTGACCTCAAATTTTCAATGGAAAATAACAATGTTTAATGCTAATACTTCATTAAAATCCTAAACATTGTGGTATTTCTCTTGATTCATGTGCTGTACCTGTCACTATAAGCCAACGCCCACTTTCTCCAATCAGGGAGGCATGAGGTGAGGCGGAGTATGGGGTTCTACTTAGCAGCTAATCTGCACAGGCTGCAACTTTTCTTTTGCTTGCAAGGAAAGTTTTTTTTCCCTCAGAGTTGTTGGAAAACAGCAATATTTCATAACAAACAATACTCTGTTTTTCTAAAAGCATTAAAGATGGGCTTAAAAAGAAGGATAAAGGACCTTTAATGTTTTATCACTCCACAGGCAACACAAGGGAAGTAGCAGTAAACTAATAAATGTCTAAAAATCATCAATTCTTTTTTTTTTAGGGTAAAATCCCAACTCCCACAGCATGATGCTACCACCACCTTGTGTCACCAGTGTGACTGAGATTTCATTTGTCTGAAGGAAACTTTTTACAATCGTTTTTAAGAGTTAAGAGACTGAAAGTAAGAAATGCATCACACAGCATGATGCTGCCACCACTGTGCTGGACTGAGGGAATGGTTTGCTATTTTATTCACTTGTGCATTTTATAGGATTTTATTCACTGTAAAGTTGAGTTTAATATATCTACAAGCTGTACTACCTTTGGTTATTCTATCAAATATAATCTTAATAATGCAGCTATCACTAGTTTTCATTGTGGGAATGGTGTTTTTATTTAATTTTTTGCTTTTTTTTAGTGGGAACTGTGGGTTAGGAGTGATTTTATTCAGGGCTTTAAGAGATATACTGATAAAACCTATGCATTACAGATAAAAACTGCTTTCTGAAACTGTTTTCTTTAAGCTTCTAAATATTGCACTTAGGCATGCACGATATTGGGATCTTGGCCGATATCCGATATGCCGATATTTTAAAACTCATGTAGCCGATAACCGATATCGATACCGATGTTAAAGCTGGACAAAAATAAGTAGTCATTGAAAATAGCAGTTTTGTTATCCATTTCTGACACTTTGAAAAATAATATACTCAAATATATTTTCATATGCTGATATCAAATAGATTTTTAAAAACGCGGTATCGATCTATTTTACTTTTAAAATCTCGTGAAATTTCATCATTCTGTTACAAACTCTCGTGATATTTTGCAAATTCTTGTGAGATTTTGTTAGTAAAATAGATCGATACCGCGTCAATATATCAACATATAAAAATATGGCAAAATTTCGTGAATTTTGGGGGGATTTCGTAGCATAACGATGACATATAGCAATATATCATTAGTAAAAGAGATTGATATGGTGTTTTTAAATGGCAATATATCAGAATATGAAGATATTGTGATATTTTAATGTTTAGAAGTTTTTAAGTCTGTGAAAAAGAAGTTTTTGAGGAAGAAGAAGAAGTAGTATTTATTATTATGTTTTTTTTAGACTTTAGAAACTCAGAAGCTGATCAAATATCGGGTTAAATATCGGTGGGGTGGCCGATGTCCGATATTCAGTTTTAAGGCCGATACAGGCCGATACCGATAGGGGGCCGATTATATCGTGCATCCCTAATTGCACTACTTTATGTCAGCATATAAAACACCTTAAAATAAATTTTTAGGCTGTACAGTACTTCCAGCACCATGTTTCAGAGTTAGGATGCAGTATTGACTGTTTTGAATGTTTAATTCTCACTTTTGAAAGGTTTTGAGGGCAATTAGTTGCTCTAAAGCTAATTTTGGGATATCAGAGTAAAGCTGCCTGAAGACAAATTTAAATAACTATTTTTCCTTTCCACAATCACTTACTACTTAATGTTTACATGTCCCATAACATCCACATAAACTATAATAAGGTGGGAGCTGGTAATCTGACAAGATGTAAAAAACATCAGAGATTAATCTTTTTACAAGGCACTGAATATTTAATAGTGAAGAAAGGTTCTACTTTCATATCTGGCAGTAAAGTGACAGCGCTGACTGCTCACTACATCAAAATACCTGCTAAATATCCTCACATTTAGCAGCACTTTGCTGTAAAACTGTCTGCCACATTCCGACTGTGGGGAACCGATGCTTTGTAATATGAAAGAAATGTGTGAGAAAGTGATGAATATGTTATGTAAATCAGGACAAGGTGTTTCCAGCACAGCTTTGAACAGATACAGCCGTTTTTGAGGAAGGTGTGACGCCTCACTGTACGCCCTGAGGTTGCCTAAGTTCATGTTTGCGGTTGTACCGATGTTTCCAGAGACATTGTGACATAAGGGGATACCTGGGGCCCGTTGTGCGAGTTGGTTTGGAAGGAGGGCTGCTTTGGGCTCCGTCTCTTATGCAACTCCACCACAAACCACAAAACAATCAGACGCCCCAGATAAGTAGACACAGGATGACCTATTTGGTCCAAAAACTGTACTTTCTACCAGGTTTATGTGTGGTATTTCTCTCTCTGGCGTATTGAAATAGACCAATATGTATTAATGCTTGTTAATTATTTTTGAAGGCTGTTTATTAGGAGTAAAAACCAAACTTGAAGTAAAGGTGCTTGTGCTTAAATGGACGATGCAATGGAGATTTTGAGACAAAAACAGGCTGACTACGTTCAGCAAAGGAGCAAACTCCACACACTGACCACAAACAACAAAGCAAAGGGATTTTAATAACTTACACAACTAAACTCGCCCGATTATTTTAACTGATGTAATACTTTAGAAGTTTTGTGAAATATATTTGAATACTAATACACAGAGGTGTCAAAAGTATTACAGTTTATTACTCAAGTATAAATCCTATGGTTTAAAGACAATGTTGTAGAAGTCACAGTATAAACTTAAGATTTTTACTCAAGTAAAAGTGTAAATGTACCTTTTTTTAAAACTACTTAAAGTAAAAAATCAAAAGTAATTCAGGAAAATATGAAGGACAGAATACTGTACTACCATATTAAAAGAACATTTTATACAATGCTGGGTGATAACTTTCTTATACTTTTTATACATCCATCCCTCCACATTCCATCCATCCATCCATCCATCCATCCATCCATCCATATTCCATCCATCCATCCATCCATCCATCCATCCATCCATCCATCCATCCATCCATCCATCCATCCATCCATCCCTCCACATTCCATCCATCCATCCATCCATCCATCCATCCATCCATCCCTCCACATTCCATCCACATTCCATCCATCCATCCATCCATCCATCCATCCATCCATCCATCCATCCATCCATCCACATTCCATCCATCCATCCATCCACATACCATCCATCCATCCATCCATCCATCCATCCATCCATCCATCCACATTCCATCTATCCATCCATCCATCCATCCACATTCCATCTATCCATCCATCCATCCACATTCCATCCATCCATCCACATTCCATCCATCCATCCATCCATTCACATTCCATCCATCCATCCATCCATCCCTCCACATTCCATCCATCCACATTCCATCCATCCATCCATCCATCCACATTCCATCAATCCATCCATCCATCCACATTCCATCCATCCATCCATCCATCCATCCATCCATCCATCCACATTCCATCCATCCATCCCTCCACATTCCATCCATCCATCCATCCATCCCTCCACATTCCATCCATCCACATTCCATCCATCCATCCAGCCATCCATCCATCCCTCCACATTCCATCCATCCATCCATCCCTCCACATTCCATCCATCCCTCCACATTCCATCCATCCATCCATCCCTCCACATTCCATCCATCCACATTCCATCCATCCATCCACATTCCATCCATCCATCCATCCATCCATCCACATTCCATCCATCCATCCATCCATCCATCCAAATTCCATCCATCCATCCATCCATCCAAATTCCATCCATCCATCCATCCACATTCCATCCATCCATCCATCCATCCATCCATCCATCCATCCATCCAAATTCCATCCATCCATCCAAATTCCATCCATCCATCCATCCACATTCCATCCATCCATCCATCCATCCACATTCCATCCATCCATCCACATTCCATCCATCCATCCATCCATCCATCCATCCACATTCCATCCATCCATCCATCCATCCATCCACATTCCATCCATCCATCCATCCATCCATCCATCCATCCACATTCCATCCATCCATCCATCCATCCATCCAAATTCCATCCATCCACATTCCATCCATCCATCCATCCATCCATCCATCCATCCATCCATCCATCCACATTCCATCCATCCATCCATCCATCCATCCATCCATCCATCCACATTCCATCCATCCATCCATCCATCCATCCACATTCCATCCATCCATCCACATTCCATCCATCCATCCATCCATCCATCCATCCATCCATCCATCCACATTCCATCCATCCATCCATCCATCCATCCACATTCCATCCATCCATCCATCCATCCATCCATCCATCCATCCATCCATCCATCCACATTCCATCCATCCATCCATCCACATTCCATCCATCCATCCATCCATCCATCCATCCATCCATCCATCCATCCATCCATCCATCCATCCATCCATCTTCTTATACTCTTTTTCACTATTTTTGTATGTGGCAAGCAACAAGTTGGGACAGCACCGAGTCTAACCACAAAGAAATTGTCTGGGTGAAAGAAATTATTTTTAAGGTTTTATTTGTTTGTTTGTTTTTTTAAATAAGCTTATAATGAGAATTAACTTAAATGAAACAAAACTATTTATAAAATGTAAGTAGGGAGTAGAAGTAAATAGATGTCTAAAAGTGAATTACTCCAGTAAAGTATAGATAGCCAAAATTTTCTACTTAAGTAAGGTAACGAAGTATTTATACTTTGTTACTCAACACCTCTATTAATACATTTTTTGTATTAAGCTCTTGACCAAAAGCATGCCAGGCGTTAGGGTTTCAGTTATTCATGCTAAGTGGGCTTAAAATCAAAAGCAATGTTCTCCAGTCTTTCCCATTTAGAAAAAAATGTGTTCTGTATCTTATAGGAGTTTGTTAATCAATCTACACATGCAAATGCCTTAAATAGTTGTGCATCGGGGTATATTTCTTCATAAAAACTATGAAATTCAAGTATTTTTTTCCACTTTTACAATAAATAAACTTATAATTTATAGAACAGGATGTGAAATTTTTCTGTGTTCAGGTGAAAATTTGATTAAAGACGTCTGACTCAACATTACTGCAGATAAATGCAGGAACATTTTAGTTTTTCATCGTCTCTCCGGCGACTAGGACAGGGCGGAGGAATCCCTGTCACTGGGAATGTGGCGCTCCATTAAATGACTGGGCCTAATCAGAGCGATACCGTTGAAGGCTGGCACTCAGAGTTTGGAGCGAATGCAGAAAAGGTCAGCGGGGACAGATCTGAGCGGCTTTGACGGCTGACTAAAACATTGCTCAGACTGTGGTGTCATCATCAGTGTAACTATCATTCCGCTGCTCAGCTGCAACAAGCACAACTGCAGAGAAAGTGGGGTAGTGACTAAGAGCTGCACCCGGTTTTTAAAAGGGAGTGAGCATGGGAGGCGTTCTCGTTATCTCTGGCAAAAGATCCTTGAAGCCACGCATGAATTAATGCATTAGACCTGAGCACCTTAAGCACTGCAAGTCAGACAGAAAGACGGGATTGCACACCAAAGCATGTAACCTACATAATCTAGGTTGTTAGGCTCGTACCTTTATCAGTGAAGTGAAATCTTTAGCTCTCGCTCCAGATGCTGACGCTATTATCTGCAAAACCTGACATGATCATCTGGGCGCGTGTTAAAGGCGCACTGGAGAGCGGCTAACGCGGCGTAATGGGCTCGGACACTTGTCAAGTCGCCTTTTGCTCACACCACGAACCGCTTATGCCAAATGATCCACAGTTTTGTTGGGATGCTTTTCACTTTCTTTAATGCAGCACTTTATATAGGGCCTCTCTGATGCACTTTCTACTAACAGGACGTCAAGGAAAAGGTGCGACACAACAAGGTAGATACAACACCTCGCTCACTGAGGTGTCAGCCTTGATGGAGTGGATGCAACCACACGAGAAGAGGTCAACACCTCTGCTGCAGACTTGTCAAATTAGGGAGTTTTCACTTGTTTGCTGCTAAGAGGCACTAATTAGCGACACTAAGATGTATGCAGACAGGAGAACACACATAGGGGTGCAACCTCTGTAACAAAGTGAAGATTACTTGGTCAAGCTGTTGCCTTCAGGGAGCTGCACTTAAAGCCAGCAGTTAGCTTTAATTTCACCTGTTTATAATAAAGCCTACTTGGATGTTCAGCCCAGAAGGTGTTTGCTCTTTTCGCTGCTTGTTCAGAGCCAAATTTTGCCTCCATGAGCACGTCGCTACAGTTCAGTTGACTCTATTTTCCATATTTTACAAACAGCCAGGAGAAAAGTATTAATTATCCTTGTACAATTTAATGCACCAAGTGCTTTAACCTTTCAGGTTTCCGTTAAACACCGCTGTAACAAGGCGTATCCGTGGTGGGGGACGTGATTTATGACGGGAATACCTAATTCTTGTTTTTAAATAGGTTGGACGGGCAATCTGCATACATCTAAATCCCCCCCGCCTCCCTTCTTTTCTCTTGTCTCGAGGCTCTTGTTTAATATTCAAGGATGATTTTTTTTTATTTTTTTTTTGTCCACATACATTTTGGTCTGTGTCACCTCAGATTAAATTATTACCGTTTTGCAGCCTTTGCGGTTCAAGCCCGGGGCCCTTATTTACTAGAATCAATGAAACAGTAATGAAAATCCATTTTTCATAGTATCAGCCCCTGCTGTCTTTTATTTAGTTAGCTGTGTCTAAGCAAGCAATTCATTTTGTGTAAATGCCACCCTGAGAAACAGGCGTTAACGGGGAAGGGTTAACCCCGGGAAATGAAGTTGCCTCTACTCGGCCGATTTGATCAGGCAAAACAGGACGTGGAAGGTGGTAGGAGTATACCTGGACCATATATCAACCGTTTTTAAATTAACTAATGGCTAAAGCAGAGCATGCACGGTTAACAAGCTGAGTCAGGGGTGAATATGGTGTTTGTTATGTTTTAAAAGGCCTGATTTATTATGTTAAACAGTAATACACCCTGTGGGTGGTGATATGAGGCCTTCTGGGGTCACAGGGTATCACGCAATCCCATATTTAGCATATTGAAACATCTCTGTCTCGGGCGGTGCTGCCTCCAGTATTCAAATTGGTTTGTTTATTGGCTTCAGTTGGGGTCGTGCATGTAGCCGCGGTAATCAGACAACAGAGCACAATAGTTAAGGGAAAGCGGCAGAGATGCAAGAAAGGTTAAAAAATATGAGGGTGCATTTTAATAAATTAAACCCTTTAAATCCACAAAGTGAGTAAAGATGTAATTTTCTTGTTTGTTCTTTGTTTTTTAAAGATAGAAATTTACATTTCATATTAGACGTTCAATGAATGTGTGGTAGTATAAAAGACAAAGATACAAAATGAGTAAATATTAAATTCAAGTTGTGTTGCCATAGTTTTAGATGAGATCTCCCACAAAGTTATTCATACCATTAAACTATTTCCAACTCTGTCAATTCACAATAACAATGTCTGACGTATTATATTATCCAATTATACATTAGTTTAAACCAGGCTTGTCCAAACTTTTTTATTCAATCGGCCAAAAATCTCAAATTTTAAGTAATCAGGGCTACGTCTCATTAGCTACGTTTACATGGACACAACTAATCGGATTGAAGGCCTGATCAGATTTAAAAATGTTTCATGTAAACATGTCAGACTGAAGATTCTAATCCGATTCGGTCCGATCGGAAATAAATTTAATTCCGAAAGAGAGAGGTGGTTTTTGCCGATCGCCATTCTGATTGGCGTCCATGTAAACACCCATTCGGATCTTAAGAGTGAAATAATCTTCACTGCGCATGTGTGCGACGTCACATTTTCCGCCTTGTCAACAACAGGAAACCACCGGTCGCTCTCGCTCTTGTTGTGAACAACATGGCGGGAGGAGTCTAGGAACGCCGACTTATACACTCAAGTTCATTTAAAGCTGCAGGAAGCAGGAATTTATCCTCCTCCTCTTCCTCTTTTCTCTCTCCACAGCCCAATCGCTCTCCCACGCCGGTTCAATCGCTCATTCTCTGAATTTTCTCTCGGACATTTCGCTGCCAAGCGCTTTTTTCCTCCTCTCTCCGTTTTTCTTTCCGCTCGCTCCGAGCGCATCGTTTGTCAGGCCTCCCAAAAACCAGACGCAGACAGAACTGCCAAGTTTGGCAGGACGTTCTGCGCATGCTTAAAAGATTTAATCTGATCCAACGCTTGGTACATGTATACACACGTCATGATCGGATCATTTCATTTAGTGTCCATGTAAACGGAGATTTTGAATTTCCGATCAACCAAGGTTTGGATCGGATCGGGGAAATTTTGCGCATGTAAACGTAGCTAGTGTTGTCGTTTCTTTTCAGTGATATTACTCAATGACCCAACAAACAATATAGTTATAAAACAAGTAAAAACAATATTTTTATAGTAAAGTATGGAAGAGGATTAGGGCCAGTGGGAAAAAAAAGTTAACTGATTTTTAAATTTTATTTCAGTTTAGTATGGGAAAAAAAAGTCCAACTTTAATCTCAGAATTCTGACTGAATTCTGACAATAAAAAAAGTCAGAATTCTGAGAAAAAAGTCAGAATTCTGAGATTAAAGTCAGAATTCTGACTTTTTTTATTGTCAGAATTCAGTCAGAATTCTGAGATTAAAGTCAGAATTCTGACTTTTTTCCCATACTAAACTGAAATAAAATTTAAAAATCAGTTAACTTTTTTTTTTCAGTGGCCCTAATCCTCTTACGTAGTAAAGGGATCTGAAATATACAAATTCTTTTCCATATTACCCCTGTTAAAAATAAAATATGCTGATCTTTTGGTAGATTATATTTTTTCAAAATGGAACCACAAGTTTGTTAAAGGCTGGAACCTAAATACCACTCTAAATGAAAGTAAAAAAGAAAAAACATTATTGATGAAAGTTACATACTTGACCTGACTTGTCAGCTGTTTTTCCTAATTCTGGTTGTTCTCTGACATTCTCTAACTATCCAATGAGGTCTTCAAAGAACAGCTGTGTTTATTTCCGGGCTAAATTAGACCCAGGTGTAATCTATTGACTAATTAGAGTTTTTAAGGCAATTAGGTTTATTGCATCGTGCATTACTTTATGTTGGTTTTTCACTTGACATCAAAGTAAAACACATTTATATTTATAGCTCTAATTTTGGAATATGTGGAAAGGTTCAAAGACTCAAGCATTTATGCAAGGTGCTGTGCCTCATGTCTGGTGTGGAGAACTGCAATGTATTACATTTTGTACTAAACTGCTTTCATACTTAATGCAGACCACATTACAGTAAAAAGACATCCAGAACACAAATAGTCTTTAAAAGGTCTCTGATGGGTATATAAAGAATGTAGCGGGACAGAGTTTGGGAATTACCTAGCTGTCATAAGCATGCAGAAACGTTCTGCAGTGAGTTCTGGGTGGGCTGTTATCATCAAAACATGCCACAAAACACTGGTCTGTGTTTACTTTAAAGCGGGGCAGATTGTCTTGGACTCCTAAGCTATTTGATAAGAGTCCAGGACTGGTTGTGTTTACAATATGCTCACAGATTCGTACACATTTCGACCCCATGTAGCCCTAACAAGTCAGGTAGCCAGTAAAGGAAATGGTCACAAAACGGGCTGAATAGGGTGGACCGGCGCCAAAGCAGGGCCACATGGAAAAGGGGCTTAAATTTTTATTTAAAGCATGACTGGGAAACATATTACAGTACCTAGCTTAAGATGAAAATATAATCCAGCTATTATTTAAAAATAGGAGCCAATGTACAACTATGAATAAGGGTAGGAAATTGGCCAGGGTTGTATTTTGAATGCCTGGACTAGTTTGGTGCAGGACTATTTCGGGTAAAAAGGGGGCCAAGCTGAGTCTACGCTGGTTTGGTGCAGGATACGACCGACCCTTAACAATCATAGACGGGTTTCAGGTATTACAGGACACAATCCCCCCCTTTAACGACAATCCCCCCTTTAACGACCGACCTTCAGAATCATAGACAGGTTTCGTATATTACAGGCTAACAATGGAACCAAACGACCCATTCATCGGTGCCATTTGCATGTTTCTAAGCAATAATAGGCCTTGTCTATATAAAGACTCAAACTCATAGCCCCGTGAGACCATCCTGATCTCGTGAGCTTTCAAGGTTTCACTCGCAGATCAGTCCGGAGACTCTCTGTGAAAGAAAATTTGGAGCCGTTCACCAAACGAACGTCCAATCAGCGTTGGCTTTGAGGCGGGTTGAGGTGTGACGCAACGAGAAGCGCGACAGTTCAGTCTAGAGAACATGGCGGCTTCAGCCGATGAAACTAGCGTTAGCGTGGCTATCGAGTAAGTTTTATCGGAGTTACAGAGTATTTCTTCACTGAAAGAAGAGCAAAACACTGCTCTGGAGGCTTTTCTCAGAGGAAAAGATGATTTTGCTCTTGTCCCGACTGGCTTGTGGTTGTGTTTTCGTCGTCGTTCTGTTAGTATGTCATATGCTTCGTTGATCTGATTGGTTTATTTGGCCCGTCTATCACCAACATAGGCCAATCAGCTAACCAGTATTTTCGCCCCTTCCCAAAATTACTTCAACGGAAGGTTTCCAGATGGATATGCGGAGTAAATCCATCTGTTATCAAACTTACTGCGTATCCAGACATTTGAATTGAGAAAGCTTCCTGGAGAGGTGGCGAAACGTCTTCAAATCTTGGAAACCAAGTCCAGCAGATTTTTTTTGAACTTTTACGGAATGACTATGACCTGGATGACTGAGAATCTTCATCAGCATAGACCAAAGTTAGTTTTAGACGTGCAGTAGAATTCAAACAGACTTCATTAATACCCATTTAAGGCCAAGCTAAGACCCACGTTGGATTTTGGGTGTGGATGCCCTTTGACCAGCACTAGCAGGCCCATTTTAAGGTGTTAGGACCCATCTACTTTCTCCAAAACTCATTTGGTGCTGACATTTACACAAAACCAGAAAATATAAACCACATATATGGCTCCTAGATGTCCAAGCATTGGACAATGTCTCAATTTGAATTGGTGATGAGGGTTTAAGGCAGTAATTTAAGAAACAGAAAAAGTCAACCCATAAGGGTTATACATTTATTGCTAATTTTGAACTCTTTTTCTAAATATGGGGCATTTTTTCAGGGTTTTCCCAGGTTATTCCCACATTATTTCCCATTAGTGTGTCATATTTCAATCTTAGATCCAGCTATAACCATTCAGTTTGAGCAAATTCTATATGGGGCGCAATATAAACCATTGCAACATCTAATTGTGGAGTTTTAAGGATTTAGGATGAGAAATTCATCAAATTCCTTACATCAGTTGGGGGCATGATAACTCAGACTAAAAGTTGAAGCCAGTATGACAGCTAGAGCTATCAACTAATTTCAACTGATTATTTTAATACTAATATCACATCTAGTTACACCAAGAACTCATCAAATTATAACCTATCTAGCCCATAGGTCCTTATAGGCCACATACATACAGGTTGGCAGGGTATTGCTGGTAACTGATACTGAACAACCTGTGCATACTGTAATTGTGTGCAGCCATTGCTGATATAATCGGACACGACAGTGAAGGTTCACACCCTCTCCTGCTCTCAGATGAGATAAATTTGTACATCAATGAGAGGCAATCGATGGAGGCAGCCCCCCTCTCTGTCACCTGAAGAAATGAAATTTACCAACTGAATAAACATGCATGTAAAGAATTGCTGAAAATGAGTTGTCTGTGAAATAATTCCTCCCCCTTCCTGCCTCCAATAATGCTGTGATGAGAGGGGAAGGAGGGCTAGATGGAGCCCTTTCTGATGTGGCATGTGACCTTTTATAAAGGCACTTGCCGAGAGTTGATTAAAGACGTTTTAAATTTGTTTAAATAAACCTTCTTGTAATGGTACATCATTTGTAAGAAGCTATTAAGGAAAGGGGGGAAAAAAGCAGCATCCTTATTTGCATTAAAATGTACCCTGACCGTTTAAATTAAGGAGCGTGGATGAGGAGGGGTGATGCTTCTACAACTGTCTCGTCATCTTTCTTGTCTGCCAACCTCCTTCAACAAACCATTTTGATCCATTGGCTAAGATTAAGATCATCCTGCTAAAGGAGGGATGGAGCTGGAACCTGAGTCAGATAAACTTCAACATGGCCGCCAAGGAACCCACTTTCCAAAAAAGTAAGAGAAGCAACCACGTCGTCCTTTAATTTTCTTGATCCTTTTAAGAGCTTAAACGAAAACCTTGATCTGTTTATTAATATTAATTTGAATAACAATTTAATAATTTCACATTTTTGGTACTTATAGAGTGGTGCTTTATGCAACAAGAGAGGTGCAAACTGAAACACTTCAATCATTTATAGGTTTAACTCAGCATGAACTTTCATATCACAAAAGTAAATGGAATTATTTCAGAAATATAAATAGCAAGAAATATAAAAATACTAAAAATAAATCCTGCTTTAATTTAAAAAAAATCCTTGGATATTTCTGCAGATTTTAGAAATTCTAACAAATATTTCAATTGGAGTTAAGACATTTAATTCAATTCAGTTTATTAATAAAGTGCCAATTCATCATCATCTCAAAGCACTTTACAGTTCACCAGATCATTCAGTCAAATTGATTAAAAGTTTTCTATCTAAGGAAAACCAGTTGATTGCATCAACTCATTGACTCGAATGCAATCCCTCACACTAAGCATGCTTGTAGCAGCAGTGGAGAGGAAAAACTCCCTTTTAACAAGAACATAAATGTTATAATATGGAAATGTTTTTTAATAAGTGTAATCAAAATTGGTCTCAAGCATTACTGTTTGCGTTGTTGCAGTATTTGGCACCTGTAAAGTAAAGACAATTCACGTTTTGCTTTTTAAAAGACTGCTAAATTTTTACCATGTTTTTCAACATCTGAAAATAAATTGTCAACCTTAAAAAGGTATTAGAGTTTTCTAATGACACTGCCACCTGTGGCCAAATCACAGAACTGCAGTACTCTTTCTGGTTCTTGTAGCTCTTGCTCGTACCTGACAAGTTTTTAACTATTTTCACCTAACCTTGAATTTTCTTTGGTGCCTAATTTAAACTGGAATCAATTTGCCAATACATGTAAATATCCACATAATACATCTTGAATATAACGCTTCAAGGTTGGACCTATTTAACATAGACGCTCTTGACGCTACATCTGCAGGAACATCAGCGGGAATGAAGCACACTCAGTTAAAAAAAGGCTACAGGCTGATAGATGCATCAACGTTAAACTATTGAGTTGTCAGCCTGATCATCGAATGATGTTTTAGTTGTAGAGGGTCAAATAAAAAGGCTATGGTAAATATATTTTTTGCAAAAAAAAAAAAAAAAAGATTTTTAACATTGCTTTTAGAAGGGCATAGACTTGAAATGTTGGCATATTTTATTAAACTATCGGACAAACCATCAACAGCTCAAACTCAGTTAAGTTGACTAAACTCTACTGATGCTCTAACTCTACCCTGGATAGATTAGACTTAGTTTTAGCTTTTCATCCATTAAGAATATAGATGAGTCTATTATAGAAAATTATAAATATATATATAATACTGAGAAGCAGGTGATGCCTACTGTTTAGTACAGTGTAGGATGTGTGATGCTGTGGGTAGGATTCTCCTCCACGGAGAGTGGAGTTATTCTTTACGCTTTGAAATACCACAACTTTTGAAGGACATCTACTTCGACTGTGTCTCTTAAAGGGGAATAATGAACCCAAACAAAAAGACAAATCAATCAAATGTCTTCCATTGCCAACTTTGTCTCCAAGCCTAGGTCGCATAGATAAGTAGACTGGCCTCTAGACAGATTTGATTACATTAAAGATCTCCCTCTTTCTCTATGTCTTTTGTTTTGATATGCAATAGGAATAATAAGTTAAAGTGGGTTCATTAGATTTTATCCAATTAGGGAAGTACATCATTATGTCCTGATCATGGTTTTGTCTATCAGTTTTAGAGAATTTCCATTATTTCTTTGAATGTAACCTCTAAATAATGTTTTTTAACTTCAGTCACAGTGACTGAATCAAGCCCGAACCTTTTTCCACACTACAGACACGAACCCCCCTTGTTTATTGGGAGTTTCTAACTTTTGACTTGTTCTCATTTGGCCCAGGAGGGAATGGAGACCAGTCAGAAGTGGAGCAGGGAGTGAGGAGAAGTGCTGTCAGACCCCCTGGAGAGACGTTCAAGGCCCGGGCCAAGTGGAAGTTGTTTCGGGGAAGGATGGAGGGCTGTTCAACAGAGCGTGAGGCTGAGGCTGAAGTTGCTGACAGGCAAACAGCTCGGGGAGGAAAGTTGAGATAATTAAACAGAAAGTCTATTCGGGGGTATAGAATGCCTCATTGATCAACTTAAGAAATGAAAACAGATGATGATACAGCTAATGTGCTGACTCTGGTGCTACCAGAGACATAATGTAGGGTTTAGCTCCATGCTAACGGTTTTATAGACTGATAGGAGTTGCGATGCCTAGAGGGTCGGGCGGCTTGATGATGGCGCTAATCAGATTTTCAGGATCCTGATCTTGGGAAGATTGTGTTGACAGTCTGAGCCTGGAGGATAAATCCATAGAGCACAACCCTGTGGACATCAAAGAGAACAGTAGCTGTGTTTTTGTTTGTAATCTTGACTAAGGATGTATGTGGGCATTCTTCAGGGTTGAGATGTTTGGTTCTTTTACTGGAGGCAACTGTAAAACCAATTACTGATGACGAATGAACAACACTGGTGCTGAAGTTGGACTATATCTCAAACAGAACTTACAACGGAGACCCTAAAGAGTTGAAGTTTGTCTTATTTCACTTTAAATTTAGACAGAAGGTAAAACATTGAGCCATCATCAGGTCAACATTTCCAGGATTTTTTGGAAACTCTGGTTTTATTTCTTTCCTTTTTCCAGGTAAACCTGGCTCACAGTGAAACACAGGAAGCACCTTTATGTTAGGAAACCAGCCAACAGGTCTCTGCTCACATTCAGGATGTCGTTGCGTAATCTAGGTCAGTTCAAGTCCACACTTGGTGTTATTTTTGATCAGGACCTGTCATTTAAATCCCATATCAAAGAGGTTTCTAGAATATCCTTCTTTCATCTGAGGAACATTGCAAAGATTAGAAATATCCTGTCCAGGGGTGATGCTGAGAAACTAGTCCATGCATTTGTTACTTCAAGGCTGGACTATTGTAATTCTTTACTATCAGGAAGTCCACAAACTGTAGTTAAAAGCCTTCAGCTGATCCAAAATGCTGCAGCCAGAGTTCTAATGAAAATGAAAAAGAGAGATCATATCTCGCCTATCCTGGCTTCTCTTCATTGGCTTCCTGTTAAATCAAGAATAGAATTTAAAATCCTCCTTCTCACATATAAAGCCTTAAATGGCCAAGCTCCATCTTATATCAGAGATCTGATTGTTCCTTATGTTCCTAACAGAGCACTTCGCTCTCAATCTGCAGGTTTACTAGTAGTTCCTAGAATTTCTAAAAGTAGAATGGGAGGCAGATCTTTTAGTTATCAGGCTCCTCTCCTGTGGAACCAACTACCAGTTTTAGTCCGTGAGGCAGACACCCTGTCTACTTTTAAGGCTAGGCTTAAAACTTTCCTTTTTGATAAAGCTTATAGTTAGAGTGGCTCAGGTTATCCTGAGCTATCTGTATAGTTATGCTGCTATAGGCTTAGACTTTTGGAGGACATAGGGACCCCCATTTCATCATTCTGCTTCATTCCCTCTCTGTTCTCCTATTCTGCAGAATCTGTTAGTTCAATCTCTAACCTTCTGCTCTCTCTGCTTTTCCTCAGAGTAGCTTTGCCTCGTCTGTTCCTGTTTGGCTGTGACGTCATCCTGGAAAGAAACATCAGCTCTGCTGCTTCCATCAACACCCTTGTTTATAGATGTTGGAGATCGGCCTGTTTTCCAGTGTGGTCCTGTTTCTCTGACCGTGACTGAGTGGATGTGCTCTCTTCGTCCTCTGGCATGGGAGCTGGCTCTGATCTGGTCTGCCTGGCTGTGTGTTTCCTGGACGGGGCCGCCTTTTACAGCTGCTTTTTGTATCTCTGCTTCTGTCTCCTTGAACCCCAGTCGGCCTCGGCAGATGGCCGCTCACACTGAGCCTGGTTCTGCTGGAGGTTTCTTCCTGTTAAAAGGGAGTTTTTCCTCTCCACTGTCGCTACAAGCATGCTTAGTGTGAGGGATTGCTGAAGAGTCAATGAGTCAATGCAATCAACTGGTTTTCCTCAGACAGAAAACTTTGTATCAATTTGACTGTATGATCTGGTTGATCTGTAAAGTGCCTTGAGATGACATGTGTTGTGAATTTGGCGCTATATAAATAAACTGAATTGAATTGAATTATTTCACAATGTAAATGAATATTAGATAACTGAAGCAAAGATTGCAAAAGCCTATTTACATAAACATCTACATACACATCTGTCTGGTTAACATGCAGCAGGACAAAGTGCAACCCTGAGATATAGAGCTGCAACTAATAATTATTTTTGCTAATTGATTAATATGTTGATTATTTTTTTAATAATGATTAGCCAAAGGTTCCTTAAAGGACATTTTTTCTTACAAAATCCAACCAGGTGAAACTAAAACCTTTCCACTTGAGGAGTTATGGGTGGAGCATATTAATGGACATTTTCAAAAACTTAAATTCAAAATATCTATGCAAATATCTGGTATAATTACTGCTTTAAATCTGTCAGCTAATGGTACGTTATAGAGTCTCTATACTGATTAATTGATTACTAAATTAGTTGACAATAATTTCAATGATTGATTAATCTGATTAATAGTTTCAACCCTAATGAGATACTCATTTTATTTTACTTCTGATGGAGGAAAATGTCTAAATCAGTCAAATAGAATCCTAAGAAATGCTTGTGGAAAAATCTTTGATATGGTACTGTAGATACATTTTTATAATTTATATAATATCTATAAAACTGATACCTTTTAAAGGGCAGAATCGACAGTGATTTTGCCCATCTGACCTACTGTAGGCACTTTAACTTGTCTAGTACGGTCACTTTGGATGGTCGAAACAAGGTACTTACACCGAGTCAAAGCAATCAGGACCATCAGGTATCCAAATTTAGTGAAAGCTTTAATTTTTGGTTTAATTCTCTCTAAACACAACAGACTAAAGCAAATTCATCATCTTTACATCACCTGTGATCAAAGATGCCAAGAAAACCAAAGTTACAGCTTATAAAAGTTAACCTGACTCCGCCAGATGGATTTCCTCCGCATATCCATCTAGAAACCTTCCGTTGAAGTAATTTTGGGAAGGGGCGAAAATACTGGTTAGCTGATTGGCCTATGTTGGTGATAGACGGGCTAAATAAACCAATCAGATCAACGAAGCATATGACGTACAAACAGAGCGACGACGAAGAGGAGCCAATTGATAGATCAAACTCTTGCCGAAACCAGTCGGGAGAAGAACAATGACATCTTTTCCTCTGAGAAAAGCCTCCAGAGCAGTGTTTTGCTCTTCTTTCAGTGAAGAAATACTCTGTAATTCCGATAAAACTTGCTCGATAGCCACGCTAACGCTAGTTTCATCGGCTGAAGCCGCCATGTTCTTCAGACTGAACTGTCGCGCTTCTCGTTGCGTCACACCTCAACCCGCCTCAAAGCCAACGCTGATTGGACGTTCGTTTGGTGAACGGCTCCAAATTTTCTTTAAAGGAGAGTCTCCAGACTGATCTGCGAGTGAAACGTTGAAAGATCGCGAGATCAGGATGGTCTCACGAGGCTATATAAAAGTAGCTTTACATTCAATAGCACTGACAAGCAAGTTTCTAAAAAAAAAAGCAACATTGATAAAAATAAATTATTTTCCTCTATTTTGTATGAGAATTAAAACATTAAAAGTATGAAATGGGAAGGTCATGATCTTGTCTGGATTTACTCTTATTTTTATCTCCTTTGCTCCACCCTGCGCTCATCATCTCTAATCAGATCCACTTGATCCTGCTTCTATTTTAGCCACCAGTTCTCAGCCATTGGTGCCAGATTATTAGAGCTTATAGCGACACTAATTCCAACATTCCTTGTTGTGTTTAGTTCTACCTGACCTGTTTCTCTCCCCGACTTTTGGGTTTTTTGGCCGCCCCTGTTCTTCTCTGTTTGCCTGTCCTGTTTCAGGACTGTTACCTGGATTCCACCTTGAACCTGTCTTCCGACCCCAGCTTGGATTTGTCCATCTGGATCCTCCTGTTCCTCTGTGTGCTCTGGCTCCTGCTGGTCACTGCTCATCTTCTCTCTTGGATCTCTGGAATCGCCTCAGTAACACTCCTCTGGACTTCACTCCTTCTTCTGGACTCGGATTGAACTTTACCAGGTTGGTGACTTTCATGCTCATTTTTATTCCCCGTTTGAGTTCTGAAGCCACTGACCTGAGTCTCAGTTTCTACAGAGAATCCAGTGTCCCTGCACTAGTTGACCAGTAGCGGCACGTTTGTTTCACTTAATGCATGTTTTAAAATCTGATCTGTCTGCTTGAATTCTGAGTTCAACTTTTTGAGCCTTTGACAGAGTGACTGTTTTTAATTGTAAAAAGCATTTGCGTCATCTGTTAACGATATTACACCTCTTTCAGACTGAATACTTTGTCTTTTGCTGTTAATCTTTTTGTTTACAAAGCGTTGTCTGACTCTTGACCCTGTGTGTAAAAGTCTCTAAAAACCTCAGCAGCCGTTAATCTACCTCCGCTATAAGGGGTAAGAAAGCAGAATGAGTCTCCGGACACCTTATCCTCCAACTGTAATGACTTAGGAAACCTTGACGGGCCATCATACCACTCAAAAACACATTTCTACTGTTCATAACATCCAACTCCTGCTAAGTCGACACTATTCAAGGTTTTCCTCTGGGATGGAAATTGATTTAGGGGGGCATGGAGCTCAGACATACGAACAGGTTGCCTCAAGGTTTGAGCACAACGTGACAGGAAGAGAATCCTCAGTTAAGGTCCAGAGAGAGCACTTCCCCTGACACTGAAAGAGGGGAAATCAGAGCAGCGTGACAGATAAAGACATGGAAACGGAGAGTCTGAAAACAGACAGACTTTTTAATAAAAAGGCATCTGAATTCTTTCAGATCACAGTTAAATAGAATATTTAATATAACGGTTTGACTTTACTACAGTATTTTCTAAGATTTTGGATAACTAACCTTCAAACAAACAAAGTAAAATTACAACTTCAAGTTATGAGGAGCTTTTAAAGTAATATGAATTAAGATATGTGCAACTTGCAGGTAATAAAACCTAAGTATAAGGAGGATTTTTTTTCTTGCTGATTTTCTGGTTCTATCATAGCGCCATAAGGTTAATTTCCTATGATATAAGTAAGGTTTCTGCACAGGCATCCTTAGAGTCAGCCTTAGCAGTAGCATGAGGAGAGAGAGTTACAACCTGCTATTTTTTTAACCTGGCAGAGGATACTGTGTGAAAAAAAAATGCGAAAACATTTTTTGTGATCGCTTCACAGTAAGCCAATCAACATCCAGCTCTTTAGTTTTTACTATTATTATTTTATTTGCAAAGTAAATACTGAAAGAAAATCCATTTATGGTGTTTCTTACACAGAAGTTTTTCCAAGAACAGATGGAAAACACAATTTGTAGCCTGTATGTGCAATTTGGAGAAGTGCACGCTTTTTTCCCGGCAGTAAATTGTATTTCAGCACATAATTATCTAAAACTGGTCTTTTAACATTGTTTATCGGACAAAAAAATTCCTAGATTGTCTTCATTCTGTCACAGATCAGTAACCCTTTTTTTTTTTTTTTTTTTTTATTGCTTACTCCAGGTTTACACTCACAGCATTTTATATTTGCTCAGTCATTTGTCGCAAATCGTCCCGTGCAGTAATCAACAGTGGATGCATGTTGGGACTATTCATTCATCCTTATAGCTCTGCCTTTACTTTGAAATTTAAATCTGTTTTCCCCTTCCTGTATCTGACTTTGTGGCTCATCTGGTCTTCATGTAACGTAACGTAACGTAATGTAAAGGACACAACAATATTAGCAGTGTTTTATGGTGGGGATGGTGTGTTCAGGTGATTTGCAGGTGTGTGTCAAAAGCACTAGAGTGATCTAACATTCTAGTGGACTTTCCTTAATAGGTGACTTCTGCAAAAAATGTCCAGTCTTTTGGGGTTTTTTTTTCTTTTTGCACCAGGTCTCTTTAAACAATACTTCAAGGGCTACATTTTTTTATATTATATTTAATTTGTCTCAAAAGGCTACTTTAACTCCTCCACATTTCCACGTTGATGCAAAATAAAATCTCTCATTCATACATAGGCTTATGGTAAAATCAAATACATTCATGCCTTTTTAGAGTAACATTGGAGAGAGCCCCATCCTGCCTGGAAGGAGAGCAGCTCTATGATCAGACACTGTAGGGGCGTCACACAGGAGAACCCCCCTGAGGCCCCCAGAGCTCTTTATCCACAGTAAATCATCACTGAGACGCTGACTCGCTCCAACCACGCACCTGGCACCGCAGCTGAGGAAGACGAGCGCTCTGAGGTGAGCACTTAACGTGCAGCCAGGAAGGGATTGCAGAGCCCAGATAAAGATGCTGGGATAACAAGAGTGAGGAGGAGAGGTGTTATGCAACATGTTTGAGGGGAGGAAGGGAGAAATATGAGACAGCGTTCGTCTCTGCAGGTAAAGAGACACATTTAAGAAGATGGAGCTTAAATCATTTGTTACAGAAGCATCTGAGAAAATTGGTATCACAAAAATGAAGCGAGTGCATTTTAGCTCAACGAGCTCCAGGTAATGAGATTTCTCCTTTTTTCCCATTTCAACAAATATACCATCGTGGAAACAAAGTCTTTACAGACAGACATCAAAACAAATGGTAAATTAAGGCACGGCACTCTCTGGCTTGTTCTGAGCGCATGGCCCTGAGCTACCGATTTTTTAAAACCGTGCCACCGTTAATTTATGCCGCCGATCTGAACTAATTCTTTGGCAACTGCGGAGCCAGGGAATATTAACGTCGCGCATTTCCTTGTCGATGATAATGCCGCGCTCTTAATTTGAGATGTGCGGTGTAGTCGAACATGAAATGGAAATTTGCCCCAAACTATGTATTTGTCAGCGAATGTCGGATGTGGAATGAGGTTACATGCATCCTCTGCTACCCACACTCAGAGGAGCTGAGAGGAAGAGGTGTATTTTATCCCTCACATGTGCAAAGGAAGCTTCAACTTATGGCTACGCTTCTGAATATATTACACATTTTTTCCATCAGGCTGGTTTTATAATGTATTTGCATAGATTAGGTCTGTGCAAAGGAAAAATAAACCAGTGTCTCATCATTGGAAATGCATCCCAGAAATATGTTTCATAAACACTAAATTCTGGATATGAACTTCAGGACTGATGGTGACCTGCTCATGTCTTATTAGAGCCTAAATTAACCACAGGGTGTCCATCTATGGGTGTAGATTTAGGGAGTCAACAGATGGTCACACGGCGCTCCTAGATGGTTGGAAGAAGGGTTTTCTCCATCCTTATTTGCCCACTCCTACCCCACATGTATTATATTAGAATGTTAACTGCTAGTGGTAATGTTGACATGTCTATAACTCTAATATCACCCATTTGACTCGAACCAGATTACCCTGAGTAAAGCGACTTGCAAAAGCACTTGTATTACCAGAAACTTTTCCAATCTCCGTCACAGTGGAAGAATAATTTTCAGTGTATTTTTCTGTGGGACTTTATATGATGGAGTAACGTGAAGTGGAACACCAGTGATGATAGTTAAACATTTCTGTCAAATAAACACCCCAAAAAAGATTTAGGTAGTAAATAGAAAATACATGATCTAGTTTCTTGAGTGGTTTAAGGCTGGGCATACACTGTACCATATTTTCAATGTTTGTACTCAGCTACAGCTAAAACTGTACGATGAAACCACAGGGTTTAAAAGTTCGCAACTCCCGATTCGATTTGATCTAACTTCTCACACTGCACATCCAAAAACCACACACGTCTGACTCATCGCCAAGAGATGCCGCTGGTCAGGCTGGCTTAATTATTCATTTCATTCACCTGTCTAACTCTGCCCGGTTTCCAATTACCGCTCATCAGATCCACCTGCCTCTGCGTCTATTTAGTGGACTTGCATCCATCTCTGTGGGCCAGATTATCTTGTTGTTGTTCTCTGGGGCCAGTGGAGAGAGGTTTTTTAGTGTTCTCTAGTTTTTCTATATTCCTGATCTCATTGAGTGTGCCTGTTCCTGTCTGAACAGTCTACCTGAACTGTCTGCGGACTCCTGAAACCCTGAACCTGCCTGTTCTGGTTCGGATGTGTATCCCTGACCAGGCTTTAAACTACTGGACCTCCTGCATGTATTCCAGAGCCTCAGCATCTGGGACACTCTGGGCGGCGCCTGCTGCATCTCATTTGCTGGATCCTACCTCCTTCCATAGAGATGGACTGAAGTGTTAAACCAGGTTAGTGACTCACATGGATAATCGTCCTCCGTCGGATTGTCAGCAACACTAACCTGTGTTTCTCTTTAACTAGAGCATCCAGTTAAAGAAGCTCTAGCCACAGCTACCATGGATCGTCCTGATCCAAAGAAATTCTCGCACAACTGCAGAATCTGCCTGAAAAGGGCAAAAACTCGTACAGTGTATGCCCGACTTAATAGTATTGCAATGAAGGCAATATTAGGCAGTATTATTGCGATTATTGGCTAAAGCTATTTGTAATATGATTGAATTTCATATTTGGCTGAAACAACATTTAATCAGATAATTCCTGGTAAACAGAAGTGAGGTTCATGAGTATTTCACCCGCACTGCTGTTGGATAAAACATATAATTTTACCTCCCGAAGTAGTGAGACCTTCTCAAAATTGAGACTTACTAGACTTACATCAGAATATTTCAAACTCCCAAAGTCTTTTTTACTCAACCCGAGTGTTTGCTGATTTGGGAAAACTGTAGCTCCTACCTCCTGTTCCCATCTCTTATCTTTTCACCTTTCGTGAGGTCAACAGTAAGACCACTATCCTGTGTGGAAAAGGAGCTCCAGCTACACAGAATATTTGAATATCTGTTAACGAGCACAGGGCATATGAACGTGTGAACATTGTGTTTTTCTTTAACCCATTATGACCATAAAGCTCCTAACGATATGGCAGAGGTCCCCAAGCTAAATAATCACTCAATAGGAAGCATCCTGCATCCTGTTTCTACCTCCTTTCTTACTGCAGCACTATTCGGACAGCTCTTATCATGGTGACTGCATTTATTTGTCTTCCTAAAGCAGAAGAGTCTCCAGCTGAATCCAATTCAGACCCAATCAGAGAGGTATAACTTATACTACCACCGTTGAGCAAAATCTGTAATCTTGAGCCTGTCGGATACTCCTCGGTGCCTTGAAGCCTTTCACACCGCAGTAAAACCTTTTAAACGTTTTCGATGATCCAGAAAAATATCTGCTCTTTCAGTTGAAATATTCTCAACAGCGAATTCCTGCTTGTGAGGCCATTTCTTAACAGAACCCTGAAGGCTTTGTTTTGTAGGTAAGCAATGCTAACACAAGAAGACGTGCATCAGATTCCTCTGCACAATAAATCTGAGAACAATGTCAACATTTGAGTCACTGCTGAAACTTTAAGGCACCACCGTAAAACTTTCAGCATTTTTAATCACCTGAAACTGACATGAGCAGAGCAGGACAGATTAGAAAACACTAATCCTTTCTAAATTCTCCTCTGGGTGATTTGGGAAACAAGTCATTGTTAGACCTTCCACGGTGAGCATTTGCAGTTATTGTCTTTGCTCAGGGTTTTGCATTTCCTTTGCTTCCAAACAAACAAAGCTGTAATGAAGCACAGCAAGCATTGCAAAAATGCACTGGCAGAAATGTAAATGAGACCCAGCCAAGTTGAAGCCCTGTAACTCTATATGACAGCGGCGTTCTCAGAGCGCTGCAGAACCACCCACTGCCGGCCGGAGGAAGGAAACGCTCAGAGAATTTAGAAACACTTTCAAACAGTTCAGCCAGGTGAGAGGAAGTAGGCTCTTTACATTAGGGCCGACAACATAAGCCTAATGGATACAAACTGTCATCAAGCTGCTCTCCAGGCCACACTGGTGGCAGTGCCACCCAGGGAGCCGTGCAGCGTCACGTTTCCTGCCTCCTAACAGGACAGAGGCTGGTGTCCTGGTGGGCACCAGCTCCGTTTACATCAGGCTAAATGAGCAGGAAGTGATGCGTTTACGCTGTGTAAACGTCCGCTGAGCGAACGTAAAGTTTACCTGCTGAATGTAAACCCTCATACAAACACAGCTTATACTTACATGCTCTGCTCTTGTTTTGGTTTTGTGATGAACTGTACCTGCTGAGGATAATGAATCCTCTGCACTGACACGTTTATAAACTAGCGTCTCATTTGCACAAATCAAGCTGAATGAAATCCATCCCTCATCTCTTCTTTTCTCCTCTTCGCACGACAACTTTTTGCAAAAAGGTCAAACTGCTGAACAACTTTTATGCATTTTCTCATATAACTACTGCAGACTTTAATGTATTCTATTAAAGGAATAGTACACCCAAAACATGATTAGCCTTCATTTTCTACTCACCCCCATGCTGAACAACACTCTGGAGTACTTTTTTGATACCTCAAATGCATCTGGAGATCTGGGAGGCTTCTTGCTGTCTGCTGACATTCAAATAATGGAGGTCTATGGTGACCGAGGCAGAAAGGTCCATAAAAGTCCACAAAAAACGTGTCAATATTCCTCCATACTGGTCGTCCAATGTATTCCAAGTGTCCTGAGTGGGTAGCATCCAGAATTTACTCGAAACGAAGTCATTTAGAATGTTTTTAGAGCATAAACAGTAGTGTAAAGGATTTCCTGAAAGCGCGCACATGCGCGATCACGACGCTACGGAAGCCGGCAGACCAACCAGATGAAAGTGCGCATTCAGCGTCTGCTCTGCCGATAATGCAAGCGTAGAAGAGAAATGTGCTGTTTACCTGTGCAAAGAAAGAAACAACGAAAGAAAAATGTCTGAGGACTTCAGTGTTGAGGAAGAGCATGAGTTCTTTGCCGAGCTGAATGCGCTGGTTTGGTCTGCCGGCTTCCGTAGCGTCGTGATCGCGCATGTGCGCTCTTTCAGGAAATCCTATACACTACTGTTTATGCTCTAAAAACATTCTAAATGACTTCGTTTCGAGTAAATTCTGGACGCTACCCACTCAGGAAACTTGGAATACATTGGACGAGCAGTATGGAGGAATATTGAAACGTTTTTTGTGGACTTTTATGGACCTTTCTGCCTCGGGCACCATAGACCTCCATTATTTGAATGTCAGCAGACAGCAAGAAGCCTCCCAGATCTCCAGATGCATTTGAGATATCAAAAAAGTACTCCAGAGTGTTGTTCAGCATGGGGGTGAGTAGAAAATGAAGGCTAATCATGTTTTGGGTGTACTATTCCTTTATGACTTTTAAAGACAAAAATTCAACTCTGACGAGTGAAGCAGGCAGTAGTACTCACCCCACTTTACTGTGGTAACCGTAGATTAAACATTGGGCAAAAAACTGCCTTCTAATTCCTGAACAGACTATGCCCAAAGAAAAACATGGTGGTGGCTGCATCATTTTGTGGGGGAGATTAACAGATGGATGGATGGATGGAGCTAAATCCAGAGCAGGAGGAAAAGCAGTCAAAGACCTTTGGATAAGATAAGACTTTAAGTCTTATCTTAGGCTACCTAGTGCAGCAAGAAGGTTCCGGGTTTGATTCCCAGCCCAGGGCCTTTCTGCATGTTCTCGCTGTGCATGCGTGGGTCCCCTACGGATACTCCAGCTTCCTCCATCTGCCCAAATACATGAATGTTAGGTTAATTGGCTTCTCTGAATTCTCCTTAGGTGTGAGTTTGTCACTGTGCATCTCTGTGATAGACTGGCGACCTGTCCATGGTATACCCCGCCTCTCGCCCATTGACAGTTAGAGATAGGCACCAGCACCCCTCGCAACCCCACCAGGGATAAAGCATGATAGAAAAGGGATGGATGGCTATTATAGAAGTTCTTTGATGTTTATGCAATGCCTACACAGCAGATAAACTGATTGCTTTTCTGTCATGAGATCAGATTCTTGCCTACAATTCCACAGCGATGAAACCTTGAATTGCAGAGAAGCTAAACATTGTTTTGTTGCCTGGCCTGTAAAAAAGGAGGGGGGTGCGTCTGTGTTCGCTCCTGCCTCGACATCAAAGTGAGAAACATTTTTCTGCTTTCCACTTCAAATTCTTTACGTGAATTAGTTTGGGGTGAGGTATTCACTGGTAGGTAGGTTTAGGGTTATTGTCAGGGTTAGAGCAATCATATGACATATGAAAGTCAACACGTGGTCCTCACTACATATAGTAGGATCAGTGTGAGTTTCAACTTTCAAGCAATGTTTAATTTAGCAAGTACAAATCTGTCTTTAATTAGTTTCAGGAGCAGGACTGAGGGTAAATAAAAATTGCCATATTGAATTGTGAGGATGGTCTAGTCAAAGTCCAATTCCAAACCCAGATGAGATTTAAAAGACCGTTAGGCATGGGCTGTCCCTGCAGTAGAAGTGTTTTTTTTTTTTATCTTTTTAGATAAATTAATTTAGAGAGAAGGTTGAGTCGAATAGAATAGAATTCAAGTTTATTGTCATTAGACAAGTACAAAGCAACAAAATTAAATCTCTGCATTTAACCAATCCTCTTGTAGAGCATTGGGTTGCCATTGTGAAGCACCCAGAGGAGCAGTGTTGGGTTAAGAGTCTTTGCTCAGGGGCCCAGAGTGGCAGTCTGTGGGAGTGGGACTCGAACTCAGAACCTCTGGATTCCAAGTGCAATGCCCTAACCACTAGGCCGCCACTCCCCATTGTCAAGCCCAAAACGCTTGTCTTTCCACAGAAGGCACAATGCATGAACAAATATGAGACTGCACTGCGAAATGCATTAAAGTCAGTTAGAGGAGGCCAGAAAAGGCAATATGGCTGATGGTGCACCAGCAGGAGCATCACTCAGCGCTATTTACTAAGTTCCAGGTAGCCTCCTCTACTGCGCTTGCGTATTTGACTAGTTTAAGACGCCAAAATGACTAAATCCCTTTGTAGGTGAAGCTGCTAATTTTTTGTGCACAGGAAAAACAATCTAGAAATAAGTAAACCTTCTTAAATTTAGTGTATTTACCCTTAATTTGAGTAGGTAAATGAGCTAGTTCGCCAATGGAATGAGTATTTTCACTCTTAAAATAATATAAATAATATTTAGATAAAATGCACTTGAAATAAGACAATACAATTGCATTTTCTTATTTTAAATGTAAATTGTCTCGTTCTATTGGCAAAATGCCTCTTTTATCCTCTCGATCCAAGAACAAATGCTCTTATTTTAGGAAAAAATTACTTTTCTAGATTTGGATTTTTTTCCAGTGATACACTCAATCATATTTCTAATCTTTATTAAATTTGCCAAGGATTCTAAACTAGAATCCATCCAGGACTTTGACTAGACCATTCTTAGGTTGGTTGTCCACCATTCATTTTATTCTATATACACAACACACTATATTTTTATGAATTAGATTTAATAGGATTTTTAAAAGTTTAGATTTCATTAGCGGGTATCTACAGTATCACATAAGATCCTGATCCAATCTCAGTGTTTTAGAGTAAAAAAACGTGAAATACAAGTGGTATGCACACTCTTGAAAGGCATAAACTGATGGAAAAGCATCCCTGCTGCAACAGGATTTAAGAAATTGGGTGAGGGCTGAGATTATGCATGGCTAGGTGATTAAATCACTGAGGTACGGAGGAAAACGGGTCAACGTGCACCCACAGAGTGCTCAAGGGAAGGCAGCAGATAAGAGTTTATCACACTCGTATAAGTAGATACCGTTAATCCTCCTTCTGCTAGTGTTCTACATGAAATAAATCTGTGACTGACAAATTGGAAAGATACCATTGTCTTTAAGGTGGGGGGAGCACAGAGAGGTGTGTTGTCAGCAGATAACCGTGGAGATAATCAATTCACGGCAGCTTGAGCTGTTTCCTCTGTGGAAGCGGAGGCAAAGCGAGGTGAGCCGAGGCAGGTTAGCTGCTAAACGTTCAGTCCTTAATAATTAATCCCACAGTCTTGCCAAAAGTAAGATTGATTATTCTATTAAAGGTGGGGATCAACAGTGACTTGACTGTAGCTCTATTTCACACACTGTTTGATTGGTGGAAATTACCACTGCTTTACTTATCCTGGGAGGCATAGCATTAGCCCTCGGCACACCAAAAGTACTGAATTCTTTGTTTAAGTTTTCTTAGTAAGGCTAAGAAAAAGTACCTCTTCCAAGCACAATGAGATGTGTAATATCTAGATTGATGCAGAGCGAAAATCCTTCAAAGTTGCAGGTTTTTCCAAGCATTAAATTGACAAAGTACAAAGCAGTCTGCCATATGTTTGTATATTTAAGCTAGGGTGAAAAGTGACTGATTCTTAAAGAGCTGCGCTTTTGTAACATTAAGTTAGCATGAAATATGAAAGCTGGTTGTAATTGTGAGGGGGAAAAAAAGATAAGAAAAGGGATCTGCTGCTTTAAAAACAGATATAATTCATTCATTATTTTGGTGAAGAACCAGATATTTTATTGAAATTATGTCTGAAATCCTTTATTGTTTCAGTTTCTTAAAAAATAATATGCTTCAAACACAACAGTTTACTATAAAAATAGGTTTGGCCACATTAAACCTAGGTATTATGTCGGCTGTGCTGCTGCCAGATGTTGGAGATCTGCCTGTTTTTCCAGTGTAGTCCTGTTTCTCTGACTGTAACTAACTGGATGTGCTCTCTTCATCCTCTGAAATGGGAGCTGGCTCAGAGCTCGTCTGCCTGGCTGTGTGTTTCCTGGACGGGGCCGCCTTTTACAACTGCTTTTTGTATCTCTGCTTCTTTCTCCTTGAACCCCAGTCGGCCTCGGCACTGAGCCTGGTTCTGTTGGAGGTTTCTTCCTGTTAAAAGGGAGTTTTTCATGTCCACTGTCGCTACAAGCATGCTTAATGTGAGGGATTGCATTCAAGTCAATCAGTCAATGCAATCAGCTGGTTTTCCTTAGATAGAAAACTTTGAATCAATCTGACTGTATGATCTGGTGATCTGTAGAGTGCCTTGAGATGACGTGTGTTGTGAATTGGCGCTATAGAAATATACTGAATTGAAATGAAAATCGTTATTCTTTGATTATAACCATCATTACTTTAATAATAAATTTAACACTTTATCCTAATGAGAACTAAAATAAAAAGGATTTTAGCTTTTAGGAGCTTTAAGGAGCTTCTGAGCTCGCAATCAGCTTTGTTTGGAGACGAGCAGCTTATTTAAAAATTGAGACTAAACACATAACTTTATTTTTTGTTGTTCCTGTCTCCTTTAAAACTCTGAAAACAAGCTGCGCAAAATCAGCTGCATAAAATAATAAAGAGCCAATTTTCCTTTTCATGCCAGGAGTTTTTCCCTTTTCCTTTCCTCTCTTGTTTCTGCAGGGAAGAAACATCCCAGGAATTGTCCTTTGACTCCTTAAAAACCTTTCCAACCCCTTCGGCTTCCTTCTCAAACTCACATCCACCCACCAAACACATTCATCCCCCCCACCTCATCAACATACACACACATAGGAAAAGCCACAGTGGTTGTAACCACTGGGAGGCAAGAGATTCATAGAGGTGTACATTAACATAAATACCAAATCTATTGGAGGAGAGAGAAGTGTGTGTGTGTAAGGGATGACACAGGAGAGAACAATGTGTTTATTGTGTGCAGACAGAAGATGGGAGAAGAGCAGAGTGTAGCTCCATCTACAGGCAGAGAGTTCACAGCTGCAGCCAGAGAACAGCAAACTTGAATTTGCACTCTGTTAGGCCCACTTCTGCAGAAACATGAGCTAAACAAATGACTTAAACCAAAAGTGCAAGTCAAAGTTAATTGGACTTCATCTAGAAAAAAAATATTTTGGAAGCTGTGACCAAATACTAAGTTTTGCATGGAAACATGAAGTAACTTTTCTCCTTTTTGTGATGTCACAGCCACCATTGTTGTTGTGTTTATGGGTTTTATCTGATATTAAACACAGAGTCGTGCATTGTTGTTAAGTGGACAGAACACACATTGTTCATAAGGTTTTTGATAAAAGTCTTTAAACTGTAGTGTGTTTTTATTGGTCCCTTTTTATTCTGATACCACTACATTGGTAGACATTATTAGACAGATTATTAATGTGTGGCTCAGATTTAGTTCAATGCATTATCAATCGGGGGCTGCTCCCATTGAATCCGTTTGGAGAAAGCAGGGCAGTGCAGTAGAACCTCCCAAGCTGATTGGTGCAGAGACACCCAGTACCTGCCTACCAAAGTCAGCTTTTAGCCAATCACAATAACAAATGAAATAGCAGCAGGCAGCATGAGAGACCATGTCTATTTTTGGTTCTTGCTTTATGCAAAGCTATATTTCCCGCCTTAAAGGTACATAAACATTTAACATGTCTATACCATGATGAACAAAATTCAGTCAAATTTATGAGATAAAGCTACATACACCAGTGTTTTTGAGTCTAAATAGTGCCTAAGAGACGTGGCACCATTGACTGGCAGTACCTCTGAAGTAGCACAAACCCAGATTGTGGCCATTGATGCAACTACTAAATAAGTCCAATCTGGGCCCACCATGTAGTAACGCTTGACAGAAAACTCATGTCATATCTTGATCACTTACTTTATTATGTGCACCTAACAATTGTTCTAATGTGTTTAGGTGATGACATATAATACATATTTACTAATAAATGTTCTAATATAGCAAGGTTTTTAAAGCAGGTTTTTAGTAAACTGTGATGACTCAGGTTTCTGTTGGAGCAATGCGATTTCTGAATATTTGTAGCTGTGGTTTTGCTGCGACAAAGATGCTCTCATTGAACATAATTGTTGTGTATTTACGGCATCGATAGAGACTTTGTTTTGTTATTATGAGTGTTTCCAACTTGAGGGTGAACCTCCAACCCAATCCCAGGTCTTCTGCAGGTTTGCCTTAGAGAACTGTCTTGAATTTAGATCTCAACTATTTTCCCTTCAACTCCCATCAGCTTCCTTTTCCCTGCCTGAAGAGTAGAATCGCCACAGTATAATGCTACCACTACCATGTGTCACTGTGTATATATCGATAATTTCAATATCAATTTAAATGAGATAAAAACCTCACTGAGACTGCCAAGAATGCTCCAACAAAAATCATCTATTAACATCTGAAAATTATTTTTACCTTGTTTAAAAAACGGCTCTAACATATGGAGCCCCTAAAGGGACATGGAGGGGATAAACATAACTTTTGCAAGATCTTGCACTACTTTTGCGAGATCCCGCAATACTTTTGCAAGATCCCGCAATACTTTTGCAGGATCTCCCAATACTTTTGCGAGATCCCGCAATACTTTTGCAAGATCCCGCAATAGTTTCGCGAGATCTCGCAATACTTTTGCAAGATCCCGCAATAGTTTTGCGAGATCTCGCAAAAGTTTATTTTTTGTGAGATCTCGCAATACTTTTGCAAGATCCTGCAATACTTTTGAGAGATCCCGCAATAGTTTTGCGAGATCTCGCAATACTTTTGCAAGATCCCGCAATAGTTTTGCGAGATCTCGCAAAAGTTTATTTTTTGCGAAATCTCGCAATACTTTTGCAAGATCCTGCAATAGTTTTGCGAGATCTCGCAATACTTTTGCAAGATCCCACAATAGTTTTACAAGATCTCGCAAAAGTTTATTTTTTGCGAGATCTCGCAATACTTTTGCAAGATCCTGCAATACTTTTGAGAGATCCCGCAATACTTTTGCAGGATCTCGCAATACTTTTGTGAGATTCCGCAATACTTTTGCAAGATCCCACAATATTTTTGCAAGATCCTGCAATACTTTTGTGACATCCCGCAATACTTTTGCAGGATCTCGCAATACTTTTGCGAGATCCCACAATAGTTTTGCGAGATCCCGCAATACTTTTGAGAGATCTCGCAAAATTTTTATTTTGCAAGATCTCGCAAAACTTTTGCGGGATCTCGCAAAAGTTTATTTTTTGCAAGATCTCGCATAACTTTTGCGGGATCTCGCAAAACTATTGCGGGATCTCCCAAAAGTTTATTTTTTCCCTCCATGTCCCTTTAGGGGCTCATTTTCAAAATATTTTCAAAAAGAACAAACAAAACTTATTAAATGCCATAAAATCCATAACGCCAGACAATGATAAATGCTGTAATCTATACTGTAATGTATATAGAAATATTTCACAATTTTTGAATGAATTATGTTGTAATATATATTAATAATGAATTACTCTCCAGCCGTAGGTCCATGTGTTAAGTTTTATCCTCTCAAAGTGATCTGAATGTAGGTCGAAGTCTAAGTTGCTCTATGCAACAGCTGCAGTTATGCTGAGATTAGATTAGAAAACTTCTTAAGCCAAACACTTAAAGTGGATCATATAGATAAAGTAACCTGTCTGTAACATGATAAACTAAAGCAAAAGTAAGTGTGTGGTTATAATATGCAACAGCATACTGGAAAGGTTCTGAAGGGCATGGATTCCGCTGGATTTTATTCAAGGGTAACAGAGTAAAGGGGGCTTAATGCAAATTTAATAATTGTGAAAGATTAAAAAAACGATGCATCCTTCTCACTACGGAGAAACTGCAACAGAAGAACAGCATGACTGCAGGGGATGCTGTGTTCTGCCACGAAATGGTTCTGGAGGGAACTGGTTGTAGAAAATCATATTTCATGGTATCACTGTGAACAGGGTTTATTTTGCCTTCCACTTCAAACAGTCACTGCTTTGTGTTGGTCCTTCATGTTAAACCCCAATAAAATATATGGAGGTTTGTTGATGTAATGTGATAAAAAGAGAAGATCAAGGGCCTCGAACACTTCGCATGGTGCTGTATACTCTCCTTCTCTTAAGAGCTGGACTAATCCCTCAACTCTGTAACATTATCTTCTAAAAAACACAGCAGAGATCTCGGATAACGCTCCCAGCTCTGTTTCTCCTCCACCTTAAACCCATTTAGCTGTTCACCAGGTCCTGCATGAAGGCAGTTGGTCCCGCTCTGTCAACACCTCAGGGACAGCGCTCTCCTGCACGTCTACAAATTTGCAGCATTATGCAGAATCGGGTAACAAGCCTTCGGTTTCCCCTGCATCATTTTACCCCAAAGAGGAAATTCTCTGTGATGACTTGGCTTGGTGGCTAACATGCAGGAGCTAACGTCTTGTCCAACGTTTGTCTCGTCTCCACGTTTACTCCTGAGATGATTCCACTGAAGTAGAAAGCAAACTCCTCAGGTGCGATCCTATTGGTTGCATCCTTTCTAGAAATGCGAAGGCGGAAACCGAACCTGACATTGCAGAACTGAGAAGTAATTAGAGGCCAAGCCGCTGCGCTCCCTCGGCTGACACCAAATCAATGCGGTTTTTCCGCATTATCAATTAAAGATGTGTAATTACAAGCGTGGAGAATTGCCTCTCACAAACAGCCCGTCAGCTCCGGACCTCCTCCTACACTACGCATCGCCCCTTGACCCCCTTTGGATGACATACTGGAGCGCCATCGGAGACTTGTTCTAAACACCTGACTGATAGGTTCAGCGTAGCGTGCTGTACCACAGTGCCACACTTTTGATCTGAAGTCAAAGTGCAAAATGCATTAGTAAAAGTCAAGCTCTCCATTAACCAGCTGTGTTTGAAACTTTAGGCGGTTCTAGTAGAGTCAACCTGGTTGCTATGGTGAACTGAAGAAATTAAACACATCCACCTTTTCTGATCTGTCCCCTCCCAAAATCAGCATCGGGGAAAACTGACTGGGATTGAGGAGAGCTCCCCTCCATTGACTGAGCAGAGCCGTTATCACCACATTACCTGGAAGTCTGCAGATGAAAGAGAACAATAGAGGCAGTGCTAATATACCCCAATCGTACGTGACACCCCCTTAAGCTCATCCACTCTGCCTCTACAAGGCAGCGCTTTCTAAAAACGCTTAGAAAATGTATCCTGCATAGAGGTTTAAGTTTCTTCCACACAATTCAACTTCCTTGCTAAGTTTAAAAGAGTTCTTTGCATTATCTCCTCAAAGTTTTCTACGGTCTTGCTGTTTTCTTTGGAAACCAGCTGCGTTTTTAACACGACTCCTGCAAGTTATTCTTATTGTTTGTTTGTTAAGCATTAGAGTTCTGACTCATTCAAGCCTAAAATGGTTAAAACTCAATGTTGGGTCCATGCATACCAGACAACTGAGCAAACAGACTACTGTATTTTCACCCATTTGTTATCACTGCATCAGTTTGAATCTATGAAAACTACCTTAGATAACAATTTGGCCAACATCCGATAGGATTTTAGAACAAACCACAGATTTTTACAATGTGAGTAGCTGATATGAACATTAGATTTCCTTTTTAAAAAACAATTGCAAAATAAGCTATTCCAGAAAAAATAAACAGCTTTGATGAGCTTAGTTTATCCTAACAGCTCAGCGTAGCGTATAACATTTCTCTTTCGTTAATGCAGCTTTGGTTTACTTACCAAACTTTAGCCTATCCAGGTTCGTTTAGCTTAGTTTAGCCTACTCGTATCCAAGACGACTAAGAGTTCCTTTACTTATAATAATTTGCCAAACTTTATAGTCTAGGCCAGGGGCTCCTAAACATTTTAGGCTGCAGAGATACCGATCCAGCAGAATGGAGGGCCTACTAAAATATCATTACTTTACTATATATTATAAAATATCTATAAAGAGATATTTTTATGACATTTAATTATTTAATGGAATATTTTAGGTTTTATTGTTTTATTTTAATTTTGGTATTTGTAGTTGGATTTAGTACGGAAGAGGATTAGGGCCACTGAAAAAAAATAAAAAAATTAACTGATTTTTAAATTTTATTTCAGTTTAACATGGGAAAAAAGTCATAATTCTGACTTAAATCTCAGAATTCTGACTTTAATCTCAGAATTTTGGATCTTAATGTAGATGGGCACCATGAAGGAAAAGATGTGGGAGCACTCAGCTTCACTGACAAAGATGTGAGTTGTTTGAGAGGGCCAGTGACACATTGGTGGAAAATGACAGCATTAGGCAACTTTTTACCTGCCTGAGGGGTCCCCTCATTAATGGAGGAGCAGAAGGTCATTAAAACAAGAGAGCTAGTCTCTAAAACAGACATGGCTACGGCTTGATGCTAACATGTTAGTTAGCTGTCAGAATTCTGAGAAAAAAGTCAGAATTCTGAGAAAAAAGTTAGAATTCTGAGATTAAACTCAGAATTCTGAGAAAAAAGTCAGAATTCTGAGGAAAAAGTCGGAATTCTAAGATTAAAGTCAAAATTCTGAGATTAAAGTCATAATTCTGAGAAAAAAGTCCGAATTCTGAGATTAAAGTCAGAATTCTGAGAAAAAAGTCTGAATTCTGAGGAAAAACGTCAGAATTCTGAGAAAAAAGTTAGAATTCTGAGATTAAACTCAGAATTCTGAGAAAAAAGTCAGAATTCTGAGGAAAAACGTCAGAATTCTGAGAAAAAAGTCTGAATTCTGAGATTAAAGTCAGAATTCTGAGATTAAAGTCAAAATTCTGAGAAAAAGTCAGAATTCTGAGATTAAAGTCAGAATTCTGACCTTTTTCCCATACTAAACTGAAATAAATTTTAAAAATCAGTTAACTTTTGTGGCCCTAATCCTCTTCCGTAGTTTAGCTTAATTAAGCCTATCTGAGCTTAGTTTAGTTTATCCTAACTTGAGCTCAGTTAATACTAATGAGGTTTATCTTAGCTTTTCAGTTCAGTTGTGGTTTAGCCTAATTTACTAAAACTGGTTTTGGCTCCACCCCTTCACTATCGAGTGTCACCCCCAGTGAAGTTACACAACCATAGGCGGGGTAATCAGGGTGGGACAGCGTCTTCCTTCCACCAGAAATAAAGAAAGCAGCCGCTGCTATGGCTGTAGCTCTGTGGCACAGGTTGCAATTTGGTCTTTTTTTTGGCCCTTTGTCAAATAAATTATAAAAATTATACAGTCGAAAAAACAATTTTAAAGAAGACCTTTCCCTTTTAGAATTAATAAGGTCTTTTTCTATTGCCTAGTTTGTGATTTTGTTAAAGTGTGACAAAGATGCGGGAAAAAAGCATTTGCCAGTAAGATTGACATTAAATCTGTTACCACATGCTATTGAAGGTCTGAACGGTCCTTCCTCCCTGCCCACTACATGGTTTGGGATGGTCCTTAATATGGCGGGGGCTCCATTGGGACAGAAGGTAAGTGGGTGGGGTTAAGTGTTTAGAGGCCTTTTGGAAGTTCCATTTACTTCAATTTTTATTTTAGTTAGTTTCAGTTTAACTAGTTTAGCTTATCCAAGTTAGATTTAAAAAAAAAACCTACCCAAAATTTTGCTATAGCTTTTCATTTTGCCTGAAAAAAGCCACTTTAGCCACAATTATTGACTACTAAGGTCAATTTGCATAAAACTGCATTAGGCGAAGGATTAAATGCCTGTTTTTTGTTTTTTTTAGGTCAGGGGTTTTTCTACATTTCCTTTCAGTTCTTTAGAAATTTAACATCGATATACTGTTCAGCTGCAGGAAATAATATTTAGGCCTGACACTTATTTTTACCTTGTGTGGTTGGCAAACTGGACAATGTGCTGCCATGAAATGAGAGACAAATTTGAGAAAGACATTTTTCAGAAAGCCTGGACAGCTTTTGATCAAAATCACTTAAAAAGATCCAAAGGAAGTCTGGCTTTTTAAAGTGCTTCAAAACAAATCATAATTTCACGGTTTGTATCAGTTGCGTATTCTTATCCACAAACTTCACGCTCCTTTTCCTATATTCTTTACACTTAGCAGTTAAGGGCTCGGTTTTCTCCCCATGGGAGTCTGCTGCTCCCTTCCTCTCTCCCATGACTCCTCTTTTTACCCCAAAAAAAGACCAACTGTAACAACAGTGGTCTCCAAACAACCCGGGGATTCCAGACGACTGACCTCAGCACTGTTCATCGACCACTGAGATACAAATATTTACCCCTATCGCGTTGTGCTCAGCAGCAAGGTCCGCTCTGCCACAAGAAACACTTCCCTGAAAGAGCCTCTCCTTGCTCAAATGCCTCTGGAAAACAAATAAAACTCGCCTTCATTTTGTCCCCCTTTTTTCCCCGGACCAACATATGGACACATGTCAAAACATTAAGTAACAATGGCACAGTTACTTGCAAACTTAAGTCAACAAAAGTCAGTCAAAAGGACTAGAAATTCACTTCATTCCTCCCTGTGTTATTTATTATTCTAGAGTTTCAATATGTTTATCGAGCAATTCCAATACAGTTGACCCCTAACCTCTGTCCCCTTCTTCTGCTTAAACCACCAGGATACATCATTATCTCAAGATCATTTATTTCTGTGTCAGAGATTCTAGAACTCGTCAGATACTCCAAGGAGATGGATGAATGGTGCATAAACAAGGACAGTCTCCTTCTCTTTGCCCAAGATTTTTCATGAATTAAAAATACTTGAACAACATAGACAGTTTAGACAGTTAAGGAACCCTTTTAAAAATACATTTATTGATGTTAATTGAGTCAGCTGGTACCTTTAACACATATTAGATGTGTTAGACTGCAGAAGTAGATTATTGAACGTGACTCATGGAAACAGTTAAGCCCAGAAAATGAGGTAAAGGAATCGCAGTCTCAGATCGCACCATCTATCGTTGTTTGAGCCAAAGAGGGGAGGACACCATAAAAAAAAAAACCCAGACTGGAAGATGCCAAACTACATGTCGACAAGCAGCAAAGCTTTTGAGAGAATGTCCTTTAGAAAGATGAGACAAAGCTGGCTCTATGTTGACAGATGAAAAAAATGAAGCATATCAAGAAAAGAACAGTGTTCCTACTGTGAAAGATGGAAAAAGCTTCCCATTTCCAATCTCATTTCCTGTCTCCCTACTGTCCAAAATAACTAAAATAAAAGCCACTAGAGCGTAAAAAATAATCTTAAAAAGAAGCTTGGACTCAGTAGCAGGTCATGGGTTTTTAGCAACACAGCTAAAAACAACCTACGAATGGCTAAGAGAAAACCCTGTGAACCCTGACCTACTGTAAAACCTATTGATCGTCTATGGAAGGAGTTGAAACATGTCTTGATCAAGCCTCTGACAATTGGAGTGTTTTGCTCATGAGGAATTGGCCAAAATGCATGCAAACAGGTGCAGAAGTCTTATTAAGAGTTAAATCATTTGATTGCAGCAAAAGCCTTAAAACATTGTGTAACAATTTTAAGATGTGGGCACCATCATTTCTGTCCAGGCCTGTTTTACGACTTTATTTTGAAATATCATTTTTCAGGAGAATAGTTTAAAAGAAATTTCTGACTTTATTCTTCATTTTTCATATGATTAGTTTTGTCAAATTCAATTATTTCTGTGGCCATTGTGGGGTTTTCTTTTAAAAAAACAAGGGTTATAACTTAATCTTGCAAAGATTCCTGACAGAAACTGATAAATTATGAGGTTAGTCTGCACAGAGGGTGGGCTGTCTACAGTTAAAAGCAAACTAAAGGTCGATTTCTGCAGCTTTAAGGCATATCCTTCAGGTGAGAGTCTCTTTATCAAAGTGATGCAGCCTCTGCCTGATTCACAAAGGAGGAGAAGATTCAGGTTCTGCATCTTTCCTTTGATTTAATACAGGAGCAGCTTGATAAACACTAAGAAGTCACATCAGCAGCCATACCACTTTTTGGGAATGGGAGGTCTGTGTGTGTCCCTTTATAGGGCACTCAGTGAAATTCTTGAATATCAAAATTTCAAGCTAAGAGTGTTATTGGTCGACAAGACAAGACCTTAATATTTAAAATATTATGGTCAATGCAATAACAAGAAACAGCCACTTGTCTTAATATATTAAGAAAAATAAAAGTGCTTCTATAAGAAATTCAGAATGAAAGAAACACTTTTTTTTTCATGTTACAGCATAACCCTAGAACATTAATGCCGATACAGGCACTTACGTTTTTCAATTTTATTAACATAGCTTATTAACTTTTCACTTTTTCATTTAACTGTTACCTTTTTGGTTTAACTTGTTACCTTTTTTTCCGAATTAATTTACAGTAGTGAAAAAAATCATTCAAGGTAGGGCTGCAATTAATAATTGTTTTGCAAATCGATTAATCTGTCGATAATTTTTTCAATTAATCGAAATATGGAATATCAAAAGATTCCTTAAAGAAGATATTTTACAATATAAAATCAGGTGAAACTAATAGTTTTCCACTTGAGGAGTTCTGGATAGAGCATATTGACAGACGAAAACATTTGTTTTAAATCTTATGCACAATATTTATATATATTTTTTACAATCTTGGTTTGATTACTGCTCTAAGTGGGTCTCTCTGTCAGCTAAAGGCATGTTTCACAGTCTCTAAACTCCATGTAACGATTAATCAATTAGCAATAAAGTAGCTGAAGATTATTTCAATTATCGATTAACCACAATTAATCCCATTAATTGTTTCAGCCCTAATTCAAGGGCTCATCTAATTGGTCAAATGCTAATATAACATGCACATCCACGTAGCAGTATCTTTGCTGAATGGTTGGATATAATCTTGTGCTTCTTGACCTCACTGAGGGACGGGGGGAATCCATTTATAAGGGTATACAAGTGATCCAAAACGGTAACTTGCCCTATAAAGGTGGTATGTGTTAAATGCTGATGGGAAAATGTTTTATTTAACTAAAATATCAAGCCTCTGTCCAGTATTTTTACACGTTGTTCGCGGGTATAAGCTGATAGTTTGAAGGAAAAATCAGCAAAAGAGAAGGTGGGTCAAAATATGGGTGAAATTATCTTGACGTCAACCTTTTAGAAACTTATTATATTTGAGTTTGTTTAAAAGTGTGTCCTTTATAGTCATGTAGAAAAGAATCAGATTTGATCTTATTACTAATGGAGCGCTTTTTTTTTTACCCCTTTTGTAAAGATATGTTTTGTTGTATCGTGAATTAGGATGAATTTGCAGGCCGAGCTACTTGATTCCCAACATAAAAAGCTAAAAAAAATTACATTTCTCAGATCTGGCGGAATTGGATAAATCACCATGCTCTGTAAGAGCAGAGCTAAGGGCCAGAAAAAAGCCTGAGTGCACAATATATTCCCTTTCAAAGCACCCGCTGCAGTAGTTTGTGTTTGACACTGATCAAGCATAATCATCAGGCGGTCAGGGCTTGTGTGCATGTGTGTGTGAAGAGCACACGCTGACACACACACACACACACACACACACACAAAGACTATCTCCCCCCTCGATCTTCCCAGTGCAAGCAGAGCTAACCACTCCAGGGAGCTGGAGACTCAATTAATGACATGCATGCAGCACTCGCAAGATGTCAGAGGAAAAAGAAACACACAATGTGCACATTAAAGCCTCTTCCATAAAGTGTTCCTGTGTCTGCGTGTGGAGTGGTAAAACTTGTGTGCATACTGTACAGTATTTTGGCTGAGGCTAGTCTCTGGGAAACAGCTCTGCTGCTTCATCTGCCTCAGTGTCTGAACGTATCCAGAGCAAAGAGCCGCACTGCAACTGAACAGTTAAAACATCCTTTATTCAGAGGTGTCCAACTTAACTGCAGTTTATCCAAACAAGGAGGACATGCAGTACAGCCTCTGTTGGAGTGTCCACTTTTTTTTTTTTTTTTTTTTTGTTCGGTACAAATTTAAAAGCACTGTTACAGATTTATGAAGGCGTTTCAGGCAATCATCACAAGGTTTTTCAAGGCTATGGTAAGGACTTACATCAGTCTCACCACTAAAAACAGTTGATCTGTCTCTTATTGAGTAGCCCAGCCTGTTAGCATGTCTGCTTTCATAGAATTGTTATGTCTACAGGTGTTATAGGTGTTATGGGCATAGCTGTGTTGATAAAGAATGCATTTAACCCTATAATGCCAAATGTATCGTATTTGATACGTCTGACACCTTTTGCATAATTTAATGGTAAAAACTTTGCTCAAAATCCTATTGTACACAATCAGATATACCTGATAACAGAGGACAGAAGACTACACAAAAAATAATCTTGACTTATGGCATAGTAATAATTATTATTATTTTGTTAAAAGGGTAAATAAGGAATTCAAACCAAAAAAAAGTAATTTTCTGTTTTGTTTTATTCTTGGATCGGGCTTTAAAGGGTTAAGATTGGCTAGTACTACTCAATGATAGCTGTCTATGTTGGTTTTCGTCTGTGTCTAACACATTGACCAGGGTTGCTCCTTTTCATAGTGGAATTGATCCTCTCATTGGGAGGTTAAATAGTCTGGAAACTTCCAAATGTGCTTTACAGTATTAATCTCCAAACTAAAAAAAAAGCTTTTTTACACACTCAGAAAGTGGGGAACTACTGGTCCATACAGTAGTTCCCCACTTTCCTTAATCGGCCCCTGGTTGTTCCCCTATAATTCCTTTTTAAACTTCAATCTTTGTACTAAAATATGCTTTCTGTCATGATTTGTGGACACTGAGATTTAAAGAAAAGCATCATCTCCTGGTCAGACCCTGTAAATCTGTGAAAGGCTGGAGGCAGAGTACAAAAATATGCATGCCCAGGAGAGGGAGGGGGTCACTCCAGTGGAGGGGATTTCGCAGGTAGTTGCAGGGAACTGGGCTGCCATTGGGCTGGCGATTGACTGGGAAGGGCCATTTTGAATGGCTGCTACTGTAGAGGGCGCTAGCGTGCCGTCCTCTTTGGTGAAACGTGTTTTAGATACATTTTTTTCACGCAACATGTTTTAAATAGAATCATAAAATCATGACAAAATCCCTCACAAGCACAAAGGGGCAAATGGAGAATGAAGGCAAGCCGATGAAAGACGCCGCATCGCGGTGAGGAAACACGAAAAAGTCGTGGATAAGAACATGCTGTATCAATGATAATAAATGTATACATTTTGTGAAGTCTTTGAGTTAATCTTAACCAATAACCACCATAAGACTCGTCTGATAATGCCATCAATGAATTGGAGATTGAAAATGATCCATTCATTATGGAGCAGGAAGAGTAGCAGCGTTGTTTTATAACCATTTCATATGGACTCCTGTCAGCAGTGAGCTTGTTGGACACCCCCAGTAGAAATGGCAAAAGGGGCCCGATAACAAATTTAGTACGATTTATTGATGCTTACAGTGAAGAACTTTCTTATATGTTCACAGCTTCTGTTGCATGCTCTACCCGTTGAGAACATTAGGGCTGCAGCTAATGATAATTTGCATTATTTATTATTTAGGGTTTGTTTTTTTGCATTTATTAAAAAGTACAATTTCATAGAGCACTTATATTCTGCTGTTTGTATTTAGTTCTTTTACGATGGTAACTGAACTGAGTGAATTGAATATTTCACAGCCTTACCTAGGAATATTTACCCCAGCTGCCACTGCATGCACAGCTTTCACCTCTTCCTAATCATAGTTATGTTGAATAAGGTGTCTATTTTTCAGAGGTGACCTCTTCATTTCACAGCCAACGCTCTGTCTTCATGGCTTAGGCTCACTGAGGGGACGCCACTTGGAGGAAAACGGTGGCTGCTCACAGTTCCCCCAAAGTCAAAGGTCGTTCCTGTTCTCCAGCTGAAAGGTGAGAGGAGCAGCGCACGGGTCAGTGGTGCTGAAATCTCATTTAAGAGACTGACCCCGAGGGCGGCGCTCCAAGGTGTCGTCACTGGGGATGATATATAGGTTTCTTATTGGAACAAACCGAGTCTGAAAGGTGTTGATGTAGAAACCTTCAGAGGTTTTATTGGAGCAAATGGATAACTGGAATGTTAAAAGAACTTAGAGAAGATGAGAGTTTTTGTTTCTTTCATAAAAGCAAAGCATAAAGCTGTTGTTAGTTCTTCTCTCAGTCAGCTGTTTGGAAGCTGAAGTAATCGCTCTCAAGATGTTCCCTCCTGTCTTTCTGTCAGTCTCATGCATCAGGGCACCACATGGCCTCAGATGCCATTCTGTTACTTTCTTGAATTATAGCAACTGGTACAGTTGTTGGAGCGAACAGAAGGAAACAAAGACAGGGAAATGAATCCCTCATTGATCTCCGTATTCAGAACATCTGCCCTGAACCTGAGGGGGGCTCAGAGGACTTCTGGGAAGTATGTATAAGGAAGTACTAACTCCCTGCTGAGCTGCTTGTAAACTTTTATCCTACGCATTTATCACGTCGCCAATCTATGCTTTCCCAAAATCAAATTTCTACAACTTTCAGTTGTTTCATAAAAATTCTGGAAAGATGAAGACAACAGTTTTCATCAGAGTAGTGACGGAATGATGGAAGGATGTCAATCTAGCAATTATAACCCAACAAAACATTTTATTAGTACCGTATTTTTGCAACTATAAGGCGCATATAAACGTCTTTTTTTTCCCTCAAAATGTGCGGCGCGCCCTATGTGTGTTGTTACTGCGGACGTTGTTGAGACCACCATGAGAACGTTAAAGGGGGAAGTGTGGGCGTGGATTGTGTATAAAAGAACAGGTATGTGCTTTATGCAGAACTCCTCGTCTCCTCATTGAGGATATGATGAAAGAGTGGCTAAAGGGAGGTGTTTGTAAGGAGACTAGGTGGTTTTTTCCACTCATCACCATCGCTGTTAATCTGTGACTCTATGCGTGCCCATCTCACAGCCGATGTGAAAAACATGGTGAAACAAATGAACGCTGTGCTTGCTGTTATCCCGGGAGGTCTGACAAAGGAACTTCAACCGCTCCACATCGTAATGAAGTAATGCTACGTTCACACCGGACGCAGCAAGAGCAGCAAAATCGCGTCTGCTGCTTCATTTTTGCTGCTTGTACCAGTTTAGTTCTGACGTGCGGCTGAAGCAGCTTTGCTGCTCTGGCTGCGTGGTGCAAAAGTGTGTCTGACGCGCGTTGGGCGGAGCTACTCTATCCTTTCTTTGCCTTGCAGCTATATTTGCTGTGATCAGTGGGAATAAAGTAGTTTTAATATGTTTTTAAGTGAGAAAGTCCAGCTGAAAACTTAATAATCGCAGTCAGTTCATCCAGATTACAATCCCGCCTTCCAATGTTATTTCTTTTGGAGCCGCTCAGACCCCCACATACCAGCGGTGCGCTGTCAGTAGGAATCCCATTCAACAGCAGCCTCTGGCCGGGTCGCCTCCTTCACCGTGGCAGCTGGTCATCTAAATAATCTAAATAATCTAAACTGCAGGTACCAGGATAATAAAAGCGAACATATCCTGCCGGCAGATTTCTGCATTTTAAGCTAATTTATGCATCAACAAACTGTTTTAGAGGAGCGATCACAGCGCTCTGTATCATCAGTGATGTGTCTGTCTCACGGCCAGCTCCCAGGTTTGATTAATACTTTGTAATAAATACATGAATAAAGCATATCATACTCAGTTTTGCTCCCGCTTTATTATTAAATACGCAGTAGAGGTATTTAAACGTAGTAGAGGATATGTACCGGTATATAAAACCCGCGCCCTATAGTCCGGTGCGCCTTATGTGTGTGGTAAATACAGTAATGGCACACATAACTGAGACTGTGCCTTTTAGTATGGAGCGCCTTATGGTCGTGAAAATACGGTTAGTCTCTGAAACGGCATTTAAAAATTAAAGGCATTTAAAAAGGAGACAAGAATATGTAAAAAAATGAAAAAGGAACATCTCCAGCTGTGGAAACATGAACAGCTCATATTCCTTCCACCAAAAATCCTCTTACACAGTCAATACAGGGAGAGACAATATTTTTGATCCGTCACCAGAAATAAAACAGAGACGATGCAACTCAAGTTTGCGGCGGGACGCTCCAGCTCTGGACTCATACGGCAGCTAACGAACCTCAGCACCATGCAGCCACAACAAACACCAAACGTTCTGCACAACAGGTTCCAATCACTGCAAGCTTTCAGCTCAAAGACATGCAACTCTTGGCTGGCTATTGATGCGTCGGAGCAATCTCTGGAGGCTGCCAGAGTTCCTCTGAAGTCTGAGGAAAAGGTAAGGTGAACTACTTCATGGCATGATAACTCCTGGACCACATTAAAACCCCAGATTGATGATTTTTGGAGGTGTAACAGTATCCGAGGGAGGGGTTGCTTTTAACTGCCAGCTGCCAGAGGTTTGCAGTGCAGCTGTTATTAAATAAATGTCCCATCATAAGCTGGTGTAGAGATCAAACGCATGGGGGGCCCATCTGAAACCTGCCCTAATTATAATAGGAGGAGAGCTGCAGTTCAAATATTTATCAAACCGTAATCCTGAAGCTCCGTTTCACACGAGACCCGCTCAGCGACGGCCCTGACGGCTCCTTTCCACGGGGAGCGGCAGGATGGGAGCATGTGCAGCCACATGTGGGGCTGATTACGAGGGGGGTCCAGTGTTTACGGCGGGCCCAGATGTTGGGTGTTTAACATGGCACGGGGCACACGGCCTGATCTGACAGCTCGCGGTTCAGCTTGATCCGCGCTTTGGTTGTTGGGCCGCTGAGACGAAATGTCACACACACAGATAAGGGCCAAGTAAATGTGATTGCAGCCGTACGGCTTCTCCAATCTGTCCTTCGTCGGTCGGCGCTGCTCCTCCCCAGGCCTGATGGGCTTCCGGAAAGCCACCCACTGGTTCAAGGAAAATACGCGGATAGATCAATAAATATATGACTAAGATATGATTAGAGGGCAGCATGAGGAGCAACACACAGTTTGATCAGCCTGTATGTATTAGCAGGTGATGGCGGGTTTGAACTAAAGGGATCATTAGTTAAAAGTTTAGCTGTGTTTACATTTCAATAACCAGGAAAGTGAATAAATGGCTACAAAAGATTAATACAATAGCCTAACAGGAGACATTTATCATAGAAAAACTAGTTTTTGAAGACAAAAGAATAGATCTGAGTGTTTGTATACAGTATTTTTCTATAATCAACAGATGTAGGGATATGTTAACAATAAAGTGTAAAATAAATGGTTAAATTTAACAGAAGTTGTATTAAATGTGGTGTAATATAAGGTCTGAAGGGGCTGAAATAAACTGGGTGAACTGGTCACAAACACAGCCAAAGAACACGTATGCTTTGATTTTAAGTAATTAGATTACTTGCATGTTGGAATTGTTAATAAAAAACAATCCAGTAGGAAAATCTTTTGAAACACCAGTAACTCCAAAATCCGAATCGGAAAAGCTTTATTTCCGAGTATCTTTTAAATTTGTTTTTATTCTAGTGTGTTTCACATAGACAAGCAAACATACTGTCGACATAAATTAATTTATAACTATATATTGTGGAATAAATACATGCAAGTTATGGGGGAATATTAAGTTTTTGCAAAGGTTAAAAAACAAGAAAATTTGCTTTTTTTTAAGTGTGTCATGAAACAGGGACAGAGGGACCCAGTATTCAAGGAGAGGCAGTCAGTAGGAAAGTTCAAAACGTTTATTAAATAAAACTAAACAAAAAGTGGAGCTGTGGCTCGTGGACACTGCAATCTCAGACACTCTGGTTTAACAGTCCAGACCAAGAATGTCCCCAGTGCTGCAGTCCCAGAGGTGATGCTGGAAGCTGATCCTGGTCAGGGATCCAGAACAGACAGAAACAGGCAGGATCCAGATCAGAAACAGAAACAGGTGGCAGGATCCATACTTCCAGGCATCCACAAGCTCCCAGGAGGGTTCAGAGTCTGACTGGGACCAGAAGCATGACCAGGTGGTCACGCACAGGAGCAGACAGGATCAGGTGCAGACAGGCAGGCTCAGTGGAAGAGGGTAGCCGAGACAGGACGTGAAACCAGAACTTGAAGCAGGACTTTAAACTGGTCTCCTCCCTGGAGCTAGGCTTACTGAGATAAAAACTGAACCTCCCCACATATTGAGCCAAAAACCCAGAGGACTCCGCGGGGGAGGAACAGTGGACGATCAGGAGACGAGACAAGCACAAAAAACCTCTTTCCACTGGCTGCTAGGATCCAGGACAGGAACCAAGGAACAAAACTAACAGACAGGCTAACAGAAAGACAATGACCTGGCCCTGAATGCTCAGGCTGAACTGAATATAAACCAGAGGAAACAGGTGAGAGGAATAAATTATAAGTGAGGCAGGGAGGGAAAATGGCAGGTGAGAGGAATTAATAATTAAGGGAGAGCAAACAGGCCAGACCAAGACATAGTGGCATTATCAAAGTCTGGTGCTTAATCCAATTCAGATACTATATGATGACCGTAAAAGGAAAGATCATGCTGGAAAACCCCCCACTAAGGGTTTTTCCAAACCTGCAAAGAAAATTGGGTCCCATCTCCTCCTTATAAGTTAAAAGGAAGGAAGAAGCTTTATCCAAAGGTGGAAAATGTTGGCTCAGATATTTTTGTTTAACTCAATAATTAAAATGATGACTTGTGCATTCAATAATTATCCAGTACTAACTAATGAAATTTGACAACAAAACAAAGACCAAATCTAAAATGAAATGGTGTTACTGTAGAAGAAGCATTTTCATAGCTCTGCATATGAGGAAAACATCTGATAGGTCATAATGATGGATGTTCAAAGGCCTTGTTGTGCAAAATCAACTTTTTTTTTACTTTTAACTATGTTTTAATGTTTTTCCTTTATTGAAATGCTGCTCTAAAGGTATTCCACACGATTCATGCATCTTTATTCATCATGAGTCCTGCTGAGTTTCTGAAATGGGCAGCAACGAGACAGGAGAGATGGCTTAGCCTTGAAGGCAACTGATTGAATGAATACTCCTTATTGCCTAATAAAGCATTATTTAATCATATATTTACCTAACAGTGACTTTGAAATGCTTAAAAAGTGTTGGAGCGCACCATTGATTACATTTTAAAGTCAAATATGTACCTGGGAATACATATAACTCTAATTCTTGACTCCTCTGAATTTGACAAATGAATCAATTTGCAGTTCTGTATTATCAAGGTAAGTTAACAACAGAAAGCTGATGTTTTCTGGTGTCTGCAGCTTTGAGGGCGATCAGACATTTCAGAATATGCTGCTGTCAGTTTAATATTCCCAGCCTGTTGGCCAGGGGAGAGATCAGGTGACTGGCATATAAATAGGCCATCTGCCATCGCTTCCTCTCAGCCCGACTCCTTGACAGGATCAGACTGAAGACTGACTCCGGTGTCACTTGAAATCAGGACACTCGTCGCTGAGGGACCTGCGAGCCGGAGGTGAGCTGCGGCGCCTCCGCGGGACACGGAGGCCGAGCTTTACATCTGTTTCCTCTGATGTGGTGGAGGGCCGAGCTGCGAGGTGTCCGTATGCAAATCAGACAAGAGGCTGTTTCCACCGATACGCCTCAGGGCGATGCATACCTGAACATGCATGAAATGCTTCTGGAGGGTAAATAAACACAACGAATGCATCAGTCTGCAAGGAAAACAAAATCCCAGAAGGAAATGTTTATGATCTTTCCCCCAGGTAAACAACCAGCATCCTTTAAGATTATTTTCAAACACTTTCTAACAAGGTGCCTATGAGCCGCAGCACTCAGACTGTGTTGGCCTGAGGAGATATTTGCTGAAGGAGAAATAGATCCATCATCACAGCTGAAGGAAACCTCTGATTAAATCGTGTTTTCCTTCCTTAAAGCAAATATAGCTCTCAGGGAGCTGAACAAATTGATCTTAGATCCAACATTTAGATACAAAGCAGCTTCATAGAGTTCCTTTATTAACAAAAACCTCACTTATTTCTACCATAGATCAGGTTCATCCATTTTAGACTAAAATATTTAATTTAGTTGTTCTTATTTTAGGGGGTATGATCACAATACATGGAATAAACCACAATATTATATTACTATTTTCTTTTCTGTTTTGAGAACTGTGTGAATTTGGCTCAGTGGAAATTCATTAGAAGTCCTGGGAGTTTTGTGGCTTTTCTTACGGCCTACTGTTTCATTATTATTTAAATGCTTTTGTATGCTTCATTGTTCCTCTTTGGATTTTTTCTTTTTTGAAAGCAGAAAATATCAAGTACAAATAACATCCCAGTGTAAGCAGCAACAACCTACTTTTACTGAAATTCAGTTTGTGGTTTCAACTATCTAGAAAAACTCAGAGTGCACCCTTCTGCAAAGCAATCTTCACTTGTTTTTAACATAAAGTAACAAACAGAATCAATATTTTTTATTTCCAGGTACTGAAAGGTCTTTTGGTCTTTTCAAACCAGAAGAGGAAGAAAACTCATCCTCAGTGGAAAATTTAAATCTTAATTTAAACAGAGGTTTCTATTAGATGTAACTAATCTAAAAATGTTTGAGTATCCATAAAGGCAGTTTTAAAACCTTTTACTAAATTCCAGGATGTTCTGCATGTTCTGATGAACCAGATGATTAGCTCTCCACATGCATTCCAGTTTATTCCAATTTTAAAGTCAAACCATATTTTTTCATATTTTAGTTTATAATGGCATGGTATTTTAGATCATCCAGGGATTTTTACCTGGTCTGGTTTGGACGGAAGGATGGATGGACGGACGGATAGACAGAGGGATGGATGGATGGACGGACGGACGGACGGATGGATGGACGATGGATGGATGGATGGACATACAGTGGGGCAAAAAAGTATTTAGTCAGCCACCAATAGTGCAAGTTCTCCCACTTAAAAAGATGAGAGAGGCCGGTAATTTTCATCATAGATATACCTAAACTATGAGAGACAGAATGAGAAAAAAAAATCCAGAAAATCACATTGTCTGATTTTTAAAGAATTTTTTTGCAAAATATGGTGGAAAATAAGTATTTGGTCAGTTACAAACAAGCAAGATTTCTGGCTCTCACAGACCTGTAACTTCTTCTGTAAGAGGCTCCTCTGTCCTCCACTTGTTACCTTCATTAATGGCACCTGTTTGAACCCGTTATCAGTATAAAAGACACCTGTCCACAACCTCAAACAGTCACACTCTAAACTCCACCATGGCCAAAACTAGAGAGCTGTCAAAGGACGCCCGAAACAAAATTATAGACCTGCACCAGGCTGGGAAGTCTGAATCTGCAATAGGTAAACAGCTTGGTCTGAAGAAATCAACCGTGGGATCAATTATTAGAAAATGGAAAACATACAAGACCACTGATAATCTTCCTCGATCTGGGGCTCCACGCAAGATCTCACCCCGTGGGGTCAAAATGATCACAAGAACGGTGAGTAAAGATCCCAGAACCACACGGGGGGACCTAGTGAATGACCTGCAGAGAGCTGGGACCAAAGTAACAAAGGCTACCATCAGTAACACACTACGCCGCCAGGGACTCAAATCCTGCAGTGCCAGACGTGTCCCCCTGCTTAAGCCAGTACATGTCAAGGCCCGTCTCAAGTTTGCTAGAGAGCATTTGGATGATCCAGACGATGACTGGGAGAATATCATATGGTCAGATGAAACCAAAATAGAACTTTTTGGTAAAAACTCAACTCGTCGTGTTTGGAGGAGAGAGAATGCTGAGTTGCATCCAAAGAACACCATACCTACAGCGAAGCATGGGGGTGGAAACATCATGCTTTGGGGCTGTTTTTCTGCTAAGGGACCAGGACGACCTATCCGTGTGAAGGAAAGAATGAATGGGGCCATGTATCGTCAAATTTTGAGTGAAAACCTCCTTCCATCAGCAAGGGCATTGAAGATGAAACGTGGCTGGGTCTTTCAGCATGACAATGATCCCAAACACACCGCCGGGTAACGAAGGAGTGGCTTCGTAAGAAGCATTTCAAGGTCCTGGAGTGGCCTAGCCAGTCTCCAGATCTCAACCCCATAGAAAATCTTTGGAGGGAGTTGAAAGTCCGTGTTGCCCAGCGACAGCCCCAGAACATCACTGCTCTAGAGGAGATCTGCATGGAGGAATGGGCCAAAATATCAGCAACAGTGTGTGAAAACCTTGTGAAGACTTACAGAAAACGTTTGATCTCTGTCATTGCCAACAAAGGGTATATAACAAAGTATTGAGATGAACTTTTGTAACTGACCAAATACTTATTTTCCCCCATATTTTGCAAATAAATTCTTTAAAAATCAGACAATGTGATTTTCTGGATTTTTTTTCCTCATTTTGTCTCTCATAGTTGAGGTATATCTATGATGAAAATTACCGGCCTCTCTCATCTTTTTAAGTGGGAGAACTTGCACTAGTGGTGGCTGACTAAATACTTTTTTGCCCCACTGTATGGACGGAAGGATGGATGGACGGACGGATAGACAGAGGGATGGATGGATGGATGGATGGATGGATGGATGGATGGATGGATGGATGGACGGACGGACGGACGGATGGATGGACGATGGATGGATGGATGGACATATGGACGGAAGGATGGATGGACGGACGGATAGACAGAGGGATGGATGGATGGATGGATGGATGGATGGACGGACGGACGGACGGACGGACGGACGGATGGATGGACGATGGATGGATGGATGGATGGATGGGTGGATGGATGGACATATGGACGGAAGGATGGATGGATGGACGGATAGACAGAGGGATGATGGATGGATGAACGGACGGATGGATGAATGGATGGATGGTGGATGATGAATGGATGGATGGATAGATGGATGGACGCATGGATGGACATATGGACGGATGGATGGATGGGTGGATGGATGGACAATGGATGGATGGGTTGATGGATGATGGATGGATTGATGGATAGATGGACGGATGGACGGACATATTGACGGAAGGATGGATGGATAGATGGATGGACGGATAGACAGAGGGATGATTGATGGATGGATGAGCAGATGGATGTATGGTGGATAACGAACAGATGATGGATGGATGGATGGATGGACAGATGGACATATGGACGGAAGGATGGATGAAGGATGGATGGATGGTGGATGATGAACAGATAATGGATGGATGGATGGATGGATGGATGGAGGGACAGATGGACATATGGACGGGAGGATGGATGAAGGATGGATGGATGGTGGATGATGAACAGATGATGGATGGATGGATGGATGGATGGACAGATGGACATATGGACGGAAGGATGGATGAAGGATGGATGGTGGATGATGAACAGATAATGGATGGATGGATGAATGGATGGGTGGACAATAGATGGATGGGTTGATGGATGATGGATGGATTGATGGATAGATGGACGGATAGATGGATGGATGGATGAACGATAGATGGATGGTGGATGATGAATGGATGATGGATGGATGGATGATGGATAAACAGAGAGACAGATGGATTGATGAGGGATGGGTGGATGAATAAAAGCAGGTTGTTTAATTTTGTTGCATTTTTATCAGTTGCTTTCATATTAACCAAACCTGGAAGTTACAGGCAAAGTGTCTCTAGTGTCAGAAAGTTTTACAGTGTTTAATTAAGTTTATCTAATCTTACAAATGTTTTAAAAGCAGCTTTTGTTTTAAATGTTTTTCAAGCCTTCTTCATAACTAAAATGTATTTTTAAGGTTGTAAAGTGGCAGAATATGCCAAAGAATGCTTGGATTTAGGAAAGTTTGTTCTGTTGTAAACATGGCTTCAGTACTAAGGTTTTTTTATGCTTTGTACTTATTTTTATTGCTGATTTATGTGGAAAGAGAAAACAATAAATTTTTATGGTTTATTCATGAACCATGCTTTGCTGTAACATATAAAGTAATTAAAACGAGTTTCAGCTGCTACACAGGGGTAATTAATACAGTATTGAATTAATAATTAAAGTCCATTATTACAATGTATAAAATAGTAAATTGGGTCATTTTAGACTGTAAGTTAAAATTAGTGTACTTTAAACTAAATTTTACTGGATTTTATTGAGATTCCTGACTTATTTTTTACTATGAGTTCCATATGCATTCAGACATCTGAAGAACCACAAGAAGAAGAATCCTGCAACAACTTTTAACAGCAAAACCTGCTAATAGTTGCTTTTGCTTTGATTTTATGAGGAATCTATCACATCTAGGGTATTTGAGTTTTTCCGTGTTAATCTTCCAAACAAATACTTTGACCTTTATTATTTGTGACCCTTATGATTGAGCTCTTAGGTTTTCTCGCAGTTTCTTTGAACGTCTACTTCTAAGATAGGGACTCTTCCCAGAATGGTGGGCAGAAAAAAACCAAAACATAACAGATTGTCCTGTTCTGTTCTTGTGGAAGCAATAATTGTGGAGTTACTTTTATAAACTAGTAAAGCAGTGAGTCTCAAATAGCAGTTTGGAGTTTTGGGCTCATCTTTTTTGTTTAAAAACTATTCGTTCAGCTGCAAAACCTAAAGAAATTATAAATAATTCTTCCCATGGAAGGTCTGCTTTCGAGAAATAAACTCTCTTTATCCAGGCAAACACTGTGAATCATTTTCAGCTTAACAGTTTGCTTTAATAGCAGGAGGTTATTCCACAGAGCTAATTTAATGTGTTGTTTGCCTCAAAGATGACACCACTTTGAAATTAAAACAAACTGGTTTCCATACAAACGTGTACAGGTGGGCTTTAGTTCCTCGCTGCAGTAATTGTTATCCTCAAGCCTCAAGATGATTGTTCGTTCTTTATTAAAACACGATATATTGACTTCCAAATCCCTGCTCCCAGAGCAATAACACGGCACATCTTGATACACCTTCAGTAAGCGGCGATAAAATGTAAAATTTGTTTATAAAAGGTGGGGAAACAGAGTTTTAATGATGCATAAACACCAAATTACCTATAATGTATCCGTCAGATCCATAGGAGAGAAGCTGTTAGGTTTTTCTGTCTTTTTTTTTACCTCCTTTCTTGGCTTATAAAATTCTTAGTGCTTTATCCATTATGCCATTCTCCTGCAGTCCCTGGGAAACTCAGCGCTGCCTTTATAATTACTGCACCAACTGCCGACTGACAAGGCTCATTTGCCTTCGCAGCAAGAGGTTGTCTCTTTCCTAAGGTACCTCAGTTATGCCCATGCCCTCCCCTTGTCACGACAAATTCCTGTCTTTACCTACGCAGCCGGTGGCGCCTTCAAATATGGATGTGCGACCTGCTTAAGGAGAGGGCTGTCAGGAGAAACAGGGAAAGAGGATGCTCAGAGGGGATTCCATTTCCGGGCAGATTCCTTCTGTTTGAATTCATGCAGCATATAATATAAAGCTTGCTTTGTAGTTGACTGATTCCTACAGATAAAACTTAAAGGGCTGTATGTGAGGAGGTATAATTACGCTGATAAAATGCAGACAGGAATACTCTCAGGGAAACCTTTGAATCCACATGTGTTAAGAAAGTGTCTGTTAAAAGTGATTTCATCGCAAGATCTACTGAAGCTACACTATATTGCCAAAAGTATTTGCTCACCTGCCTTGACTCACATATGAGCTTAAGTGACATCCCGTTCCTAATCCATAGGGTTCAATATGACGTCGGTCCACCCTTTGCAGCTAGAACAGCTTCAACTCTTCTGGGAAGGCTGTCCACAAGGTTTAGGAGTGTGTTTATGGGAATTTTTGACCATTCTTCCAGAAGCGCATTTGTGAGGTCGCACACTGATGTTGGACGAGAAGGCCTGGCTCTCAGTCTCCGCTCTAATTCATCCCAAAGGTGTTCTATCAGGTTGAGGTCAGGACTCTGTGCAGGCCAGTCAAGTCCATCTACACCAGACTCTGTCATCCATGTCTTTATGGACCTTGCTTTGTGCACTGGTGCACAGTCATGTTGGAAGAGGAAGGGGCCAGCTCCAAACTGTTCCCACAAAGTTGGGAGCATGGAATTGTCCAAAATGTCTTGGTATGCTGAAGCATTCAGAGTTCCTTTCACTGGAACTAAGGGGCCAAGCCCAGCTCCTGAAAAACAACCCCACACCATAATCCCCCCTCCACCAAACTTTACACTTGGCACAATGCAGTCAGACAAGTACCGTTCTCCTGGCAACCGCCAAACCCAGACCCGTCCATCAGATTGCCAGATGGAGAAGCGCGATTCGTCACTCCAGAGAACGCGTCTCCACTGCTCTAGAGTCCAGTGGCGGCGTGCTTTACACCACCGCATCCGACGCTTTGCATTGCACTTGGTGATGTATGGCTTGGATGCAGCTGCTCGACCATGGAAACCCATTCCATGAAGCTCTCTGCGCACTGTTCTTGAGCTACATGAAGTTTGGAGGTCTGTAGTGATTGACTCTGCAGAAAGTTGGCGACCTCTTCGCACTATGCGCTTCAGCATCCGCTGACCCCGCTCCGTCAGTTTACGTGGCCTACCACTTCGTGGCTGAGTTGCTGTCGTTCCCAAACACTTCCATTTTCTTATAATACAGCTGACAGTTGACTGTGGAATATTTAGGAGCGAGGAAATTTCACGACTGGATTTGTTGCACAGGTGGCATCCTATCACAGTTCCACGCTGGAATTCACTGAGCTCCTGAGAGCGACCCATTCTTTCACAAATGTTTGTAAAAACAGTCTGCATGCCTAGGTGCTTGAATTTATACACCTGTGGCCATGGAAGTGATTGGAACACCTGATTCCAATAATTTGGATGGGTGAGCAAATACTTTTGGCAATATAGTGTATCTTTTATATGTTTAATGCATAAAAAGGTGAACCTGATACAAAAAAGCAAAAAAATTATAATTTGTGCTTGGACAAACAATGGAAGATTTTATCATTAATAGAAAGCTGCTTTCTTAATGTATTTTCAAATGTTTTTATCTGGAATTAGGATATTTTTCGCTCATCTTCTCATATATTATAAAAAAGATGTTTGGACAAAAAAAAAAAAAACTAAAGTGTTGATTGGCAGAAAATGGTATTCCAGCAAAAATCAAGGGAATCCTGAATCTTTATACATTTAATCTTCATTTTAGCTTGAAATTTGTTTGGTTTATCATTAAGTTTTCTTTGTTAAAGTTACATTGTCTTGCTACAGTTTTTTGTACTTTGCATATTTTATCTTAAACTACATTAACCTTTGTAACCCTCCAGTAGCTTAATAGAATCAATTTGCTTATCTTAAGTTAGGCCTGGGCTAGGGTATACTTTTGCTAGCCCAAGTTAGGCTTTCTTTATTGAACGTTAGATTCATTTTTAAAGCCAAGTTTAGCTTTGGTTGGCTAAGGCTAGCTTTTCTTAGCTAAGTTTAGCTTTCACGGGCTAAAAAATGGCTAATGTAAGCTACATTTACTTTAGAAACCTCACTTTACTTATCCTTCTTTTGTATAATATCTAACACTTTGGCTTAGTTTAGCTAATAAGAATTGATCTTTGTTTATCTTATCATACTTTATCTCAGTTTATTTAACTTTTTTTGTGCTTAAATTAGTTTCACTTATATTATTCAAGGTTACTTTTAGACTTCAGACAGATTTTATTTGTCATTTTGTTTACACAATTGTAAAACAAAAGGAAATTTTGTTTGAAAGCGGCTCACTGGACAATTTCATCTTTTTAAAAGTGCAGCCTTGAAAAATAGTAAAAATCATTTCCCCCTAGCCTAGTTTGCCTTGTTTAGCTTACCCTAATCATGCTAGCAAACCAAAACTTAAATTAGCTTTCCTTAGTCTAGCTTAGTTAAAACTGCCATAACTGTTTTAAAGTTTAGCTTATCCCAAACTTTGTTTGGGTAATTTTGTTTTACCTCAGCTACATTAGTTTAGCTTAGTGAAGTTTGCCTTAAAGGGGTCAAAGAATGCAAAACAGAGTTTACATCGTCATGGATCAGGGGTCTCAAACTAGCTCATCAAGCGAGTCCAATCTTAACATGATGACTTGATGAGATGGAGGGAGTCTGGTTTGCTAATGCTTGGTTGGAAAGAAAACCTGCAGCCACAGGGCCCTTTCTGGAACTAGTTTGACACCCCTGTCATAGATGAATAACGATAGTTCAGTGGGTGAAATGGACGTACAGAGAAGTTCAAACCCCATCAACACCTCCTTTCTCTGCAAATTTCACAATTCTAAACTTCCGCTATCCCTGCAATTCAAGAAAATTCAAACAAATTTGCCTGAATTGCAGGGATCTTCTGATCGACAAATATGATCTATGCCTGTCGGGTCTTTGGATCCTTGGGAAGACTGTGAAAATGTCTTCCCAGTCTGTATGTGTATTCCAATTTTGGGGTGTGAGAAAAGTACAGGGTAGAACCAAATAAGGCAATCCGCGAGTTTACGTCAATTTGGTGCGTTTGTATTTGCAGCCGGAGGGGAAGCACGGGGCCACCGTTGTCCAGGCTACCGTCGCCGGGTCGGGTTCTGTCGCCGTCCCCCGCTGGCTCCCTGCTTCAACTACGTGCTGCTCTGTAGTCGGCCAAAATCCCGGACGGTTTTAAAATTCCCCCAAGATACTTTTTTAGTTAAGAAAAGTAGGACATGTTTGGGAAAAAGAGGACGTCTGGTCCCCCTAGCATATCAACAATTTCATGTTTCAGTGAGTTAGTTCTTGTTGCTATGATGCGTCTTTGCTCAGCAGCTTCCCTCGTTGTAAACCAACCAATCAGCGCACAGCTCATCTAAATATTCATGATCATACCATAAAAGGAAGAAAACCTGTTGTTTCCTTCTAGGGCTTTCAACCAGGCTTGCATTAGGGCTCATAGAACAGGAAATATGCCATTTACAGCCCAACCAATGTTACACACCCTATTTAGAGACCTTAAGGACCAGCACCACATACCCTATAGAATCATTCTATCACCCCTTTAACATGGGTCGGCTGACGTTGGATAAATCACTGCTTTCTTTAAAAAGTTAAGCCTACCTAGCTTAATTTATCCAAACTGCTTTAACAAAGAGTTAATCATATATTTTATTTTTTTTACTAGAAACATTAATTCTATTCTGAAAAATCTAGAGCTTTTTTTTGTGTTAGGTCAGGCTAATATAATGAGCTGCCATTTCATATTGACATGCCAATGATGAACAAGGCATATATGCCACTATTAATTAATCGTATGTATAAATCCTTTTATTAATCAATATCTGATTTCTCAACAAGTAACTAAAGGAGGATTTTATAAAAGTTACATATTAAAAAAAGGTTACAATTGATGATTAAAGCATGTTGTATCCCTAAGGTTCAAAATTAAATATTTGGATATCTGGTGTTATGTTGTAAAAGGTTTGATGGACATAAAAAAAAAAAACTTTTTTTTTACACATAAAGGTTTAAACACCTTGAAAGCAGGTTGTGTTGTTCATCTTGTCAGAGAATATTAAAGTCTGTAAACCTGTCATCCCTAACACGTCAGGCTGGCAGCAATAATCCTTACTGATTTCAGTAAGTGATAAAATAGGCAAACTTGTTTGCCTTTATAAAATAACATGAAAGGATATTTTGATTAAGCTGCTGATGGTCTGAACTTGTGCTTAAAATAAACAGCTTTAAAGCCTAAGATTTTCATTGTTCCTGACCTGATTTACCCAGAAATCGTCCTCATCTTACGTGACAGATGGCTCGAACAAACAGGTAGCTGCTATGTTTCAAATCAATGATTTCTTAATGAAGGCCCAGCCCTGTCCCAGTCGTCTCCTGGCATCTCTAAAATGAGGATGTCTCCTCCGTTAGTGTCGGCTCCGTCTGTCAGCGCAGAGCGAGCACATGGTTCATGCATAAACCAGCAGCACGGTGATCCCAGGTTGTCCCCTGATGCGCTGCCTCCGGTGATCCGGCAGGCGAAGCCGCACCATTATACTGCTGCTTTGAGCTAAAACAAATATGAAACCGCGCCACTTTGTGTCACAGTTTTTTACATCCAACATAGCTTACGTGAAAAAAAATGAAGGGAGAGGGACCTTTTCTCGCCCGTCTGTGAGCTAAAAAGGTGGACAGGCCTCGAGGGAACGGAAACGGAGTAGAGTGGGGATGTAAGCCATTACAGATGTGGATGTGACACTGCTGTCTGAGCTGTATGAGCCCTGTGGCCATTTCAAATATTTACGCCCATACCTGTCTATGCAGAGATGTAGCTGCGGTCCTTAAAGTATACAGATTTGGAGAAGAAAATGGATTTGTCGCCCAAATGGAAACTGAGGTTATACATCACCCAACAACCGACTGCAGTTTTTTTCCTACAATAAAGCAGCGGGAGGATGTCTGTACACACTTGCACGTGGATCGGCGAAACTAAAAGTGGGTCGACTTTGAACATGGCTGTTAATCGCTGAGAGGCAAACCAACTAGAAATATAAGAATATATGAATATGTTAAGAGAGTTATTTGTTAGTCCTCTGAAGACCTTCTTTTGACTCGCCCTGTAACTATCTGGATACCTACAGTACATGTACCCAAACACTGTGAAACCAGGCTCTGAATTATTTAATATCAACATGAAACAGACAGAATAAACACTTTTCAGCACAGTTGAGATGTACGGTAGGTATGCAGGATACTAATTTATTATTGAAAATAAATACACACATAAATATAATCCTATCTATATGAAAAAATGGTTTCATGGTCTTGAAATGGTAGCAAAGAAGTGGAAGATCCAGACTAAAAAACCTTAGAAAACCAAGAAAACTAATGTAAAGCCACTTTATTTTATGTACTTTCTAGTACTGGATTCTCTTTATGCATTGATGTCATGTCATCACTTCCTGAGTGATTTGCAACATCTTTTCGCATATTCCAGTAAAATATTACTAAATTGTGGCTTAGAAACAGGAAATGTTGTGTTCCTCAAGGGTCAAAAACTCTTTATTTTTCAGTTTCTATGAATAATAATAATGTTGGGATATCTGGAGCAGACATGTGTGTAGATGATGAGAGCTGCTGTGTGCATAAGAGTCCCATATGGATTTTGCTCTGGCAGGATAAGCCACAACCGTGAATTTTGCTCCCAAAGGACTATCTGTATGGACTTGCAAATAAAAGCAAGCACATTAAGGGTTGACGGCATATCATCCATTTCTCCAAAACCAGTTTGACAGCTTAGGAAAAATAAAAACAATACAGGTTAAATGATTAACTTTGTGGCCGGAGTATAATTTCACCTGGAGCTCGTTTGTAGACAATTTCCAAACAATGTGAGATACATAAGTAAAATTTGCGGATAAAATGCACATAATAAACAGAGTTTTGCCCCAAACAGCTATGTCAGTATGTCAAAGCTCGTTATTAAGGATTACTGTGTACTGTAAGAAAATAGTGAAGTCAAATAACTAAGGAATCCAGCTTGTGTGAGTTGTGTTTTTGTTTGTTTTCCCTCTACCACCAGGTGGCGCCTGGTTCTCGTTGGCCTTCTCACACACCTGCGGATGGTTGCCTCATTACCGAAGGACTCTTACAGTAAGCTGCTGACTGCCACTACCTTGTCGCCAGAGTGTTTGCCAGTTTTGGGTACTCTAGCCAAACTGAGAATTAACCTTGTTGTTTTTTGTCTTTGCCTCTCGGTAGGAAGTCATCCTGCAAACTGGATTTTTTTGGACCTTCTCCCCCTGGAAGGATTGTCTGAGCGTCAAACTGAGCTGAGAATTCAAACAGGTGCTTTGGGCTTCACACTGAGCAGGGGATTCATCTCCACAAGAAACCGTTTAAGTACCATAGGAAATCTAAGTGGCAGTCAGCTCCTCCATTCCTCAAGGAAACACTTCAACCTGGGTTAATCCTGTCTGCCCTCCAACGAGCAAGTCTATTACTGCAACAACCCACACTGACTGGATTCAAAGGAAGACACCTTTTCTGGAAAAGTGAGTCCTGTTGCCTTTATTTCCTTTTACAAATCGAAACACAAATTTCCCTCTGAGCCTGAACTAACCGCAGGATCTTCCCCTTCACTTTTCAGTCACGGTTCGCCAGTGTTCAGAGCAGCACAGGACCCTTGTCTACCTGTTCATAATAAACCTGTTAAACCTTCCCCTGGTCTCTCTGTTTGGTTTTCTGCATGTGGGTCAGATCTTTGGATAAAATCATGACAATAACAGGTTAACTGAATCTACTACAGCAAAGACTTTGATGGTCATTGATTCACTTCTGGCCATAAAAAAAGAAACTCTGCTTTTTTTTTTTACTAGGCACACAATTCTAGTCCAGTAGTACACAACAGGACCTTTTTAAATAACCAAAATAGAGCTGGGACCACAGTCTTACAGAAGGCTGTTAGTAACACACTACATGGATTTAATGCAGCACCCCCACCCTCTTTCCTTAAGCCAGAACATCTAAAATCCCTTTTCAAGTTTGCCAATAAACATCTGGATTAACAGTAAGAATGGAGAATGTCATGTGGTCTGGTGAGACAAATATTAAGATTTTTGTCTTAACTCCACTTGAATGGTTTGGAGAAGATCAAGGATTACAAGTCCAAGAACAAAACTTCAACCATGAAGTATGGAGGTGGAAGCATTATTCTGTGGGAATGCTTTTCTGCAAAGGGGGCAGGATAACTGCACCTTAATAATGGGGGATAGGGGGACCTGATATTAGGAAAACTTGGCCAATAACCTCCTTCCTTCAGTGAGGGCATTGAAGAGGGGTTGTGGCTCGGCCTTCTAGCGTGACAATGATCTATGAGCACACAGCCGGGGCAACCAAGGAAAAGCTTTGTAAGAAGCATCTCTAGGCTCTGGTGATGCCTAGTCAGTCCTCAGTCCTAAACCTGATGGAAGGCCTCTGAAGAAGGCTGGAAGTTTGTAATGTCCATCAACATCTGGAGAATCTGTAAGGAGGAGT